>NC_089499.1:30590000-31280000 GCF_036850765.1 Saccopteryx bilineata
GCGCCCAGAAAACAAAACAGAAAAGTACCTGGTGACAAAAAGAGGATTAGAAAAAAATCTAAGACATCTCTGTTCTGGCTTCGGTAAGTGGGTGGATGAGGGTTCGGACCAGCAACTCAAACAAGGAAGAAATAGTAAGTTTGTATATAAAGCACAGAGAAACCCAGGAGCTCTGAAACAGCTGAACTGTTTTCATTTGTTTATTCACTTTGGGAGTTTGATTCTTTGCTTTTATACTGATATAGGATAGTCTTCTCCTCATCCTTACAGCATGCAAGCCCTGAATTTCTTTTCCTTTAGCCAGCACTGCGTGCTTAACACTTTAAATTAGTTTTGTTGCTAAGAATTAAAAATAAGAAGCATTTGACATTAACATAATGAATTTCTGACTGCTATTGAAAAATTAAAGCATGTATGTGACTGGGCTAAAGGAATTAGATCACCGTGTCCCTATGGAGATAGGAGTGGGCTAGATTAGGAGAATATGGAGACAGTGGAGTATAGAAAAGGCAACTTTTCTATACATCAAGAAAACTTAATTCCCAGGAATCTCATGGCTCCTAGGAGATGGAGATAGTGCATGTGCCTGGATTTGAGTGGACTGAGGATGAAGCAGTCCTGGTTCCAGTAAGAGATTGAGGACCAGTGGTTTTCAGATAGCTGGTAAATAGTATTTTGGAGTGTTCTACAAAGGTGTTTCCAGAAGAGGTCAGCCGTGAAGTCAGTAAGCTAAGTAAAGAGCACCCTCACTAATGCGGGTGGGCATTACCCAATCCGTTGAGGGTCTGACCAGGGCAGTAAGGTGCAGTGACGGTGAATTTGCTCTCCCTGCTTGAACAGGGACTTCCATCTTCCCCTGTCCTAGCACTTGTGGTTCCCAGGCCTTCAGACTCGAACTGTTTTCCGGGTTCTCAAGCTCGCAGATAGCAGGTTGTGGGTCTTCTCGACCTCCACGATCGCATAAGCCAATTCCTATCAGCTCTTTCTCACTCTCCTCCCTCTTTCTCTCCTGTTGGGTCTGTGAGTCTGTTTTTCTGGAAAACTCTGACTAATGCAATCTGCCAGTGCACCCTAAATCAATAATCCCTTTAGACTGGACAAGTGCCATCCAATTTGGCACAGTCTCCTCTACTCCCTGTTGTTTCCTTGACAGGCCTGTTTCACTCATTCTCATTTCCTGTGTGGGGCCTGTATGTAGCAGACGCTGTCCAAGCTCTCCCTGGAATCCCATGGCTGCTGGGTGGTTGCCTTCAGACACTCCGCGCGGTTTCGCGCAGCTCTGGGAGGCGGCTCCCCTCGCAGCTGGATGCACTTGGCACGTTGTGAACCCAGCTAGAGGCACCAAAGTGTTACTCCACCCCAACCACCAGCTACCAAATGCAAGGTGCGAGTTGGTGGATCAAGACCTCAGCTTCCCTGACACCCCAGCGAGACAGTTTTGAGGTGTTTCCGGGTAGTCTCTCAATGAGTTCCCAGCAGGATTGAGTGCCTACCGTGGTAACCCACTCATTAACGCACTTCATTAACTATTTCCTGAATCAGTTCCTTCCCCACATTTCACAGGCTTCGTGGTGTCACCTCTAAAATTAATTACTTGCACCCAAATCATAACTCAAGGTCTGTTTGAACTGAACTAAAACTAAAAACTGGACCTGCACCCGATAAAATGGTCATCTCTGATTTAGACCAACTTCAGGGTCCTAACTGCTCTTCAAGAATAAGTTTCAATCTCAGGTGGTCAGACAGAGAAATGACCTTAGAGGAGGTGGAGGCTTAGGGCTACAGATGAATTGCCTGAGATCACAGCCTGATTGAATCAAATATAAGAGGAGCCCGTCTCCTCTGAACCCCCCAGGCCAGTGCCCCCATTCACTACCTCACAGGTAGGCGGTCGACAGCGCCTCCATCGGTCAAATCCAGCCACTGCTTGCTTTTGAAAAGGAAGTTGAATTGGAACACAGCTTGGCGCAATTTGGCTTTCTCACTTCCTCAGCAGAGTTGAGTAGTTACGACAGAAACCATCCAGGCCACAAAGCCTGAAGTATTTACGACCTGGGAGTAAACGTTTGCTGACCCCTGCACTGCATCATAGTTGCTTTGGGGTCATCACGCTCTCCTGGGCTCACTCACGGGTAAAGCAGTAAAAACAAACTTCTTTCCACGTGCGCTCCGTGGAGCAGATATTGCAGCGACCTCCCATTTGTTCAGCTGGCACAGGAGGTGCGTGGCAGAGCCAAAGGATCAAGGCTGCAACGCTGCCTTCTCTCGATACATTAATTTATTATTTAAGCACATCTGCCTGTTTATTTGAAGAGGTGAGGTGGCCCCCACTTGCTCACTCGTGCGGAGGGAAACATCACACTGAGGTCTCCAGTGTCACAGCAATTACTCAAACGGGCAAAGACGCTGCTCCAAAGTGTTCCGGGACACTGTCCTTGATAATCTTTAATTTGCTCGATACTACAATTAAGACAACTTCCAATGTGTTATAACCTTAATAATGTCAACATGTTTCCATTATCTCCCGTGTACATATTATTTTTAACCTACTTCACACACAAGAATGTATTAATGCATTTTTTGGCTGCCGGCAAAGGGGCCCTCTAACGTGCACGTGAAGGATTTAATAACCTTGTAGAAATGTTGTGCTGATGAACATTTTTAAAATATTAGAAAATCACTCAGTGAGGATTGGGAGAAAAAAAAAACTGTGCCATTATTATTGGCTGGAAGATAGGTATTCGTGAGGTAAGACGCAGTGAACAGGAAGACAGACAAACCCAATGTTTGGGGACAGAGGAAGCAGAGGAGAGGAGAGTAAGGAGGGAAATACGGCTGGGGTTCTGACTCTGGCTTCCCCACTGCTTAGCTGTGTGAGCTTGGGAAAGCGGCTGAACTTGTCTGAGGGTCAGTTTCCACATCTCCAGCTAAAAATCCCTGCCAGGTTCCCAGCAGTTTTCATATGAACATGTGATTAATTGATACTGGTGAAAGAGTTGTGTAAATTGTACAGAGCTAGGGAAATAGGCTTCATTATTGCCCAAGGCTGAAGACAAAATTCATTGGGACCATGAATGATGTTTTCTGTAGTCATTTATGGCATATGTTTCCATTGGTATTTTAAGACAAAGATGAACAAGAGAAAAAAGAGACAGAAGAAACAATGTATTTCCTCGGTCTTAGAGCTGCCCTGCCAGAAATGAGAGATGTTCCGGGCATTACACCCATCCTCTACCCAGTAGGAGGGTGGGCTCTTAATGGGAGAGAAGCAATGCAGGGTAGCAACCAGAAAATAGAATTTTAGGGAGTCTTATTATTTTATTCTATGCTGAGAGTGGCCAATGACCAGTGGCTAGCTTTTATTTTCCTATTCTGGGAACAACTTCTCTGACCCTGGGCAATCGCTCATGTCCCCTCCTCCTTCACAAACTGTTCAGGGGAATGCATAACCTCGTGCCTGGATTATTGAGGTAAACATTTATGTAACTCCAACGCCTCCACTGGTGTAAAATTACTGATACATTGGGATCCTCCATTTTCCCTAATTAGACCAGTGAGTGAGGGATTTGCAGAAACAATTCCAGAGACTCTCACTTTAATATTAACTAATGTGCACTTGGCCTACTTTTTGATTTTCCCACTGAACATATAGGGTCAGTTTCTCATCTTGCTCGGCACCCCTGTGGAGTATACTCCAAGCTCAGAACTGCACTGTTTTCAGGGACGGTGTCTTCCTTCCCTTCACCTCTGTCTTGTCCTCTGCCTCCCACTAGGATTTGGGGCACTGTCCATCCAAGTACACAAGCCGTAGTTGCATGGTGCTCTACAACTATTTTGATAGGCTTGACCAGTGATTTCAATTAAGGATATTGAAACCCTTCCGTTACTTTTTTAAAAATATAAACCTGTATGATCACCTTGTGTGGATACATGTGTATGTGTTGAACAGAAATTGAATTTTAGAATATAGGGTGCTCTGATTCAGGTAGAGTTTTTTTGGGGGGACCAGGAATAGAAGGGGCAATACTCCAGGAGAATACAGGTGAGATAGAGTAGGGAGAATGACAATTTTTGGAGTCACACAGACTGCGTTGAAATTCCAGCTTCTGTACTGACTGACATCTTTGTAATAATCTTCAGCTAGTCAATAGATCTGAACTCCAGATTCCCCATTAATGAAATGGGGATAAAACTTAGCTCTTAATTTTGTTCTGAGGTTGTAATAATGTAGATGAATTGTTCCCCGTATCCTGGCACAGAAGAGAAACTAGAGGAAATATTAGTATTGCCATAATAGTAGTGACATCAGCTTAGCTGTGTTTTTTGTTTCTTTTTCCCAAGAGGCTAATGAGATATACACGAGAGAGACAAGATAAAACCTACCTAGTGTAAAGGTAAATAACAATATTGCCTTGGAGATCAAGAGAAGCAGAGTCAAGGCCTTCAGTTACTTTGTCTTTTTAGTGTTAGTTTTCTCATCTAAAAAGGAGGTTTTGAGGCCCTTGGTGGTTTTTAAACTGTTTTCTCCTAGTGCCACACAAACTTTGAGGTTGAACAGACCCACACTCAAGAAGGAGGAGGAAAAGAGAGGGAAAAGAATGGATAGGATGCTAGCCCTCCCAACCCAGCTTCAAGCAAAAAAGCTGTTTTTGTCCGTTTTGCTCACCAGGCTTCCAGATAAAATTTGTTAGCTGAAAATACCTTCCTCATCCAGAATGACTTGGCAAACCTTTGGACAAGATGATCTCAAGTTCCCTTCCAGCTGTCATACTCTGTCAAAATGTTGTCACCTTTTCCAAACTTTCATTTGGCAGACTGTCAGGCTGCCTGAGGCACCAGGAAATTTCAAGGTGGTTACAGGGCAGAGTCAGCTTTTTGAAAAACTATGAAGTAGGCATATAATTGTCAGTCTCCATTTTCTGTGTAGAGGTGGCCCTGCTCATCTTCAGAGTTCTCATTCTACCCCCGTCCTCCATAGCTGCACAGCCTCTGTGCTGATGTTCAACTCCCAGCGAATGTGGCTAAACAGAAGAGAGTTACTTACACCCACCCTCTCTAGGAATGGCTTTATTACCCAGAATTATACCCCTCAGAGGGAATTGCTCTTTTTCAGGGGTATCTTTTTTCAACTTTCAAATCCCATTGCTCTGCTAGCTATCTGGTCTGTCTGTCCCGTGAAGTCAGCTGTGAGGTCAGATATGAAGGTCTCCGCCATACTCATTAAAAGGGGAGCATTGGGGTCAAATAGATCTATGATGCAGTCCTGGTTGCATAACTCCTTTCCTTTTCTACCTTGCTCAACTTACTTACTTTCTCCAGTCTCCCATATTAATGGGTAGTAGCTATCACAGGGGGGTTGTAAGACTGTGAAGTCTTCCAGAGATAGATAACCCCTGAGACCAATCACACTTCTTATTATTTTGTTATCATCATCATCATTATATGGTCTCTTGACTCAGTCCAAACCTCAAGAGTCCACCTAACACACACACACACACACACACACACACACACACACACACAGTTGTACCCACAAGTCCTACTATCTTTCCAGCAATAAAGCAGTGCAAAAGCCCTTCTATGGTTGCTAGTTAAAGGCTATCCATTGCCCCAGCTCTTCCAATAACTTTCTGTCCACCCAGGGGCTCTGCTCTTTGTTAATCAGACTCAGGTAATAGATGCTTTAGGGAGGATTAGAAGTTCTCACGCCTGGAGTCCACTCCCCTGCCCCTCACACTCTCATACTCAGAAGCCAGAGTGTCCACTCATAATAATTAGAAGTCTTGAGATATGTCAATCTCTAATTTCTTCCAGTCTGGGAAAAATTTCTATCTTTACTCTTTTTATTTCTTTCCTTTCACCCTCAAGTTCATGTTTCTACTACCATCCCATGTTAAATATCCAAAACTTTATGAAATACTAGAAGGGCTACACACATGACTCCTGAGAAAAAGGAAAATAACACCTAGAAATGAGTGAGAGAAAGTGTATATATAAATTCTAATAATCCTATGTAATGAATAACACCATAGTCATCAGCAACATCTCTATCATCAACGTCATCATCATCTTCATCATCATTATTCATGCCACCAATACCAACGACTCCTTTTCAAGAGTCATGACACTTCCCAGTTCTTAATAGAGAAAAGATACACCAGCTTGGGAGACTTTGTTACTCTTGTGAGCATACAGAGACACAGATAAGACAGACAATGTGAAACTCTATGCTAGAAAGGCACTCATTTTTGACTAAGGCATATATAGTCATAGGAATATATTACCAAGAAATTCTTCTTTTGCGTAACACTTCAGTCTTTTCACCAACCTAATCTTCTTCTAACACAAAACTGTAACTACCATGATATATGGGGGAAGGGGAAATATTATCAGGAATGACTAAATAAGTCAACTTGCCAGTATAGTTTCAGCTTAAACTTTAAAATGTTAGTGGTTTCTCCTTGTGAGCTAGTAACAGTGAGTAATTCACATTAAACTAGGCATCTTGGTGATGGTGCTTCTTTATTTTCAGATAAATGCTAGCTTCATGTAAATCTCATTTAGCTAACGAAAAGTAAAACACTTACAAAGACAAAGGCAAAGTATGAATTATAACTATGTCTCCATTTAATAGATAAGGACATCCACATAGAGGGCTCACTGATAATCTTGGAACAGAACAATTCCAGACCTTTGGCGCTTACAGAAAGAGCCCAAAATACTCTTCTAATTCTGATTAAATAATAATAGTTACAATGTATGAAGAAAGAGCTATGTGCTACCTGCTTAACCCCAAGATAAGATCTTAACAAACAGTAGTTCAGTTAATTCTTACATGAACTTTGAAAAAAAAATGATACTGCATCTCAGGATGGCTACACAACTTCTCACCAGCACAAAGCCAGGAAGTGGTAAATCATGATGCTACCGTGTTTGACTGACTCCAAGATCCATACTCTTAACTACTCAGCTAAACTGCCTCCCACTTCCTAACTGCTTCACCGTGATGAAAGCAGTAAGATGTTGGTCATACCAGATTTGGTTAGTGACAGTTGCTGCTCTCCCGTACCAATGTTTTCAAACATTTTCTACTCCCCTTCTTCCCATTTATTCAATTCTATTCACTAAATGGGAGCATTGCATTGCCTTTTATCAACTCACAACCCTCCATCTTACATTTCCCTCATGCAATCTGTCGATACTTTTCTATCTTCCAAAAATACTTTTAGTTTCTCTCTCTCTCTATTAGTTTAGGCTCTCATTCTTGTTATTTGTCACGTGGATGTTGAACTAGTTCCTAAAAAGGCTTGTCTGCTGATATTCCCTATTTTCTCTGTAAGAAAAGTTGTGAAAGACTTTGAACAAACAAATAAATGAGTGGGCACCCACACAGGTTATTTCTGTCTTTTATTTGTATTGTCTTTGACCTATTTACAATTCTTTAATTGTAGATAAATGATAACAATGCAAACGGAGCCAATAGATACACATCTCAATTATTCTGCTTGGTGAAGAAAAAAATGACCTGTTCTTGCTCAAAAAACAAAACAGAACAAAAGGAAAAAAAATACAAACCAGTTCTGTGTGTATAAATTTATTTCAGTAATCCCTATTGAGCTATTTTGGGGTGGTACTTTGAATTCTTTTTTCAACCAGTTATATCAATTTACTGGATTCCTCATTAATTAATAAGTTAAAGAAAATCTTTGACATGTGTGTATCATATTTGTAGGAGAATCATGGTTCTATCTTTTAAAAAATGAAACAAAAAAAGCAAACAAACAAAAAACTCTTAACACATGTCTTACTTGACCTTGCTTTTTATCTTAATTCAGATTTACCAGAAACCTGAGGCACAAATTTGGGTGCAAGTATTTATCTTGGAGTGACCCCAGAAAGCTGCAATGATGATCAAGGGAGAGCTAGAGAGGCAAGAAAGGGAAGCCAGTCAAGCGTGTGTTACCAAGTTGGTTACTACTGTGGGCACCGGAACTCAATCTTGCTAGGGGACCCTCTGAGGAACCGTGTAGAACATGCACCTTGGAATCACCTCTCCAATGGGTAAGAAGCTGCAACACCTCTCTTCTAACCACTGTCTCCTATGATTTGAGGATTACCTTAAAGGTATTGGCTCCTGTGTACTTCCCAGCCATGCTTTCCATGGTTTTAGAAAAGTTGTGGCACAGAAAAGTGCAAAAACACTGTTGTGTGCACTGGAGGAGTTAAGCTGGAAGAAATGCAGAACTGGTTATCCTGGCTGCAGTCAAGTTAGGTGGGTTGAGGGGATATGGTGCAGGACACAAAAGCGACTGCTACACAACTAATGCTGCCTATCCAAATGGAAAGTTGTTATAGTCCTTTTAATGATTTCTCATTGCCTGTAGGATAAAATCCAGACTTTGGCACCTTTTAATGATTTCTCATTGCCTGTAGGATGAAATTCAGACTTTGGCACCTTTTAATGATTTCTCATTGCCTGTAGGGTAAAATTCAGACACACACGGCCCTTCGATACTCTGGCCGTGGCTTCCCTCTTGTCCTCATCATACACTAGCATCCATCTCCACTCTGATACTCGCTGTTTCCCCTGATACTGCTGGGACTGGGACATGTGTTCATGGCATTTCTCCTTTTAGCTAAGCTGTCATTAGATGTCATTAGAAGTGGGAAGTAACACCCCATCTCTGTTTTGCTCCCCACAATATAGGACATAGGACATTTCCATGTCTTTCTGCTATGCTTTCCTCTATCAGAATATCATCTACACTGTATTCCATTAGCCCCTTCTTTCTCTCTCCTTCTTTTATCTTTCATTCTTCTGTGAGCTCTATGAGGGCAAGAAAGTCAATATTTTTTATCTTTGTATTAGCAGTGTTTGGTAGCTTTCCCCCCATAGTAGACATTCAAGAAAGATACAGTTTGTTGACTTAATTAACTACCTACTTGATAGATTTTTACACCGGTCAGGATAGAATGTAAAGAGTTTGCATAAGTCAGGAAAGGTCAAGTTATACTATAATAGCAAACTAGGAAATCTCAGTGGTGTAAAACTACTGACCTTTATTACCCATTCATACTGCATAGTGATTGTACACTGCTCCCAAAAATTAGGGGATCAGGGAACGTGCAGATACTCCAGTACTTTTAGCCTTTTGTATAGTGCATTTTCACCAATGAAATAGAAGGTGGTTTTGCATCTCATTTGCATAATCAAACAACTTTCTTTGACTTGTCATTTACTTTTCTTATGTTCTTGTTTAATAAAAGAAAATCAAATGCTCCTTTTTTTATCACTTCATATTCATTTTGAAATAGCCCCTAATTTTTGGGAGCAGTATATATATATATATGTACAGAGGGCCCTGGCTCATGACAGTTACTCAGAAACCCAGACAGCCAAGTAGCCATTGTCTGGGATACTGTTGAGGGTTTTACCTGAAGGAAAAAAAGAGCCTTTGAGTATTTTACATTGGTAATTATTTGCTCATTCTGTGGTAGGCAGTTAGACAGACATGAACAGAGCAAGGACAACAGGCCAGGTACAGAAGGCCACCAAAGCAAGGACAATAGGCCAGTTGTGTTTCAGCCCCAGGCCCATGAAAGCAGAATGACCTTACCTACCACACCTTCATGAAACTAGACAAATTGATCCCATGGTTGATATCAAGACCTGATACAATGACCAACTACTTCTTACCCTGGCCCCAACCAATCAGTAGATATCATGACCCCAACTCCCTTAATCACCATGATCAATAATTGCCAGGTTTTAGAGCACTACTTACTTGTGATTCTAGGCTTGGCATCATTTCCTTAAAATAAACATTTACTTTCTTGGTTGCAAATTTCTTTTCATGTCTTGTTGGGCTTTAATGCACACAGGCAAACAGAGCCCTTTAGTCCAGTAACAAAAAGGAGTGGTGGTGGCTAGAAGTACAATCTTGTCATATGTCCAGAAAAAAGATGTCAGGACTATTTGGTGATCATTGCAAATGACCGTCATAGAGTTCTGTTTTGTTCGCCAACATTGCTATAAGTTGAATTGTGTCTCCCCCTAAATCCACATATTGAAATCGTAACCCCTAGTATCTTAGGATGTGACCTTGGAAATAAGGTCATTATAAATGTAATTAGTTTCAGATGAGGTCAGACTGGAGCAGGGTAGGGTCCTAATCCAATTAGGACTGGTGTCGTCATAAAAAGGGAAATTTGGACACAGGCATGTAGACAGGAGAATACCAGCTGAATGAAGATAGCCATGTGCTAGCCAAGGTGAGAGGCCAGGAACAGATCCCTCCCTCACAGCCCTCAGACAAAACCAACCTGCCAACGTCTTGATTTTGGTGTGTGGAGGAGGAAAAATTTCTCTCTACCCTTTTAAGTTCTTTTGGCTGCTCTAACAATCAAATCAACATGAGACTGATTAACAGAATAAAAACAAATTAAAGTTTAATAACATATATACAGAGGAGAGACCCAGGAAAACTAAGTAACTCTGAAATGGCATAGGCCACCACATTAAATAACATCTTCAGCTAACGACAAAAGAAGATGTTGGAGATGGGGTGTCAGTTATGGGAAGTCATGGGGGAAAGCCCAGTAAAGAAGTGTAAGGTTGCTCTGCAGATTTAAGTTCTTGCCTTCTCTGCTGATAAGAGTTTCTAAAGATGAGGTTATCCTCTTTCCCTGGTAAAGAGAGGAGACACCTTTCTAATGGAGCTTTCTCTTCTATATGTAAAAGTTTCTTACAAAAGGTAACTTCTACTTGGTTTCCAGAGACTGTTGTTTGTTTTGTTTTTGTTTTTTGTTTTTTAAATAACCAATCCCAAATAATCCTTATGCCAAACATATATATTTTGGGATGCCAAGTTCTGTTCCCCTATAGTCTGGTCTTTGATATTTTGCAGTCCGATTGTAAAATTGAAGTTTCACAATGTAGAAGCTAACTTGGTAGATTGCTCCATCTCACTGAACCAGTCTCCCTGTCCTGAGAATAAGTCAGTTCAGTTATACAGTTGTGTCTCATTTCATTACAGCAGTCATGCAAGTGGGTTCTCAAAGGCAGGTCTATATTGTGCAAGAAATCAAGTATTTCCTAAGGCATTTCTATGGAAACAAAAGAAAAAATAAAGGTTTATAATTGGAACAGACAATAAATTGGTTTCTGAGCCTATGCAGCAACCCGTCAAGATTTGTAGATGTCAGGGTCAAAGCATTTTTTGCAGTTTGAAATGTCTCAGATGATGTCATCAGGTGTGCAGGGAAACTTTCTGCGTGGCCCACATGACAGCAGGCATGAAGAAGACTGTCTAAATTTATGCTGTTGTGGTAACTTCTCTGAGATTGTTTATATCAAATCTTACACACTCAGTTTGCAAGGTGTCAGGGGAAAGATCCACTTTTTTTCTAAGATAAAGGATATGAGAAAATGAAAAACTTTAATTTGGAGATTTGTTGCCAAATGGGGAAACTAGAAAATTTCAGAATCCAGTCCAATTTACAGGTAAATAGCCAAAACCTCAGAGAAGTTAATAGAATGAGAATCTAATATCCATGAGTGTGTATTATAGTTTCTACTATAAGTTGTCTCTCTGAAATCACCCTGATTTTTTTAAACCAAAGATAGCCAAATAAAGCCTTATTTTTTTTTGCAAACTACAGTAAATCTAGTTTCAATAGATGTGACTTGTTATTCACATAAATGTAGCAAGAGTAGCAATTGGTCACATTTGCTCTTTTAATTCTGCTTTGCTGGAACTTTTCATAAGGAATCGCCAGACTGAACTTTTAACAACCTCCGGAGGCTAAGAAGCCAAGCCAAATATTTGTCAGATTTCGCCCATCATACCTAATATTTGGGTTAATTCCTCTCTTGTCAGTCTCTAAATATTCTGAGGTTCCTGTGCTTGCCAGGAAGTGACCTTTTTACTCACCTGGTAAGGCTGCCAGGAACCCTGTAAGCAAGGTACCAGGCTGATTTTCTAATGGATTTAGCTCCATAAAAATCAATCTTAGTTCCTTAAAGCTTTCTGGTGATATTTGATTCTATGCATGTCTAGCTAAAAATGACATTCCAATCAAAGCCTTGGTAATATAATCAATGTTTCCAATTGTGTCCTATTACAAGAAGAACAAATTCTTGGTGAACTTATATAATAACTATATCGCCATAAAATTAAGAACATTCACTAAAAGTGTTGAAATTCTGAAGGGATCATGTAGAAAGAAAGAGATAAATGTTTTATTTTTGCTTACAATGATGTAATTTATCAAATTTCTGTAGGTGATAGGTAGTTTAGGGAAAAATTATCTTATATCTGGAAAGAAATTAAAGAACCAGTAATATTTCAAATAAAAAAATCATAAAATTATAATCCTCTTTATTATTTCATTTAGTCCCATGTAATTAATTCTTGTTGATCTTGATCTTTTCTGAGCAGTTTTATGAAGCCAGCAGTTTCTCCGTTCTGCTAATTCTCAGTGTAATGGTGTGATCTAGAACAGGGGTAGTCAACCTTTTTATACCTACCACCCACTTTTGTATCTCTGTTAGTAGTGAAATTTTCTAATTGCCCACCAGTTACACAGTAATGGTGACTTTTAAAGTAGGGAAGTAACTTTACTTTATAATATTTATAAATCAGAGTTACAGCAAGTTAAAACATATAATAATAATTACTTACCAAATACTTTATGTCGGATTTTCGCTAAGTTTGGCAGAATAAATCTTTATAAAACAACTTACAATAGTTAAATCTATCTTTTTATTTATACTTTGGTTGCTCTGCTACCAACCACCATGAAAGCTGGAATGCCCACTAGTGGGCGGTAGGGACCAGGTTGACTACCACTGATCTAGAAGTTATCAGAAACCTATACTCAGAGTTCTCTTCTTGATTTTTATTGAAGATGAAACACTTTTGTAAGCACATCAGAATAAAACAATAAATGTAAATGACAAAAGACAAAAATGGCAAAGTTTAAAGATCAAAGTTTATCATTATGCAATTGATAAAGAAATTTAGTTATTTCTGTGAAACATGTTATTATTGAGATATAGTTGATGTATAATATTGTATAAGTTTAAGATGTACAATGTGTTGATTTGATACATTTATATATTGTAATATGATTACCGCTATAGCATTAGTTAATATTTCTATAATGGTCACATAATTATTATTTTTTTGGAGTGAGGAGAAATAATATCTAGTCTCTTAGTAACTTGGAAGTTTATAATATGGTATTGTTGACTATAATCTCTATGCTGTGCATTAGATCTCCAGGACTTATTTATCTACCCTTCAAAGTCTCACTAACCCCACTCTAATCTTTGGTAACTATCATTCTACTCTTTGTTTTTCTGGCATTTATCGATTCTACATGTCATATTTCCCTATGTATAAGAAGCACCCCTTTTTGAAAAATTTGGAGTCTAAAAACTGGGTGCGTCTTACACAGTGGTTGTGGCATTTCAAATGCTATAGATGGAACTGAGGACGAGGCAATATAAGAAGACAGTGATTCATTCATCAGACACAGATGAGGACAAGCTAATGGATGGGAGTTTTGACAGTGATGAGGAGTTGTATGAATTTTATGATGAATAAAATTTGAGTTCAATAACTTTATGTAATTCTTTTTTTATTTTCAAATTTTGGGCCCCAAAATTAACATGCATCTTACAAATGGGGAAATATGGTATAAGTGATATCACACAATATTTGTCTTTTTATGTCTGACTGACTTATCTCACTTAGCATAAAGCCCTCAAAGTAACCTGTGTTGTTTCCATATCTTAGCTATTGTAAATAATGCTTCAATAAAAATGGGCATACAGATATCTCTTCCATATCCTGCCTCTTATTCTTGGTCTGTGAGTTCTTCCTCTGTTATTGTGGTTTGTTCCTTTCCCAGTCTCTTAGTTTTCCACATTACCTTCTCCTTTTATGTCTCCTGTCCCAAATTCTTATTCTCTTTCCTGCTCATCAGAATATACCATTTTAATCTAAACTTTTTTTTTCCATAAATGTTCCTAGGGAGAAATGTAAGAAGAAATATTATGGCACATACTATATTTAAGTAGAGATGTTTCAATTATCAAAGTCACACAGGACCCTTCAGACATTTAAAGGCTATACATTTGCCTTTGCTGATTAAGTTTATTAACCCAATCATTTCCACAGATTCACCTTTATTGAGCTAAGTAGACACGGATTATGCATTTGACAAGTGGACTTCCCTTGAGTTCTCTTTCTCCAGTGACAGTTTTCTGGTAGGAAATAGGAGTTGGGTGTAGTAGCAGTGGTGATGATGATGGTGATGTTAGTAATGGTAATAGTGACAGCGGTTTATAACATGTCTGTAGACGGTGGAATATTTTCATAACCTATTAGTGTCTAGACTCACTTTCCTAGTAAATGGTATTTTCTTTTCATATTTTGGAAACAGAAATTCCCCAGTCTTATCTCTAGAGTCTAGTATTTTATATAGACTTAGTGTTTTAGAACCTCAAAATAAGTCTATCTGTCTATCATCTAGGCTTCTCTATAATTTTTTTAAACAACAAACATTTATTCTCTTATATCTAGTTCTGGAGGCTAGAAGTCTGATATCAAGGTGTTATCAGAGCTATAGGGGAGAATTCTTTCTTGCTTCTTCTGATTTCTAGTGATTTCCAGCAGTCCCGAGTTCCTTGGCTTGTAGCCACATCACTCCAGTGCTCTGTCTTCACATGGCACTTTCTCTATGTGTCTTCATATCTTCTTCCCTCTCTTTGTCTCTGTTTCCCAATTTCTCCTTTACATCAGGACACCAGTCAGAGTGAATCAAGGCCCCCCTCTAATGACCTCATTTTATCTTATTTAGCTCTGTAAAGACCCTATTTCCATATGTTCAACATATATATATTTGGAAGGCAGGGAGCGCAATTCTCTCTATAACACCAGGTGATACTGACACTGTGGGTCTGATTTTTAACTTTAATAGATAGTGAGAAAACAGAAGGCATAAGAAAAATTATTTTGGTAAGGAAAATATTTCCATATTATATGTTCAAAAGGTTGACATAAACAATAGTGAGTTAATAAATATGTTAAAAATTAGGCACAGTATCACTTGCCAGTGTTGTGTTAATTAAT
Organism: Saccopteryx bilineata; assembly: GCF_036850765.1. Classification (NCBI taxonomy): domain Eukaryota; kingdom Metazoa; phylum Chordata; class Mammalia; order Chiroptera; family Emballonuridae; genus Saccopteryx; species Saccopteryx bilineata. The sequence continues at coordinate 30,605,141 of NC_089499.1, forward strand.
GCAAATGTAGAACACTGCATCAGATCTTGCTTGAATCCTACCCATGTACATCTGTACAGTAAATATGTTAGTGAATAACCCTAAGATACTCTCAGAAGATTCTTTTTGCAACTGCTAAATCCTAGAAAATCATTGCCAGCATTTTAGACATATTTTTATGTGTTCAGAAAGATCTAAAGGAGCCAGTAGAAGCTGACAGAAGTAGTGTGGCACTCTCCTACTCATGGTATGTATAAACTTTATTACCCAAAGGGAGACAGAGAATAGAAATATAATTCACATTAATTGAACACCTACTGAAGAAGTAGATTTTACACTAGTTATATAATTTAATTTTGTGAGATAGATATTATTAAAATATCTGCTAAGATGCCTGAGTTTTCCCAAAGTGAATAAGTACAAAATAAGTGAAAATAAAACTTAAAACAAGGTTAATGGGTTTTGTCAACATTTTATATTAGGCTTCCAATTTACCATTCCATGATTGGCATTTTTATCTCCAGAAGGATTTCAACGTGGGCAATCTATTTTTTTCTTTCTTTTATTTTCTTTTTCTTTTCTTTTTTTGCTAAGGAAAAGGGAAAAAAAATTAATGTTTGAGTTTTCAAAACTTCTTCTCCCCTCACACTATTCAGGAGAATTCTTTGCTTGCCAGCTTAGATCTTAAATCTTTCTTGTACAGAATAAGGAAGAGAATCGAGGGACAGAACAGCAAGTCACTGACAATGGCTTGAGTGATTGACATAAGAAAAATCAGAGAGTTAGCGGCAGAAAAGAAATGAGCACATAAAAATAGAAAAATAAATGAAGTAAAGTAAAGCAAAGCCAAAGTTAGTGTTGGGAAGTAGTGATAGGCAGGGAAGTTCCTTTTAGAGAGAATAGAGGAAGACTTAGGACTTACGGGAAAGAAAGAGTTATCTAGTTATAAAGCTAAAAAAATGTAAATATGATGATATCAAATGATTTCTATCAGCATTTACAAGAGACTTTTAAAAAATTTAAATTTCATTTCAAATTAAACATTGGACTAATTTTTAAAATATATATCATGTATAGACTGAACCACAGAATTATTCAGGGTGAGTGTGTATGTGTGTGCATGTGTGTGTATGTAGGTGTGTGGTTTACATTAGCAATACAAATTACATCTTCATGTTTGTGGAGATAACGGTATTCTTCTGTATACTACTGAATTTTTCCCAAATGTCCAGTCTCTGTTCCTGATCTTTGAAGATTTCATACACTTGACTCTGACTCACTATACATACAGGGGGAAAAAAGAAACTACATCTGCATTTTAATTTTAAAAACATGTGCCTGGCTAATGGTGGGACAGTGGATAAATCATTGACCTGGGATGCTGATGGCCCAGGTTCAAAACTCCAAGGTTGCTGGCTTGAACATGGGATTATCAAAGTGATCCCATGGTTGCTAGCTGAAGCCCAGAGGTCACTGGCTTTAAGCCCAAGGTAATTGGTTTGAGCATGGGAACACTGGCCTGCCTGGAACCCCCTGGTCAAGGCATGTATGCGAAGCAATGAACAACTGAAGTGATACAACTATGAGTTGATGCTTCTTATCTCTTCCTTCTTGTCTGTCTATCTGTTTCTTAAAAAAAAAAATTAAAACATATAAACTTCCCACTTTAACAAGACTATGGAAGATTATTGAACCTTTAATTAACTAAACGTAAATTCAATCCTGATTTGGAATGGCAGTGTGAAGGGCTCCACAGATGCTCTCCTCAATGAAACAAACATAACTGATGGAAATTGCTTTACAAAAGATTTTAAATCTCTGGAAATTATCCTAAAGCCATGTAGCAAATGAAGAAACATTTATTTGAACAAATTTATTAAATCTTGCTTAGAATAGTGAGTTGTGGCATTTGAACTACAAACAGAACTTCTCCTTTTCTCACATCAGTTTAGTGGGATGGAAACTCTACACCTAGTAGGTGTGGAAAAATCCGAGATCTCAGTGTTCAGTCTCATGCTAAGTTTTCTTCCCCTCACCAAGCTTCAGGTGGCAGAATCTCTATTTAGGTCAGATGTAGCCTAGAAGTTTGGATCCCCTTCTTCCACCCAATTCCCAACTTGTATGGTAGGAGCTCTGGCCAGAGTATGGCAGGTCAAGAATATTGAGCCTTGATTACCCTATTCCTAATTCATTCATTAGTCTATTTCCTGGATCCAGTGCTCCATTCATTCAATAGGGGTTCCACTCTGAGAATATTTGGCTACTATCCATATCACAGCTTCATACCGATAATACTAAGGTTTTGCCTGAGGAAAAAGAAGGCTAAATGGTAGAGAGGTCCATATTTATCTGTAAGGAGACTGCTCTTATTTGGAAGAAAGCATAGAGCAGTTCATATATTAAGATACTATCAAAAACAATGGGAATTTCGGTGATAAGCCACTTAAAGGAGTCTAGCAGCTCTATGATGGCAACAAGAAAACTGGTAGGCAAACCAGAAATCTACCACAGAGAACCAGGAAAAAAGGGAGTTAAAAAACTAACTCCCTTTAGTTTTTTAAACTAGCAAGCCTCAAAGACATGCCTCAAAGACATTTCTTAAAAAAGAGTCCATTTAATATGTAGTAGCTTATGATCTGGAACATTGCTGAAAGCAATAGAGCAATCAACAAGCAATTGGTGAAGACTAACAACTGTGTTTGATAGGAATACAGGCAGACCAATCAAAAACATAACAAAGAAATCAGGAAAAAACAGACTGGTTAAAACCATAGTCATCCCAAGGTAGGTGATGGGAGAAGAGAAAATCAGGGTGATTGTGTGGATATTCAAGGTTGCCTCCTCTGAAGAACAACACCTAAGGCTGCACCCTATGGGAAAACATACTTTTCAGAATCAGTTTAGCCATGATATTAAGCAAATAAACAAACAACAATAACAAATTCTGGGGTAAAGTAATCAATAACAGAATACCTGCAATATATTATCATCTAAAATGTCCAATTTTTAACAAGAGATTGAGACATACAAATTGATAGAAACTTACAACCCATATACAATAGAAGAAAAGCAAACAACATAAACTACCTGTGAGAGGAACTATATGTTAGATTTAACAAAGATGTGATATTAGCCACTATAAATATGTTAAAAAAAATAAAAAGAACTATATATACTTCAGTAAATAAAGAAAGATGTATATCATCATACCTTGGTGAGATGATAATGTCTCATCAAATAAAGACTATAGAGACTATGAATAAAGAGATGTTTAGAGAGCCAAATGGAAATTGTGGAGTTGAAAAATAAAGTGAAAAATTTACTAGAGGGGTTGCACAGTAGATAGGAACTGGTAGAAGAGAGACTAAGAGAACTTGAAAATAGATTAATAATATGCAATCTGGAAACAACATTAAACAAGGAAACAAAAATTAGCGAAGCCTCAGGAAAATATGAGATACTATAAAGTGCACTAACATAAGCCTAAAGAGTACCAGTAGGAGTGACAGAGGAGCAAAAATATTTGAAATAAATAAAGGCTGAAGTCTTCCCAGAATTGATGTGAAACATTAAGCTGCACATCCAAGAAACTCAAGAACTTCCATTAAGATAAATTTAAAGAAGTCCACACCTAGTCATATCAAAATTAAAATGTTGAAAGGCAAAAAGAATATCTTTAAAACAGTAAGAATAAAATGAGTCTTGTTCAAGTGAAGCACAAATGTTAACAGATGACTTATCAACAGAAACAATGAAAGCCAAAAAGCAATTTAAAGTACTGAAAGTAAGTATATTCAGCCAAACTATCCTTTGAAAATGAAGAAAAATAGTCATTCCAAGGTTAACAAAAACTAAGAGAATTTGTTGCTAGACAGCATGCCTTATGAGAAATACTACAAAATTTGTTTCAGACTGAAAGAAAGTGATGCCAGATAGTAATTTGAACACACATGAAAAAATAGAGTAGCAGTAAATATAATTTTGTAGCATAAAACAATATGTATATAATTGTACAATTGGGCCTTCAACATGCAGAAATGTAATATACTTGATAATATCAGTGCAAAGAAGGCAAGCAAGGCTATATAGCCTTATTGAAGTAAAAAAAAAAATAGCACCATATAACTAAAAATTCACAGAAATAAACCAGAAAAGGTAAATAAGAAAGTTAATATAACAGACTCTACAAATACACACTTGTTTTTCTTTCTTTTCTTTACTTCTTAAAAAAACTTAATTATAACAAAGTATTGCATTTGTAACATATATGAGTATATATAACAACCATAGTACACATACACACACACACACAAAAAGAAATAGAAGGAGAGAATGTAGATGTATAGGAGTAAAGTTTCATATTTCACTGACACTATATCAATATAAATCTGAAACAGATTCTGGTAATGCAGCAGAATTGAGAATGAAGAAATACACCTTTACATTTATATTCAATTGATTTTTCAACAAGGATGTTCATATAATTCAAGAGAAAAGGCTAATTTTTATAACAAATGGTGTTGGGACAATTGAATACCCATATGCAAAAGAATGAAGATGGACCTTTTTCTCACGCCATACAAAAATTAACTCAAAATGGGTTATAGTTTTAAAGATAATAGTTAAAACCGTAAGACTTAGAAGAAAACATAGATGCCGAACCTGTGGTGGCGCAGTGGATAAAGCGTTGACCTGGAATACTGAGATTGCCGGTTCAAAACCCTGGGCTTGCCCGGTCAAGGCACATATGGGAGTTGAAGCTTCCTGCTCCTCCCCTCTTCTCTCTCTCTCAATCTCTCTCTCTCTCCTCTAAAATGAATAAATAAATAAAAAAAAAAAAAGAAGAAAACATAGGAATACATTTTTGTAACCTTGGCTTAGGCAAATCGTTTTTAGATATAACATCATATCTTTATAATAAATGGCTATAACAAGTAACTAAAGAAAAAATAAATGAATTGGATTATATCAAACTTTAAAACTTTTGTGTCTCAAAATTAGATTGTGGTGATTATATACTTTAAATGGGTGAATTGTATAACATACAAATTATATCAATAAAACTGCTTAAAAATCGATCACTGGCATTTTATCAAAAATCATTCCTATCTACAATGAGAATATTAAAGCTCAGAAATGTAAAGTGCTTGCCCAAAACATATGATTGAAAAGTATAAGAGATAAGTTTAACATCTAACTCCATCTTGATCAAAAGCTAGTGCTCTTTATACATCACCAAATAATAGACCAAATCATTGAAAGAAAAACTTTTTAGAAAAACAAAAAGATTGGGGGAATGAAGTAGTTTCATACTATTTGCTGAAGCAAACCAGGTAAAGTTTCTCAAGTATGACATTCAATAGGCATTTACTAGCCATAACCATGGGCTAGGCACAATTCTGAGTGTGGTGATGTAATTTCAAATAAAACATGTCCTCTGATTTCAATACTCATAGACTAATGTGGAAAATAAAGTGGAAATATGTGTGTGGTAAGTTATACTCTGGGAATATACAGAGAAGAGAACTTAGAATTAAGTAAGAATTGTTGGAGAAAATATTTGGGCTGACCCTTGGAGGACATAAAGGTTTTTAAGTAGATCAATAAGATATTTTCCAGTTGAGAAGTCTTAGCCTACCAATACATAGCACTGTTTTACTCTTCTCCAGAGTTTGGACTTAATTACTGGGCAGACGCAAGAGTAGAAAGATGAAGATTAAAATGTCATCTTAATTACAGATAGTTATTTGTAGAACATGATTTAAGTGTGTGTCCAAATGGGCTTGCTAAGCCTTCAACCCTTAAAAAATTGTATAAAATTATATATATTTTTAAAAAAGATAAATTATCTTATTACTGTGTAATAATCCCCCAATCTCGGTGTGTTAACATAATGTTTTGTCACTTGATGATTCCTTGGTTTGACTGGACAATTCTTCTACTCCATGCAGTATCATTTGGGGTCACTCATAGAGCTGTATTCAAGCAGCAGGCAGGTTAGAATGGATGGCCCAAGAGAGCTCTCTCACATGTCTAGAGTCTTTGGTGCTTTGAGTTGGCTATGGTACTTTAATTCTCCTCTAAGTAGCTCCTTGTTTCACCTGGTGCTTTCTCTCCACATATTCTTTCTCCAGCAAGACAACCTGGCCTTCCACAGAGCATGGCCAGACTCCAAGAAGTGGGGAGGTGACAGCTCCCAGGCCTTGATTCAGGGACTAGAACTCATAAAACATCACTTCCACTGCAGTCTATTGGGATAAGTCAATAGACCAAACTGGATTAAAAGGACAGGAAATGGATTCCATTTGTTGATGAGAGAAGAGGCAAGCAAGTACTGGAAGGGGAGGAACTGTTGGCAGCATGATTTTAGGGACATTCCAAAACAGACTTACCTACTTGGTAATCAGGATAGCTGGATAGCATCAGGGCTGTTGTCCCTGGTCTGGGGATACTGACCACATGGCAGACAGCGGACAGACAGGCACCTTCTATAGACACAGGGACTCAAAAGAGAGGAAGAAGGAAGGCATTGCTCAAGGAACTCCCAATCCCTCCTCCCAAACTCACCAATCAGAGGAGTTCTCCTATCCTAGAGTAGGAAGGAGTAAGAGCCTAAAGTTTTCTCAAGCGAGCCTCCTCCCCTAGGGAAGCATGAGGGAATACACAGTCCACCTAAACCCCAGGTAGAAGTCATGCACAGTGTTTACAAAAGAAAACATCAGGTGGTGTGTATGAACTCTACACCTTCCCATTAGTCAACATGGCAGGAAAAGCACCAGGATATTGCTGTCCAGGGAAAAGGAAAAAACAAATGGATTTTCATTTTCTGAGGTGATCTCAGCAATACCTTGTCTATTTTACCTAACTCCCCATGGGGTATTTTCAAAAAATGTCTGCTTTTCTTCTTCTAAAAAAAGATTTAAATTTAAGTATGTACATACTTGTAATGCCTGAAGATGCTTATTTTAATGACAGATGTGAGTAGGGCCCATGTTGTAGAGGGGATAATATATATATATATATATAATATATATATATATATATATATATATATATATATTACAGATACAGAAAACCCCCAGAGTCACGGCCAGGTGAGGTCAGAACACCTGGGGTCCTCCCATCCTGCTCAGGAATACCAGGGATGTGTATCCATCACCTAATTAATGAGGCAAATTCTGGAATCTGTGGGTGCTCCTTCCTAATGCGCACACGCAGTAAGGCAGGATGCTTCCATTTAGATATGCTAATGAGTATAATTTTAATTTTATTGCATCTTCTCTCCAAAGCAATTGAAGTTTCACAACCTGGAAAAAGAAATGGTGGGAGACTAGGAATATTAGAAATGGGCTCTCTTCCCAAGGTAATTCACTGGATGCTGGAACCCTCCAGTAAAAATAAAAACATACAATACAGAAGTCATCTTTTGCTGTAGATTAGAGAAGGCTTCTCATCCTCGTTTTGGAATCCCACTGGGTCTAGAACACTCTATGTTCAAGGATTCTCAAAGTTGCATGTTCTTTTTCTTTGTTATATTTTCCTTTGAGCTTGTTTTTAATGGTTGTTTTTTTTTTTGTTTGTTTGTTTTTTAGAGGTTAAGTAACTATTTTATTTATTACAAATAATTGCCCAAGTGAGAATTTTAACCCAGGTCTTTGTGATTACAGAGGTAGTATTCTTTATTATTATTATTATTATTAAATTTAATGCAGTGACATTGTTAAATCAGGGTACATATGTTGAGAGAAAACATCTCCAGATTATTTTGACATTTGATTATGCTGCATACCCCTCACCCAAAGTCAAATTGTCTTCCGTCACCTTCTATCTGGTTTTCTTTATGCCCCTCCCCTCCCCCCACCCCCTCGCAACCTTCCTTGCCCCATCCCCCCCCACACACACACCCCTTACCATCACATTCTTGTCCATGTCTCTGAGTCTCATTTTTATGTTGTTTTTATAAGAACAGTGAATTTAAAAGAATGTTTGGAGTGAGTTAAGATGTAAAGATTACATATCAAGCTTTGCTAGGTAACTAGCTAAGGTTGGTAGTCATAACAACAAAGGTTGGGATAAAAAGTGAATCTAGATTTTTTTTAGTCCAAAATTTATATAATCTCAAATTAGGAATAAAAATTAGGGAGAAGGACTTAGAAGGGACCAAGGTAATTGTGGGGTCTTAAAGCTTATTTCACTGGTTTATTGGGGAGCAAAGTCATATTAAAAATCAGATAGAGCCTGACCAGGTGGTGGTGCAGTGGATAGAGCATTGGAATGGGATGTGGAGGACCCAGGTTTGAGACCCCAAGGTCGCCAGCTTGAGCGCGGGCTCATCTGGTTTGAGCAAGGCTCACCAGCTTGAGCCCAAGGTCGCTGGTTCGAGCAAGGGGTCACTCGATGTGCTGTGGCCCCCCGGTCAAGGCATATATGAGAAATCAATCAATGAACAACTAAGGTGTCGCAATGAAAAATTGATGTTTCTCATCTCTCTCCCTTCCTGTCTGTCTGTCTCTATGTGTCCCTCTCTCTGACTCTCTCTGTCTCTGCCACAAAAATGAATGAATAAATAAAGCCATATAGAATTGATCCGTTTATATATTACATTTTGTGTAAACAAGGGAAGGACATTTCTTATCATTGGCATATGTGTTTTATAACAGAGAAAAATAATTATAGATGATATACTGGTGACAAGTGTATTAGTGCCAGGGCTGCTGTCATAAAAATATCATAAATTGGGCGGCTTACAGTACACAACAGAAATGTACTGCTTACTGTTCTAGAGGTCAGGAGTTCAAGATCATGGTGTCAGCAGAGCTGCTTCCTTTTGAGGCCATGAGAGAAAATCTCTCCCAAGCCTCTTGCCTAGCTTCTGGTGGTTTGCTGGTAATTTTTACTATTCCTAGGTTTGTAGATGTACTGCCTGAATCTCCGCGTTCATCTTCACATGGTGTTCTCCCTATGTGCTTGTCTGTTTCCATCCAACTTTCTTCTTTTTATAAGGATACAGTTATAATAAGTTAGGACCCACCCTAATAAACTCATTTTAACTTAATTATCTGCAAAGACCCTATTTGCAAATGAGGTCATATTCACAGGTACTAGGGGGAGGGTAAGGACCTCAACACATTTTGGGAGGACACAATTCATTCTTTAACAATAGATGACACAGTATTAATACAAAAGACTATCTCGAGAAATTCAATGTTCTCCAGTGCAGGTACTCTGGCATACCCTTTTTATCCTTCCTAATCTAATAGGTGGAAACGTGCTCAGAAATATTTAGAAATTATTACTTCATCAACAGAAAGCTAATCTGGAAAGTGAACCTATGTTAATTCCATTCATTGTGTACTTAGCAAACGTCTTTGGATCCTTCAAAATGTTGAGGCATCACTTTCCTGTAGACACTATTAGTAGCCCACATACGCTCTCCTGGTTCCTACAGCCTCAATCCCTTCTCCTTACTACCCTATGCCTAGAAAGGCTGAGTTTATGGACTACATCAACTGGGCTCTCAAAGCCTGTGATTGCAGGCTGGGTTTGGTTTGTGTAGACCCGTAGGAGGAGATCGGAAAGAGGCAAGCGGGTGAGTAATATCTGTGAATATATCCCCCAGTGAGCTCACAGTCCAGCTTGCTCTCTCCAATGAAGACCATGGTTCCATTCAAAGCCTCTACACTACACAACTTCCCCTCAGGGTCCTGGTGCCTTTCTTCCCTTGATACCTTTTCCTCCCTTTTGAACCCTGGGTCATAATAGCTCAGCTTCTACTAAGTCCTGGGTGAGGACTGTTGTTCTCTTTTCCTTGTGTTCTTTTACATCTATAATTTTGTTTTTAAAAAAAATCATCCTAAAATTATTCTATTTTAAATGTCCCACCTGTGGGGTTTTTTTTGTTTTGTTTTTGGGGTTTTATTTTGTATTTTTCTGAAGTGAGAAGCAGAGAGGCAGTCAGACTCCCACATGTGCCCAACCGGGATCCACCCGGCATGCCCACCAGGGGGTGATGCTCTGCCCATCTGGGGTTGTTGCTCTGCTGCAACCAGGGCCATTCTAGCGCCTGAGGGAGAGGCTATGGAGCTGTCCTCAGCACCCGGGCCAACTTTGCTACAATGGAGCCTTGGCTGCAGGAGGGGAAGAGAGAGACAGAGAGAAAGTAGAGGGGAAGAGTGGAGAAGCAAATGGGCACTTTTCCTGTGTGCCCTGGCATGGAATCAAACCAGGGACTTCCACACGCCAGGCCAACGCTCTGTCACTGAGCCAAATGGCCAGGGCCCACCTGTTTTGTATTGGGACTCTGACTTATATATCCCCCAATCTATAAATTAAATCACTCCCTCTTCTATCTTTCTAGTCTATAGGACTTAATTCTATTCTGGACTATCATTCTTTATTGCCTTCTGTGTATGTGAATACCAGCTTGACTTTTCTACTAGGCTAGAGGAGCAAACTGTCAAGTTAGACCACAACAGGCACCATTAGTAACAATGATACTCAATTCTTTCTACTTAGAACTCATATACCCAATTATGATAACTAAATATGCAATTTGATTTCATCTGCCTCCTCCTCCTCCTCCTATTAAGCTAGCTAGCAGTGTTTAAGTTCATTTCAGGATAACATGTCTTCCCTATACAGTATCGTGTTTATCAAAATAAAATGACTGAAAAGACATAATCCTACTGGAAAAAAAAAGGTACAGTCTTAGGAGTATTAAGTTCATTTTAAATACTTAGTTGTATAAGAAATCCTAGTCTTTTATTTTTTTTCCATAAATCAGACTATTTAATTGGTCTAAGGGAAATTTTCACCTTTGCCGGTTTTCACGTTCTGCTTTTAGAATTCTACACAGTGATAAGTTATTTGGAAGGGATGTTGTGGAGCTAGGCATGGGTCATTTGTCCAAAGAGTTACTACCATGGCCTCCACTGTCTTGGAAGCTCTCTGTTTTATCTACTTCAAGCTTGGGGCCCTGCGATACTCCTTTGGGACTTCCTTTGCCCCAATAGGCCTAGACATACCTTATAGACCTTTTTTTTTTCTTCTCTGAAGTCTTTCTCTACTCCTAGTTTTCCCTCTCCTCTCTGCACCTCCAGCCCTTAGCCAAAGTGAAATCTCTTCCCGCTCTGTGTTTTTTTACTAAGACATCTTGTCTGTAGCTCGGTTCTCTTTCTTAGGCTTTGACATACCTGCTAAGGTTCCCTAAAGTCTTAGCATGGTGGAGCAGAAAAGCCCTGGGGTTAGGTCTTCAGCTTTGATCAGAGAAGCAAGGAGGAAATAAAGGGTAAACAAACAAACAAACAAAAACCCTCCACAGAGATTAGCATTTCAAAATACGATCCCACCACAATATCACACATCGAGTTGGAGAAGTGAGTATGTGGCTGTGAACAGGAAATGGAGCAGAACTCTGGAACTAGGGAGACTGGGGCTGGGTCAAGAAGTAGCTGCAGGCAGATGGAAAGGGCAACTGAGAGAATGCTTCCCCCTAATCAGAACCAAGTTATCACTAGGGCTCTTTCATGGTTGATTCTACGGGGACTGACTTTTCTTCTGACGGACAAAGGAGTTCCTAAGGAAGACGTGACCACGCAGAAGCTAGAGAGGGCGGTCACCATGTCATGAACATTCATATGAAATGTGTGATTTTGCCACCATCTCATGAAAATTTATATCACAGTGCATGATTAACATGGTAGGAACCCAGGATGTTAACTCCTTAGTTCTACCAGAGCTTTCCCAATAACGAGAAATCAGCAACCCGCTTGTCAGGAGCATCTGTGGAGAAGGTCCTGCCATAGAACATTGGAGCGATCCCCTGCCGAGCCTCTGGGTGGCTCTGTTTCTTATTTGCGCCTGCGTGATGCGCTTGTTCCTGATAGCAATTTTCTCTTGTGGCATTTTTGGCCATTGCCTCCTTTGCTTGGCTAGACTGAATTACCTGAAGTTGCAGCTCAGTGCTTCCTTGAATCACTTCTTTTACTCACCAAACACGCAGATCCACCAAATGGGACGGACTGCAGCTTCCCCTTTGTTTCACTGGCCCAGCGGTTTGGCATTGCTAGATCAGTGATCCTCAAACTGGAGTGTGCATCAGAATCACCTGAAGGACTTATTCAAACACAGAATGCCAGGCCCCACCCCCCGAATTTCAGTGGATCTGGGGTGAAACCTGGTTGTTTGTATTTCTAACAAGTTCCCAGGTGATCTCTCTGTCCCCAGGTGCTACTGATCTAGTAATGCCAGAACAAACAGGCTGTCATTTAAAATTGGGACCCTTTGCCCTGCTCTCCTAAATGCAAAGCATTTCAGTGACAAAGAGATCATTCTATTTTTTTTTAGTCAGATTTTTTTTCCAGCCTGTGTGCTCTCCTACAGTTTAGTCAATTGGGAGAATGTAAAAATTTTTTTTCTCTCGAGTCACTTTCAGGCCAAGCCTATACCACTAAATGTAATTTATTTACCAAATATTTAGCAAGCACTTACTTTCTGCGATAGGTATTGTGAGATATATGAAAATGAGACATACTCTGTCTCCTATGAAAGCGACAATACTTTGTAGTCAAAAGCAAATGTGACTTTTGGAGGCTCAAAGTCTAGGTGAAAGCCTGTCTCTGCTACAAAGGATGCTATGTACACCTGCACACGGTTTGTATGGCACAACCCAGGGCCGCTGTGTCATCTGAGTTAAGCTGGAGCTACATTTCCAGGAATTCTTCTCCTTATATAATTCTAGCTGGGATGGGTCACAAGATAAATTTGTATAAGATTTGGAATCAGCAACCATTACACCCTAAGTTCACTGTAGGGCAACATGCACTGTTGCAGCTTGTGCACATGGTTCCTGGTCTCGCGGCTTACCTCGTAGACATGGGAGGCAGCCAGGCCACAACTCCTCCAGTTTCCATGGGAGCTCCTCCTTTAGCTCGCCTGAGACCTGGGGCAGGTGCATGTATGGCCACAAGGCGAAAGGCACCAGCTCCTGCTGCACGTTGCCCACTTCCCTGAGGTTGAAGGCAGTGAGACGCAGACATGGGTTCCAATGTTTCGTCTGAGATCCAGTTTGTCCTTGTAGGATCCATTTTTATCAGGGGCTGTCAGTTTACTTTGCTTTCCCTGACTCTATATATTTTCTAAACACTAATAACCCTGGTCACTTGTGGTGACTTCCGTCCCACACCAGACAAAGAGGCAACAACTTTCCATTCACTCTTTATTAGCTCACACGATCTTGTAAGGCCTGACCTCTATTATAAAACTCTTATTTCAATCACTCTTAGTAGATCCACTTCTCTATCAAATTCTGACTGATAGAGACACTACTTACATAGCATAAGACATGAATGCTACTCTTTAGAATTTTTCAATGCACAACCAGTTACAATCATATGCATTAGCTCTCTCCTAATACTATGACCTAAATGACCTTGGTCAACCTATGAAACTTCACTTAACTTCAATTTGCTCATAAATAAACTGGTAATAACAATAAGTAGTTCAGAGTATTATTCTAAGGGCTAAATGAAATATGCATACAATACCTCTTCACCACTCAACTTAATGCAATTATCTCATCTCTGGTTGTTATTATTCTGTTTTATGATCTAAGTATATTCATAGGATATAAACTCCATGAGGGATGTGCTTTTTCTACCTTGTTTACTATCATAGCCAATGTTTACCCCCAGAACATGCTTTGGTACTCAATAACATGATGGCTGGCCCAGTTGAAGAAAGGGGGGGTATATACATGAATAAATGACTTGAGTAAAGAAATGAATAAAATGTAAGAGTCACTAGCTCATGGTGAGAATTCAATATACAATAAAATTATTTTAAAAATTTGTAACCTGGTAACAGAAATGGGTCCATCACTAGCCACAATATTCAATAGATGGAGATATATGCCATTAACATGGGAGGTACAGATTTGAGAACACAGAGAAGTCATATTTAGTTAAGTAATAAACCAAGGCTAAGTAGATAAAAACACATTTCTTGGGGGGTCTTAAATTATGAGTAATATTTTAAATGGAAAAGGTTAGGTGGGAGAGTAGATCAAAAGAGGAAAAGACACGGGTGTCCAGCGAAGCATAGGCTATGTTAGAGAAACAAATGGCCTTTTCGCCTAGAATATAAAGTTAGTCATGTAAAGACAGGAAATTTGTAGAGGACATATAGGATAGAATAGGAAGTAAAATACGAGCCAGATCCTGAAATCCTTTTAATTCTATCTAAATACTTAAAACTTTATTTTATTAAATTGTCTTTCACTGTGTGCTCCACAGAGCACCAGCACCAGATAGTCAATGCTCTGGTGTGGGGGGAGGGAGGTGTTTCTGGTCACCTGACATATCCTTTATCTTCCTTGTGGAATACTACAAGTACATTAGCATATTTAATACTAGTAGTCCTGAAATGAAGAAGCCTATTTAGGTTTTGTTAAGCAAGTGATTCCCTTATTTATTAGTGGAAATAGTCCATGCAAAATGCACATGGATGTTTAGTGAAATTAGCATCAAGCAAATAAATGTTGAGACGTCCTCTATCAAGGTCCTATGGTAGTTGTCAGAGAAATACAAAAATGAATATTATTCATTCCCTACGGCGAGGAAGGTAGTGCTGTGTGGTGAATATAGAATACGATTAATAACATGATTAAGATTTGGGGAGTATAATCAGAATGGGGCCATAGACCTATTCAACCTGAAATTGCAGATAATAAACTGGAGTGTTGGAGGAACATACACAAAGAACATACACACAGTATTGAAACATCTGTAACTGTCCAAAAAAAGAGTTCTGTACTAAGGGTTAGCAGTTGCATGTTCCATTCATCCCTTTTCCCCATTCGAAAGGATGTGGTACAAGTTCAACAGAGGAATCCCATGAGACCCAGAGACAGGGTGGGGCTGTGACAAGCAGAGAGGGGCACTGTCCCCTGATAGTTGTACAACATTGAGGAGAAGGTAGATGCGTTAGGTCTAAAACTTCTTCAGGATATTTTTACAGTTCACCGAGAAACAATGAAGGTTTTCTTTTTGCAATCAAATTTTAGAAGAAAAAAAGAAAGCAATTCTTATTTGCCATTAACATTTGCCTAATGCACAGTGTCAGTTTACATTCAGACAAGATGGCCAGGTGGAGTTAAGGTAGATGGAATTCTTAGGGAGTGGAGGCTGGATTATTCCGGTACTAAGCTAATTTAAAAATCCATAATAAATAAAGTAATGAGATTTCCGGAGAATCACTTCAGCAGGAAAAAAAAAATAGCATATAGTTACTAAATCTATAGCAAAGTAGCATTCATTAAAAGTTTTAGCTCTTCATTTATTAAATAGTAATTTAACGTTTATTTTCTAATAAAAAAATCTTTTCTGATTTTGTGTAAAATCTAAATATTATTTTGTTACTTGTATAAATTTACTGCTGAAATTTCAGTGTTTAGAATCTGCATAGGATTGCACATTAAATGGATATTGATCTAACATTAGGAATAAAAAAAATACCCATTAAATTAATCAATAAGGTTTAAATTCCTGATGAACTCAGCAGAATAATGTGGGGTATTTGTTCGTTATTCCTCTTTCCAAGCAAACTATTTCACGTTATAGGAAATAACACTCATTTAAAAGATTATACTGGGGGAAAAACAGCATTGGTGAAAGCTGCAGTTTGTAATTGCAAAGTTAATTATCTTTCCTAAACCATCAGTTGTCACTTAGAGAGACCAGATTCTTGCAGACTCTCCAGGGACTGCCTTTATTTCATTCCTAATGGCTTGGGACCCACCATTTTGCTGTCTCTGAACATTTGGTCACTGAATGCACCATTTATGGAGTATTGTTTAATTAAGGACAAATTAAGAGAACTGTGCACAGAATTTAATTTCATAGACTCTGTAAATTCTTTTAAAGAGGATACTAACTATAGGCATGATAAGTTTTCATTATCCATTGCTTCTATAAGGTATTGACAATTTATTGTTTGCAGCAGTTCCAAGTTTTGTTTACTCTTCAGGGGATTTTGTTGGCACTGTACTTTTTGTGCTTCACAGAAATCCTGTGGCGGCATCTGACTGCATTAACTCCTTCAGTTCTGAATCACCCAGATGGAGAAGCCCACACATTTTTGAAAGGTTGCATTTGGTTTTTGTAGGGAATAGTGATTTATGGTAAGGGTCAAATGAGAACTAACATCATTAGGACATGTGCTTAATGTCTCAGATCTTGGGATATAACATTTCAAGTGGAAAGTCTTTCATTCATTCTTCCATTTGACAAATATTTATTGAGTGCTTGCTATGCACCAAGAAATATTCTAATAAAGACTATACCATTTATTGAAATATTTGCAGAGATTTCTAATTTTTTTCAATCCAGTGGGAAAACACAGCTGCCAATAGCTCCTAAATTTACAAGTTATGGCCTAGCAAGATATGCATTCTCCTGTTCCAATTCAAAATTCTCTGGAAGCACTCATGGGAAACTTAAGACCAAGTATCTTCCCGAACCAGTTTCTTATGACCTAAAAGAAAAGATCTCTTAAGGGCACTTTGATGAACTCTTTTCATGACAGAGGTTCAACTACAAATTAAACAACTAGTATGTGAGTTAGTGGGACTGGGAGTGGTTTAGGCAATGAGTCTAATGTATTTCTTTTGATGCTCTTACTAAAGTCATCTTGATACTAAGATGTGAAAATAACTCCAATTCCTTTCAAGAATTAAATGCTAAATAAATTTTTTTATTTTTATATAATGGAATGTTTTACAGCTATTGAAAATTAATGATTTGCAGCTATACACGATATTATTTCTAAATTTCACAAGCAAAATAATTTTGAGTAAAAAAAGCCAGAAGCAAAAAAGTATATACTGTATTATTTCATTTATGCAAAATTAAACAGTAGACAAAGCTAGTGCTTAGTAATTCACACTTAAGCAGTAGAACTAGAAATAAAAACAAGAAAAAGATTATTGATACACCAGGATTATCTTTGGGGAAGAATGATGAAGTGATTATTGCAAGAGTGCGTGAGAAGAGTTTTGGGAAGGTGGCAATGTTTTTCTTGAACGGAAAGGAGTGACACAGGTATTCACTTTGTGAAAATTCAGTGAACTATACATTTGTTTTGTGTGCTTCGTACAGGAATTATAACTCACAATATAAAAGAAACCAATATTTCTAGCAAAAGGGGTCCTGACCCAAACACCCTCTCCCAATTCAGAGTTATCTGTAAAGAGAAGGGACAATAGAACTCTGACATAATTCAATAGGTCTAAGAATAGAGGAGCTGTAAGTCCTACTATTACTCTAGTTGTCCAGGTGATATAAAGTCTCAGCGGCAAGTCTTCTTACTATCATTGGTGGGGAGCAGAGAGAAGGGGTGTTCACACTGTTTGCATGAATGGACTGGTCTAAGCAGTCCTGCAGAGATATCTAGTGTCACCTCTGGTCATAGGTGAGCACCGGATCACCATCCTATGATAAAGGATGTTATTCTGAAGACAGTTCACCTGAAGAGTACATGGTAAGGAAATGGGAAAGAATAGTGTGAAAGATCAGATGGGATGCTCTGACTCAGAGGAGTGAGGATACTGGAGACTTCCACTGAGATGGTTCATTTTAACAGATGCCCTGTCTCTGTTGCTTCTGGACTCTATTTAGACTCTAGAATCTTTAGTGAGATTTGGAGTTCATGGGCCTCAGATCCAAACTCCAGATATTCCACAAACCCACATTCTCACAACTCTCTGTCCTCAGGGTTCACTAGACCCATAGACCCCTCTTGACTCCTCCAAACCAAGGATATTATTTTCAGACTTAAATGCACCCCTTTTCTCCAACTCTACACTTCTCATTCGATATATAAACTTCTTGAAGAAGACACCCAGGAAATATATTACAAACATCCCTAAGCACCAAATACAAGGACTGGAACCTATTTGCATTGGAGATAAAACTATAAAATAAAAAAAAATACAGGCAACACAATAGAAACCACAGAAAAAGTTAACATCAAAATTATAAATTTAATATCCACAAGTGAGCTTTTAGGTCTACTTATCATTTAAACTAGTTAGAACTGGCTGATAGCAACAACAACAAAAAAACCCAACATGATAGTTGAAACAAATGGAGCTTCTTTTTTTCTGGCTTATAATAAATCATGGAAGACAGTAGTTGCTAGCATGGGTTCAGCAGTGATACATTGTCAGGGCCAAGGGCTCTTAAATATGTTAACTTTTTCCATGTGGTCATAATATGCCTCCTACATATTAACCATCAAAACCTCCTTCAAGGTGGCAAGAAGGAAGGGAAAGTGTTGAGAGAGTGGCACCATGCCTTCGGTAGAGAGAGGAAAATCTTCCCAAATCACAACCAGTGGATCTCTGCTTACAAAATTCATTATTCAAAGCTAAATTCACTCTTAACTGGAAGAAGGCTTGAGATGTGAAGACTTAACAGGGCTCATTGCATCCCTGTTGCCAAGAAAGAAGAGTGAATTGAATGTAGTCAATAAACAAGAATGTCCACAGCTCTAGTCTAGCATCTTATTATTTACAAAACAATTTCTTGTCAATGGGTGATCCTGACTGCAGGGATATAAATCAATTAGGAAACAATTATTAAAGAGTTTTTTTAAAGATCAATCTAAACTATAACATAAACAACTGTCCACCTAATTTTAGAAAACTTTTGGAAAAGTCTTTGAGTTTAAATGGGGAGTCATATCTCTACCCAAAAGCACTAAATTTGTTAATATGTGTTTATTTTTAAATTTACTTTGAAGTGTGCTTATATAACTTTCATGTTTTCAAGGTAAAGCTGAGATGGGGAAGAAGAATACATTTAAAAGCACCTATTAGCCCCATTTTATTCTATTATAATAGTTTTTCAGATTTTATTTATTCATTTTTAGAAAGAGAGGAGAGAGAGAGAGAGCGAGAGCGAGAGTGAGAGAGAGAGAGAGAGAAAAGGGGTGGAGCAGAAAGCATCAACTCCCATATGTACCTTGACCAGACAAGCCCAGGGTTTTGAACCAGTAACCTCAGCATTTCAGGTTGATGCTTTATCCACTGCGCCACCACAGGTCAGGCCTTTCTAATCTAATCTAACACACAGTTTCCAATATATGAAATCCTGAAGTTTTAGCACAATTACAATATATAAGTATTTCTTTGCTATTGTAGCAACCAATTCTTAACTATTTTTCCTCCAAACTGCAGAAGACTTTCTTTTGTAAGAAAAATGCTATTCTTTACAAAGTCAACATCTAGCCAGCATCCCTTCATTCATAAGAAAAAGAGGTAAATAGACCTATTAAAGAAGGACCTATTAAAGTAAAAATAAAGCTGTCTCTCTGTGTGGTGTGTGTGTGTATTATGTGTGTGTGTGTACACGTGCATGCCGGAAGTGGGTCCAAGACAGATTTGATAACAATTTGAATCACTGAACACAACGTAGAGGACTAAATCCTTGCAATTTGCATTTCTGCTGTCACAGAAGAAATAAGACTGTAAACCTTTAGGTATGGGGGAAAAACATAATAAATCAATAGATACATAGATAGGTAGGTGGATAAAACTCTGACACGTACTCTCAGATTTGTAGTTGTGCACACTCAGACTCAAAGCCAGACAAAAAGGTTTTTATTATCCTATTTCTAAAAGAATCCCCTGGCCATGAACTAACTGCTAAAATATTTAGATAAGATTGAGTGTATATATATAGAGAGGAAGGACAGAAAGAGGAGGATGTGACAGGGAAGAGAGGGAAAACTTGGAAGGGAAAGAGTAAAGGGCTTAGACATAAAATGTCAGCTGACTCATAGCTAACATATTACTCACCCAATACTAAAATGCTATAGAAAAATTATACCAAATCCAAAACCTGTCAAATGAGATTTAGCAGCACAGTTCAGAAGTTATCTCCCATTGGGTAACTGTCTATAATCTTGCAACAAACCCCATAAGTGTTCACAGTAGTTATTCCATATGCTAAGGGTAGCATATCATTGCAGAGCTGTCAGTTTTAATTTTGGTTTTATTAATTTTACCATAAGCCTACAGACGTATATTTCAGAAGGCATATATCATGAAGATCGTAAACTCCCACAAAGAAGCTGGTGATAGTTATAGGTTATGTCACCGGTTTGATGAGTATTAGATTCATCAAGAGAATAGTAAGAGAAGGTTTAATGTATATGTCAAAGCATGCATGAAGAAACTAGCCTATCCACAAATTGGCAGTCAGGACATGTCTGAGCGATTAAAAATACTTCAGTGAGGTTGTTTTTTAAATTAACAACACATTGTGTTATAAAAATTTGGGCTTTAAAGCCAACATATGAGCCTATGATGAAGAATTTATCTTAAAAAAACTATTTTTTTCTAAAACTACTGTTTCTTATATCAATATTTTTCTGCAACTTGATTATTTTTTGAGAACTGTAATCAAATCTTTTATAGTATATTAGCAGACATCTTTCAATCTCTGATTGGCTGGTGTCTGTGGACTTTAAAGCATGTATAAAATGAAACATATTGTAGTAAAATACAGATGGCTGCAAAGCTTTTGCCACTCATCCCACTGAAAGATACACGTTATTTCCCTCCCTTTACATCAGGGGTAACTTTGGGACTTGTTTTGTCCAGTGAAATCTAGTAGGAGTAACTCTAACGTTCATGGCTGAGCCAGAAGATATTAGCTTCAAGGAAATCTTAAAGTAGACCCACCCATAGATAAGCATTATTAAAAAATTATTAAATCTCAAATATGATCCACTGGTGGTTACTGGACCCTTTTACAGTATTACTATGACACAAGAATTTAGAACCATGATACTTGTACCTTTTTCTTTTGTCATTCATTAAGAAGCCAGCTACCATGTAAGATGTTCAACTATCCTGAGACCACCATGTTGCAAGAAAGCCCAGGCCCTGGCCGGTTGGCTCAGCAGTAGAGCGTCGGCCTGGCGTGCGGGGGGACCCGGGTTCGATTCCCAGCCAGGGCACATAGGAGAAGCGCCCATCTGCTTCTCCACCCCCCCCCCTCCTTCCTCTCTGTCTCTCTCTTCCCCTCCCGCAGCCAAGGCTCCACTGGAGCAAAGATGGCCCGGGCACTGGGGATGGCTCCTTGGCCTCTGCCCCAGGCGCTAGAGTGGCTCTGGTCACAGCAGAGTGACGCCCCGGAGGGGCAGAGCATCGCCCCCTGGTGGGCAGAGCGTCGCCCCTGGTGGGCGTGCCAGGTGGATCCCGGTGGGGCGCTTGCGGGAGTCTGTCTGACTGTCTCTCCCCGTTTCCAGCTTCAGAAAAATACAAAAAAAAAAAAAAAGAAAGAAAAAAAAGAAATCCCAAGTGATTTGGTAAGAGAGAAGCTACCTGGAAGTGATTTCGTTCCAGATATATAAATAATGTTTCAGCTCAGCCTTATCAGTGGCTGGACGCAGCTAAAGCAAGGGTTCTAGCTGACACCATATAACAGACATACAACCCAGAAGAACATCACCCAAAGTCCTAACACAAAAACTGGGGAGATATAATGAATTGTTTTGATTTTATGCTATTTGTCTTGTAGTGGTTTTTAGTGTGGTGATACATATTCCACACAGATTTTGTGAGTGGTGTATTGTATGTACAGTATATGGAACACATAGTCATGTATATTTGTAATTTAAAGAGAAATGATGCAAAATAAAACCTTAAATAAAAAATTACATTTATATATCCACAAGAAAACTAATAAATGTGGATATATTGGGAGGTGGGCACAAGGTGGATAGAAAATACAAATGAAAAATTTGTCACTATTTACCTTTTAAAAATATTTTAAACAATATGATGGTATATTAATCACTTGACATTTTAGAACTAAGATTTTTAAAGAATTACTCAGGCAGAGAGCAAGAGAAAGGAGTGTGATTTGACTGTTATATATTTTTAATAAATGAACTTGCCAAGTGGTACTCTACCAACAATGGCTTGGCTTTGGACATACATCTTCTAGAGATTATATTTTGAGCAACCTGGATATTTGAGTCAACCCTAAAATACTCTTCACATAAGCTCAACAATGGAAATGTTATCATGAAAAATATTAACTCTCAAAGATGGCGCATTGGTGGATCGACCCCTGGATTATTGTGACAAAAGAGTTTAGTCCCCTAGGGATAAGAAAGGTAACCTATTCATTTAGATGCAATGTTTAAATTGATCATTTGCTCAAAAGAGTCCTCAATTTTACGTTGTAAGTAAACTTCTCCAGTTTTTAGTAAAGATTGATACAAATCATCTAAAATCTACAAACTGCTCAATTAATATTTAAGTGGCCCAAATAAGAAGTCTTTTTACAAAGTAGACATTTATAATGTGCATGTGTGTGTGTGTGTTTATGAGTTATGTGTAGATGATTACCATTATCTTCACTGAGTCTGACTTTTTAGTAAATAACGTAATGATAACTTGAGCATTTTTTCAAAGAAAAAAGATAGCTCTTAACTGGCTTTTACACAAATTAGCTTGTACTCCTTCTCTATCATGAAAACTGAATATGTTTATGTCTTAGTATAGAATACAGTACCATAATGCAATTGAACTCATACATATTTGTTAATAAAGTGGCCGAAACAGGTTATCAATAGAATATATTCTAGTTTACTTTAATGATTACTTTTGTGTTTTTTTTCCTAAGTGAGAAGCAAGGAGGCAGAGAGACAGACTCCCACATGCACCCCAACTGGGATCCACCCAGTAAGCCTCCTATAGAACAATGCTCTGCCCATCTGAGGCCACTGTTTCATTGGTCGGCAACCTAGCTATTTTAGCACCTGAGGCAAGGCCATAGAGCCATCCTCAGTGCCCAGGCCAACTTGCTCCAACAGAGCCATGGCTCTATCTCTCAGAGAGAGAGAGAAAGATAAGAGAGAAGGGGAGGGGTAGAGAAGTAGATGGTTGCTTTTCCTGTGTGCCCTGACTGGGAATCAAACCCGGGACTTCCACACGCTTGGTCAACACTCTACCACTGAGCCAAGTGGCCAGGGCCTTTACTGATTACTATGAAGTCATTAAAATAAACAAAGTAGTACTTCTCTGCGAACTTGAATGTGAATTTGACTCAAGGAACGCACATCTCCCGGCTCCCATAAAACTTTCATCCTCAAGATAGACTCATTGACTGATCCGAGAGAAAAATGTCTTCTCTATACCCACCCAGATATTTTTATATCACTTTTTTGTCTTAATAGTAGCTTGAAAATCTTTTCAATGTCCCAACTTTTCCAGACTTTGCAAATTCAGAATAAAACATTTGAAAAAAATTTACCTTTCATAATAAGCAATCAAAAGAATTAATGCGCATGGGCACAAGCGTACACACACACAAAAAGTTTTAACAGCATGGTTTACAACGTGTAAAAAAGTTGTGATCGTGGTCAGTATAAGCTTGAAAGCACAAAAAAAGTTCACCTGAAAATATATAATTAAATGTTTGATAAAATAATAAGCATTTGATCTGAGGAGAGAATTACCAGGGTAGATTTAGCTGCAGAGTAAGTTTTTTACCCAAATCTTTTGAGGCCGAATCTATCTAAGAACCTTGTTTGATTTTATTTGTTGTATTATGCCTCTTTCATATTCATGAAAAGAAATTCATCAGGGGCCCTGGACAGTTAGCTCAGTTGGTTAGAATGTCATGTGATATGCCAGGATTGTGGCTTTGATCCCTGGTCAAGGTGCATACAAGAATCAAATCAACCAATGCGTGCATAAGTAAGTAGAACAACAAATTGATGTTCCTTCCCCCAAATTGATGTTCCCTCCCCAAAATAAAAATAAAATAAAATAAGAAATTCAGCAAGGTAGGTGTTGCCCCTTCAGCCAGGGCCCCAGATTGAATACATGCAGAACAGAGCTGAACACATCAGAGTAAAATGCCAAACACAGCTCTACATGTAACTAGACCCACCCACCAGAGCTTAGCCTATAAATCCCAAACCCAACTCACCTACAGACAGTAAGAAATAAGACATTCTCGTATGTGAATATCTGTTACATGGCATTACCAACTGATAAAATTTCTTAGATTTTGTGAGAAAGAGAGAAATAGATTTTTATAGGGCGTTTGCTAAATACTCTACACTTTTCATTTCTGGCTCTACTTTATCAAACATTAGAGAGAGAAAGTATAGAGGGGAATTGATATAAACATCTCATAGGGAAAAAAATCGGAGTGGGACTGTGTTAGGAGAAGGACAAATAGTTTAGAAAAATTAGTAAAAAGAAAATCAGCATGAGCAAACAGACACAGTCCCATCATAGCTCATTGGTAGCTAGAATTATGATGTTGATCATAAAGGTAGAGTCACTTACATTTACATTACTTTTTACCAAAAAACAATAATCTTTCTGATACATATATAGTACTTTTTGTCATTTGACCCTCACAATATGTAAATGAAAAAAAATAGAGAGGGTGTTTATGTTCATTTTAGAAATTAGACAAAAGACCCAAAAGGTTCCATGCCTCACCTATTGTTACCCAGTACAAAGATTTGACCTTAAGTCTTTTGTCTCCTAGACCTGGCCCTTTCTACAATGATGCTTTTCATTCCACTTCTATCAGGAAAAGAGAAGAGTGAAAATAAAGGCCTTATCTCAACCTGGAATTCAATATAGCATCTTGCCTAAGAACCATAAAATGCTACAAACATTAGCGGTGCTCATCTAAAGACCTCGTCTGTGTGCTGCTTTGGGTTCATTGGGTTTTATCTGTGGTGCAGATGTGT
Organism: Saccopteryx bilineata; assembly: GCF_036850765.1. NCBI lineage: Eukaryota > Metazoa > Chordata > Mammalia > Chiroptera > Emballonuridae > Saccopteryx > Saccopteryx bilineata. The sequence continues at coordinate 30,629,909 of NC_089499.1, forward strand.
CATCCAGGTCAATCACTTACCCTCCTTAGCGGTTGGCCTCCTACCTAATGTTATTGGCTGAAGATGAGTCCCAGCAATAGATGAAGTCAGAAATTGGGGGAAAAAAAAACACAGTGTTGGCTCCTATGTAATGGATTAAGCAGGAGCAAAATGCCAACAGTAATTAAAAATATATCTTAGTCCTAGTTTGATATTTAGCATCTTGTCCATTAGCTTACTGACTCGAGAGTTCACCGCCTTTGTGGTCACACCATTTGAGGGTTTTGATTTGGGCATTGCGGTAAACTCCAAACATTTGTCAGCACTCACTGGGGCTATTAATAGAAAAATCTACAAAGTTATATTGTATTAGATTTTTGGGGTTTGGCATATTTTTCCATGGGAGTAACAGAACCACTGTCTTTCTTGTTTTAAAAGAAATTATGTTGATATTCCATTAGCCAAACATATAATAATCAGTTGCTCAGCTAGGTTTAGAGCTTGGATGTTCTCTAAATAAAAGTCAAGTCCTTTATTTTAAAGCAAATATCAACTACGCTCTATCAGGCATTGTGGCTCAAGGTTAAATAATACAGAATTTTAAAAACATTTTTTTGACTGGCTATTTGCTAAATTTTATGATAAGAAAATAATTTAATCTTCTTAGTCTGCTTAACTAAATTAAATTAATCTGTTTAATGCTTAATTCATTCAAGAGACACTTGTAGATCACATGCCATAAGAAAAATGTTCCAGAAGCTCATTCAGGGGTCTTCTCCAATTAAAACTTATAAGCTAAATGTGGGAAGTCAGATATGCACATATATAAACAAAGCTCTGGAATTAGTTTCTCTTCTCTGAGTTCTACCCTCTCCCATTCTCTCCTCCTCCATCTCCAGTACCTTCTTGGTTCATCTGGGGGAGGTTGCAGCTAATGTGACCTTCACAAGACCACTCTCTTCTTGACAATCCCCTTCAGCTTCTGTTGAAAAACTGAATCCACTTAAGATCCATTAAAATGAAAAATGGGGAAAAGGGCTCTCTATCCCACCTGAAGCAGATTTTTTGCCCAACTCCTAAGTCAATATTTCAAACACCCTGCGTTTCCCAAGTTTCTCCATCAAAACAATTTCAGCCTACAGACTTGAAATCACTAGGCTCGCGGGCACAGACTGTTTCGGGGCACTGGCACCAAAGCCTGGGTCTTCTGAGCCAAGTTAGATATTCTGACTGGACCATGATGGCAAATGCATTGAGACATATCTGCTCCAAAGGTGAGATTAATGGTTATTCCTGTTTATCCCGGAGTCCCTGAATTCATATCACAGAATGGAGATCATCTAGTCCGGCAGCTTTCAAACATGCATCCCGGAGTTCTGGGATCTGATCGCTCTGGTTGGAGCTGCTCTGGTTGCAGTTACTCTGGTTTGGAGACTTGGGGCTGAATCAAACACTGCATTTCCCAGCCTCCTTTTTATACCACTTGGGCCTATATTACATACAGTGTCTATGTAAAACTTGTTTGATGAAGGTCTCTGCTGATTTTTTTCTTTTTAGTTTTCAAGCCATTGATTTAGTCCAACCCCCTTATTTTACAAAAATGAAAATGACTTGGCCTCTGTTACTCAGGGAATTAACAGTACCCTTTCCACTTCAGCGTGCTGCCTTTCCAGGGGTCGCCATGGCGAGAAAGGAGATTGTTCACCCTCATTGTCAGACGCGGCATCAACTGCGCTGCAATCAGCCAAGGGCATTGTGCTGAGAAGCCATCAATTACCCCGAGTCGTCAATGACAGTTTGTTGTTGTAAAGGGACTCGATTGAAGATAATCCATAAAAAATCAATTACATTATTATTTCTTAATTAGGGCACTTGACAATATAGCTTTCCTCAGCAAAGCCATCAGTGAATAAGCACATAAATACACATAAATAAATGCCGCCTCCATCCCACTGAGCTCCTCAATAAGTTCACAGTGACCTTTATCACCATTCTTCCAGACAAGAACAGTTGCATGTTTGAGAAAACTCCCAAGCTATTTCCCTCTTTTGGATGGAAAATTGAGTGCATCACAAATGCTAAAAATAATGATGAGGATAATAATAATAACATATTGGTAGAGTATTAAAGTATCATTTAATATTTGTGTAATGCTTTCCAATGAACAAAGTGCTGTCCTACTTCATGTGCTCTTTTTTTAAGATAGAGGTGAGCTCAACTCTATCCCTAGAAATACCTAAAAGGCTCTATATGACTTTACCCCTGCTGAGTGCTCTGACTCCATCTCAAAACTGGCTCCCTGTTGCTCACATGGCCCCAGTTACATGAGTCTTCTGTCTATTCCACTTGCCTGTGAAACCCCATTCTGCCTCAGGGTCTTTGCATTTGCTGTTCCTACCGCCTGAAATGTTCTTCTCTGGATCATAATGACTGAACTGAGTATAAATATTACCACCCTGATGTCATCTCACAGAGGTCTTCCTCCATCACTCTACTCTCAGGTTGCATTCAGCTCAACACCTTGTTGTTCTCTAGCATATCATTTTGTTATAGATGACTGCTATATTAGGTAGGGAAGGTTGCACTGCTATATTAGGTAGGGAAGGTTGGTTAACACTCCTGCATCCCATTCTGCAATGTTAGAATGTCTCAAAGTCCATAGAAGTGTATTTTTCACATATAATAACACATGGTGGGTATGCCTTATTGAAGGGTGAATCTTCTACTTGCAATAATGCAAAGACCCAGGATGCTCGCATATGGTGCTTCTGCCCTTGTCCAAAGCTTCCATCCAGCTGCTGGGATGGAAAGAAAGACTTGGCTTGGAATTGAGCCACATTGTTTTTTCTTACATTCCATTTGGGAAGAGTGAGCCCTAGGGCCACACAACCAGCTACAAGGGCTGTCCAACCACTTTCCAGTTATGAGTGCAGTATGCAAAGAAAAAAGCAGGTTTTAGTGGACAACCATCTCTGCTACAGTAACATAATCACTATATAAAATTATCCTGGTTATTTATCAGTTCACTAATTGGCTGTAAGCTTATTATTTTATTTCCTCATCAGAATTAAGCTGAGCTCCAAGATACCAGAAACTTTTTTTCTATTATGAATAACCCCATAGCTTTATTTCTTAGAATATGGCCTGAGAGAGTCAATGATCAACAATCACTTGTTTAAAAAATATGTTTTGCCTTGGCTGTTTGGCTCAGTGGTAGAGCATCGGCCTGGTATGTGGATGTCCTGGGTTTGATTCCTAGCCAAAGCACATAGGAGAAGGGCCCATCTGCTTCTCCACCCCTCCTCCTATCATTTCTTTCTCCTCCACCCTGCAGCCATAACTCTATTGGAGCGAGTTGGCCCGAGCACTGAGAATGGCTCTATGGCCTTCATCTTAGGCACTAAGAAGAGCTCAGTTGCTGAGCAACAGAGCAACAACCCAGATGGGCAGAGCATTGCCTCCAAGTGGGCTTGCCAGGTGGATCCTGGTTGGGGCACATGTGGGAGTGTCTCTGCCTCCCCTTTTATCACTGAATATATATATGGCAAAAGTTTGCTAGAATTAACCTTGTCTTTCTCTTTAAACCCGTGCTTTTTTCACCATGATGGTTTCTCGGCTTGCAAAGAAGTGCAGATAACAGAATCAGTGGCTTCTGAAGTCCCAGCAGCTCTGAGATTCTGTCTGCCCAGGTTTGCTCTATGACAGGGGTCGTGAACCTATGGCTCAGGAGCCAGATGTGGCTCTTTTGATGGCTGCATCTGGCTTGCAGAAAAATCTTTAATAAAAAAATAATAATAATGTTAAAAATATAAAACATTCTCATGTATTAAAATCCATTCATTTCCCACTGCTCATGTTCATGGTTGCAGGTGGCTGGAGCCAATCAGAGCTGTCCTCCAGGACAACACCAAATTTTTATTGGATAATGCATGGGTGGTTGTATGGCTCTCACAGAATTACATTTTAAAATATGTGGCGTTCATGGCTCTCTCAGCCAAAAAGATTCCCGACCCCTGCTCTATGACATGAAGAGAAAGAAATGTGCTCCTGAGAGGATAGGGGAATCTTGCATTAAATAGAACAATGACACATAATTGGCAGTTTGGCTTAAGGCTGGGGCACATTTTCAAAGCTGAAATTGGCCTTAGTAAAGATGCTGATACCACACTCTTATCAATGTCTCTTAGTCTCACTTTTATGTTCCACCTACGTATGGAATAATGCAGTTCCTGGTTTTTTCTGATTTACTTATTTTACTTTGTATAATGTTATCAAGATCCCACCATTTTGCTGTAAATGATCCGATGTCATCATTTCTTATGGCTGAGTAGTATTCCATAGTGTATATGTGCCACATCTTCTTTATCCAGTCATCTATTGATGGGCTTTTTGGTTAGTGTGTGGTGGTTATGGGGGGAGGGGGGAGAGGGAAAGGGAAAGGGAGAGGGGGGAGGGGCAGGGAGAGGGGGGAGGGGCACAAAGAAAACTAGATAGAAGGTGACAGAGGACAATCTGACTTTGGGTGATGGGTATGCAACATAATTGAATGACAAGATAACCTGGACATGTTATCTTTGAATATATGTATCCTGATTTATTGATGTCACCCCATTAAAAAAATAAAATTATAAAAAGAAAAAAATAAGATAAAATAAAAATAAAATAAAATGGGTGCTCAGCAAAAAAAAAAAAAAAGATGCTGATACCTTTAACATGCAATTAATTTTGCAGAGTTAGCTATACATCTCTAGGAAAAGCAAGAAAACAGAAAAGATATGTACTTTGAACCTAGGAAGGCTTTTCTGCGTGATACAAGTACGACCAAAGCAAAATATTATTCTTTAGTAAAGTGATCATACTGATTTCCTTAATGTCACAACAATTCTAGGATAGCGTCTGGTGTGTAGGAAGGGCTCAATAAATATGCATTGTATATATACATAATAGATTTAAAATATCGATGACAATTAGACTATTTAAATAAGTAAAAGTGAAAACGCCAATCAGGGGAGTTCCTCAGTATGCTTATAACTCACCAATTTTCCATCTTTTAAAGATGTTTGTGTTAAGCAGCATTTTGCCACCTTGATTATATTTACAAATCAGCAGGATCTCACTGAGATTCTTTGCAAGAATTACCTTCCTCTGTAGCATTTGGGGAAAAGGGGTATTTTGGCATGGCTGGTATAGAGTCCCATTCCCTTAAAAGTCAGCTACTCCTGACTTTTAAGTAACAATAAATATCTGGATTCTCATTCCTATAGCAACTATTCACTCTCTATCTTACTGTCTGCCAAGAAATGGCTGTTCACTCTTTTATTTCCTCAAACACACCTCAGCTGCTATGTGTATGACTTTTACTGCAAAGATAAGATAAGGTAGCACTCACAAGATCCAACCTAAAGGTGAACACTAAACTCTTGAAAATTCAACTAGCCCAAACACAGCGGAAGTAAAAAATTAGCTCACTTGCCTTCACCTTATCAGGACCCAGGATCTTTTCTATCTCCTTGTAGAACACTTCATTAATACTCTAGCACCCTTCAGTCTTACCAACGCCACCTTCTCTGAGCCAATATCCTCTGGGGTCCAATATTGGTTCAGTCCCAACTGGACACCATCCCAAAGGAAAAATCAACTCCCTGGAGAGCAGCATCAATCAGTATGAAAAATACCCCAGCTCCTTCCCCTCATGGGGGCAACCCAGCGACATGCTGAAGTCAATTCACACCAGTGTGCAAGAGCTCACCTGACATTTTCAGGAATTTTGTGAACCAGTGGTTAAACAGCCATTACTTAATATTTAAATTAAGCAGATCATATTAAAACAAGGTAATAAATACTCAAGTGTATCACTTCCTAATTATTTTACTATTATCTGTGCTCTCGGGGTTATTTATGATTTCTGGATGGTGAAAATCGTATGTGACAGTATGTTATTTTGCATCTTTCCCAACTCCATACTTAGTGATGTCACTTTGGTAGCTCGACATAGGTCATGGTGAAAGTATTTACACCAAAGAAATTGGCAAATGCTACAAATCAGGGCTCTTTTTGTCCCTAGAGAGCCAATTTTAAGCATTCACTGTTATGCTCCTGGGTGCCACTGAGGTGCACCTTCTATACTGGTTTCCAGAAACTCAGCTCCAGTTACCCACTTAGATTGGGTACCTTCATGTTCCTGTCTCAGTTGCTTGCTTTGCCTACTGGTGTTTCCTAAGATCACCTCCATAATAAATCTATGTCTCAGTGTCAGCTTCTGTATAAATCCAAACTAAGACACTACTAAACACTTTTATGCAGATTCATTAAGACCTCAGCCTGGACTACTGCTACATATCCAACGTGTCCTATATTTTTAACAAAGAAGTGGTAGAAGCTCTGAGATGATCTTCTCAAAGGAGCTTTTTCTGATCACCTCATCTGAAATAGCATGTTATGGTCACCATCATTGGTCCTGCTTTTTTTTTTTTTTTTTCATGGTACTTATTACCACCTTGTATAATAGTTGATATTTATTTAATTAATTTATTTCAGGTGTCCCCAAACTGCGGCCCCCTGAGGCCATTTATCTGCCCCCCCCCCCGCCGCACTTCTGGAAGGGGCACTTTTTTCACTGGTGGTCAGTGAGAGGAGCACTGTATGTGGCGGCCCTCCAACGGTCTGAGGGACAGTGAACTGGCCCCCTGTGTAAAAAGTTTGGGGACCCCTGATCTAGATAATTCTCTAGCCTATAAGTTCCATAAGGACTAGTTCTTTATTTGCCTCTAATCTCTCCATTTCTATTGACGTCTAAATCCTATCCCATGTTTGATGCAATCTAACTATGAACCAGTTCATCACATAAAATGGAAACAGATCTAAGTGATGTAAAGAAAAATATGATGTGTCCTTGCATTGAGGAAGTTAAAAGATTAAAGGAGGAAGACATATATCCTATAATAACAATGCCCTGTGTTAAAAGATGTTAGCAGTGGCTTAGTCTATCTCCATGAGTCTATTCCCTCAACATCTGGCAAATGTGCTACTGTTTCTTCACTCCAAGCACCACTGTCTCAGCTCAGGCCCCCTTCAGTTGCATTCCTTCTAAGTGAGCGCTTCCTCTAGGAATTTAAATATTCCGCAGATTTTATCAAAGTATGCTTAGAGAACTGCAGCTATGATCCTGTCTCTTCCCTCACAAAAGCCTTTGAGCTGTTGAATATTGCCTACAGCATTAATGCAAAGCCTTCAACATGTTATGGACACTTCTTCAAGGCTGTTCTTACCCCCTTCTACTTCTCCAGTTTCACTCTTTACAGCTGAATTTCTTGCAATTTCCAAAATATATAAAACTTTTCCCCTTGCTTCTTTTTCTAAATTTTTGTCCACCCTCTTCCCCTCATTTCCACACCTACCGTGACTGTGATCACACGGCTGCTGGATGGCAATTTATCATGGATGCCCTTCATCTCTGCATGTCTTACAATGGGAGGCTGACTGCCTTTCTTCTGGGCTGTCCTTTCAAGGATAATTTATATAGCTAAGAGCCTTAGAAGAGAGAAATAATGTCTCCCTCTGGAGAAAAGAGCATTTGCTTACTGCTCATTATAAAAGATTTGGGTACCCTAGACTCAGGACACTGCTCCCATAGCACGATCTGCTCTGTGCTGAGATGATGTCATCAGTTCCTCTTCAGGTGTTCATGTAGAAATCGGGACTCGAGGAAGCAAGGAAAAACATGTCGATATTTTGGGGTGGTTTATTATGAAGTAAGAGATAAATAGAGTTAAGTCAGACATCAAAAGGCGTGGCTTACCAAATAAAAAACACAAATATTTTAAAACATACAACAATTTCCATTATAAACAAATTTATATTATTCTGAAGATGATGAGTAAACAGCGATGTTCTCCAATGGTTATTGTACTCAGGAAGGTTCTAATCAATGGTGGATTCAGCCTGTTCGCACTGATTCAGCAGAACCGATACCTAATTTTTGTTGCATTCAGCGAACCAGTTGTTAAAATGGCACTTGTAATCAGGGTTCTCACTAAGGTGGGCACCTGGGCAGCTGTCCAATGTGGAAATTACAAATTTACATTCCTTACTCTTTCTTAACATTCATCTGTGCAATAGCGTATTCTCAGCGCCTGTAGTAACGTTCATTCCATCCATAGGTGAAAAATAACTGAAAGTGAGGACGCCAATCAAGAAGCAATATGGAAATATCTTAAATAACAGTTTTATTGTTTTTTGTCAGGTCTTATTTAATATCTTTTCATTAATATTTTAAAGCTCTTTCTTATAACACAATCTAGTTTTGTGTACTTATTTTATTGTTCTTATTTAAGTATTAAATGCATGAAACAATAAACTACCTTTCAGTATACAGTGTGTCTGTAAAGTCATGGTGCACTTTTGACTGGTCACAGGAAAGCAACAAAAGACAATAGAAATGTGAAATCTGCACCAAATAAAAGGAAAACTCTCCCAGTTCCATACCTATTCAGTGCAGTTCGATGTGGGCTCACGCACAGATTTTTTAGGGCTCCTTAGGTATCTATCCCGTATAGCCTCTACAGACTTGTCACTGACTGATGGCCTACCAGAACGGGGTTTCTCCACCAAACTACGGGTTTCCTTCAACTGCTTATCCCACTGAGTAATGTTATTCCTATGTAGTGGCGCTTCGTTATAAACGTGCCGATATTCATGTTGCACTTTGGTCACAGATTTGAATTTAGCAAGCCACAGAACACACTGAACTTTCCTCTGAACCATCCACATCTCGACTGGCATGGCCGTGGGCTGCTCCACTGTATACACGGTATTATGTCATCATCTGCGCATGCGCACATGTTGCCACATCATCATACAGAAACTGTGAGGGTTTTCTTTTTATTCGGTGCAGATTTCACATTTCTATTGTCTTTTGTTGCTTTCCTGTGACTGGTCAAAAGTGCATCATGACTTTACGGACACACTGTATATCTTTTTTTATTCTTAAAATGGTCATTAAGGTAGAGAACCGGTTGTTAAATTGTTAAATTATTTGAATCCCACGGCTGGTTTTAACATATCTTCAGACATCAACATAGCCAAAAGCAGGGGTCAAATTATTTCTCTGGGTTTGTTTGCTTTTTAGAGAATCCAGAATAATGAGAAATAGTAAAGAATTTATTTTGCTGGGGACCTGCTTGTACCAGTTAGGGTGATTGTGTTAAGTTTTAGTTAGTGTCAGGGTGTAATCTTTTTCTGACTGTGGAATGTGTAGTACACATTCACAGTGGAAGTAAAACTGAGTGTCAGTCCTTGCTTTTCTGACATACAGAGATTACCGATTTGTTGTGACTTGCATCCACATGTTGTCTAATATAAGATCACTTTTATTAGAATATTACCCTGAAAAAATAAAGGCTGTATATTATAGGGACATTGTTCTCAAACTTTAGGAGGAAACAGTCATTTGGTGAGCTTGTTAAAAATTCAGATATTAATGTGATGTTTTACATCTATTGATTTGTTTACATTATACCTTCCTTCAGGATTTGATCATGTTGTATGATCCTTTAAATGTGTTGTTGAATAAGATCTGTGAGTATTTTGTTAAGAACTTTGTCTATACTCATCAGGAATATCTGCCTGTAGTTTTGTTTTCTTGCAATTTCCTTACCTTGCTTTGGTATCGGGGTAATACCTGCCTCTTAAAGTGAGTTTGAGAGTGATTCATTCTAACTTTTACCCTCTTTAATTTTGGAAAGCTTTAAGAAGGCTTGGCCTTAATTCTTTTTTAAATGTTTGGTAGAAATCACCAGTGAAGCCATCTTGTCCTTGGTTTTATTTTGTTTGTTGTTACTGTTGAGAGATTTTTGATTACTGGTTCAATTTCCTTATGCTTTATCAGTCTTGAGATTTTTCTATTTCTCCATTATTCTGTTTTGGTTTTGGGTTTGTAGAAATTTATTTATTCCTTCTAGGTTATCCAATTTATTGACATACAATTGATTTTATTAGTCTTTCAGGATCATTTATATTAAAAGTGATATCACTTTTAATGTCACCTCTTTCATTTATAAATTTATTTATTTTGTTCCACTCTCTCTTATTTCCTTGGTTAGTATAGCTAAAAATTTGTCAAATAACTAATTCTTAATTTTATTAAATATTAATATTATTTTCCTATCCTCTATTTTATTTATTTCTGTTCTAATCTTCATTATTTCCTTTCTTCTCCTAATTTGGGGCTTAATTTGTTTTTCTTTTTCTAGTTCCTTGAGGTGTAATGTAATGTTAAGGTGTTTATTTGAGATCTCCTTTTTCTTCATGGATGCATTTATTGCTATAAATCAACTCTTAGATCTGCTTTTGCTGCATCCTATAAGTTTTGTTACTTTGTTTTCACTATTGTTGTCTCTAGACATTTCTTTTTTTTCTGAAGTGAGAAGCAGGGAGGCAGAGAGACAGACTCCCACATACACCCAGCCAGGATCCACCTGACAAGCCCACCAGGGAGCAATGTTTTGCCCACCTGGGGTGTTGTTCTATTGCAACTGGAGCCATTCTAGTGCCTGAGGCTGAGGCCATGGAACCATCCTCAGCGCCCGGGCCAACTTTGCTCCAATGGAGCTTTTGCTGTGGGAGGAGAAGAGAGCGATAGAGAGGAAGTAGAGTGGGAGGGGTGGAGAAGCAAATAGGCGCTTCTGCTGTGTGCTCTGGCCGGGAATCAAACCCAGAACTTTCACACACCGGGTCAGTGCTCTGCCACTGAGCCAGCCAGTCAGGGCTGTCTCAAGACATTTTTTAATTTTTTTGGTTTCTTCTTTGACTTATTGGTTGTTTAGGTGTGTGTGTGCTTAAATTTCCATGTAGCTTTGAGTTTTACAGCTCTCTGTTATAAAATCTGTATATGTAATACCTTACCAGGTAGGGCTGCTGCTGTTGGCCCATGGCTTACACTGAGACACACTATATTATAGGGTGGTAGTCCGGAGTGGTCCTGCTGCCATAGCAGATCACCTGGGTTTGAATCTGAGATCTGCCACTTACTCTTCTTTTAATATTGTGCCTCTACTTTTTTGTACTGAAAAAAGAAAAATAAGAATAATTTAAATTATCAGGTTGTTTAGGATACCAAACAAGAGAACACATGCAAAGCTTGTAGAACAATCCCTGATGTATGATAAGTATGCAGTAAGTGCATTTGTTTTTATTGACCAACAGTTTACTCAAGACTAGACTTTAAAAGATATCATCTGTTAATAAAAATCAGTGTCAACATATACAAACTTGTGCTATTTTTCTCTGTAGATTTTTTTTTCTGTTTTCTTTGATCTCTTCTTATTTTTGGTCTTCCTTTCAGATTGTCTTACATAGTTAAAATATATTCAAATTTAGTTCAGTGATGGTAATGGGGGTGGGGGGAGGAAGGAGAATGAGGGGGAGGGGGCAGAGGAGGGGCACAAAGAAAACCAGATAGAAGGTGACGGGAGACAATTTGACTTTGGGTGAGGGGTATGCAACATAATCAAATGTCAAAATAATCTGGAGATGTTTTCTCTGAACATATGTACCCTGATTTATCAATGTCACCCCATTGAAATTAATAAAAAAAATAAAAAATATTTAGCTCAGTAATTAACTAGCTCTTGCTGACTATTTTATTTCAAGAACAAGAAGTCACACTGTACTGTGACTGATTACCTTTTAAATTTTTAAAAATTTCTTATTGAATTTATTGGGATGATATTGGTTAATAAAATTATACAGGTTTCAAGAATACAATTCTATAATATACTGCTCACAAAAATTAGGGGATCAGGGACCGTGCAGATACTCCAGCATGTTCAGCCTTCTGTATAGTGCATTTTTTCCAATGAAATAAAAGTTGGTTTTGCATCTCATTTGCATAATTGAACAACTTTCTTTGACTTGTTGTTTGCTTTTCTGATGTTTTTCTTTAATAAAAAAAAAAAATCAAATCCATCCTCCCTCTACTTCCCTCCACCTCCCCCACCCCTTTCCCTCCTACAATCCCCACACTGTTGTCTTTGTCTATAAATTTTTATTTTATTTTAAATATATGATTTATTCATTTTAGAGAGAAGGGAGAAGAAGCGGGAAGTATCAACTCCCATATGTGCCTTGACCTGGCAAGCCCAGGATTTCAAATCGGCGACCTCAGCATTCCAGGTTGACGCTTAATCCACTGCGCCACCACAGGTCTGCTGTCTGTAAATTTTTATTTGCTTAATCCCTTCACCTTTTTCACCCAGCCATCCAGCCCCCAGCCCCTCTGACAGATGTCAGTCTGTTCTCCATATCTATGACCATCTTCTTAAAGGAAGTTACCTAATTTGTCATTTCTGCATTACATATCAAAGACTCCACCAGTCACTTTTATCTAAAAGCAATTCAAGGACAAAGGTTTTTTAAAACTAATTTTATAGGTTCAGTTTTTACCTGTTAATAACAGAAATATGAAGTGTTGTCAAGAGGAAATGTCAGCAGTACCAAGACATGTTTACATAGTAGAAATGACTCTTAGAATTCTTACAACTGCAGGGAACATTTTATTTTGCCTGAGAAGACAACCAAATATTTTCCAAATGTTTTTACTTCTTACCCCGATAACTGCCAATACTGAGCTATTCACAATAGTTTATAACCTCTTGCTTGTCAAATCAAGTTTCAGTTTAGATATATATTTATGTTATCCCTTTGCAAAGTTTTATTTTTCTTTAAATGTTTTGCCCACAAAATATTCTGTGCCAATATAAATCATAAATAAACTTTAAAATTTAGCTTCCTTAAAATATCTTACCAAGCCATTCATAATATCACCCTATCTAACTTTTCAGATTAACCTTGTCAAACTGCTACCTCTAACATGGTTTAGGCTGATGAATGTTTAACAAGCAGCTCTAAAGAAAAATAACGACAACGTAGTAACAAATTCTGATTTGTAGTGTTTTCCAGTTTTCCCGGTGTAAATATTTCAACACGGCCAATTTCAAGTTTCTAATGTGATATTACTGAATGCAAAGACAGGAAGAGAAGTGGACAATTGGCTGTCGTGAGTGAGCTTGTGTGAGCTGACACCACATGCACCACTGCTTCCAACACACATGTACACTTCAGTGCTGTAATCAGAGCAGAGTATCTATGTCTTCATGACTACCATAGCCCTTTCCACCCTCCTTGCTTTGGCTTACGTTGCTATTACCCACCCAACATATGTATCTGGCAAATTCCTACTTAATCTAGAAGGTCCAGGAAAAATGTTAAATCCTCATAGTTTTGCTACTTCCCTCTAAAGGAAAAATTAATTACACTTTTTCAAAACAAGTTTATTGAAATATCTTTGACATATAAATCTCTATATCTTTAAGGGGTACAACTTGGTGCTTTGATATATGTGTTTTATATTGTGAAAAGGTTGCTATTATCACACGAAATGACTTATCCATCACCTTTACATAATTACCATGTTCTGTGTTTGTATGTGTGTGTGTTTGTAGTGAGAATATTTGAGATGTATCTTCTGAGCAAATTTCAAGTATACAATACAGTATGAACTAGCATCATCCTGCTGTACTTTAGCCATTCAGAACTCATTCATCTTGAAACTTTGTACCCTTTGACTGACATCTCATTTTCCCCCTTACCCTCTCCCCCTGGCAATTACCATTATACAATCTGCTTCTATGAGTTTGACTATCTTAGATTTCACATTTAAGTAAGATTATGCAATAATTGCTTTTATGTGTCTAGTTTAATTACTTCTGTTTCTCTGTTCACTGAGCACTTAGTAATACTTTAATTAAACACCATCACACTGCCCATGTGTGTATACATTTGTGTATGCCTAGCACAGTCCCTGGCAAACAGTAAGTAATCAATATATTTATATTGCGTTAGCCATAAAAAAGACCCTGAATAAACAAAGATCCAGTTTAAAGAAACAGAATAAAATATAATTTTAAATAATAAAGCCAGTGAAAATAGTTTTAATTCTTTTAAAAATACATTACAGCCTTTTTAAAGGTAAAATAGTTAAAAGTATCAATCATATAGCATTTTTGTCTATAGAATACAATAAATATTTTATTATTTTTTTTACTTAATTTTTTATACATTTCAGAAAGGCTAAAATCTAAAAGTCTAAAATCTAAAAGTCATAGAGGTAAACAATTTCCCCAAATTGGAAAGCTAACTATTAATGAAGTAATGACTCAAATTTTTCTAATCTGACTTTTCTTCTGAAATAGAAAGTCAGTCTATTCTATACCCAAAAGCACTATAAGCTTCCTACAGCATTGTATACTCAACAGCAACTGAATAAATATTACTGACTTTTCCCAGCCCAAGCCTGGTAAAAAGTAATTCAGCAAAATACATTTAATTCATTTTAGTCTTTCAAGTTTTGATAAACTAATGTAGAAATAGGACTTGAAGAACATGTTAAAATTATAAAGTGTATAATTTTCTAATTCAGCAATACAATACTAATTCAGTCCTTCATCATAAACGTAGTATTGAGTACCCACTATGAAATAGCTAACATTTATTGTCTCCTTAATATGTGCCAGGCAGGATGCTGAACACTCTACATACATTATCTTTTTCATTCTTACAACCATTTGAGGCAGGTACTATTATTATATGCATTTTTCAGATAAGACTTAGCAAGTAGAAATAACGTGACCAAGGTCACACAGCTAATGCACAACAGAGTGGAAATACAAACTCAAGCCTTAAACCTGCACTGTTAACCACTATAAAATTCTGTTTCATTTTTTGTTGTAGAAATAAAGCTACTGAAGCCTCCTAACATCACAGCAACAAATACTCTTTTCGAGAACAGGGATTTATAAGTCAGAGAACAGGTCCCTGACTTTGAAAGAGTTTAAGATCTGCTCAGCAAGATAGATATTGGCACAGATGACACATTAGTGGCTACTGCTGCAGACTCATGTCAAAATGTGAGGTGGTCACCAAAGGATGAGTAGGATAAGAGAATGGGAAGAAGTGGTCCAAAGAAGTAAAAGTATCATGCTTGGTGGCAGGAATACAAGATAATGATGTGTCCCCCAATGATTACAAGCCACTGGAACATGGGAGTTTAGAGTGTAAGATAAGGATTGAGTAGGAGAGGGACCTGAATATAGGGAGAAGGCAAATATACCTCATTCTTTAACCATTGTGTATGAAGGAGAAAGTAACTGACAAAAGTTGGTATTAACAGCACAATTTCTCTGTCACCAGTCTGTCAAACAGATTGGGGGAGGGAGCAAGACTATAACCTAGATCTGTTTGCTAATGAGTAAAGATGGAATGATGACGGAGAAATAAAACAAAAGAATCTACTATAAAAGTCATTATGGGCCTGACCTGTGGTGGCGCAGTGGGTAAAGCGTCGACCTGGAAATGCTGAGGTTGCCGGTTCGAAACCCTGGGCTTGCCTGGTCAAGGCACATATGGGAGTTGATGCTTCCAGCTCCTCCCCCCTTCTCTCTCTCTGTCTCTCCTCTCTCTCTGTCTCTCCCTCTCCTGTCTAAAATGAATAAATAAAAAAAAATTAAAAAAAATTTAAAAAAAAAAGTCATTATGGAGGAAGACTCACAAAGATTTTGTGGGTGGGAATGGAAGAACTACAAAGTTTGAAACTCTAATAACTCGGTGAAAAATAAGAGCATTTGAGGAGAGACGATACTATAGTATTTGTGCCTATAGATAAGACTTGTGTATGCAGATATTCTAAGTGTGTTAAGATAGAAATACTTCCAAGTAAAAAGGACCATAAGCAGCCAGAGAATTTTGTGGAAATTGAATAGAGGAGTATGTTCTAGATCCGGAGCTAAAGACATCTATCTAGAGATAATAAAGTCTTGATGAAAGAATAAATCTTGACTAGATACAATTACATAAAAGTAAGATCTAAACTTTGAGTAAATTGACATTTTGAGGATGGGAGGAGAAAGTGCAAGCAGGAAAGAGGAGATGAAAAATCTGCAGGTGTCAGGGATGCTGAAGTGAAAAAAGATGCCAGGTACTCTGGCCAGATGTGCCAAGTGCTAAAAAAAGAGGCCAAGTAAGATAGGGAATAAAAAAAAAAAGACTATTATTTTTCACAGCTGGTTTAAAGGATACTTGGGGAATTCTAACATAATGTGATGTATAAAAATTACATTACTTTGAGTTAAGGATAGTGAAGAGATGGAGAGGGAAAAAAATGTAAACATATTTTATAGTGAGCTAAGAGAAGAGGCAGCAAGATGTGGGATTTTTAAAATTTACTTTTATTTAATTATTTTTGCCAACATGAAGAAGACTTCCATATGCTAGAGAAGGAAGACCCACGATTGGGGAAAAATACAGAGAAAGGAAAGACAAATGGAAAAATAAATCCTTGACAAAGCCAAAGATGGTGATGTCAAAGGAATAATTGGAGGAACTAACATTACACTGTAAGCTAAATCACCTTTTATTTCCTATGAGACCCTGGAGAAAGAAGGCAGGAGCAAAAAAAAAAAAAAAATTTCACAGTGCAAGAGAAGGTATAGCTATTAGGAAGGGAAAAAAATCCTTTTGATAATCTACCTGCATCCAAACTCAGTGTGCCTGCCAAGTCGTCACAATCACTGTTTAATGGAAAGGCTTCCCCTAAAGGGAGCAGGTGTGATTGGAACCAGTTCAAGTGTGAAGGAGTTGATGCTTCCTTTGGCAGTCTCCCACTTTTCTTCTCACTCTTTTTTTCAACCACATCCTGCAGGTGCCCAGTGGCCCCCCACTGAGGAACTACATCCAGGTCTGTTCCCTGGGGACAATTCTCAAGACTTCACTTATTAAAAATTTGGGTCTTTTTTTTTTTTTTTTTTTGCCTATCCATCAAGAAAAGTTTTATAAAATTTTGGTGTCCTAGCAGCTGAATTATTATTGCTCCCCTTCCAGTTCCCCCCCCCCCAAAAGATTCTCTATAATAATTCGTTTGTCCAAAGGAATGATAGAGTTTCTGGTGCTAAAGCAGTCTACTTAGAGATGTGTTGGGGTGGGAGATCCTGACAAGGGTCCCCTCAAAATGATACTGCCTGGTTCAAATTGGTGTGTTCTTGAGGTACTGCCTGTCCACAGAGAGGTGATTCAATAGAGGTAGGCATTAGGGTACAGAAATGATGTTTTCTCTGGCCTCTACAACTGCTGACTAACTGATAGCCAGTATTCTTTGTAATAACAAGTATTACAAATTATTGCCCTTAGTTGTTTTTCTCTCTCTCTCTCTCTCTCTCTCTCTCTCTCTCTCGCTCTTTCCAAAACCTGCTTTGTGAGAGAAAATAAGATGGGTGAGAAATTTCTAGTGGGAGAGAAATATCCTGTATCAGTTGTCAGGGTTCTCCAGAGAAACAAAAGCAGTCAGCTAGCTAGATAGATAGGGAATTTATTTCAAAGAATCAGCTTCCACAGTTGTAGGATAAGGCCCATGGTCAGATTGAATTTAGAGGAGGAAAGTAACATTGTAATCTTAGACAGAATCCCTTCTTCTTCAGGGAAACCTTAGTTTTACTCTTAAGATTTTCAACTGAGTAGGTGAGGCTTACTCACATTATTGAGGAAAATCTCCTTTACTTAAAGCTAACTGATTGTAGCTATTAAAATACCTTCACATCTACAAAATACCTTCACAGCTATACCTAGTACTTGAATGAAGGGCTGGGTACTACATCCTAGGCAAAAATAATCATTGCAAGTTTTTAGTAATAGCTTCTAAGGATACATGTTGGGCATAATTTTAAACTGATGTTTGTGTCATACTATCTTCATACATTCACACATATATGTTGCGTAAGTGATGTTTTTGGTTTAGCCAGAATAAGAGGTTGGGTTAAATCTAGATAGAGAAAAATGACCAATCACTGGTGGAGAAATATGAAAGCTTTGGAGAATTCAGTAGAAACAGGAGAAAAGAAATAAGAGTTATTTAGGAGAGACAATCAGAGCCCAAGAATCTCTACAGCGTATCCATAGAATAGATTCAAACCACTTTTTATTTAAGCATCCAAGAAAGTGTTCCCACAATACTGAAAGATCTAAGGACACTCATACAAGTAACACTTAAGTTACATAGAAAAAAATGAATTTGACGAATGAATAATGTTTTTGGATCTGTTACATTTGGTTCTGTTGCACTAATTCTTTTCTTTTGCATGTGAACTATTTATTTTTTCAATTTAGGGTATAAAACCAAATATCACTATGTAAGGCCAGTGGCCACGGCCACCATCACAGCAGCCCAGCCCATGCAGGTTCGCATTGGATTCAGACAGTCAATAAAGAAACAATGGAGTCAAAAACTGGTGGGCCATCATCTTTATTCCTAGCTTGCACCCAGCGGGCAAGTAAAAACACACACTGGGCTCCAAAACCCACTCACATTCAGTGCTTACAAAGCTACTGACTTATCCGAGTTTCCTAGAATCAAAGGTTTCTAGCTCACCAGACTTATTCACCTATGTTCCCCATCTCCTTCCTTCTCCCTGCACAAACTCTGCACAAACTGGCTTCTCACTCAACACTCCGCCATCTTGGCTGCTTCTCCTGGCCTCCTCCACGTGGCCTTTCTCTGCTCTCCTCTCTGCTCTCTCCTCTAATGCTAATCTCAGGAACCAAGAGCAAGCTCCTGTTCTGCCCCCATTTTATAGTGTAGAAACCAAAACCTTTAATCCAATATACAAAATAGGGAAGTCTCTAATACAAAGTCACTTATCTGAGGCATAATTGGATTGTACCACCCCACATCAAAAAGGGTGGGGAAGGCTTAATCCCAAAACCAAGCCCCAGGCTACAAGGATCCTGCCTGCCCACAGCCCGCCCCCAACACACATTAATATCACCTGGGCAACAGCTTCTACGTGGGAAGTGCCATCTTTAACAAAGTGAGCATAATATATTTTATCTGCCCAACACACTACATCAATGACTGATCAAAACCAACAGCATCTTTTTCTATTATTCATTAAACCCTGCAGCCCTGAATAAGACACGTGGCTTATTAAGCCGAGAAGGAGATAACATCTATTGTGTGCTTACTACATGCCAAGCCACCTTACTAATTTCCTTACTGTCGTTTTCTCTTCAGGAAGCCTCTTTAAATTAAGTATAATTCTCTTTATTTTTTATATAAGGAAGCAAAATTAAAGGATGAGAGATAACACCAATGATAAATGAAAGAATTCAAAATGATTTCAAAACAGGACTTCCGCAGTCCAGGTCCTTGACCAATATGCTGAAGTGTAATTCCAAAGCAGCAAGAGCATGGTTTCTGGAGAAGTTCCTCAGGGTCTTGGCATACCACCAAGTTGCCTAGTGACAACATGGGAAAAGAAGAGGAGGACTTTGAAGTTGAATGCTAAATGAGAAATTCCATATCAGATAGATCAAGCTCCACATTTATCAAATATATAAATTGTCCAGTGTGTGTGTGTGTGTATTTCCAGTAATATAATATATATAATTAAAATATTATCAGTATGCCCTGGCCAGTTGGCTCAGTGGTAGAGCATCGGCCTGGTGTGTGGGGGACCTGGGTTCGATTCCCGGCCAGGGCACATAGGAGAAGCGCCCATTTGCTTCTCCACCCCCCTTCCCTCCTTCCTCTCTGTCTCTCTCTTCCCCTCCCACAGCCAAGGCTCCATTGGAGCAAAAGATGGCCCGGGCGCTAGGGATGGCTCCTTGGCCTCTGCCCCAGGCGCTAGAGTGGCTCTGGTAGCCGCAGAGCTACACCCCGGAGGGGCAGAGCATTGCCCCTGGTGGGCGTGCCGGGTGGATCCCGGTCGGGCGCATGTGGGAGTCTGTTTGACTGTCTCTCCCCATTTCCAGCTTAAGAAAAATACAAAAAAAAAATATTATCAGTATATAAAATATTATTTTAGTTTATTTCAGCTATCTGTTAGACAACCAAGTGACTGAAGTTTTTCTTGAATTAACACTTAGACTCAAAAGTACTCAATGCAGTTTATAGTTTGGTGATTGAGGTCCAATCACAGAGCAGAGGACTCCCAGTTTAAGATGATCACTTCACTAACAGGGCCAGCTTCAGGTCTAAGTAAGATTAATGTTGTCTGAATAAGTAACCTGGGACAAATTGAACTAATTTTTAAGCCTTATTTCATCTCAGGCTGTCTATAGAGGTCCAGCCACAAATCAGAACCAATCCTTCCTGATTTTGGGTTTTTTTTTTTAAATAAATGTAAATAAGTAGGACACAAGCAGCAGTTCCTGCTATATTAGACAGCATAATCCAAAAATCAAAACATAAAGAGTCTCCAAGTGTTATCAAATCTATTAAGTCCAAAATAATTCATTGATGACCAATTTCCAAGTGCTTAAATGGTGCAACTGCATCTTAGCTTATGTGAAAATCAATGTAAAAACATGAATCACCAGAGAGCATGCGGGAGCCTTCCAAAGACAGTTTGTAATTAGCAAACCATCGATCCAAATAGTCAGGACCCCAAAAGCTACAGAGACCAGGCAGGTGAAAAGCCAGAGTTCCCATCCTTTACAATTAATCACTACTGCTCTCCTCCCTGTAATCTTGGCATTTCAGTTGATTTGGGGGTGATAACTCAACTCTGCCATTAAAAAGAAATATATGTGATATTAAAGGGAACTCATTACATAACTTATATATGCTCCATTATAAGGCCAGTACTATTATCATTAATATTTCCCAGTATCTCTTTTTTCCATTATACCATATTCTGGTCAATATTATATAAATCCAAATGAAGATTATAATTCATAGAATCACAGAAACTTGGAACTGAAAGAAAGCTAAGTGATTATTTTATCTAACCACTTCATATACAGAAGTGATGAGGCAATTTGTCTGAAGCTACAGAGTGGTAGATACGAGGCTAGAATCACGGTCTCATTTTCATACAGTGCACTTCCCTCTATGTCTTATAGACTAATGCACAAGAGGTTTCCCCTGGTGGTCTAAATCATTTATCTCAGAGTGATTGATCTAACGTTTATTACACCATTTTCCAAAAAGAGATCTGACCTTCTCTAAGAGAAGGCTTTAGGTGGGCCTGGATTCAAGCCATGCATTTGTACTGTGTAGACTAATAAGAATTCACATCTTCTTTCCTTCCATATCCAAACAATTGTACAGATTTCACCTAAGATTAATTTTTCAACTGTTTCCCTCACAGAAAGTTGTGGTTCATTATCTCTTTGAAAATAAGCAAGGTCATGACTACTTTCTGGTCAGTCAGGGGGTTTGTTGATTGATTCAGAAACGATATGTGTCACCTTTGGGCTGAATAATTTAATTGCTGGTATGATACTCTTCATCTTGCCTTTTTCCTGTCTTTCTAATCTGGACTACACACATCAAAATAAACTGTCCATCAGCACTGTCCATGAGTGACTCTTCCGAGCAAAGCTGACCGGCATTAGGCATGTAGTATGTTGGGCAAATGAGTTTGTAAAATACGATTTTTGAGTTTGCTCACTTATATTGTTAAAAATGACCCTGGTCTGTGAAATTGCTAATTACCTTCATGATTGGGAATTGCCATTGTTATGCTAATGTTTCTGGAGGAGAGGTTTTTGGCACCAAAGAAATTTTAAAAGGAAAGAAGAAGGAGGAAGAAAGGAAGCCATTTTTTGCAGAGTGAGGAAGAAAGAAGCCAAGATGGCAGGGTGCTGAAGGAAACCAGTTTGTGCAGAGAGGAGAAGGTGTGCAAATGGGGAACCAGAGGTGACTGAGACTGGTGAGGGCCTTTGATTCTAGGAAAAACTGGAGAAGATTCTCTTGGTTGTGGAACTGGAGAATGTGTCAGGGTTTTGGAGCCCTGTGTGTTTGCTTGTTTGCTGGTACTAGAATAGACTAAAGGCATGGCCCACCATATTTTGGCTCCACTGTTTCTTTACTGTCTGCCCGAATCTAATGGGAACCTGCAGGTGCATGACCATGACAGCCGTGACTACTGGCCATACATAGTATTAGCTGCTGAGATTCAGGGTGGGGGGCATTTGTAACTGCAAAGTTACCAGGCCTATCTTGACTAATACAGTAATACTTGGAAACACATGCACACATTCATAATTTAGGTAGACAAAGAAATGTGTTGAATGGTGCATAGTAAAGCAAGAGTTTAATACTTTTATTCTCTGTGTGCATAAGCAGGAAAGTGCAATCAAATTTATTTATTCACCTAATAATTTTATTTCATATTTTTGGAAATTCTACTTGGCTCTATACTTCTCTGGATTGTAGTTACTATATATTGTAACATGGGTCATTAACATTTGACTTTGCTTATAAGTATGTTATTTCTTTAAAAATCAGTGTAAGTAGTGTTGAGGGTAAAACTAATTGGGGGAGGGGGAACTGAGTGTGGAGCCAGCAATCCCACAATGGTTACCTGAGAACACAACTGGAATAATTATTAATTGAGTCAGTCACTTGTTCCAGCGCCCGGTCACAGCAGGATCAATGCACACCTCTGTTTTCAATATCAAGGGATCATCTCAAAATCATCAACATTTGTGAGGTGTGTAAATACAAAGTGGCTGGGTGTTTAACCCCTCGAGGTCCTGGGTAGGAGTCCCTCATCACTTTATTTAAACTAACATCCTTTTCTGAGGAGTGGAGGGAAAACTTTTTAAAACTACCGTATTTCCCCATGCATAAGACACACCATTTTTTGAAAAATTTTGGGTCTAAAATCTGAGTGTGTCTTATATACAGTGGTTGTCAAATCATTTAAGAAGTGTGGCATTCCAAATACCATAGATGGAACTGAGGACAAGGAAATATATGAAGACAGGCCCTGGCCAGTTGGCTCAGCAGTAAAGCCTCGGGCTGGCGTGTGAAAGTCTCAGGTTCGATTCTTGGCCAGGCCACACAGGAGAAGTGCCCATCTGCTTCTCCACCCTTCCCCCTCTCCTCTCTATCTCTCTCTTTCCCTCCTGCAGCCAAGGCTCCATTGGAGCAAAGTTAGCCCAAGCACTGAGGATGGCTCCATGGCCTCTGCCTCAGGTATTAGAATGGCTCCAACTGCAATGGAGCCATGCCCCAGATGGGCAGAGCATCACCCCCTGGTGGGCATGCCGAGTGGATCCAGTCAGTGCATGCAGGAGTCTGTATGACTCTGCCCCCCCCCCCCACTTCTCACTTCTAAAAAATACAAAAAATTTAAAAACTATGTAAATAAATAAATTAATTAAATAAATAAAACATATATGAAGACAATGATTTGTCATCAGACACAAATGAGGACAAGCTAATGGATGGGAGTTTTGACAGTGATAAGTTGTATGAATTTTACAATGAATAAAACAAGTTCAATAACTTTACATAATACATTTTTAGAAAAATTTCAGGCCCCAAAATTAAGATGTATATTATATATGAGAGTGTCTTATACATGGGGAAATATAGTACATTTTAGTAAAATATAAATATAGCTGAATGCTTTTGTACTCTCCTCCTTCTTCTCTCTTTCTCTCAATCTCTGTTTCTCATTTTCTCCTGATCTCCACCCCCAATGATAGTACCTCCGGTTACATTGGACAAATTCTGTCATTTGGGAAGAATAGCGGGTGCCTAATGGCTGTGTTCTTATCAGATTTCTTTGGCTTTGAACCTACTAATCATTGAGCCATTTACAAAGTACTGAATCAACCAGAATGTAAAACAAGCAGTCAAAAATTCCAGAGGTTTTAGGACATTTCTAGGCAGAGCTGAAACTTCCTAAGAACTGACTCAAAGCCTCTAGCGTACAGCAGTGCAACTCTATGTGTGGTCCTCACACCGGTGGCACAAGCATCTCCTGGGGGCTTGTCAGTGGGGAGGTTCCACTCCAGACATACTGATTCAGAATTCTTAGAGAAGGGCCCAGGCATAAGTGTTACCACAACCAAAGTTTGCATATAACTATGTAGAGTTTTAAATCCGCCTGCATGCATTTCTGTGCATTTTCACTTTCATCTGGAGCTCAGATAGTGGGCATCTCCCGAACCAACAGATATCTGAGTGTATATTATTCATCTGTTCTGAAGCCTCTGTCCGATTAGACTGTGTTGATGGCAATACTGATAGCGGCTCCTGCTTTGTGTGCTGAGGAAGTGCCAGGCAATAGCTTTTTCTTAGATAATTCCAAGATTAACGGGCTCACATTGCTCAGATTAACAACGCTTCCCACCCTGCAGCCAGTTAGAAAGGGAACACGCTGTCCTCTCTGTGGGCCAAGGGGCTCGCTTCCCAGCCATCAGTTTGGACAAGAGAGATGCTGATCAACATAAGTCACTGCCTGTTCCCAGATTGTCACCATTACCCAACCAGCGAGACATTCCGTCCTGGTGCTCAAGCAATGCTCTGCTGGTTTGCCTGGCTCACGCTGTCAATGGGCAACTGCATCATCAATTGCAAAGGGCATTCTGTTCAAAAAGGAGTGGGCACACAGGGAAAATCCTTCCCACCTGATTCTGCGAGGAAATGTCAGTGCAGTAAAATGGTCATTTAGGGAGTGCAAGAGTGAAATGTGCAAGGACCTTCTTCTGCATTTCTCTGGAAGCCAGCTGGACTTTCAAGTGCTCAGTGTGTCTACCAATGGAGCTCACCATGTGATGTTTGAACTCAGGAGAGGAGTGCTGGGGAAGTGCTTCTATCATTCCTATTTTTGCATTTCACTTTTCAAAGGTCTAAATTTCTGTTTTGTATAATTTGAAGATAATGCCAATGTGTACAAATCACAGGGAGACTTCAAAGAAAACAGGTAAAATATAATGAGGGAATAGCTGTCCTCGGCAAAACCTCCTTCCACAGTAGCAATGGATTCTACTCTATCATCTGCCAAAGACAGTGATAAACAATACAGGTATTCACAGACTTTCCTTCTCATCAAGAAAACACACAAAGGCATTTTTACACAATAGCTCTTTGAAAAAGAATGCTGCTCATTTTAAAGCCTATGGCCATAAGATAAAATAGAATTCAAGTGTTCAAATATGCAAACATGACCCTCCTAAAACACCCGATGCTGCCTACTTTTGTTAAAATGGCTTAATTCTGTCCAACCCCATCAGATGAGACTCAGAATGGATGTACTAGAAACAATAGCAAAAAATGTTTTGCTACAAAAGTAGCAATGGCAAAAGTCTGGTTCCCTCTCCAACCCCTCAAAAAATATTATCCAGTCTGCCCATTATAACACCTGCTGCTCACAATGAAAGCCCAAGCCAAGCAACTCATGCCCTTCCATCCAAATATCCAATCTACCCGCAGAGAATTCAAGCTGTCCAGCCACACACCAGCTGCTTGCTTAGTCACTGCAGAATGCTCAACTTCCACTCTCTCATCTCTCCTAATGTTTGTTCTTTCTCTTGATCTCCCTCCTTTCTCTCTCTCTTCTATGAAACAGGAGCCACTCACACAGTTTCAGAATCTCCAATGAATCCCTGACCCAGGATAGGGAGCTCTTTCAGCAAGGGTTGTAGAAATTTAGCTTTCCCCTTCACCTTTCTCCTCTACTTCTGCTATGACAGAAAACCAAACATTGCTAAAAGAGAAGGAAGAACCATCAGGTTCCACTCAGGGCTTAGGAACAACCATGATTCGTTGATTGGACAATTCATGAAATGGGATGAGCTGGGACCCAATTTCACTAATCTACTTTCATTTAATTTTCCAATTACAAGATGAGGGATGGCTCTCATGATTTCAAAAAACCCTAGTAGAAAATTTAACCTTAAAAAAAAATTTTTTTTTGCCATTTTGTTTTCTCAAATGCTTGATTCACAAAAACAGTTTTCTGTCTTACCTTCACTTGAGTAATGATTTGTCTTACCTGTAGATGCATTTTTAAAACAACACATGTAAACCTTGTAAGAAATGAATTATACTTTCTCACGAACTCACATTTTTATTTCAAAGTCAGTTTGATTTTATTGGTGATTGATTTTTGGGCAGGGATTCTTAACATTTTTAAGTTTAAAGCAGCTACTTGAGCTGCATTCACTGAAATTCAATCTTGAGAGAGGGGTATCTTTTTTTGTTTTGTTTTGTTTTTTGATAGAGACAGAGAGAGTCAAATCAGAGAGAGGGACAGATAGGGACAGACAGGAAGAGAGAGAGAAGCAACAATTCTTCATTGCAGCATCTCAGTTGTTTGTTCATTGCTTGTTCATTGATTGCTTACTCATATATGTCTTGAATTGGGCTACAGTGAGCGAGTGACCCCTTGCTCAAGCTAGCTACCTTGGGCTCAAGCCAGAGACCCTGGGCTTCAAGTCAGCAACCTTTGGGCTCAAGCTGGTGAGCCCGTGCTCAAGCCAGCAACCTTGGGGTTTCCAACCTGGGTCATCCGTGTCCCGGTCTGATGCTCTATCTACAGCACCACCGCCTAGTTAGGGGATAAAGGGGTATCTTTTTGCAGTTCACATAGAGATTCTGGTTGTGCCTTTGGGCCTAACACACTCTTACTCTAGCCTTTAACAAATAGGGTTCCTTCCCAGCTTTCTGATCTCACTGCTCAGAGAAGCCCTCCCTGACCATTTCATTTGAACGGACTTTCCCCCACCCAAACATATACTTACCATTATACTCTCTCTGGCCACTATTTAATTGTTAGCAGCAAAACAAAGCAGTGATCAAATTTATAACCAATTTTATTATTGACTTCAATACAGTAATGCCTCGATTTCTATTGACTTCGGTTATGGTCGGTTTCGGTTTTCGTCGATTCTTTCTGTGACAAATTTGTCTTGGTTTTCGGTTTTCATTGGTTGCCTCAGATTTCGTTGGCATGCCCATGTGACCTCTTTGTTAATTTTGGGAAAACAAATGGTGACCCATGTGCTCTGCTCAGTGTGGCATTGTTTCTAGTTGCATGAGAATCACCCCGCGTGTCTAGCCAAACAATTGTCTATCTTTCCAGTATTTTTGTGCTTTTTTTTTATTGATTGTGAGTGCTAATACTACAATTATATGTAAGCGATTACTGCATATACAGTATTCGGTGTACTGTGTTAATTTGCATTTTTCAGTTTCAAAATGTACATAATGCACATAAGATAAAATCACATGTGCTCAAATCTCATTGTCCCTGTTAAGTGTTTTCCTTGCTAATAAGTTAACCCTTTCCTTTTAGCTCCATCATGGGATCAGAGAAAGTTTCCATTTATTCTTTACATTAGTCTTTTATATTAATTTTATATTAATTTCTTATTGTTTTTAGTATTAAACACTACATTTATTCTCTATAAAATATGTTTTTGGTATGTATTTTGGAGTGTCTAGAATGAATTAATTTGATGTACATTGATTCATATGGAAATAATTACTTCAGTTTTCATCAGTTTCAGATTTCGCTGATGGTTTTCTGACGGCTCATCGACAAAAGCCAAGGTATCACTGAATTTTGCCCTTCCTGGCATCCACACTCTTTTCCATGTAACTGTCTAGTGTCTTCCTATTTGGCTGTTGTGACTTGTTTTGATCAATAGAATCAGGCAGAAGTATAATCACAAATGCATATTCCAATCCTCTGTTTGCATCAGTTTAATAACATGCCAATGGTTAACGCAAGTCACACGACCAATCCTAAAGTCAAGAGGAAGGGAAGTAAGAAGAAATTGCAAAATTACTTGGCAAAGGACATAGATACAAGGAGAGGTAATCAGGGGGTGCTGATCACTCAAATACACTGCATTGACCAATGTCTGTCAATTGCCAGTGACCTCCTGGAACCTTGTGTTGAGAGAAGACTGAAGTTTCAACTGGGCTCATTGAAAAGGGGGCCATATTTAATTTGCCATGTCACTCCTAGTCCTAGTCTATAGTTAATCTGATGATATAACAAAAAGCTGTAGAGAAAGTGTTAGAATCAGATCAAGGCAATTAAAAAAAAAGTAAATATTTGTTAACAATCCCAGAGTTTAGGGAATATCACTGGTCACTAGCTTTGTCAAAGAGTTAGTGTCCTAGGCCTTTTATTGGTTTTCCTTTTTCCTTTTCCAAAATCTGTGCTTTGGAGACCACTGACTATATTTGCTGTAGCCTGGTGCTAGAGTTATCCTTATCTAAGAACTGAGAATACTGAGGAGGCTAGAAAGGTGGCAGATCAGTGTTTACGGGGATGGGGGGGAGGAGGTAAATGCAAATGTTGGGCTAAAAGGAGCTTAATTTTTTGCAAGGCTAACTCTGGAATTGGTTTCAAAAAGTCCATTGTTTTCCTCCTATCATTTGGGTTCATCAAAGGATTTCTCCTACGTGGGCTCCTTATTAAGGTTTGCTGATAATTTGCTTAAAAGCCTAAGAAAATGACTGGCACAGAAGTGTTGGCTCGTACCCTTTTCCTATTGCACCACTGTTTGAACACCCACACAAAATCTTTTGTTTACTTCCAAAATTCATTTCAACCTTTAAGTGCCATCAAATTGTCTCTTTGTATTTAATGTCTACCTCTAATAGAAAATCCGAATAACCTGGGAATGCTGAGTTTCTGGTCTGGAGGAGCTGACTACTCCCTACTCGGTGTAGTGGCTTTTGTATATGCTGATTGTAGCAGCTTTCTCATATTTGTGTTTTCTGAGAAGGTGCAACAATGCATTTGACCACGGTCAGTGATGCAGTTGCTATTACAGAGGAAAAGAGCAGAAGGAGGGTATTAAATCAAGAAGGACTCTGTAACAGAAGTCCACAAAGCACTGCCACAATTAAGGATGACTTCACATCCTGTTCCCTCCTAATTCGCTTCTTCTCCTGTGCTCCTTGATTCCGTGGTCACTCTTTGCTCAGCAGTCCTAGACAGAACCCAAGAGTCATTCTGAATGCTGCTTCTTCCTCAAACCTCAGTTCCAGTCACCACGTCAAGCCGATTCCATGTTCCAATGAGGTCTCGTATTTGTCATGCCTCTCTCTCTCTCCATTCCCACCCTCCTATGTGAAACCACGCCCTCTTTCTCAGACATTCTTGCGTAGGCTCCCATCTGGTCTCCCTGTTCCCAGGAATGACAGTCTCTAATCCATTTTCCAAACAGCCAAAGTGAGTTTCCTAAAAAAGAGTTCTGATCACGACACTTACTTGAATGTTTAATTCCCACCACCGTTCTTTCAATGACGATTGTATTGTGCAATTTGACTCCCAAGACTACTCCCCCTGCCACTTTCCTGGCCACATTCTGCTTCACCATTCAAAATTCTCTTAGTGCTCAGAACTCATCATGCTCTTTCCAGGATTCGATTCGCATTGCTTCCTCTCCCTAAACTACTTCTTATTCTCCTTTTTATGCACCCATCACCTAGCTAATTCTTACCAGGTTCATGGCACAGGCTACACTTTATCTCAGAAGTTTCCCCTGGTGCTCTAAGATGGGTTGGGAGACTCCTTACAGCTTCCGCACCAGAACTCTTACCACTCTGGATCGGTAATGCCAGACTATCTCATATGTGCATCCCACTAGACAGTAAGTGCCAGGATGGCAGAGTCTTGCCTGGCTTGTTTATGGTTGGATAGACCCATCATCCAGCAAAGTGTTTGGCACATGTAAGCCATTCAATAAATGCTTGCTGAACTGAATAAACAAGGAAGGCTGGAGGGCTATATCAACCTACCTCATGTCCTAAGAACATGCCCATAACCTGATGGTCAGTTCGACAAAGTGATAGCACATAAACTCTAGTATCAGAATAGCTGTACTTGAATCCCCTGTGTACCACTTGCTAGTGTGTAACCTTGGGCAAGTCACATAGTTATCCTAAACCTCATGTTCTTCATCTTAAAATTAGAATGGTAATACTTAACAGGGTTGTTATAGGTAAGGCATCCTAAGAAGGGACCCAGACCAGTTTCTAGTTTAATAAGGGCTAAATAAAAAATAGACTTATTATTAGAAATAGGCTATCCAGGGGGATTAAATGTGGGTAGAGTAAAAAGTATTGGAATTTAAGAGAGAAGGAAAGGAACTCAGGAAGCTAGAGGAAATGGGAGGAGACAGGAGTAACAAGTGGAAGTAGCTCTGAATCTGGCACTAAGCTTAGAGGTGCAACTCAGGTTCCATTTGACTTTATGTCATGTTCACCCTCAGATTCAGACAGGTATGTATATCTCTGGGGGGCCAATGAACTTCATTGAATTTAAACTCTTTTGTGTTGGTTATAAAAGTACAGCTCACACAGTTTAAGCACTAACATGAATTTACTTACTTATGTAACTAGAGTATAAAGATAACACTGGCTTCAAGCAAAACTTGAACCCATGGCTCTAAAATGCCACCAAAAGTTACCTTCATATCTAACTCTGAAAATGACTGCCAGAGGTTCTCCAAGATACTTTTATCCCCCTTCATGCTCAGCAGGAAAGAGGAAGTCTTTATGTGAGTAGTCAAGCCAAAGTCCTCATATATGCTCTGATGGTTCCTGGAAGAGGTTCATGACTCAGACTGTCCCGGTGTGGGCTCATATTGAGATATTCGAATGTCTTTTAATCAATTCACTGTGATCAGGAAGACAGGATATACTGATTTGTTCAAACTAATCTGGTCTCACCAGAGAAATTGGAATTAGGGTCAATATCATGAAACTACAAGATGGAAAAATAAGGAACAAGAGGATTCCCAAAGACATTAGAAATAGTATTACCATTAAGGAGAGGGAACAGATGCTTCCTTGAAACAGACATGATCTTCAAGGATGAGAGGAACCAGGCTTTAGAGCTTCATCCAAGCATCATATCTAGTGGAAGGAGAAGGTGGGGAGTAAGGAAGGTGTCATCTTGCAGGAACATTTGGGGCTGCTCATAAAGAAGCAAACCAAGGTCATCTAAAAGGTCATTCAAGTTGCCTAAAAAGATCAGTGTAGGGTGAGGGAGGACGCAGGAGGGAGGGAGGGAGAGATTTAGGGGGAGGGGGAGGGGCACAGAGAAAACTAGATAGAGGGTGACAGAGGACAATCTGACTCTGGGTGAGGGGTATGCAACATAATTTAATGACAAGATAACCTAGACATGTTTTCTTTGAATATATGTACCCTGAATTATTAATGTCATCCCATTAACATTAATAAAAATTTATTAAAAAAAAAAAGATCAGTGTAGCGCTCACATTCAAAACCTCTGAGTCCCAAACCATGGGGCCTTGCAGTCACATCATATGAGACCCCAGTTAGAATGAACAAACGTCACCACCATCATAAGACTTTTAAAGCAGTAAGACTCAAAGTAAGTTGATATATTTATCTATAAGGAATGTAGATATGATTGCTACAATTATATTTAGTATCTTCCCATCAATTATTTTCATGGGATCAAAGACAATAGTGAGATCTCATGAATCTCTAAGCCCCAAAGCTGTTTTTTTTTTTTTTAAATGTATAAATTCTTTTTTCTAGCATATGAACTCCTTAGATTTATTTTTAGGTACTCTGCACCAAGCTGCATGCATCGTGTCACTGTTTGTTGTGCTAACTTCTCATCTAAAGGTTATTCAACACATTGAGATGTGAAAAAACACTCATGTTTCGACCTCGACGAAACTGTACTTGGATTCTTCTGTGTATTCTAAAAGTGTTAAATGTCAAAAATACTGGAAATATAAGTATTGGGCAATTCACTGCAACTGCCGCCCTCGACTGCGTGAGCTGCTAACGGATACAAAGATGTCATGGCACTTCAGGTTTGGTGGTCTGGTCTCCGTCTCTCAGATTTCAAAGGCGCCTACAAAATGAGAAGGTAAGAAAATAATCAGTCATTGTTGATCAGTGCCTGCAGTTTATCTAAGACTAGTCATAAGCAAAAGAAGCAGTCACAACTGAATAAAGGACGGAGCAAATACGCGGGTAACGAAATCGTGTACCAAACACTTTTCTGTATTCCATCTCATTTAAAGCTATGTCAGCCCGGAGAGTGGGGGGATATTTTCACACTTCTGCAAATGACGCATCTGGCACTTGCACAGATCAAGTAATTGGCTGCCGGGTAGCTTGTGCCATTCTCAAACTGGTGGCACAAACAAAGCCTTCCTTTCTGAGTGAATTTTCCATTCTAACCCATGGGTCAGCAATGACACCTCCAGTGTCAATCCCTCCGCTTCAAAGCTGAGGTAAGAGCCGATTGTAATTGCTGCTTTAGTGATGCAACACATTGTTCATAAATCAGGAGAGAATGAAACCCACTCTCAATTTGCTTTATTTAGACTTCGGGAAAGCAGTGGAGAGTTGGAGAACACTCACACCTAGAGCCACCACGCATTTCAGTCAATGCTACACACACACACACACACACACACACACACACACACA
This sequence comes from Saccopteryx bilineata, assembly GCF_036850765.1. Taxonomy (NCBI): domain Eukaryota; kingdom Metazoa; phylum Chordata; class Mammalia; order Chiroptera; family Emballonuridae; genus Saccopteryx; species Saccopteryx bilineata. Next base: position 30,662,175 of record NC_089499.1, read on the forward strand.
GAAGAGCATTGCATGTCTTCAAGGAAGGGGAAGGAGCAAGCTTGAAAATGAACTTTTTTTTCTTGAAAATGAACTTTTTTTTTTTTTTTTTTGTATTTTTCTGAAGCTGGAAACAGGGAGAGACAGTCAGACAGCCTCCCGCATGCGCCCGACCGGGATCCACCCGGCACGCCCACCAGGGGCCACGCTCTGCCCACCAGGGGGCAATGCTCTGCCCCTCTGGGGTGTCGCTCTACCGAGACCAGAGCCACTCTAGTGCCTGGGGCAGAGGCCAAGGAGCCATCCCCAGCGCCCGGGCCAGCTTTGCTCCAATGGAGCCTTGGCTGCGGGAGGGGAAGAGAGAGACAGAGAGGGGGGGGGGGTAGAGAAGCAAATGGGCGCTTCTCCTATGTGCCCTGGCCGGGAATCGAACCTGGGTCCCCCGCACGCCAGGCCGACGCTCTACCGCTGAGCCAACCGGCCAGGGCCAAAAATGAACTTTTAAATGCCTTCTTTGTTTAGAAATTGTACTGACTTGCTTTTTGTATTTCTATTTTAGAGCAGAAGTTGGTGTTTCAATGTCACCAGAGAGAAAAGAATAGAGTGCTATTTATTTTAAGTGATTACAGTAAGTGTAATTAGTATACTATTATTAAAATAATTATAACTACCTTATAACTTAATAATACTATAATATGATAAATACCATTATAACATACCCATGTTTTGCCTCGGGCTGGCTGGTTTATGACCACATACCAACAGGAGACTTCTGTGTCTGGCTTTGTTCTCCTGTTTACAAGCACAAAATGACCAGGCAGTCATCTAGATGAGGGTCTGCACAGTGTGGCCCACAGGCCAGATCCAGCCTGCTGTTTGCTTTTATACTTTTATTCTAAGACAACTACATCCGTGGATGTTTTCACGCAACAGCGGCAGAGTTGTATAGTTGTGACAACACCCACAATATCTATGAAGCTAAAATATTTCTTTAATCTGGCCTTTTACAGAAAAAGTTGCCAGCCTCTGACCTAGATTATATGACAGCCTTTATTTATTTTTTTATCTTGACAGCTGTGGTGGGTGCTAATTAAGCTGGCATATCATAATATATATTAATATATATTTTTTTTAATCTTCTTTTTAATTCAGTGAGAGCAGAGGAGGCAGAGACAGACTCCCGCATGCACCCAACTGGGATCCATGTGGCAAGCCCCCTATAGGGCCATGCTCTGCTCATCTGGGGTGTTGCTCCATTGCTTGGCAACTGAACTATTCTTAGAGCCTGAGGCAGAGGCCATGGAGCCATCCTCAGTGCCTGGGGCCAATTCTCTGCAGCCAAGCCATGGCTTCAGGAGAGGAAGAAAGAGAGAGAGGGAGAGAGAAAAGTAAGAGGGGGAGGGGTAGTGAAGTAGATGGGCGTTTTTCCTGTGTGCCCTGACTAGGAATCAAACCTGGGACATCCACACATCAGGCCTACGCTCTACCACTGAGCCAAATGGCCAAGGCATATCATAATATATAAATGACAGAAAAAATCTTCCATTCATCATTTTGTTACCTTAGAAATAATCTATTCAGGAGTACATTACTCAGATCAGTTGGTGACTTGATTTTACTTAATGACATTTATGAAATACCTACTGTGTTGCAAGTCCAGAAATTTCTACTCACAGGTTCTAACATTCCTTGTGAAGATGAACCAAGTGGTACATATGTTTAGATAACAGAACATGATGAAAACTGCAATGCTCTTTGAAAAATCAGGCCTGTCAGGTGAATTGATAAATACATATTTCTCTCTTTTGCTATACAGATTGATTAGGATCAAAACTGCAGAGCATCGTTTGACATCAAAGGATGATAACCAATGTGCCCTCCCAATGCCTCTGCTACATTCTTTTAATATGCCAAAACTACATCGCTACCTTGTGATAGTACTGAATAATTTTAACTCCCCTTTCACAAAGACTCCAATTATAATCCAATTCCTTTCAGATTAAGTACACTTTGATAGCAATTTCCTTATACCAAAAAATATAGCCCAAGATAATGGGCTGTGAGTATAGTTTCAATGCTAATAAGAGGCAGTTTAACAGCCTCGAGAAGTTCATTCTGACTACATTTTCATTGCAGTGATAAACAGCATATAATGCCCCTCAATTATAGCTTTAATGCAAAAAAAATGAAGTTATAAGACAATTTATCCCAACTAAATTATAATTTCGTTTCTGAGATGTTGCCCTTTTAATAAATAAAAATTCCACTTACCCATTCCATTGTTCTCAGGTTGGCTTTTGACAGTGAGATCGATTACAGGAAAAAAAGAATTACAGATGAAATCAATGCTACCACTATAAGTAAATTAGTGAGAGTTTGTTCAAGCCACCTAGCTTGAAATGCTTCTCTCCCCTTTTCTCTCAGGGAGCATTAGAAAATAAAATGTTATTGATAATTGCAACTTTAAATGGAATCGTGGATTCAAGCAATGAACCAGAGGACCACCATTAAGGAAGCCTTTGAATCACCTGCTGAAGTCCACGTCTTGAACTTTAATGGGGTAGTTAGACATTCAGAGAAGTGCACCCATCTCCAGTGGGCTGCTCTATGAATCTTCACTGTCGGACTATTGAGACCATGAACCAGATCAAATATCAGAACACAGGTAACACCCCCAAACCAGGGATGATCTCTCCTCGAGGATAATCACTATTTAGACTTCTGACCATATCCATTAACTGCTTCTTTGCACTTTGCATAAATAAAATCAAACTTTTGTGACTGGTTTTATTCACTCAGCATTCTATGTGTAAGAGTCATCTAGACTGTTGTTATGTGCATTTCATTCTACGGGGTGTGCTTCAATGTTGTTTCCATGGATGGATATTTCTTTTGCAGTTTTAATAATTACAAATTTATTTATTTTAAGTCAGGTAAAAGAACACAATAAGAACACTAAATTTATGATTTTAAGGAAGCCTAGAAGAAAACTGACTTTAAGAAGAGTGTTGCAATCTTGTACATAAAATGTTCATAGCAACTTGATTGTTAAGGGCCAAATACTGAAAATAACCTGTTCTAGTCAACTTGGGCTAATTACACATGACTTCTTCTAAATCAAAGATGTCATCACCAAATACTATCATTTATGTTAATGCCTCAACATGTGAATTTTAGAAGTATACAAACATTGAGTGCAAACACAACTCAAGTGTCCTTAGATGAGCAAATGGTTGGACAAACTTTAGCATGGTCATTCCATGGAATTCAGTGATAAAAAGTAATGGATGAGTGATCCATGCAACAACCTGGCTGGACTTTAAGGGCATTTAGTTGAGTAAGATACGTTAATCATAGAAGGTTATACATTGTATGAAGCCATATAAATAACATTCTCAAAATGACAAAACTATAGAGATGAATAAATTAGTGGATAACAGGGAACAGAAATGAGGGATGGTGAGATGAGGATGGGTACAAGTACAAAAAGGTAATCACTGTTTATCTAAATTTCAAACTTAATTTAGTGTCCTTTATTTTAGCTGGATTCCCTATCCCCAAATTCTAATCTTCATCAGATGTGTGTAACTCGATCCCTTCCACAGTGGTCTTTGAAACTCATCAAAATCTCCAACGTTCTCAGTGTCTTCTTATGTATCTTGTTTTTCCAACTAAAACCAGGCACTGTCCTGGAGACCCTCTTTCCTTTTTCACCCATTGTATACCACCACCAGCGTGGGTGTGAAGTAGGTAACCTCTTTAATCCTTTTACCACCTTCTAACACTCTCCAGCTCTGAACTCCTTGTCATCACATTGCACTAGAGACCACCCCTTCTTTCTCCTATCAGCTATGGGCTAGCAGGTCATCCCTTTCAAGGTTATTGGTCATTTTGGTTCCTGACACAGTGTTATTAACTGCAAAACTACTCCTATTATAATTCTTAGTCATTTCAATATTCAGGCAGATGCTAATTCCAAAACCCTGTTTTCTCATTTTCTTGAACCCATCATCACTCCCTGTCAGGTAGCCCTTCTCTCAGTCATGTCAGGCATGTATGACCTACACCTTGTAGTTATCAAAATTTGTAACCTCTTCTTAATTCACCCTCTCTGTTCACCATTTTTAATCTTTCAAGTTTACACTCTCTAATACTCTAACTCACCACAGGCATCTACAATCAGTTGATCCTACCTTTGAAACTGCCTCTTAATTCTTTATACCCTCACTTCTCTTCTTATCCAGGTAAAATTCTATTGCCAATTACTAGAATCATTTCTTTGCATATGCCTTCATCTCCTTTGTTCTCTCTCTCTCTCTCTCTCTCTCTCTCTCTCACTTACTCACTTGAAAACTGCAACTCTAGTCAAATCCAACTCTCCTCCTATCCTCACCTGCACCCATGAAACTAAATGAAGCTGGAAATAAACATAGGACTGCTGACTTGCCTCACTTAAATTCCTGTTCACTCTCCACAAGAGAGCCTTTACCGTAGCTGGACAATCATACTACATTTCCTCAGTCCATTCACTCTCCTGCTTTCCTAGGTGACCATTTTTTTTATTTCTTAACTTCTCTTCACATAACTAACAATTCCGTCTTTGTCCTCACTCTCATTCTACTAAAGAGTTGGAAGCCATCAGATGAGATGCTCCAAGAATTCTCACACCCACAACCCCCACCTACCTGGATCTGGGTCATGCAGTGCTATTGTCTTCCCTGCTGATACTGATGGGCATCCCCTCTGCCAGGAAAGGTCAAGCCCTTCCCTTGTGCACTTGACCCAATCTGCTTGTGTCCACTCAAGAAAACTGCTCTAGAAATTTCCCAACTCTCTCCTAACAGTGACAACTCCTATTTACAAAATCTTTCTCATTAACATGTATATATCTAAAGAAGAAAACCATCTCTTAACCCACTTTCCATTTCAGCCAGTATCTTATTTCTTTCCTTCTTTCTACAGCAAAACAAGTATCTACACTCATTATCCCCAATTCCTTTCTCTAAATTATCTTTGAAACCCTCTAGCTCAGTTTTATTTTCGCCACTTGATGGGAACAAAGCTCTTGTCAAGGTCATAAATGACCTTGTTCTAAATCTGGATCCTTGTTTTACTTGATCTATCAGCAACATTTGTTACATTTGATTTCTCCCTTCTCAAATTGTTTCCTTTCCTTAGCTTCCATCTGGTTTTATTTCTACCTCACTAGCCACTTATTCTCTATATCCTTTGGTAGAGAATTCTCATCTATCCAACCTTGGAATGATGGAGTGCCTCAAAGTCCAGCCTTTGGAGCTTTTCGCTGATTGCCTCAGGGGATCTCATCTGATAGGGTCTGTTAACTAACAAATTTGTATCTTCAGCTAGACCTCTTGAGGGCCTTCTCAGATTTCCACTTGAATACCTAATGACCATGTCAAATTTAACATATACTTAATTCTTCTTCTCTCCACCATACTTCTCTAATCAATCAGCAAATCGTATGGACTCTTCCCTCAGAATGTCTGTGTAATCCAGGGGTCGGGAACCTATGGCTCACGAGCCAGATGCGGCTCTTTTGATGGCTGCATCTGGCTCAGAGACAAATCTTTAATAAAAAAATAATAACGTTAAAAATATAAAACATTCTCATGAATTACAATCCATTCATTTCCTACCGCTCATGTTCATGGTTGCAGGTGGCTGGAGCCAATCACAGCTGCCCTCCGGGACAACACCAGATTTTTATTGGATAATGCGTAATGTTCACAGGTAATTGTACGGCTCTCACAGAATTAAATTTTAAAATATGTGGCGTTCATGGCTCTCTCAGCCAGAAAGGTTCCCGACCCCTGGTGTAATCTAATCATTTTCTATCACCTTTACTGCTACCAATTTTACCTTGGTTATTGCAATGGTCTAATGAGTTTACAGTGTCTACTCCTGTCCTCTACAGTCTATTCTCAATCAAGGAACTAGAATGAAATCATTAAGAAGTAGGCCTGTGCACGTCAATATTTTCCTCAAATATTCCCTGTCCCAGCCGAAGGAAAAACTGAAGCCCTCACAATTGCCTAAAAGCACTATAAATTCTGACTCTTTTATACCTCATTGATGTTCTCTCCTATTAATTCTCCACCAGCACTACCACCACCACCACCACCTCACTCAGTTCTTCTAACATGCCAGCCACACTGGGGCCTTGGGGCTCTTGGACTTGCAATATCTTCTGTCTGAAATTTTCTTCCCCCAGATATCCACTAACTCCCTCATCTCCTTCAGATCTTTTCTCGAAGGTTTCCTTCTCAGGGAAGGCTTCTCTCACTGCCATATTAAAATGGTCACTGGGTCCCGTCATACTTCCTACCCTCCTTACCTGGGTGCATTCGTTTTCTACTTAGTACTTATCCCCATTTAATATACCATGCAGTTAACTCACCTATTTTATTACTGTTCATTTCCTTCCCATAATGATAAGAGTCTTATCGGTTCCTGGAACCAACCACCTACGGCTGAATCTCTAGCCCCTCCAACAGAGAATATTGGTATTTATTAATATCCATGTTATAATTTTTTTCAGAAAGTAGGGAGATATTTTCCAGAGCCTCCTGGCAGTTAGACGGAAGTCAGGTGACTGATTTATGGTCAGTGGAATGGTGGCAGAAGAGCTATAAGACACCTCTAGTTCTGGCCTGTAAAATCTTTTCTGAATGATACTCCCCTCTTTTCCTTTATAGCAAATTTGGGGAGGCCATGTGATATAGATGGTAGCACTTTAGGTTGGAAAAAGCATGGATCCTAAAATGACCAGCACTGAACTCGGACACAAGCCATAAATAAATCCTTTCATTAAGCTACTGATATTTTAGAATTGTCTAAGAAATAACATACCATGAATAATGCAGCACTCAATAACTGCTTGTGAATCAATTCTCTTTTTATTTTAATATCTTTTTAAATAAAACACTGTTTAAAAGACATAGAACTGTTCCTCAACATAATAAACAAAATACAATAAGCACACTTTTACCATTAGTATCAAATATTGTTCCATGCCACACAGACAGGCCTACAAAGACATTTCCAAGTACATTGATTGCTGTGTGTCCTTCCTACTTTTAATTTCAAAAACTATTTTCCTCATCAAGGTTTCTTTACTCTTCTTTTTCTGGTGTTACTTTTTTCCCCCTCACTATTGCATTGATTTCTTGGTGCTTCGTTTTTGGTTCTCATATCTAATCTTACCTAAATTCTACTCATTCTTGTTTTGTTCTTCTCATTTTTCTTTCCATTTTTGTCTTTGCTTTTCAGCTGATAATGGCAAGGCTTGGATGTTTTAGCTGTTATCATTGAATAAGAGCATTTTCTTCTTTGTAAACCATCTATCATATGATATCTTCTTTGTGGACTCTTGGCTTGTCTCAGCTCTTGCCATGAATACTCACATAAATACAATAAAAAGTCTAATCAAAAATTTTTTTTAATTTGAGTCTGTCAGGTATATAATCACCAAATAAAGGTAATGACTAATACAAACATATTTTGCGTAAGTCTTTCCCCCCATATTTTCATTAGATTTACTTTATCTAGTATTGCTGTTTATAAGAAGTAATTCTCTCTTTTCATATGTCCCAATTTAATGGTGGACTAAAACAGTCCTTTGAAAACTAAAGGAAATGATATCCCTTGTGGTAACACTTGAGATTATTTTCAAACACAACTATTTAAAACAATTTTAATCTAATCAAAATGTAGTTATGGCCTGGAATTAAAATATGCAAGAAGTGGATTTCTTAATAGTTTCTTTCAATGGGATGTGAAGTTAGAATTGTTAAGAAATGCAGAGTGCTAATTAACTAGAGTTAGGAAGCTGGGGATAAGATTAAATAGCCTAACGTGAACTCTTGATCAACTTTACTTATTAAAAGTTTACAGGGCTCAGTTGACCAGATTATACAAAGCTGTGAGGTCATTACCATTCAGACTCTTCCCGGTTGTTTCACTTAGTTATTCCACCAACCAGCAGGGGGAGACACAGAATGCTCCTCATAACCCCAGGTACAACTCTTTGTACCCTGGGACCTCGTCAGTCCTTTCTTTGTCCATAACAGGTAGAACAAGTTGGTCCAGTCTGACAAAGCTCACCCCTCAGTGTTTTTGGTTGCTTGAATTACAGTTGATTTGCATTCAAGTGACTCACTAAAAAGAGGGACTTGTATGTATTTGTTGGTTTTGTGGATACTAGATTATATCAGGTTTTTTAAATATAAGTAAATTTGGACTACAGCTCTAAAAATTTATAAATTTGATTAAAAGTCAGCCATTTTAAAAAATAAACTTGACTCTGTCTCCTAATCACCACCTTCAATATACTTAGCCCAATAGTCAACTTTATAGAAGCTAACAAAAGCAACTTTAATAGACCTAATGACAAACTATATTGAAACTTTAAAATGTCTTGGCAGGTTGGAAGGTCCACACTTTGTGGTTTATCTCCCAAGAACCAGATAAGTTTCTTTTTCATCAGTTCAGTGCAATACAAACAAGAGGCAGGAAAACCAAAAAAGGAGATATATGCCAGCTCCCAGGTCAGGTACTAAAGATAAAGGCAGGCCATGGCACTTGCCCTTGGGATAGGTAAACATTTAACAAATAAATACTGCACAGTGTGATCCACACAGCACATGAAATGTGAATGCACTATGAAGTTGCTTAGAGGAAGAGATCATCTTAACTTCATCTGAAGTAAGGCATTGAAATCAACTTCATAAAGAGAAATAATGTTCAAGCATGGTTTTGAAGAATAACTAAGAGAGAGAATGGATTTTGGTTAAAACATAAATAAATAAAAACAGAATGTGAAAAGGCATAAAATAGAACAATCTGAGCAGCTCTTCTCTGTTCATGTTACTGGAAAATAATGTGGGAAGGGAACCACACGAAATAAAGCTGAGGAAGCAGGCATAAGGCAGGGAGTGGAGACGCCTGAACTTGGAATGGGAAGAGACTCTAGAATGAACTAGGAGTACAGGGCTCTGAGTTGACCAAGTAACTGTTCAAAATTAGATGGCTATTCAGGCTCTACCAACATGTTAACAAATGTAAAGGAGACTGAAAGAATATGGAAATATAGGTGAAAACTAAATGTCCTGAAAGACAAAAACATCCATGCCTCACTCTTTCAGGAAGCACATCTTTTTATATTAGCAGAAGAAGAGTAGATATGAATTATTGGGCAGCACAGGGTCTCAAAAAATAAATGTCATATTCAAAGATAATTTTAACTTTAAATTTATTTTGATAAACAACATTCTTTTTCCTCTTCAGGACTGAGTTTTGAAAATTAAATATTGGCTCATGAAAAAGCTTCAAGAGTTCTTTTGAAGATCTCTGTGTTCTTTAGATAACAACTTCAAGCAAATACCTATTTTACTTTCTCCATTTCATTTTCTTTGATTAATAATTTTATCTAATCTTCTAATTTTATAGAACATTGGGTAGGGATGATGACTGTGGAGAGCTGCATTCCTCCTTGTGTTATATAAAAAGTGTGTGGGTTGTTGCTTTTTAATAAGTCATTTGAAAACATAAAGATTGGATGTGCCAAAATCCCCACCCAAATCTCACTTAACACCTTTTTCTAAAAGGAAAGTAAAACCCTTTAATGTTTATACAAAACCTAATTACAAGTTTGCAGGCATTTTAGATGGTTGAAAATGCATGGTCTGGGCTCCAGTAGAATGAAAAGCAGATCTGCTATTTTAAGCAAATAAAGCAAAGGTGAACAACTTCTGGGTCATAGTCAAAATAAAAAATGCATATAATACTTAAGCCAGAGCTCAGGTTTTGCCAGTAGAAAAGAACCAAAGAAATAAAAAATAGGAGTAAAGTAAAGAGGAAGAAGAAAGGAGGGAAGAAAGAAGAAAAATTGTTGACTTTCTCTGACACATCTAGAAAAAGCCATTTACTGAAAGGAGCATGAAGTAGTGAGAAAAGCTGGACTGTATCAATTGTTAAGCTTGGATTCAAATTTTGGCTTCTCTATATCCTGAAACATGACCCCAGGATAGTCACTTAATCTCTTTGGACTTTCTCTGTATCAGTGCAACCATGGGAGCCCCAATAACATAGGCTTGTTGAGATGGTTAAATGAGGTGATGCACTTGAAGTCAAGGAACAATTGACTGCAATTGTGCAGTGTGAGTTCTATAGTTGTCACTGACCCCATCATAGAATTATTAATGTTACCCAACCTAGAGGAACTCAAATCCATAACATTTCTCCTTAGAGTCCTTGGTCTTATAACTGAAGATCCAATCTCCAAAATTGGGTAACCACATCACCATGATAAAACCAGCAGTAAATAATCCCTTATAGAGCTTGATGTCAAGAAGGAAAATAAATTAATGATTATAAGGACACAAGGAATGCTCCACAATAAGAAGCACAGGTTATGGTGGAACCAAGTTACAAGAAGATCTGTGTCTTTCTCGGCAGTCAAAGAAGGCATCCAGAAAGAACTAATCTAAGGCTAAGAAATAAAGAAGAAAGAGTCTTTCAGACAAAATAGGGAGAAAACACCGGGGTAGAGGGAAGAGGGGATGGTGAACTTGTAGGAGTACAAGTACAGAGTAGGTGAAGCAGGGAGATCAGGTGCCTTTAGCCTTTTGCACCTATAGATACTAAGCATCAAGCCACTCAATCCTTTCTCTTTACTTGATTCTCTTTTATTTTCTATTTATCAAGTAACTTTCAAAAAGCAATACTAATAGAACAATCTTTCTCTTGTGAGTGGAGGAACCTTAACCCCAGGTCACATTTACTAATTCCTACCTAGTTAGAAAAAATAATGTATAAATTGTCAAATGAGGCAATTATAGACTGTATACCATTCTTTACTCTGGGACCAGACACTCAAAGGAAACACTGTTAGCGTCTATGTGTTCAAACAGTGCGGGTGGGAGTTGCGTGATTTCCTGCCTCTGAACAAAGACCACCTTTCTATATCTTATACTCTTACCATATTTTACCAGCTTGGTACAGCTCATCCTGTATGTGGCAAAGAAAAAAGGACCACCCCATTTTTCTACAGGCAAGAGCTACTGTGGAAGTGCAGAATTTGTCTACCATCCACAAGATGACCATCAAGGAACCATCAGTAATGAAAAAGAATTTTAGACACTCATCTCATATTCAAACAATTCCGTTAGAGCCTTTTGCTTTGTTCCTGTATATTTTCTCATTGCCACTAAATTTTAGAGCTAATCTATATATATATATATATATTTTTTTTTACTCTTTAGTTTTGCTCCTAACTTGACATCCAGTCTTGCGCTTTGGATTTCCTCATGGCTCTGATAAACTTACAAGTGCCCTATATATAACCTGTGACCCATCTACTAAGTTAAGGCAACTAGCCAAACTCTTACAACAAAATGTATCTCTCTGCTGGCCATGTCACTCTGTTTAATAACTGCTGATGCTCTTGATCAACAGCTATGGTCAGAAAAGAACTGTGAATCATTTTACTATTTGACCATTTGATCATCTTCAGATTTCTTGCATTTTTGTCTGTAGGTCTGACAAATAAGAATGAGAAGAATAAAACAAATAAGTATTTTTATTCTCAAAGGAATATGCTAAGCATAGTATGTAAATTTTAAATCATCAGATTATGGAATTCTAAAAGTCAGGGGTTGACAAGCATTTCTGGAAAGGGCCAGATGGTAAGTATTTTTAGCTATTTCAAAGAAGGGTCATACAATATAATCCTCATTGCAACTACTCAGTTCTGCCATTACACCATGAAAGCAGACATAGGCAATAAGTAAATGAATGGATGTCACTGTGCTTCAATAAAACTTTATTTATAAAAAATAATGGGCTAGATTTTAATCGTGGTCCATCATTTTCCAATTCCTACTAAAGTAAAAGGTGGTATTATATTAGACACATTATATTGGAGGTACAAAATAAATTTCACACTTTATCAGCCCATAGAAGCAGTTATTATTTCTCTTGTATAATGCATTACTCATGTTGACTTCAGAAAGATGCTCAGGAAAGAGTGAAGTCATTCTTATTAAGTTAACCAATCCACAGAGTGGGTTTTCACATTTATAGTAACATTTGTAAAACAGAACATCAGATAGAACCACATTTCATAATCAAAATGATTAAAAATTATAATTCAAGCTTTATTTAGCTCCAATTCTCGTGTGACAAATCCCCATTGATACCCACATTGGCCTTGAGACCATATGTCACTTACGCAATAACTTTCAAGAAACCATTGTGTCTTTTCGTGTAAATCTTGCGAAGTTCATGGATCGCTGACCTGCTTTAGGTGATGTGTGGCACATCAATCACCCCCGAATACACAAACAAACCCATCATCCACCCTATTTCTTTCTGAGATTTTATTTATAAGGCAACTCGTGGGCACATACCTTCCGATTTCAAACCAAGGTAACGTGACCATTTTGGTTTTGATTTTTTTTTTCCCCCTGTCAAGATGCCAAAAGCATTTAGAGCACTTTACCAATGTCCTACTTGCCAAAATGTCCATCTTACCATCGGAGCTGTTGGAACCTAGAGACAAAGCACCAAGCTCTCCGAGCCAGTCAACTCCTATTGTTCTGTTTTACACGGTTAAAAATAAATAAATGAATGAATGGCGAAACAGATTGTTTTTGAAACTGATAACACAATTTGTTCTCTTGCTTCATATGTTAGATTTCCGCCTGCAGCAAATATTTACAGCAGAGTTTTAACCCTCTCAAAATCAGCTTGGTTATGCTAAGGCTGCAACTGTCTTTGATGTAGTACCTTTGACAGTGTGGCTTTAAGACAGAAAAAGTAGTGACTTCAGACCCTGTCCTATGTGCATGGCCAATGTGTAGTTACAAGGAGACACGCAGATAGAAAACACAGCCCAAAACTTGTTGTTGTCAATTATTTAGCGTTCCCATAAACCATTAGACGGTCAGAAATATCTTTAATTGATTCCATCGCTACCTATGCTACTTATTATTTATTGCTCTAACAAACTTCTCCATGGGAACAGCTAATTGTACCTCCCTGGTGGCCACTTCAAGTGAAATAAACCCTGCACAGCGCAGCCTAAGATACGCTGAAAGGTCTTCAGCTTTGGGGATTTGATTAAAACTGTATTACATGAACACATCAGCAACCAGTGCCAAAACAAAACACTAATTTAAAAAATCCTTCTGCTTTACTGCTTAACACAATTGAAGGAAGCTTTGTGTGCGTGTGTGTGTGTGTGTGTGTGTGTGACATGGGGAGGTGGTAGTCGGAGGAGGGGGTTGCATATGTTGTCTCCTTCACAGATAATCACGTTTAATGGAAATCATGTGGCATTCTGTGACATACGAAGGCAAAAAGGAAAGGGCAATCCTGCCAGCTGCATTATGGGTACAAGCAAAATCTCTGACCTGGTGACGGACTGACCTAATGTACCAGAGAGTGAATTGTCCAAGAAGCAAATATCTTGCCCAGCCTCCCCTAAAAATGCACATACACACCCACGTGCACACACATACACACACACCTTTCAAAGAAGCATAATTGTTAATCTGCTCTGTAGTAGAAAAGACAGATGTTATGGAAATAGTAAGCCACACTCTGCTAAGAGTGTTCTGTGCAAAGAGATTCCATAGGCAACACTCTACACGGGAAGATTTAGACAATTAAACCACCGTTGTGAGGCATGCAGATGAATAACACATGCTAAATTAAATCAATACCAAACACTGTGTTAGAAATAGGTTAATTGTTTATTTTAAACTTCATGGGGGGAAAAGAAAAAAAAGAAAGCAATGGTGGAATTTGTCAACTATTCGAAGCAATAGATTTACCACAGCAGCCCGAGAACAGTGTGGCCTATGCAGTCCTATCTATGACCCTTTTTACAGCGTGTCCTCTCCTCTTTCGCAATTCCAAACTTCTTTTAGAGAAGGCGGTGAGTAAATGTGCGATTTATAAACATTTCAAAGCCAAGGTGTTGAAATATTAGCCATACTTAGGCTTAGCCTAAACTCTGAAACAAAACTTGTGCCTCAGTTTACTATATTTATCTGTGTAGACTTAGGGTAAGAACTAAAAGTCCTTTGCCATTTCTTGTCTGAACTGGTTGATAACTAAGAGACTCTGCAACATTATGTAAGTGAATCAATCACAACAGTTATAAAGAGATACCTTCATGTCATTCCGAAGACTTATGAATTTTAAATACTGTGATGTTCTAAAAGGCCAGTAGCTGATGCATTTCTTTAATGTAATGCTTATGTATAGAATAAACAAATGCAAGCTCTGATGTTAAGACAGCAGAGAGAGTAACAGCGTGAAAGCCTGGATGTTTGTATACCTATTCAATAACCGCAAATGCTAATTTTTGTGTTTGGAAAAACCAGGAAAAAGGAGTATTCTTTATTAAATACTTGATGACTGCTACCATGGCAGATACTTTGTCTATAAATTATTGTGCTTAATTCCTCTGCAGGTCTGTAAAAGAAGAATTATTAGTCCCATTTTACGGGTGAGAAAACCAAGGCTCTAAAAAGTTGAATCACCTGTGCTGGCCAGTGATGGGCCCTGACACCTATGTCTAGTTGACTCCAAAGCCCAAGATTTTTTGTTACCATAGCAACCTGCTGGAAACAGTCTCTGAGCACATCTGAGATTGCAGCTCTGAGCTTGTATTATGATCATCCAAATGTTGCATGGCCTTGTGTTAGTCATAGCAAGACAGTCTGCTCTAAAGTAATCCCAAAGTAAGTGAATATGCATATATTTTACATACCCATCTCATCACCTTATTTCCAGGATAACTTGGCCAAACTGAAATAATGCTATTAGACTCATTAAGCACTTATGTATTAAATTTTTATTCCTTTCTATATATTTTCAGATTGATATTCCTCCTACTCACAAATTGATTAGAATTGATTTTTATAGTATATGTTCTCCTATCTGACGTCATAGTTGGTTAATTGAAAACATTGGCTAAAGAAGGAAATTACAAATAAAAGATATACACCTTAATCATTCCATTTAATCTAAATATACAAATTACACATTCATTCATCATCACTTGGGTGTAGGACTAAAAATATTTTCCTTCAATACTGATCACACTCAGAATCCACCACTGTCTGCAATTTCAAGTTTTAGTTTTCTTAAAATAAAGGAAGAACTTAAAGCCCTCATAATGTGGAATCTTCTAGATAGCCTATTGCCTCCCCCCAAGAGTTCCCATTTGCTTCTCTCAGACCTAATTCCACATCATTTTTACCAAATGAAGGTTATTGAACTAAAGCGTGTAACTTTGTTTTCATAGAGATAATTTTTTTTGCACTAATATCTCCAAGTCTATAAAATATTTCATTAAAATTAGCATTCTGATAATGGCTATAACACAATTGGCATAAATTCCCATCAGATAAAATAGTTACCTCCTGGCAAACATTCCACTCAATTGTTGGTAACATAAACTCACAGGCTCCTAAGAAAGAACGTAACTCATCCTTTCTTGTAAACAAAATGAAGATCATCCATTAATGTATCACACTGGTTAAGGGGTAGCTAGTATCAATTGCAAGATAATCATACATAAACTAGGACTATTTGGACAAAAGGCATAAATGCTATCAGGCACCTGAAATGGCCTGCTAACTAGAGATGGGCCTTGATAACCCCTGGCAGTCAAGTGAAAAAGGGAAACAGGTTACTGTTAAAGAGTTCCACTCCATTGACCCATGATGAGAAGAGCCATCTGCAGGCTCAGTTCCACCCTGGACCTGCGCTAATGAGAACTGAGCTTGAAGGTCTATTATGTATGCCTTGCCCCCAACAAATGGGGTAGAGAGAGAGGGTCTTGTGGAGTTATTGTTACATCATCATTCAGATTCTTTATTAGTGGTATAAATCATGGTATTAGTCTGTGTTTCCCATGTTAGGTTTCCAGTCACCAGGGTATCTTTATGGGCGTTATTTCTCGTATGTCTCCTTTGTTCTTGATGAGTATTTGTTTTTTTTATCTTCACTCTGTGATATTCTGGCTACTTTCCATTTTCTCCCTTCTCCATCAGTGGTTCTCCTGGGAGAACACTCGACTAGGGCATGGCACTTGAAACAGGTATAAAAATGTACATTTTTGTCTGTAGAGATAAACTTTTCTTAGAACCTAGGAAGGTATTCATCAAAGGGACCTTGAAAAAATAAATATTTTCTTTAACAGTAGACAATATATTCAGCATGGATTTTGGCAAAAATAAAAAAAAAGAGAGATAGAAAAGAAAAATGAGAAGTAGCACAAAAATAAACGGCACTTTTGTTCTTTAAAACAGACTAAGAATTCCATGAATTGTTACAAAACTTAAATACAAAACTTCATACATAGGAAATGTCATATTGGGTCATTTTTATTCCTTCACAAGTTTCATTTTTCTCATAGTTTATACATATTTATTTGTCTATTTAAAAGTGAAGATTCAAATTTTTGGAACTAAAAATTTAGAGCCAGAGAAGAACTCAAAAGCCATCCTATCTAACTTTGTCACTAACCAAAGAGAAAAAACTCCTGCGATTATAGGAAGGTGAGTGAGCCAGGATAAGAACAAGGAAACCTTCCAAACCCTCTCAAGTCTCCTTGCTAATAAACTCTCTCGGCACCATGTTTTTTTGGGGGCAGGGCAAAGATTACATTTTAAATGAGTAGAATGGAAAACAGATTCCTTTGGAGGATTAGAAGAAATGTTTGACAAGTAGATCTTGTTTGTGTTAACTCCTTACAAGAGTTCCTGGCGCATAGTAAGTGCCGTGTAAGAATTAGGTATTATTGTACCTTGCACCCTCTGTAACTATGCCTGTTCAAACAGAGGCTGTGCGATCCCTTGGCAAGGCTGTAACAGAGGAGATTTAAACGTCAGACTATTTGGAATCAATACCATTCCAGCTAAGATAGTCTGTGAAGATGTTATCCCAAAGTACCAGAGATTTTTTTTTTTTTTTGCTGCTACACAGAAGCATCTTAATTTTAGAATGAGATAATTTATATATATCTTTCCTAAGATCCTGATTTACCCATTTTTGTACATATATAATCTTAAGTTTCTAAATTATAAATATGAAGAATACTTTTATGATGTTGTGTGTGGGGTGTGTGTGTGCCATTTCTTCCTTCTTTATTGAATTTATTAGGGTGACACTAGTTAATATAATTATATAGCTTTCAGGTGCCCAATTCTGTAACACATCTCTGTACACCGATCTGTATGGTCACCCCCTCCCAAGTCAAGTCTTCATCCATCACCATTTATGCCTCTATACAGGGGCCCCAAAACTACGGCCAGTGGGCCACATGCGGCCCCCTGAGGCCATTTATCCGGCCCCCGCTGCACTTCCGGAAGGGACACCTCTTTCATTGGTGGTCAGTGAGAGGAGCATAGTTCCCATGGAAATATTGGTCAGTTGGTTGATTTAAATTCACTTGTTCTTTATTTTAAACATTGTATTTGTTCCCGTTTTGTTTTGTTTTTTACTTTAAAATAAGATATGTGCGGTATGCATAGGGATTTGTTCATAGTTTTTTTTATAGTCCGGCCCTCCAATGGTCTGAGGGACAGTGAACTGGCCCCCTGTGTAAAAAAGTTTGGGGACCCCTGCTCTATACCCTTCCCCACCTCCCCCCATTCCAGCAATCACTACACTGTTGTTCTCTTCTTTTGTATTCAATTTCTGTTTTCTCTCACCAAAACCTGCCTCCCAATGCCCAGAATTTCCCACCTCAGTCAATGACAACAATGATCAGCCAATTTTCCAAGCCAGAAACTTGGAAATTATTCTGGATTGCTTATTTCAGCTTCCTGCCATTTTCAATCCATCCACAATCCTGTCAATACTGCCTCCAATATCCCTCCAGCATCTTCCAGCTCTTCCCCCTCTCCACAGCCTCCACTCTAAGCACCACCCTCCTACTATAGACTGTCACCACCATCTCCTAACTATGCAAGAGTTCTCCAGTTTTTATTCTTGCCCTTCTCCAATCTATCCTATTGCAGCAGTCAAAATTAGAGCCTTGCCTGACCAGGCAGTGGCACAGTGGATAGAGTGTCGGACTGGGATGCAGAAGAACCCAAGTTTGAGACCCCGAGGTTGCCAGCTTGAGCGTGGGTTCATCTGGTTTGAGCAAAAGCTCAGGAGCTTGGAACCAAGATCACTGGCTCGAGCAAGGGGTTACTTGGTCTGCTGAAGGCCCACGGTCAAGGCACATATGAGAAAGCAATCAATAAACAACTAAGGTGTCGCAATGCGCAACAACGAAAGACTAATGATTGATGCTTCTCATCTCTCCGTTCTTGTCTGTCCCTGTCTATCCCTCTCTCTGACTCTCTGTCTCTGTTAAAAAAAAAAAAATTAGAGCCTTAAAAACCAAATCAGATTATGTATCCTTTCTGCTTAGAAAAGCTCCTGGCTCTCCTCTTCTTTGAGGTCTTTACACTGCTATTACTGAAATCATTTTTTCACTCTTCACATGTGTAGCTCTACCTCATCTTTCTGATTTCAAAATAAATGTCACCTTCCCAAAGGTACTCTCACTAGACATCTTCTCTAAACATCAGTCCCTCCTCCCATTATTATCCTTCTCATATTTGTTTTTTTCACAGTGTTTATCACGGTATATGATGATTTTATTTGTTTTTCTTTTCTTAATCTGTGTGTGTTGCTAGTAAATGTAAGATATATGAGACAGGGGCTATGTTTGTCTCATTCATCACTTTATTCCCATAGCATGTAATGAGCTGTCCGGAGATATTTACTGAGTAAGTGACTGGGTAAATAAATGAATGAAGTGGGTTGGTTGTTATATGGTCTTGGGGCTACTTTTAAGGGGATGTCAATAAGAGGAAATGGGTACTGAGAAACACACCATGTGAAACAAACACTGAAGGTTTGGGCTTCCTTGTGTGAGGAACAGTGACTTACTCATCCTTGTTTCCAGTACTTAGCACAGTGCCCGAAACAGTACATCTGCTTCAGAAAAACCTACTCCATGAATGAATGAAGAAACAGATTATAGGAACTTATAGAAGGCTAAAAGAAAAAGGGTTTAAAACCTTGCTATTTGGATGAACAGCTATGTGTAAACACATGGAAGTTGTTTTGCAATAATGGTATTTTTGAGTGTGTCATTAGGCAGGTGACGATTAAGAGTTCTTTGATGAGAATTTATTGTTTAATACACAGAGAGCAGGAATCAGGCTTCTGTTCATCAGTGCTTAACCTCGTTCTGCCACTGTCTTCTTTCTTGGTTGTGAGCTGTTTACTCAGCTCTTTGTAATCTCAATCTTCTCTCTTTTTAAAAATGTGCTGATTAATAACAAAGCTACTACTAATAGCCAACATTCTACTACTGCTATTAGTACCACGATTACTACTATTAATATGAGCAAATTAATACTAAACTTAAAATGTGGAAATGATTTTCTGACATTATTACACTTAAATATGTTTACAGTTGATACTGAAATAAGATCTCAGACTCAGAAACATGACTTTTGTTTAGATGAACTCTTCATCCAGGAAGAAATGAAAAGAATGACCAGCAATCAAAGGTAGAGGACTATCACACCTCAGTTCTTAGCATATTTATCTTTAAAGATTCTCTCTTATTCTGATTAAAGCACCAAATCTGCAACAGACAACTCTTCCAGGATGTATTTGGGAATCCATTGGAAAGAAAGGCTCTTATATTCCAAGTAAACACACAACATGAAGTTGACAGCAAATATTTGAAAGGCGATTCTTGTAGACTTTGAATCACAAAACATCTCTGCAAAGCAAAGTCAAATACACATCTGGAAGGAGATACAGGTGTACATTTAAGAAGAAAAGGAATCAGGTTTTTTTTTCAGAAGAACAAAAAGGAGCTAATTTCAGCCTTCTGACATATTTAATTGATCAACAAAACTCTATTGATTCTAACTCCAGTATCTATCTTGCATCTTCCTATTCCTTTCCATATTTTTCAGGTATTCAATCTGATCATATTCTGTAGGAATATGCTCTGAAAATATGCAGAGTTAGGATAACAATTAGAGACAGAGAGGTGCCCTAGGGCGAGAGCCCTGAGTCCAGGGGCCTCTCTGACCCATACCAAAAACAGTACGGGCTGGAAACAGCAAAACAGCAGGACAAGATTCAGCAACAAGAAATGCTTAGGAATAAACATAACAAAGAATGTAAAGGACTTATATAATGAAAACTATAAACCATTGTTAAGGGAAATCGAAAAAGATATAATGAGATGGAAGAATATACCTTGTTCTTGGCTAGGAAGAATAAATATAATCAAGATGGCTATATTACCCAAAGCAATATACAAATTTAATGCAATTCCCATCAAAATTCCAATGACATTTTTTAAAGAAATAGAGCAAAAAATCATCAGATTTATATGGAACTATAAAAAACCCCGAATAGCCAAAGCAATCCTAAAGAAAAAGAATGAAGCTGGGGGCATAACAATACCTGACTTCAAACTCTATTATAGGGCCACGACAATCAAAACAGCATGGTATTGGCAGAAAAATAGACACTCAGACCAATGGAACAGAATAGAAAGTCCAGAAATAAAACCACATATATATAGTCAAATAATTTTTGATAAAGGGGCCAACAACACACAATGGAGAAAAGAAAGCCTCTTCAATAAATGGTGCTGGGAAAACTGGAAAGCCACATGCAAAAGAATGAAACTGGACTACAGTCTCTCCCCCTGTACAAAAATTAACTCAAAATGGATCAAAGATCTAAACATAAGACCTGAAACAATTAAGTACATAGAAGAAGACATAGGTACTCAACTCATGGACCTGGGTTTTAAAGAGCATTTTATGAATTTGACTCCAATGGCAAGAGAAGTGAAGGCAAAAATTAATGAATGGGACTACATCAGACTAAGAAGTTTTTGCTCAGCAAGGGAAACTGATAACAAAATAAACAGAAAGCCAACTAAATGGGAAATGATATTTTCAAACAACAGCTCAGATAAGGGCCTAATATCCAAAATATACAAAGAACTCATAAAACTCAACAACAAACAAACAAACAATCCAATAAAAAAATGGGAAGAGGATATGAATAGACACTTCTCCCAGGAAGAAATACAAATGGCCAACAGATATATGAAAAGATGCTCATCTTCTTTAGCTATTAGAGAAATGCAAATCAAAACGGCAATGAGATACCACCTCACACCTGTTCGATTAGCTGTTATTAGCAAGTCAGGTAATAGCAAATGTTGGAGAGGCTGTGGAGAAAAAGGAACCCTCATCCACTGTTGGTGGGAATGTAAAGTAGTACAACCATTATGGAAGAAAGTATGGTGGTTCCTCAAAAAACTGAAAATAGAACTACCTTATGACCCAGCAATCCCTCTACTGGGTATATATCCCCAAAACTCAGAAACATTGATACGTAAAGACACATGCAGCCCCATGTTTATTGCAGCATTGTTCACAGTGGCCAGGACATGGAAACAACCAAAAAGCCCATCAATAGATGACTGGATAAAGAAGATGTGGCACATATACACTATGGAATACTACTCAGCCATAAGAAATGATGACATCGGAACATTTACAGCAAAATGGTGGGATCTTGATAACATGATACGAAGCGAAATAAGTAAATCAGAAAAAAACAGGAACTGTATTATTCCATACGTAGGTGGGACATAATAGTGAAACTAAGAGACATTGATAAGAGTGTGGTGGTTACGGGGGGGGAGGGGGGAATGGGAGAGGGATAGGGGGTGGGAGGGGCACAAAGAAAACAAGATAGAAGGTGACAGAGGACAATCTGACTTTGGGTGGTGGGTATGCAACATAATTGAACGACAAGATAACCTGGACTTGTTATCTTTGAATATATGTATCCTGATTTATTGATGTCACCCCATTAAAAAAATAAAATAAAAAAAAAAATAAAAATAAAAAATAAAAAAATAAAAAAAAGAAATGTTTCGGCTCTCAGAATAGAGACTATAAGTCAGCATGTTCCTTGCACTTTACTTCACACCCTGAAAACTTCTGCTGTCTGCTTCCTTGAGTTATTTGTACTGATTAATAAATATCTGAGTAAGGCTGGGGACAGGGCTTCAGTCCTTTGATCTTCTGACTGGGGCTATTGCCTCCTCTCAGCCCCTCAGGATATTTCATCTGGTCTCCAAGTAGTTCAGCTTTGCCATGACAATATTCCTCTCTGAAAATCCTTCAATGGCTTTCTATTGCCTATAGAATAATATCTAAATACAACCTTGTATGGCATGGGAGAGTCTTTATAACTGCAGGACAGTAGAGTATGAACTCTGAAACTAGACTGTGCTATGTGACCTTAGACAAGTTACTTAACCTCTCTGTGCCTTACATTCCTCATTTGTAATATGGGAATGATAGTAATAAAAGGCTCGAAAGGTTGCTGTGAGAAATAAATAAGGCAATTTATGTAGAACACTTAGGATAATGTCTGGCACATTATAAACACTCTGTTCTACGTTTTATTAGGATTTATGAGGGCTAATGAGGTGCATAAGCAGATTGCTGCTGGATATTGGGTTGCCTTGATCAGGAATTAGCAGTGATCAAACTACTTTTGTTTGAGTGCTTCTGGGTTTTATCAGAAGATAGGTGAAAAGGAGATAAAATGAATGAGCTCCTGGCTGATAAGGTAGAAAGAGAAATGCCAACAGTAGACGTAAAAAGCTCACTGGAATCAAATAGAGGAAACTCCACGTCTATAAAACATGGGTAGTATCATTGTGACATTCAGGAAACCAGTTGGGTAATCCGCACATGGCGTGGTCTGTGGTTTCTGGTCTAGCTGCACGATCCCAAGTTGCCCCAATCCTAGTTCCAGGTTATAGTTAGCACCAACGAGGGGTAGATGCAGTGTCAATGGGGATTTTTCTGGCTCCTAGGACTGCCTGGAACATCCAGAAGAGCAAGAGAAATTTCAGAATCTTTTGGATACTAAATGCCGATTTCAATACCCTCCTCTGAAGAAACTGGGCTGGGAGAAATGGGGGCTCCCTGGGACCTGCACTCTGTCACTCACTTTCCCAGGTGGATCTGCCTTTCCCCTTCTGCCTTAGTCCCCCCCCCCCCCACGCACCAAGACTATCCATTTGAGTGCAGGGACTTTCGGGATGAGGATGAAAACCAATCACCAATCACATTACATTCAGATTTACACCATCACCAGGACTATTCCCACTGGGTTTTACTGACCGCAGATTCTAATGATTTTCAGGTTTTGTCCCAGATATTTGTTTCTGAATTTTCAGTCCTTGTAAAGCCAAAACAACCCAGACTCAAAATTATACTCACTTTTTATAAAACAATTATTACAACACAAGGCTTTTAAAATATATATACAGAAATGGGAACAGTGATTAGTGCAACCTTTCGAAGGATTCCAATTACGACTTGTATTAGAGTACAACAGAATGCAGTTTAGTATTGCTAGCGTAGGAAGTGTGGGCGTGGCGACGAGGGAATTGAGGTAGGAAAAAGGGAGATCAGAACAGTGAGAAGAACATTCTAGGCACAAGAAAATATTCTACTTGACTGTGTTTCTTTGCAATGCTATTGATGGTAGGAAATCATATCATTTCATCGTTTATTCCCTGAGTATACTGTAATGTCTCGTAATCAGTGGACTTTCAAAAACATTGGTTGAAGGAATAAACCATGACAAGACCGGCATCCAATCACATGTAAGGGAATGGAATGCAAACAGCTGTCGGAGAAGACAACACTGTAGATGGAGAAGCTTCCTTTGCTTCCCAGTTGTCTGGACTTTTTGCCTTATGATGTTTCTTGTTTTATTCTTTAAAAAAAAAAAAAAATAACTCAGAGCATGATATGCTCCAGGTCATCAGTTCAGTCCTGCCTGGGCTGGAGATTTTTCTTACAAAAGACAGAAAAGGGAGAGTTTCATTAGCATAAAGCAATTCTCTTGCCTGAAAATAAAGGTTAATGCCTTGCTATTCGAAATGTGGTCCATGAACAAGCAATACAGGCATCACCTGGGAGCTGGCACGAAAGGCAGAATCTGAGGCCCCACCCCAGATTGACTGAATCAGAATGCATTTGAACAAGATTCCCAGGTGATTCATGTGTGTGTTAAGTTCTGAGAAGCGTCAAATTAAAGCACAAGCCTATTTAAGGTATCTAGTGACGTGTTAGATGTGACACATAGCGTCACAGTGAAGTCAGAGAAGGCTGTGGTTTCAAAATGGAGTCACTAAATCCGGAAGGTCAGATGAGGAACTAGTTTGCAAGTGGGAGTGAGGGAGAGGCAGATAGAGAAGCCACTCAGTTTAGAAAAGAGGAAATGCATTGCCCACACTTTTTGTCCATCAGATTGATAACAATGAAAGGCAGTTAGTTCACTTCAATATCATAAGGCCACGAATGTAGAGATAACGCAAGAGAGAGAAAAACAAGGAAAGCATTTTAGGTTGACTATGTATAAAAGGAAATGACTTATTGTTTAAAGATATTTCAACTCTGAAAGCCCAGAGAGGTAGTGACTGTCCCGGCGTCCCATTGCCATCTGTATGTAGCTAGATTATTTCCCTGGGCTGGTTTTACCAGCCAACTCTCCATAGTTTTTATTCTTGCTCTTTTGCACACTTAATACATAGGAAAACAATCCTCTTAATATCGTCTAAAACCATTTTGGCTCTCCACACTGTGTAAAATGTGTGTAAAAAGCCTCTTAACACAATTGTTTTCAAATGACACTGCCAATGTATTTTTCCTCATTTTTGTAATCATCATTACTCACTGTAGCTTATACTAACTCCATACAAGCCTAGAACTAAAATCTTTTTTTCTTATGGGTTTTCTTTTAAAGCTGAACCTTCATTGTATGTCACAGTTACTCTTCGTATTTTTTTTAATAATGACTTTGTCAGGTTCCTCTTGAGAAATACAATAGGCATTAATTTCTCTTAAAGAAAACAGCCTAAAATTATTTACATAAGCTTTGCAAAAATATGCATATGATAGGGGGATAGATTATTGGTGCGAGTGGGGGAGAAGGAGAGAAGCAAACACTACTTAGTATAATGTACCTTTTATCATCAGATCTCAAAGTGGTTCACAAATATTAATATATCACGTTATTTCCCTGGGAAACAAGTCAGTAGGATAAAACACATTTTACAGATGAAAACCCAGCAGCACAGATTGGGGAAGGGATCTACCGAAAGCTGTAACAAAGGTCACAGTGGATCGAGGCCAGAACTCTGCAGAACACACCGCTTGCCCTTGGTTACTTGGCTCTCTCTCTCTCTGTTTTCAAAGGGAGGGGAAAACAACTCTGGTCCATTTCCTCAGCAGAGAGTGTTACAAGTGTATTCTTTTCTCCTGCGTTCCCACAAGCCCCAAATCTCTATCACTTCTTTAACCTGGCCACTTAACCCCATCCTCTGGCTGTCCCTTCTACTCAAGACGAGAGCGGAATAAATACTGGAGAAAAGATGAAATAAATACTGTGGCTGTGTGTGTATCTGTACATGTGAGAGAGACAGACAGAAACAGAGACAGAGAGACTGTGTGTTGCTCATGCTATACCTGAAAGGATACAGGTATTGATTGACTTATGACCTATGCAACCTATGACCATTCAACTTTACGACCACAATCGCTAGCCACGACTGCTCCGCGTCTGGCAGCGCAAGCGTTGCCCAGCTGGGCGTAGGACAGTGCAGACCAGCTTCCGGCAGCACTACCATCTCCGCGTGCACCATTTCAACTGTTATCCCAGACTGTATTTTGCAATTTTGTATGTTTTGCAAATATTAAACCAGTTGTATTGGTAATGCAGTGTTTTACTTAAACCTGATGAATGTAAAAATAAGAAACAAAATGGTGTAGAGATGATACAAACGACATAAAATGAACAAAGAAAATTATGATATACAACAATAATGAAAGAAAATTATGATAAAATATGACGTAAAGATTTTTATAACATCATTTCACAGTACTGTACATATACCTACTCAACTTATGACCAAATCGTGTTGCGACCGGTCTCTCGGAACCAATCGTGGTCGTAAGTCGAGCACTAGCTATAGTTGATAGTTCTCAATTTTTCAGTTAAGAGCACTTTGGGGATTACTATTATCATTGGACTAAAATAACAACATGGACATAAAAACTCTGTTCTAATTTTTGATAAAGGCAAAGGACAAACCCTAAATAAATTTTGAAAGTGTTAGCACTTAAAGAAAGGCCACCGGAACTCCTGATGGAAGGCTGGAGTCTGGTTTTGTGCTGCACTACCTCTGCGCTCACTCACCCTCGCCGGGGACGCACATGCGCAAATCAGGAAAAGTAACGGCCGCTCTGTGGGGTCTGCTTTCCAGGGTCCTCCCAGCCTGCCGGGGCCATGTCCTCCCAGCACTGCGCCATGCCTCTCTGCGGAACTGATATGTTTGAGTTCACTTGGAAATGATGGTAACACTGCTCTTTGAGGAGTTTTGGAGATCAGGCTGGAAGCGCAGCACATGGAGGTAAAGGAAAGTTTGCTTCTGCAAACACGGTGAGCCGTGACTACTAGAGAAACTGGGCCAGCAGCTCACCCTGAACACAAACTGCTCACGGTTCTCATCATTCTTTGTTTCTGCCCAGCTTGGCCTGAACTCATCTAATTTTTGAATAAACCAGTGTTTACTCCTTATAACTTTGTCTTACCGCTGCCTAAATTTTGAGACCTGGCCATCACCACCACAATTCCCACAAATATTCTAAACTTAATCTTATTTTTTACTATCTAGTCAGGGAGCATGTTCATATTCAAGAAGGTTTCTCATCTCAAGTCATTGGAGGACCAGCCCCCAAATTCCCTACCCTGCTGATGCCTCCATCTCACTTTGCCTAGATCCCTCCATGACTCTGTGGGACAGAAACCACGCTGGACTGGCCAGGCTCTTCTCAGGTGCGGTTGTGCATGGATTCAGTCCAAACCTCATTGTCTGCTCCGCATTGTTAATAAGAATGGCTATCATTACCGCCGATTTTAACAATAACTCTCCAAACAAAGCATGAAATTTGCTAATGATGATTAGGAAAATACCAAGAATTTTAAACTAAAATAACAACATAATTCTGGGTTTTAATTCTAACGGGCCAGAAATTAAATGGGGGCCTAGAAGTCAAGGGAATTGAGCCATAATCTCCATAGTGGTCACAAAAACCATGATTTCTCCCTTGTGTTAGAAATCAAGTTGTGAGCAGATTCAAGATTGCTATCCTGACTGGAATTTGTTGACTTTTTCTTTTATGAGAAGCAGTTTTCAGAAGATTTAATATACTGAAATGTTCTGAAAAATTCCTACAGTTTCTTCTTATGACATGGAAATTAGATGCTTTAAAAATCATTGAAAGGTAATTAAGGTTAAGTATACGGTACATTTAAAAAAAAAACCTACTTCTTCCCATGGTAAAAAAAGTGGCTTGTAACTTTGTACTGCTCTTTCTTTAAAATAATTTTATAAATAATTACATAAATTAACAACTACCTGAATTTAATAGAGTAAATAGTGTTAATTTAGTACTAATTTTAAATACTAATAATGGTCTGAAAAATAATTTTAGGAAGTTTTCCACTTCTCAACATATGATACTATATATTGGGCAAATGAGTTTGTAAAATTTGCATTTTTGGAGTTTGCTCACTTGTAGTGTTAAAAAATGGCACTGGGCAGCGCCAGGTATGTGTTCTGTGAAATTGCAAATTACCTTCCTGCTTGGGAAAGGCCATTGTCTTACTAATAATGTGTGCTAGAGGAGAGAGAAGCCATGTTTTTGCAGAGTTTGTGCAGAGAGAAGGAAGAAGGTGTGCAGATGGGGAACCAGAGGTCTGGCTGGGGCTTTTGTGAGCTTTGCTAAGACTGGGGGGCCTTTGATTCTAGGAGGAACCGGAGCAGATTCTCCTGGTTGTGTAACTGGATAATGTGTCAGTGGCTTTGAGGGCCCTGAGTGAAAGGGAAGTGTTTTCCCTGTGTGTTGCTTGTCGGCGGGTGCGAGACTTGAATAAAGGAATGGCCCACCATTTTTTGGCTCCACTGTTTCTTTACCGTCTGCCTGAATCCAATGTGAACCTGCATGTGCGTGGCCATAATGGCTGTGGCCACTGGCCGTACACTATACAAAACACAAATAGGATAATGCAAATAACCTTAAAAATGTCAAAATAGATACATTTTAAAAAATTATCTTACTTTTAAGGGTGTATTGAAATCCCAAATTTTTCCTATTCTTCCTCTTTGCTTTTTTTCTCTTCTGACAGAGTCATTGAAATAAACTCAATGAAAGAAATAAAATAAAACCAAGAAGAACCAGGATAAAAGATGAAATATAGCAATTAGTGTGTAGATACACACACAAATGGTTTTGCGGTATAATATTTTTCTTCCTCAAAAAATTCTATTCTCCAAAATGTCTTTGTATGCTATGTTAATCTTTTTTTTTCAATTACAGTTGACATACAACATTATATTCATTTTTAGATTTATAATATAGTAATTAGACATTTATGTAACTTATGAAGTGATCCCACTCTGAAAAATCTAACGCCTCCCTGGCACCATATATAGTTATTATAATATTACTGACCATATCCCCTAGGCTGCTCTTTATATTCTCAGGACTGTTTTTGTAACTGGCAATTGTACATCTTAATCCCTTCAGCTCATTCACCCAGCCCCCCAACCCCCCTCCCACCTAGCAGCCATCAATTCGTTCTCTGTATCTGTGACTTTGTTTCATGGCTCTATGTTCATCTTTTTTTCTCTTTTCTTCAATTTATAAGATTCATACAGGTCTTTCTTGATTTAAATCTTTAACATTCACTCCTAAACAGGCAGAAGTCAAGAAACAGGTTAAAATGTAAATTTCAGAATTCCACTTGCCAACAATTGCTGATTTAGTAGGCCTGGAATTAGGCATAGGAAGATGTATTTTTTTTCAACAAGCACACCCAGGGGGAAAAAATCACAACAAAGATACTTAGAGTCTTTAACAGGCCGACAACTGATGAAGATGAACTTCAGTGGACAGTAGAAAATGAACTAATTAACTCAAAATATGTCACATGCGGATCTTTCTGATGGAATGTTCAATTAAAACTATTATGTGACCGCATGGGCCACGAAGTGGTGATTGAGGGGGTGGGAGAAGGTGGGGGAGGGTATGAGGGGTTAAATGGTGAGAGGAGATGACTTGGGGTGGTGAACACACACAATCCAGTGTACAGATGATGTGTTGTGGAATTATACATGTGAAAAGTGTATTATTATTTTTATTTATTTATTTTTTTAATTTTCTGAAGCTGGAAACGGGGAGAGACAGTCAGACAGACTCCCGCATGCGCCCGACCGGGATCCACCCGGCACGCCCACAAGGGGGCGACGCTCTGCCCACCAGGGGGTGATGCTCTGCCCCTCCGGGGCGTCGCTCTGTCGTGACCAGAGCCACTCTAGCGCCTGGGGCAGAGGCCAAGGAGCCATCCCCAGCGCCTGGGCCATCTTTACTCCAGTGGAGCCTCGGCTGCGGAGGGGAAGAGAGAGACAGACAGGAAGGAGAGGGGGAGGGGTGGAGAAGCAGATGGGCGCCTCTCCTGTGTGCCCTGGCCGGGAATCAAACCCGGGACTTCTGCACGCCAGGCCAACGCTCTACCGCTGAGCCAACCTGCCAGGGCCTTTTTTTTAACCAGTATCACCCTAATAAATTCAATAAAAAGAAAAAATATTACGTGACCACCGACACTCTCTTAGATATGAAAGGGAGTCTACAACACCAGGGCTAAACCAACAAAGAAATGAGCATGCATATACTATGGGTGGGTATATCAAGTCTTTTAATTATCCTTTGAAGTCCGGGAATTCCAAATCCTTAACTAATTTTCATCAATTATTTTCCATCACGTTTTATGGGATAGGATTATTTTATCAAGTATCCCAGCAACACTTCTGGGTAGAGCTATTTAACACCAAGAAACAGTTTTCCTCAGTCCATTTAAGGCCTTCCTCATAGAGACACCTTTCTGCAGAGAGGAGTGTGGTTCAGTGAGTTCAGGTATGACCTCAATTTAAAATTCATGCTAAATTTGGCAAAATGTGGTACCCATGGAAGGGAAGAAAATTTATATTCCAGTAGACAGTGTTGAACATCTTTTTGAAATTATTTGAGTACTGCACACTCATATTATTGCTTAAAGACTCTTTAATGAGGCATTTCCCAAGAAATTTTGATGATAATCTGTGGGGGACTGATTGGTAGTATTTACGTACTTCTGAGGGACCACAAAGTTACGTTTGTGTGAATGAGTTACTTTCTATTAAGTAAATGACTCTACTTTCACATGTGTAATAATACATAGACTCTGCTTTTTTTTTCCCCCTTTGTGCTCCCAAGGAAGTTTCTGTCTCTCCTGTCATTTGTTGTTGTGATGGTGAAGTTATTTTTCTTGATGGGTTCCACCTACTCACAGTTAACCCGAAGGTCTTTTCCACTGTCGACATGCTGTGAATGCGCAAAAAGGAAGCTTGTTATCGCAAGATCAGCCACTCAAATTACAGCATGATCAGAAGTGACATCACTATGTGGTTTCATTAATGACGCTAGAGAACAAACTATTTTCAGTCATTCACTGCTGAAAAATGATGCATCTCCCTTCCCTCCCTGAATAGTATCAAGGATTCCTTCTCAGCATCTCTTTTCTTCTTTATTCCTAGTCCGCGAGGAGCATGTCTGCCTCCTGGTTCTGCTGGTGTAGCACAGAGCAGAAACAAAACAAAACAAAGCACATTTAACGCTATTGACCTGATAACTTTCTTTTCCCAGAATAAGATCTAAAGAGAATTTAAGAAAACCACAGATACTAGAACTGATGAAGTCTACTTCCTGTGAATTTGTGTGGCTTGTTCATCAAATCACACCCCCCTTTTCTATTCTTACTCTTTATTCTTAGTTACAGAACTTCTGCAATTGCATGTGGACCCTGCTTACCACAAAGTCATGACTATTATATGTGAGAGCCTTGGCCCAGTTTTGGTCCTACAGCAATGAAAACCTGTACTGCCTCTTCTCTCCTGGACTGCCTCTTCTCCCAGGCTTCTCATTAGGGCTCACAGTGGTGATGAACTTGGTTGGTTTAAAACAGATGTGAGCAGAGAGAAAAAACAAGTCCATCTTTGCTTCAACTAGAAACACTCTTTCTTTTACTTTTCCAGGGATGAAATTGTGTGTGCATGTGTGTGTGTTGGTGGATGGGGGACAGTGGGGTGAAAACGGGTGTATGGGAAAAGTAAAGGTTCTGTAGACTCATTATATTCGAGGGGTTTGGAAACCTGAGAAAGAAATCTGAATGCCAGGCTGGTTTCTGCCTTTTGTGTTTCTGTCTTATCTTGTAGTGGATCAGACGGAGCCAGAAATAATACCATCAAATCCACAACTATGGACAAGTCATTAAGCCTGTCATGGCTTCAATTTCCTAAAGCCTACACCAGGTCACTATTGGCTTTGGGGATGGATAATTTGTTGTCAGGGATGACACTGTACTCTACTTTAGAAAGTCTAGCAGCATCCCTGGCCTCACCTAATGGATAACACTAGCACCCCCTAAACAGGTGTGACAGTCTCCAGACATTATCATCTGCCCCCCGAGGAAGAGGCAGAGGGCAAATTCACCCTCCATTGAGAACCACTGGTCTAAAATAAAACAGTTAAAATTTATCAGAGTTTTCTGTTCTAAAATTCCATATCCCGGGACTCCAAATCCACAGCCAATTTGTTGGTGCAAAAGACTTTCCTTCAACTCTTAATTTATACCAGGAAGGAGAGGGAGAAAAGATAAACTGAAATCATTTCCTTTTCTCACTTGTGAGTGGAACTAATCAAAGAGTTAATGGTGAAAGAGGTTTAGGTATACCATTAACCCAATTAAATGTTAGCCCCAAATATTTGCTGAGAAGCTCTTATGAAATAACAGTAGGCAGCATTTGTTCAACACTTAATATGCTAAATGCTTTCAGGGAGATATCTCACTTCATGGGTGAAGATTGAATGAAGTATAATTATTGGCTCCAACTTACAGAGAAGGTGAGCTAAGGTTCAGGGACAATAAACAACTTGCCCAGGATCTCACTGTTAGTAAATAGGGGGAGAGGGGGATTCAAAGCCAGATCTATCTGCCCTAAATTTTCTGATTTTAGCCATTAATTTCTATTGCTTCCTGCAGTAGTATGCCAGGTATTGTTTAAGCTTTTAATATTAACAGACTTATTCCTTGTCTTGTGGTTATCTATATAGTAAGAAAAATCATTACGCTCATTTTTTTTTAATATGTGGGAAAATTAGGACAGAAAGAGGTTATATAACTCATCCAAGGTCACAAAGCTAGTGGGCGGCTAAGCTGAGATTTCAACTCAATCCATATTCTCAGCCACTACTCTCTGTAGCCTTTCCACATAAAAAGCTGCAGTACCAGACCTTGGCACCCTATGAGTCAATGCAAATGAGGATTCTTTTGGTGATGTTCAATATTTGGTGAGATTTTTTTTAAACGGCGGGGGATGTCATCAGTCTCCTTTCAGTAGAGGAGTTGCTGCTATGGAATAAGAGTAACACTGAAATCATAGTCTTGATAATAAAAGATTCTCTATGCATTCTTTTTTTTTTTTTTTTTTTTTTTTTTTTTTTTTTTTTTTGTATTTTTCTGAAGCTGGAAACGGGGAGAGACAGTCAGACAGACTCCCGCATGCGCCCGACCGGGATCCACCCGGCACGCCCACCAGGGGCCACACTCTGCCCACCAGGGGGCGATGCTCTGCCCCTCCGGGGCATCGCTCTGTCGCGACCAGAGCCACTCTAGCGCCTGGGGCAGAGGCCAAGGAGCCATCCCCAGTGCCCGGGCCATCTTTGCTCCAATGGAGCCTTGGCTGCGGGAGGGGAAGAGAGAGACAGAGAGGAAGGAGGGGGGGGTGGGGGTGGAGAAGCAA
The DNA here is from genome assembly GCF_036850765.1 of Saccopteryx bilineata. Taxonomy (NCBI): domain Eukaryota; kingdom Metazoa; phylum Chordata; class Mammalia; order Chiroptera; family Emballonuridae; genus Saccopteryx; species Saccopteryx bilineata. The sequence continues at coordinate 30,695,230 of NC_089499.1, forward strand.
ATGGGTGCTTCTCCTATGTGCCCTGGCCAGGAATCGAACCCGGGTTCCCCACACGCCAGGCCGACGCTCTACCGCTGAGCCAACTGGCCAGGGCCTCTATGCATTCTTATGTAGAAAAAGAGGTTTGACTGCATTTCTCCCATCCCACCAAAGAGTGAGGCATTTGAAACACGCCGAATGGCAGTACTTTCCAAAATCTGACCAATAGCCTTCCAGTTACTCTCCCATCATTCTTTACTGAGTATTCACTATGTCCTAGGCATTGTGCCAAATGCTGGGGATACAACCACAAATAAGGTATGATTCCTTAAAAGCTCAAACACTGGTCATAAGAGACGTGGCACAATAATGACATGTAGAGAGAAACAGAGGAGTCACAGATAAGACAGCAAAATTTTCCAACTTAGGAAAGGCCTGGCCAGGAGAAGGTTCCAAGGGAAGGAGACCCTTGAGTAACTATAAAGGATCATCAGACATCCTAGTTGGAGTGACAAGCATGAGGTATAAAAAGAAGTACAGTTCCAGAGAAAGAGACAATATCAAATTATGGCTGGAGAAAGGGCACTGCAGTGGGTGAGAGAAGGTGATTTGTGTAAGGGAGTGCCTTGAATTTAATTCTGAGAAGACTGGGCTTTTTTTTGTTAGGTCACATGGATTCAGCAAAAAGTTTTAAGCAAAGGAGCGGCGGAACCAGACCTGTGTTAGAAAGGATGCTCGTTACCTATGTAAAAGATGGATGGGGTTGGTGTGTATCCAAGTACTGGGCAGCCAAAGCTTTCTTCCTGAAGTTTATAGTTGTCAGACAAATGTGATGACCTAATACAGACCCAAGTGCCAATTTGGCCCAAATTTTTCTGCTGCTGCTCTGCCTCGGGACTAATTCAACCACCCTACAGGTGTCCTCCTGGGACACATTTCCTTGAATAGTAGGGTCCAGGGAATACAATTACAGCTTAACCTTCTTTTCCCACAAAAGATGTCTTCTGGCTTAAAAAGTTTTGGTGTTGGTGAAAGTAAAAGCAAGTAGTGCCAACAGCATTAATATTTTGTGCCTATGAGGCAGCTATGTAGCCAAGATTCTCAGAGTTTAACAAACATTCATTTTTAAAGTCTGTCTATATGGTAAAAAAAAAAAAATACAGAAAACTGGAAGTAATGATTGAGCTTGCTGAGGTCTCACAGTCATGAACAGAACCTGGAACTGAGCCCCTCTCTCCCTCCCTCCTGTGCTGCCCCCTAGACTGGAGAAGAACATATGCTGGACAGAGTTGGACCTCTGAGTAGGGAAGTTGAATGTTTAGAAAGAGAAGTCCTAAATGCTTAAGTCTTTATGGAGTCATCTGCTCAACAAAGCCATTCTCCCCACTGTGTCTAAGGCCTTCAGCCAAGAAAGTAGTCATCTTTCCCACCCCTGTTCTTTCCCTGGGAATGATGGGGTAGAGAATGGGAACACCAAGGAAACATTTTATTTCCTGCTTAGGATAACACCTCTTAATGGCTAAGATTGCAGTTCCATTCTGTGTTTTAGCATAAACTACAGTTGGGATAAACTACAGTTACCATTTTGAGTGGAACCATGCAAGAGTTAGTGAAACTTACCGAGATTTGAACTGAGCTCGGTCAGTTACCAGATGAGTGATTTTTGATCTAAGCACTCATGTCAGCTGGGACTTTCTCACTTGAAAAATAAAGGGGTTAGACTAAAAAATGAGCTTTAGGACAAAGAGTGATGACTTTAGCCATCCACAATGCTCTGTTGGCTTTTTTTTTTTTTTTTGTATTTTTCTGAAGCTGGAAACGGGGAAGAGACAGTCAGACAGACTCCCGCATGCACCTGACCGGGATCCACCCGGCACGCCCACCAGGGGCGATGCTCTGCCCACCAGGGGGCGATGCTCTGCCCCTCCGGGGCGTCGCTCTGCCGCGACCAGAGCCACTCTAGCAGCTGGGGCAGAGGCCAAGGAGCCATCCCCAGTGCCCGGGCCATCTTTGCTCCAATGGAGCCCTGGCTGCGGGAGGGGAAGAGAGAGACAGAGAGGAAGGAGGGGGGTGGGGGTGGAGAAGCAAATGGGCGCTTCTCCTATGTGCCCTGGCCGGGAATCGAACCCGGGTCCCCCGCACGCCAGGCCGATGCTCTACCACTGAGCCAACCGGCCAGGGTGCTCTGTTGGCTTTAACATTTTGGAGTCATTGGATTTCTTTGAGAATCCAACAAAAACTGTGAAAAAAAACAACAACAGATAATGATTCAGAAATGTTGGAAATAATTCAGGGGATTTACAGACATTTTCTGATCCCCCTCACTCCAACTCTCTCCCTATTACAGAAACCCTGTTCTCAGGAAGGAGAAATTCTTCAAAGTGCCCATGATAAGCATACAATAGATATTCAAAACTGCTCTTTGAGCGAGTGAATGGAGTTTACCACATGACATATATTTTCTGTCTTCACAAAGACAGTCTTATGTCATCATCTTCATCTTTCAAAATAAATCATTTATTCCATATCCACTTGCATTTATTGTTACATCATATCTGCAAACTAAATACTATTATAAATTCCAAGGACTGATTCACATTTCACAGATGTTAAATTGAGATTGGGCAGAAGCGAGAACGATTCAGAAACCCGTCCATCACTCCATTGATCACCAGGGTTTCTTTAGCTCTTCAGGGAGGTGTGTACTCTATAACTTCTGAAATTCTGTATTTATTTAGAGAGGGTGGTCTCTTCAGAAAGAGGAGGGCCTTTCTTACTCAAGGTTATCTGAGCAGATCCCCTCAAGAATCTCAAATAAAATCTCTACTCAAGTGTGATACAGATTACCAGAAGACTTTCTATGATATGATTCAAATTAATTGGACTTTTTTGAGATATGATGCCATCTCCTTATTTATTTTTCTATTTTTTTAATTACAATATTTTCATAAACTTGAACAACATATCATCTTAACGGAATCTAGTATCATTTTGGGGGAAAGGATGAAAAGCTTCTAAATTATTCGGCACAAGTGATAAGGAATCAGGGGTTTTGCACATGGATTAAAACCTGGCTGTCACTGTAGCATTTGGTTGTAGTTATAGTCCCTTTTATTGCCAGGTGGCTGGGGTGGGAGGTATTTTTTTCTTTTTTATTTTCTTTTAGCTGTTTCAACATTATCAGTCAAATGCCGCCACCTTGATTTCTCATTACCATAGCCTGTCTTTTTACGCATCTCAGAAAAGTCTGGCATAATTTGTGTGCTATATGACTCTGGCTGCCTGGTATATTGTGGTAAACTCATCCAAAACACCTGTCCTCTGCTTTGAGCACAAAATTCCTATAAGTGGATACAGGAAAATAGAAGCTCTCTTTTTGTACTTCAGTTATCCAAAACCTAGTTTCTTAAACAAACATTTGGGGAAAAACAGTTTCTCTTCTGCAATAGATCCCAAAAACATGTTGAAATAAATCCAGGTGCATAGCAATTCTCCATTACTTACATCACTGGAAGCTGTCTAGTCAATGTAGCTTTTGAAATCACTAAATTCTCATTATTCAGAAGTTATTGGTAGGGGTCGACTGGTGCATTGGTGGCTCCTAATGAGCAATCCTCCTGGTATTCAAGCCCTTGTGTAATACGCCTTACGCATTGATGCTGATTGGACATGCGACTTGCTTTGGCCAAAAGGACCGTAGCAAGATCGATACAAGCAGAGGTTTGATAAATGCTTACATGCCGAGTCTTGTCCTCTTGGAATATCCCACCTTAGAAGTTCATTGGCATGCTAAAGGAAGCTCAGGCTGCCTAGTGATTGATGAGAGGCCACGTAGAGAGAAGCCTAGAAGAGGAGAGCCTCTCTTAGAAGTCCCAGTCCCCAGCAAAACTTTCAAGCTGAATGCAGCCAAATAAGTAAGTAAGCGCACCTATACCACATGGAGTAGAATGCTGCCCAACTGAACCACACCAACCCACAGAATCATAATAATAATAAATTATTGTTTCAAACTTCAAAGTAAAGATATAAGGAACTGAAACTTTAGTTATATAGTTTTAACCCCACATTTTGATTAATACAAAATGTAAATATTTCATGCATATATATATATAGCAACATATATGTCTGTAAACACTGTGATATAAATGGTAGACTTTGTTTTTATTATTCATATAAAATTCTAATTCTAATGACTATAGTGGGAGAAAAAAATGTCAAGTGTAAAACATGCTTGAATTAAGGTCTCTTTTCTAAAAGTATTTTACTTCATATTTATACTCAAAATAAATAATAGCATTTACTAAGACTTATAAAATTCTGAAATATTAAAAAATAAATATTTATTAATTGGGTATGCTCAAACTTAAAGACACTAAGTATACGAATACATTTTAAAACTGAGTGTAAGCCTAAGCATATTTTATTACTTTAAAAACTATTTATATTATTTCTTTTTGAAGAATTGTAGGCCTAAACATTCTTTATCATCACCAAGCCAATAAATTTAGTTGTTAATTTAGATATTTTTTATACTTTTATTAAAACTAATGTATGAATTAACTAATTAGTAATTTTTATCTAGTATTGTTTTAATAATAATAATTACTACTTATTTAGTGATTATTAAGTGTTAGGACACCTACTTGCACCTTTGCATAAATTAACTGATCATCAATAACTTACAAGGCGGTTAGAATATTCTTAACGCATTTTGAGGAAAAATCTAAAGATTAGAAGAAAATTTTCTAAAGTCACAAAGCACACATGCAGCGGAGCCACTTCCAAGGTGGTTGATTTTTGGAAATGTTATTCCTTTAATTCTTTAAGCCAGGGGCTGGGAAATTTTTTCTGTCTGGGGTTAGGGATCAGCAAATAGTTTCTTTTGGTAAGCCACACAGTCTCTGTTGCAACAACTTGAGGCTCATATTAGAGCACAAAAACAGTCAAAGGCAGTAAGTATATGAAAGGGGTATGGCTGTCTTCTAATAAAACTTTATGTATAGAGCCCCAGCTGGTTGGCTCAGTGGTATAGTGTTGGCTCGACATGCGGAAGTCCCAGGTTCAATTCTGGGCCAGGGCACACAGGAGAAGCACCCATCTTTTTATCCACCCCTCCCCCTCTCCTTTCTCTCTAACTTTCTCTTCCCCTCCTGCAGCAAAGGCTCCATTGCAGCAAAGTTGGCCCAAGCGCTGAGGATGGCTCCATGGCTTCCATCTCAGGGGCTAGAATGGCTCCTGTGGCAGCAGAGCAATGCCCCAGATGGGCAAAGCATCGCCCTCTGGTGGGTATGCCAGGTGGATCCTGTCGGGCGCATGCGGGAGTCTGACTGCTTCCCCACTTTTAACTTCAGAAAAATACAAAAATAAAAACAAAAAAAAAACAAGTTTATTTATAGAAACAGGTGGTGGGCTTCATTTAGCCTGTAGCTATAGCTATGATTTGATAACTGCACCATGCAGCAACCCCCACCCCCAGCCAGTGATAACCAAACTTGAGCTCAAATCAGAATGACTTGGAGGGCTTATTAAAACAGATTTTTAGACTCCTTCCCCAGAGTGTCTGATTTAGTAAATCTAAGGTTGACCCAAGAATTTGTATGTCTCACAAGTTCTCCCATACGATGCTGGTGGAACAAGACCAGCTACTTTGAGAACCACCATTCCTACAGTAGTTGACTGCAAGGTAGAACACCTATCTGAAGGCCTGATCTATCTTGCTACATTTCCAGTGAACTTTAACATCCTAGGGTGGTAATTATAATTGAATTCTTTTCGTTGTTTCCTCTTCTTTTTGTTTTAGTCTGGGTCTTTGAGGAGGCTGAGCGGATCTGGAGCTGGAGAGAGAAGCAATTAGGAGAGTGAACGTTGAACGCAGATTGAGAGCACCGCTCTCTGCCACCTACGCCATCCCTTCTCCATCTTTTTGAAGATAAGACACTTGTGACAAGTTTTAACCTTATTTCAGACAAAAATCACTCATATGCATGCAAAACCACATATTTGTATATGATGTTTAATGTGAACTTTGAAAGTTATAGACGTAACATAACCTAACAAAATAACCAACTAAGCTTCCTACAGAGGTGACAAAATTCAGTAGGTCTTATCATTGGAGTGAATCAAGAAACAGAAGAAATGGTGACGAGAGACCTGAATTATACATAGAAGAAAAAAAAAATCATTGACTACACACTGTCTCAGAGTCTGGTATTGGCCGGCAGGGAATTAGCACTGGTCATTTCTTTACTCTTCACAATAACCCTGGAGTTAGAGGATTTCACCATGGGATAGTTAAAAGCAAAAACTTCTGAGTCATAACAACCATGGGAGAATTCCAGGTCCTTACTTACTACCTCTGTGATGTTGGGCATGACTTTGACCTCTCCCTTTTTTTTTTTTTTTTTTAATCTATAAAACAGGATATTGATTGCACCTCCCTTAAAGGGTTATGTAAGGACTAAATGAGTTAACGTGTAGACAGAGACTTATTAAAACTGGCACATGCTCTTGAATACATTTTGTAGTTGAGGAGACTGAGTGTGAGAGAAATGGGAAGATTCACTCAAAGTTATCTTATTTATGTAGTAATCACTGAAGCAAGATTTGGACTTGGCTGAGGCTGATTCCAAAGCTTTCGCACCTCCGGGAGTGGAATCACAAGCCAAATGGAAGGAGCATCCAATCCCTTTTACAAGGACAACAGGCTTAGGAACATACACCAAACGATAATCCCAGTCTCCAGAAACACAGAGAATTGTGCAGGAACTTCAGTTCAAAGAAGAATGAGCCTTTGTGAGCGTGGGCAAGAGAAAAGAGTTGGGATAGAGCCGTGTCTGCAGGAGGCGAGGTGAGGTCCTTGTGGTACAAAACAACAGCATGACTGCCTTGGATATAAGCAATGTCGCCGGAAGCAAGAGAAGGTTCCCGTGGCAAAATTAAGGCCACAAACTGAAGATAACCCCTTCTTAAAACACACATCACAAATTAAATTTAAAAAAAAAAAATCTTTCAATAAAAATGCCTTAAAGTGATTTATTTAAAAATTGAACAGAAAATGTTATTAGGATAATTGGCTATTCATCAATCGGAATAAATGGGGGGAAAAAATCATTATTCCTTCATCATTGCTCCTCCCAGACTGCTCTTATTTAGCTAAGTAGGGCAGAGGGGAAGGAGTGCCTGAGGTAGCTGGGAAAATATTAAAGAAAAAACTGTTTGTGAAAATAATTTTACAAGCCCTTCTGTTTTCCAACAAGGGGCATATCTGTCTCCAGAGCCTCGCAGCTGTGCCTCGCACAGAGCGAGCCATTAGGTTTACAGCTCCCAGCAAATAGCTTCACACAGCTCTGATTGCACAGGGCCCTCTGCGGTCTTGCTGCAGGTTTGGTTGGGTTTCATGGTGATTTTATATTTCCTGCTCAAGTTTTTATTAGTTTTATATAGATACATAAGCATGAGGGGTCAAGGGGGAGGGAGAAACACAAGACTGACGAAATGGAATCTTTAAGCTAGTAATAGGAATTTAAGAAAATAAGACGTTGCTCCAGTGGTGGGAGGTTGGGGCCGGAGTCCAAAGTTCCAGGCTCAAATCAAATCAAAGATCTGGTGCCAAAAAGCTATGTAGAGTGGACCATTGCCTCTGCCAACATGTTCTCCCCTCCCTTTCTTCTGTGTATGAGGACCAGCTTGCTGGAGCTATTTCATTGTTGGAGAAGGTAGGAACAGAGTGGGAGAAAATACATGTATAGAGCAAGGTCATTCTATAACTATTTCAGATGGTGATTAAGAGCAGAGGCTCAGGAGCCAGACTGCCTGGGTGGAAGTCCAGGCCTCTCGTCTGGCACACCAGCGTCCAGATGTGACATGCAGACAACAATAGGACTTAATCCATTAGGGCTGTGTTTGTGTATAAAGTCTCATTTAATGCTAAATAAAATCAAGGTAAAAATATTTTTTAATTTTATTTTTATGTAAACATATATAATACATGTCTATAAATTTAGAAAAGTACTAGACCTACAGTAGATGAGATAAATATAAAAAAAATTAGGACATTACCTGGCTTATAAGGTCTCAATACACATTATCTCTCAGTATTATGCTTAGGATTATGATTATTAGCCTTGTGTTAAGGAAATATTGATTTCCACAGCTAATTGGTTTTATATCAGTTTCTTTAGGTGTTGTTTTATATGATTCTGGTCTATTGCCCCTGGGTCATGGTTGAACCATGCAGGTAAAGCCACAGAGGGTGTACATTTATCCATGGTAAACACTCAGCACTGCTGAAAGAGAAGAAGTATAGTCTCAGAGCCATGCTTCTCAAGTGTTAATGTGCATGGGAATGACATGGGGAACCCATGGAAATGAAGATTCTGACTTAGTAAGTCTCGAGTGGGTTCGAGTCTATGCAATGGTGCTGGTCCATAGACCATACTTTGAGTCACAAGGAAATCACCAGGAGTTCAAGTGCATGTCTACCTCTATGGTTGAATTCAAATGGTGTTTTGTAAAACTCACTTATTTCCTTCACCCTGTCAGCTTGCCAAGTGAGCACTGGAGATGTGCAGGAACAGCAGGACACATAGTGAGCAATGTAAAGGTGCCCGGGCACCACGCTCCTTCTTGCAAAGGATTTACCATCCAGTGGTGCAGAATGACACAAGAGCACACAAATGCAGGCCACCTGTGACTGCATGTAGGAATCGCAAGTTCCAGAAGAAGGAGAGTCATCCCTCGACCAGAGAAATGAGCCCAAGTGACACACTTAACCTTGCTTTGCCTCAATCTGTCCCTCTGCAAAATGGAACTAACTTTCTTGCCACCTGGCTTTTATGAATATTGTAAGGGCCGAATGAGCCCATTTAGATAAAAGTCCTATCCTATAGACTTGTTACTGATATCAGCAATAAAATCAATATACTGATCATGAACAGAAAACTCATTCGAGGTGATTCCACTTATTATTCTACTTATAATTCTAAGCATCAGATTGTCACTTACTGATATAGCAAAATGGTTCTCTTATCTGACTTCACAACAGGAGGGCAAATGCTCTATTTTTGATGTGAGAGTAAGAGGACCCCGTGTGGTGCTGCTTTCTACATGGGGGCTACAGAAGAGGGAGCTCTCTCTCTCTCTCTCTCAGTGCATGACCCTGGATTACTAGCCAGAAGGAATTATGGAGTAAGAGAGAAAAATCTCCTAAAGAAGCATGATCAGATATGCAGAGAAAAACAAGCATCTGAAACAATTATGAATCTTATCCCAATCTTCCCATTAGGAGAACAGACAAGGATTCCCACCCATCATTATGTCCATTTATAAATGAACTTCTTACCACTATTTAAAAGGATTTCTCTTTCTGTCCTAAACATAATGATGTTTAAAGGTCTCACCACCCCAAATGCAGAGCGACCTGTGGGGTTGGCTGACTCCTCGGAAGGGACTGCATCGCAGCTCTGGTTCTGCCTCTGCGCAACCCTACTTTCCTCCCCTCCTTTTCCACACTTGTTGATCTTGGAGGCATTCCCTAACACAGCCTGCTTTCTAATCTCCATCTGAGAGTCTGCTTCTTGGAAACACAACCCTTGACCCCTCTCATCATGCCACCCTTTGACCTTGGGACCCATCTAAACAGAATTGACAGCTCTCATCAGTTCTAGGAACTGATGAAACTTTCTCACTTCTGTATTCTTTCGTGCGTGTTCTTTAGGCATCACGTTAGTAGTCCCTAGCACTTAGCAAATGTGCAATAAACAGTTGATGTCATTGTTGCTATTGTTGTTGAATGAATATACATCATTGTGTCCATAAAATGGCCTCCTTGCTCTTCTTTCTCCAACCTACCTTCCCATCCTCATTTTTTTATCAGACAATTCAACCTGAAGGTGATTTCTTTTGCAAAGAATTTACTGATTCTTTTTGCCTCCTTTCTTCTCTTGGAATTATCACCCCTTTTACTCTATCAGAGATTTTTGTGTGCTGTATTATAGTTGTTTACTTGCCTAATGCCCTAACTTCACACAAACCTAGATTACTGAGAACCTTGAAGCCATGGCTTATTTTTTTAAAATCTCTATTTAACAAACCAATAGTAGGTAGTCAATAAGTATGCAAAAATAAAATATATACATCAGTGATCTCCTAACCTGTAAATGCATCAGAATCACCTTGAGAAACACTAGAACTATAGAGTCTCATACTTGGCCTCAGACTCAATGAACAACTCTAAGATTAGGACTCATTCCTGCAGTCCAGTATTTGGTAACTGCTAAGATTTCAACTTGACTATTTACTATTTCTACTGAGAAGATATCTTTACTTTTTAGACATTAGTTATATCATTTATTTTATTCAAGGCTAAGCTCTTGGTCAGTGCTCCACCACCCAACAACGTCTTTGCTCCTATGGGAAAAGATACTGTGTTGTACGAAAGCCAGTTTGGGATTGAGCTCAAGAGCTGTGGTGATAGGTGGCCTGAGTTAGTAGTCCTGCCATTCGCTGGCTATTCATCCTCAGACAAGTTAAACCCTCTCTGTGCCTCAGTATCTTTACCTACAAAATGGGGACAATAGTAATCTTTTCCTCATGAAGTGGTTGTGAGAATAAGATGAATGAATGCAAGGAAAAGGTTTAGAACTGAATTTGCCATGTAGGAAAGTCTTAATGAATGTTAGTTATTTCTATTACTATTCTAATTACTATTTTTAATTTTTGCTTTAAGAAATTACCTTTGAGAATCATATGTAGTTATAAGGGAGTAATTGCCTGTCAACATTTCAAAGTTAGGCAGAGGAATGAATAACAAAATTCACAACTTGAGACTTTATCCCAGGACCTACATTATCTTCCTATTGTGAGTTCCTGTCCCATGATCTCCTGGTTCCTGATGCTTAAAGAGTTTTCTCACACTTTGTTGTTGTTTTTTTCTTTTCTTTTTCTTTTGGCAGGGCCTTCTAAGTGTGAACAAATATGCTCTATAGTTCAATATTCTACAAGAAACTGAGGTGAAGGATGTTTTTTATATCTCAGAGGTTTGAAATTGCGTAGTCCTTCAAGTATAGTATTTCAGCTGAGAGTGGCCTGTTTTCTGAAAGCCAGCCTTCCATACAGACAGTAGTATATCAATTTGTCACCAGCTTGGGGATCCTGGCAGAACTCTATGAAAATTACATACCTGTAATTTGGTTTTCTCATTATAGGAACCTTGACTGTCTGGGTGCTATTGAGTAAGGTCATTGACACTTAACAGAGAGCAGCTGGACTGAACAATTTGATGCCAAAACTCAGCAACCCCTGCTCTCCCCTCCGCCTCCACATCACCCTCTGGCAGGAAATTACACCCAAACCACAGAAAACATTGCAAATGCTTGCATCCAAAGAGTTATAATTAAGTTGATCAGCTTAAATAAAAAGGCTGTGACCTGTTTTTAACTTTCTGTAAATAAGTCAGGTGAAATAATCTGTTTTACTTGTCCCCACAGTTTTCATCTACCTGGAGGCAACAAAAGAATCTAGAGTTCACAGGATTAAGTGAGGGTAACCTTGAGAAAGGGTTTGCATAAAAAAAGTCTCAAAAATATTACTATGAAAATCGGTGAATATATTTCTCTTTGGAAAAAAAAAATTACTTCTTAGAGTCCCCAATCTTGGATAAAGACAAGGAAGATGTTTGATTTGCAAAAAATCGGGACTATGTAAAAGATTTGATCATCATTCTTATAGGAGGTAAACTCATTTTGAATCATTCCACAGGGCAAGATCTAAGGAAAATGGATAGAAATATATAATGGAGAGACTTAGGATCAACATGAGTTAAAATGTCATTGTAGTGATAGCTGGCACCCTATTGCTTTTAGAAAGGAAACAATAGTTCCTTAAGGATATCCCTTAGACAGGAAACAATAGTTCCTTAAGGATATACCCTGACAAATGCTTAAGTAAAAGTTACGCATTTTAGAGAATTCAGTGTGGACAGACTATTCATTTGTGTGGTAACCTCTTCTTCATCGCCTCAAATTTTTAATGAAATAATTAAACCAGCCCAAAGCTAATTCCCAGAGGATCTTTCTCAGATATCGGTGGAGGGGCTGAGCATTGCCTCCAGGAAAATATGGATGGAAGAGAGACTCGCATGTCCAAGCTGCAACTGGAATGTGGATAAACAATGAATGAGGCAGTAAATTGTCAGGAATTTGTGAAAGTCATGGAGAGAGTTCTGGATTTGTAGAGTTGTGGTGATTTGGCTTAAATCCCTGAGGGACAGGGAAGCCCTAGCTGTCAGCTTAGTTGCAGAAGAAAGAACAGTTCTACCGTGCTTTCCTAGCTCATGAAGTAACTCCCATAGGAGTGCTAAGTCCCCCTTCAGTGTCCTAACAGGGCTGCACTCTGTCTGGCCCCTTGGTCAAAGTGTTGTGAGGCCATTGAGGGAGACGAATGAAGAGACTTTGACAACTCAAGGGATATAAATGTGAAGATGCAGTTCTCACTGTGCTAAATGAACCCAGAGAAGGAGCCTCAAACTCAGCTTCGGAGGAAGACAGTACCAGAGAAGGTTTCTCAGAAGAGGTGACGATGGGGTGGGGCAAAGAGTAAAATCTGAACAAACAGTGTGTTCAAAATATGTGATTAGTACTTTGAGAGAACAGCAAGCTGTTTAGCATGGCCAGCTTATGGGATTAAAGTAGGAAATTTGTGCTGGCCACAACAAGCCTAGCAAGGTGGAGGACAGGGGGAGCATCAGGAAGAGTTCCTATGTCAATTAATCTGAAGACCTTGGATTTTATCTTGGAGACAATGGGAAGCCATTGAAAGCTATTAAGCAGGGTAGTGATGTGATTACATTTACAGACTGAAAGAAATATGCCAAGGGTCTCTAGATAACAATTTATTTTGCATGGTTTAGACATTTACCTGCCCAGACCTCATTCTTTCAGTTCAAGAACTCGTGTTTCTTTAAGACCTATCTCCCCTATGAAATCTTATCTGATAATACCAATTCCCTCCTTTGATCATTGTAACATTTGTTTTTTTGCTCCTGATCACTTATTTCCTTGCACATTTTCTTCCAAAGCGAGCATTTTTCAAGTGTCATTTTGTATGCAAGTCTATAAATCATTCAGAATAAAGATTCACATGCCTACAGGAGACAGACAGATATGTTAAATGAGTAAAACAAACCAGGTACAAGTGGCATTTGTTTGCATAGTAAACATATAGTAATACTCTTTACTTCCACAAAAGAGAGGTAGGAAAAAAAAAACAAAATCACAGGGCAGTGCTTATAGAGATGTGTAATTAATCACAATATTGGGGGGAAAAAATAGGTAGTGGTGAGGTCTCTGGCTAATTGGAGAGCCTATTCACTTTTGTAACAGTGGCAACCAATACTTGGTCTCAAGTGATTATTAATATGTAGAGTTGAAGGTCCAATGTGTAAGATCTCTTAGGGGGGAAAAAAAACCTGGAAATTCAGATTTTATTTTTAAACAAAACTTTTTGAGTTGTATTTCTTTTTCTTGGGTTGGAAAGTCATGTTAACACTCATGCATTTTAAAACAGTAACAAGGTCTCAAACTGTTCCGAGCAGACATAGACAAGCACAGAAGGTTGACAATTTCTATTTAAAAAAATGAAAATTGCAGTCAGAAATGGAGAAGTCACACACATATGGTGGGGTGGTAGTTTATTCTGCTCCCTCAAAAGTTAAATCTACATACACTTCATTCACATTTTTTATTATAAGATTCTGTTCTTATGGTTGGTTGTATTGATCAGCACTGAACCTCCCTCCAAAGGTTGTTGGTTCCTATCTTAAAAAAATGACTCTGAGCAAGGAAAAGGAATTCCTCCAGAAGTTTCCTTCCCAGCTTTCAGAGGAGCTCCGTAAAGGGACAGTCAACTTTCTTCTTCTCTTTGAAGGTACTCTTGAAAGTAACACATCACAGAAGAAGGCTAGAGTCCTGTCACTGTCCCATGCTGATGGCTGGTAGATTTGAGGGCAGAAACTCAAATGTAGTTTCCATTTGTTTCCTGTGCTCAAGCTGGACTTGTCCACTCCACATTTCTGCTATAAAGAGATGAGGAAAGCCACAGATCTATGAACATCTAGATTTGTATAAAGAGTATCCTGATATTCCAAAGTTGGCTCAAAACCTTTCTAAACATTGCAGGCCAATATCAGCATATCAGCAGCCCAAAGATTTCCCACAGATTCCAGATTACAACTTCTATCATACATATTTATAGTGCCATGAGATCTAAAACTTGCTTAATACATATAATGTGAAAAAAAACATGTAATTTTAAACACCCTTGTTTTTCTCACTCATTTAGCTCTTATTTCATTTTGACTTTTATTGCCATTTACCTTTCCTGCTTTTTTCTAATCTCCTCAAATAGCTGCGATCTCCTGCATAGCAGAAACCATCACTTGAGGATCCATCACTTGAGGATCTCTCTGTCCCGAGCCCCTAGAATAATAATTTTCACTTTGTAGAGACATATAAATAACTATAAAAACTAAAATTTATTAATTGTGTACTACAGACATTATGGGTGGTAATTAATTCATATTATCTCATTTGCTTATTAAAATGATAATACAAAATAATTATGGGTATTTTGATTTTGATTTACAGATGAAATCCAAAGCTAGGAAAGTTTAACCAACTTGTCCAAACTCATGTAGTTAGTAAAGCATAGAATTGGGACTCAAACCTAGAAGGCTGGCCCTAAGCAAGTGTGCTTATACTGCTAAAAATGCCTGGTGATGGTAAAGGTGTTGTTGATGAAATCAGAGAACTTGAAGAAGATATTATTCTAACTCCCTCAAGCTGTATGATCTTTGCCAGGTTCATTCATCCTAAGTAACTGTCTATGTAATAATGTCCAGTACAAAAACAAAAAACAAAAACAAAATAACCCCACAAAAACCTGAATGATCTCTTGGCCTTATAAAGACAATTGTCATGTGGTTATTTAAACCATCCTTACAGACTGGTTTTAAAGCTATGAATCCACAAGGGTACATCCAATTTCTTTCATATTTTATTTGAATATGATTTAAATTATATCTTCAAATTCTCTTAAAACACCAATTTAAAAAATAGTCTGCACATTCAAATGGAAATTCAACCTATTGGATGTCTCCAGTGTGCTAACTAGTAATTTCTCAGATCACCTATATAATAAATACATGTTCTATAATTTGAACATAAAGTACATTTATACTAATAAAATACCACTTTTCTCTGCTTTACATATTGGAGTTCTATGTCAGATTTTGTTTGCATAATGCATTCTGCTCTGTGAGAAAGTTGGAAAGCCTCTTCCTTAATATATAGCTTCTTACTAAGTCAGTTCCTGCTTTTCTGCATAATTACACAAGCCTGAACAGTCAGGAGAGGCAGATTAGCATTGTACTCTATTTATGAAATCTAAAACACAATCAATTATAAGGTGTACTATTATTTTATGTACACAAAGAAAGAAAAATACTACCAGTGAAAATATAGCATGCAATCAATTCAGATAGCTTCCATTCTTAAAAAATGAAGTTCTCAAAACAATAGAATATAATAATGAAGAACTTGAATTTAGAACTCAGATTACTTGGGTTTGAATTCTAGAACATATTACATACTGTGACCATCAGCAAATCACTAAACCTCTATCTTCATCTGAAAAATGGGACTATTTTTACAATCTAACTCAGAGGGCTATTGTAAAAATTGCATAAAACAATAAGTGTAAGGCCAAGGGCTTGGGGTCATGATAAATGTTATTTATTGTCATTATAATAAACCCTAACAAAGTTCTTGATCTTATGACCTGATAGTCTTAGAAGCGTGAATATATATCTGATTGAATAAGCTTTTATCCTTAAAAGAAGAGGTTCGCGAGAACAAAAAAATAAAATAAAATAAAATTAAATTAAATTAAAAAAAAGAAGAGGTTCGCTTGATGGTATAAAGCTCTTAAATCTTTCCCAACGGAGAAAGTTTAGAAGCTTTTAGCCCTCCTTGGTGACCTCTATATCAGGCAAATAGAATTCTGCTTTTGTGTCCTATAGCTCCAGAGTACTTTGGAAGGATGGAGTAGGTTTTTCTCCTAAAATTTTGGTCTTAAGTGCAGTTGTGGGAAAGTTTATTTGGATAAATGATAAAAAAAAAATTCAAAATTTGGAGCTAAGCTTAACTGCAGATTTTTTTGGTCAATGTGGAAAAAATAGTTTCTTGGGCCCTCTGAATTGTGGACACTAATCATTTCATAAGAAATTTTTATGTGGATAAAGAGGAAAGTGACAACTCTATTCTTAACAGCCTCTTGGACTCCAAACATGGCTTTCCAACTGCCTGGATAGTTGCTACCAACTCATCACATCTTGAACCAAATTCATGGACTTCTTCGAAAACAAGTGTGTAGACTATGCCGTCAAAACAAATAGGACAAACACTTCATGGCTCTCCCTGGTATCTTGCAGCAAAAGTGTTGTATCCAGGTTCCTTCCATTACATGACTGTACCAATAGGAACACTTTCCAAGGTTGTTTTAGAAGAAAAGAGATCGGGAAGTCACTAAAGATGTTCAAAGGACCAGAGTTTTCAATGGTTTATCTTAATTCCACCCACATTCCATTGGCTGGAACTCAGTCACAAGCTCCACCCCAAACCTGTTGATTCTGCCCCAATGGCATCTAAACTTTTTTATTTATTCCCACCCCCAATGACGGTGTCCTTTGTTTCAATACTCTCTATCTTTCATCTTCATTAGTAAAGTAGCAGCTTGAGAGCTCTTCGTACTTGCCTGTCTCTCTTCCCTCCCCTCCCTGAATCTATAACCCTTCTGTCTGGATTAACTTTCACAAAACTGATCTCATTCCCTTGATTGAAAACAATTTATTTGGATAATCTGGAGCATAAGAGCTAGGGTCCTTGCATGGTGTTCAGGTATTGTCAGTTTCCAATGGACCTGTCCAAGCTTATCTCCCATGAGACCGCCTCTGTATAATTCTATCCAGCCTAACCAGATGTCTTGTTTTCATGGAAAACTTCTTGTTCTGTGCATGGTTTCACACTAGTCAATGTTTTTCTCTTTTGAAGGCCAACCTGATAGTGAAGACCCAACTTAGATGTGTCCCTTTCTCTGTCAAGACTTTCTTGATTCACTTATTTGGAATGAAATGATCATTTAAAAGGCTCCTAAAACACATTTTAAAAACTCTCATTTTACACTCATTCCGTTCTCCTGGGTGTTTAAAGTTAACAATATATTAACTTTGGGACTTGTCTTCCTAACTTGACTGTTTGCTCTTTAAAGTCTTATAATAGACACTAATATTATATTCACAACATCAGCTTTAATACATTGAACATAGTATTGTAGATTCTTAATACGTATTTAGTATATTAACTCATTTTTTAAAAAACTCTTAGTAACTGCCAGAATTAAAAGATATCACAAAGTTCCAAATGCAAAACTATTCCATATATTTTCTGCTATAGTATGACACAAAAGCCATGAGAGCAGAGATTTGTTATGGTAATTCTGAAATAAGGTTTATAAAAGATAACTTATAAAAGTATGCTCAAGATAGAAAATGATGAAGTGCTTTGTAATTTCCATATGATCTGGTTTGGTCCTTTAAAACCTAGAAGCTCTACTGGCTGAAGCTATATGGGACTTTATGTAACAAAACATTTCAATAGGCAACAAGCATTCACAGACTTAATCCTGAATGACCCTCTTTATCAACTCTGCTTTGCTTAGTCTATTTTCTCTAGTCCTGGTTTTCAGACTTATTGGTTACTTCTGGCTTCATTTCTCTTACTCTATTCTTCCAGACCCTTGGGCTTCTCCTTGTGCTTTAAGAACGATACTTTCTTGGCTGGTTTTACTGACTATGTGCTTTATATTCTTATATCTTGCAGTTATTTGTATAAAAAGTTTATTTTTTGGAGCAGAGTGAAGGAAATATAAAGGAATAGAGGTATACAGACTGGATTCCTTGGACTGCAAGTAGCAGCAAGAGCTAACTCAAACTGATATAAACAATATGGGGATTTATTTACTCTCATAATAGAAGTCCAGAAGTAAGAAGAGCTCTGCATCTGCATTTTAACAATTCTCTTAGCTCAGTCCATTTTTGTGATTGCTTTATCATTGGGCCAATAGAAAAATGGATGCAAGAATTCTAGGCATCATACCAGCTACAACAACATTAAAAAGAAAGTAGAAAATTATTTGTTCTTTTGTTTTCTTCTTGAAGAAAGAAAATCTTACACAGAGTTTTCCATAAGACTTTAGTCCTGTTCTATTGGCAGGTTTTCAGTCACATGCTATTTATAAGCCAATCACTGTTATGGATAATGGGGTTATCCAACTGGCTAAGGCTAATAATACAAAGTGAAATTATGTTTGAAGGTTTGGCCACAATAATTACTAAAAAGAAGAAGATGGGAGGAAAAAGGGAGAGAAGGAAGGAAGGAAAAACAAACTAGACTTAGTCTTCTTGTTTGGCAAAACTACCTTTTACAAATAATCGCTGTATTTCAAAGATCTCCATTGATTCTCTAGGTCTCAGAGAGTCTCAGTTGCATAAATGAACTTCTCTACCTGTTAGCAGAGGGAACGAAGTCCCTAGAGAATCATCCTGCAGTTGAATGCTCCCATCTCTAAAGTACCTATGTCACTTCTGCTCTCAAGTCATTGACCAGAATTAGTCATATGGACCAACTTAACCATAGCAAGGAGGTGGCAGGAAATTCAAACTTCCTGGAAGGCAGGAAGCTAGAACTATTCGATGACCAAAATCAATGACCACCATAGTCTATCAAATATTCAGCCCTTTTAAACAAACCAAAAATCATAGAGTCTTATCAAAACAGAGGTATATTTCTCACTCTTATAGCATGTCCATCATAAGTTGGCAGTAGGATTTTTCTCCTTGGAGTCACTCAGTGACTCTAACTAGTGAGTCTAACAGAGGTATTATCTCAACATGTCTTTTCATGACCATTGTAACAATGAAAGGAGAATGTGGCAAATTTTTCACTAGCTTTTAACACTTCCACATGGAATCGACACATTTCACTTCTACGCACATTTCACGGGAAAGGAAGTCATATGGCCATGCTTAATGCCAAAAGGAGTAGGGGAAGTGCAATTATTTTATGTGCCCAGAAGCAAAAAATACTGGGTTATTTGGTACACTGCACTTATAAATAACCTCTTATTTACTCTACTTTCATTTCCCCAACATGACATCTTGGGTTTCCCCATATCTTCTCTGGTCATTATTGGGTAATAAATAGTCTCTGTTTTGTGTAATATCAGAACTCCAAGCTTCATTTAGTTTAAAATCTTACCTCATATTCAGTTGATTCTTTCTCTGTGTTTGAAAGACTTCAGGGAATATGTATGTATGAGGAATGAGGATAATAGGGATATGGTCAGCTTTTTCTCTTTTAGAATATATTTCCAGCCTGACCAGGTGGTGGTGCAGTGGATGGAATGTTGGACTGGGATGCAGAGGACTCAGGTTCAAGACCCCGAGGTTGCCAGCTTGAGTGCGGGCTCATCTGGTTTGAGCAAAGCTCACCAGCTTGGACCCAAGGTCGCTGGCTAGAACAAGGGGTTACTGGGTCTGCTGAAGACCCACAGTCAAGGCACATATGAGAAAGCAATCAATGAACAACTAAGGGGTCGCAACAAAAAACTGATGATTGATGCTTCTCATCTCTCTCCATTCCTGTCTGTCCCTATCCCTCTCTCTGACTCTCTGACTCTCTCTCTGTCCTTGTAAAAAAAAAAAAAAAAAAAAAAAAAAAAAAAAAAAAAAAAAAAAAAAAAAAGAATATAGTGGAAAAGTCAATAGGAAATATAAAAGAATTGCTATTTAGGTGGGGGTGTCCAGAGAAGGTGTTAATTAGAAATAAAGGTAAAGGGATGGATAAACGGAGGAAGAATTTCTAAGTTGAAGATGAAATCAATGCAAAATCTCTGAAATTAGATATATCTTGGCTTATTTAAAAACAGCAAAGAAGACAGTTTGATTAGAGTAGAGTAGTGGAAGTGGGAGAATAAGAAGACATGAGGTCAGAGCGTAAAAAGTAGCCAAGTCCATGTAAGGCCTTGTAGATCATTGTGAGCCACACTGAGCAGAGGAATAGCATACTTTTGTGTGGGGTTTATCAAAATCACTTTGCTTTGTATTTAGAATGGATGGCCAATTAGGAGATAGCTACAGCTATCTAGGTGAGAGATGGTGGCACCATGGGCCATTGTGATAGCATGGAAGTTGTGAAGCCTCTTCTATTTCAAGCCTCCCAGGGCCAGGCCCCATGGTGAGGGAGAAGACATTATTAAAGTGTGAGGAAAGGAAAAGTTTTACATAATTTCAATATTGGAATTTCATAACAATACCCTCTGGATGTAGCAGATGCCAACTGTTGATTCTTTCTTTCCCTGAAGCACTTTTGTTGATTTTTAGAGACACGCCATTGCCAGTGATCTTCATGTCCCTTGATAGAGGCAAGGCCCATCAGCTGGTGATGTATGACCCTTCCACCAGCCTCTGGTTTCTGTTTAAACCACTCAGCTGTTCCATATTGTTCTCTTGGGTAAAGTACACAGACCAGTTCCCATTTATAAGGCCTAACTCTCCTTCTAGGATATTTGACATGTAAATTGTCCTGCCAAGCTCAAGAAGTTAGTCCTTTCCAATGCTGCTTGGTCTACTTTGCCATCCAAGGGCAATAAGCCAGCCACAGCCAGTCACCCTTACACTTGATTGGAAATGCTGGTCCCTGGGTCCTTCATTTTTACAGTAGATGTACAGGACTACAAGGCATTCTCTTGAAGCTCCACTCACTTTGCAGGGAGGGGGGAAGCTTGTCACTCCCCTCCTCTATTGGTAGGAGAAAAGGGAAACATAACTCATTGGCAATTCCTTAAAAAGAGATTCTCCCTACCAGCCTCTCCAAACTTATTTATTCTTTTCCTTAGCTTTCATAGGTTGGAGGAGAGTGATGGATTAATTCTGGAGAAACAAGCTTCTTTTTCACTCTTACCTTGTCCTACAGAGATATTCTTCCACCTAGCTCTATGAAAAAAGGTAAATTTAACTTGTTCTTACCATTGCAAGCACAGGGTTGGGACTGCAGTGAGGCATGTGAGGCACCTTGGGCACACGATTTAAAGAGGCTTCATTCTCAGGACATGAAAATAAGGAGTTGGTTTCACCCTACTCCCAATATTGGCAAGCAAACAGAAACCAATTAGAGTTAGTTTAAGCTAAAAAGGCATCTGTTTAAAAAGAAACCTGTTTGGGGAACTCATAGAAACACAGAGAGTGCTGGGGACACAAGTTTGGAGGCTATATGGTATGGAACAAGGCCCAAAATCATGCCACAAATTCAGTGACAACATCCCAGGTCATATTCTCCGGCAGGTACACCCAAGCTTGGACTGCCCACCATTCTGGAACTAGACAGCAGAATAGTTCCAGTATAACCATCATCCCCACCTTTTCTGGAAATGGATTGAACCACTCTTGTTGCCCTCATCACTAGTACCAATTCTGATCAGTCCCTGCTTCATTACTTCAGGAGTTTCTAAGTCAGCATCCGGGGCAAATGATGTAGGAGTAGTCAAACTTTTTATAAAAACCACCCACTTTTGCAGTGCTGGTCAACCTGGTCCCTACTGCCCACTAGTGAGCGTTTCAGCTTTCATGGTGGGCGGTAGCAGAGCAACCAAATGGTGCTGCGATTGGCCCACCATAAAAGCTGGAACGCCCACTAGTGGGGATAGGGACCGGGTTGACCAGCACTGCAAAAGTGGGCAGTTTTTATAAAAAGTTTGACTACCCCTGGATGTGTCCAAAATGCAGTGGACTCTGAGAAAGTAAGTATCAGCCACTTTTAACTTCTATATTGAAGATAGGCTTTGATTTATTAGGTGAGGTAGTCCTCAAATATGAAGGGAGTTTAGATTCTGGGCAGCCAAACAGTAATAACAAGTGTCAGTCAATCAATCAGCCCTGTAAGATAATTGGAAGTTGCAGAAAGTTCTATGAAAAAAACAAAAATTGGGGTGAATAAAGAGTGCAAGAAGGGAGATCTCCTGGAAGTACAGTGGTCCATAAGGGATGTAAGCTGAGAACTAATGGAGGAAGGATCTGGCTATGCAGACTGGTTACAGGTAGAGGAAGGAACACGCCAAGATCCCTGAAGTGGGTGCGAGCTTGGCACTCCCATAAGTAATAACAGCTGGAGCATAAATGAAGGCCAGTGAAGGGAGCAAACATGAGCGTAGAGAGAAGGATGAGAGTCAGATTATTCAAGGCTTTGTAGGCTGCAGTTAAAGGTTTGCATCTGTGAAAGTCACTATAAGCTTTAGGCAAGAGAATAAAATGATCTAATTTCAATTGTTTAAGACTATCATGCTTGCTGTATTAGAGAAGGACTTGTACTGGGAAGTGTCAGATCAGAGGAATAAGTTGGGAGGTTGTTGGGGTTTCTCCTTAATCCCCAAATAAGGTAATGACAGCAGAGGTGGAGGGAAAAAATATATATTTATATTTAGAGGCAGAATCAATGAATTAACTTTAGAAATTGAGGCAGAAAAAAAGAATCCTGGATAATTGGTAGGTTTCTGTATGGAGTAATAGAATGGACAGTTGTAACTTTTACTAAAATGGTCAAGTGGAAACCAGATGTGGTGGCAAAAGTTTAAGAGTATTTGGGGAGACATGTTCAGTTTGCACTGTCAGGATGTCATCAAATAGTCAAAGTTCAATTCAAGTTGTTCAAGTACCTCAGGAGTTGCAACGAATCAAGTAGCAAACATTCCAAGTAAAATTAGTAATAAACATTTCTTGACACTTAGAGTCTAGAAACATCATGTTGCCTTTTGTCTTGTGGGGGGTTTGTCTTTATTTTTTTTTAAAGAAATAGCCAAATGTTTCAAACATACAGAAAAGTACAGGAATAAAAATTTACCAGACACCTGTATATCCACCATCCAGATTTAACAAATGTTAACATTTTACTATATTTATTTCAGATCTTTTTTAAAATAAATAACAGTACACATAGAGCTCTACTCCCTCATCCCATTCCTCTTAACCGTATGATACCATTTATATAAAATCTAAAAGATTCAAAACAATTTTATGTATTTTTATGGGCTGCTGCATATGTAGTAAAAGGATAAAAACAAGCATGTGAAGACCCACCAACAGCAGAATGTAGTTTTTGTTTTTCTAATTTACATGAAGTGTAGCTCAGTCCCCCTCCCCCCGACACCAGAGATTTCAAGAAATCACACCACAGTCATTTTGGACAGTGGTTTACCCCCGATTGAGATCTTATAATAAATCTGCTACGGCAACCTAGGGACATTGAAAAGAAACTCTAGTTTTCCGGTCAATAGTTCAGCTTTAAGATGCTCGTTGTCTGAATCTACACAGATCTCATGATGCAGGAAGGCTGGGTCTTTGCAGCATCCACTTCCTTCTGCCAAACCGGCCCCTAGAACGTGTATCACAGCCTCCAGTGCCACCAACACTTAGTGTTCAGGCCAAACATCCACATAGCCCCCTCACCCAGAAGTACCAGAACCTTGGCACAAATGCCCAGGCACACACCATAAAAGACCTACTCCATCCCCTAACCTCCCAGTTTCAGGATATTGAATTCTTCCCCAAGTTAGAACTCACCTCTGTTCCTTTAACATTCCAAACTTCCAACGTTGGGGCAACAGAGTGCTCAGTCAGTGGCTTTTTAAATCTCTTCCCATTAAGGGAAGTTGGCTTTTAGGATAAGATCTGTCCACCTTCAAAGGAAAACAAAAACATCTCTCCTCTTCTGCAGTGAGCTTATAGCCAAGTCCTTTAAGACAGTATTCATGTCTCAGACACATTATCTTGTCCCAATTACTACAGTGTCCCTTTTGTGCTGGGCCTGCTGACCACACTTTCCCAAACAGCTCACCTAGACTGTTCGTGGCAGTCAGTGCCAGTAAGCTCACTTCTCTACCACCATTTTTTGTCCTCTTATGGAACAGTGTGCCAAGCCTGGGCCCTGGCACCTGACAATTTCAATACTCACTACTCTTAGCTTCCACCACTCAGTCTCTTTCTTGCATTTTTGATCTCTTAATAATTCCAGTCATTTTCTATTCTCCTCAGACAGGTCTCCTTTTGTGTTCTCCCTTCTCCTGTCCTTCATTTTATTGGTGAAACTAAAGCATTACCTGATGAATAAAGGGGGGATTGACCGATATCTTAGGATTATTAAAATATATTTTGAACTACTAAACTTCTGCCCACCCACCCTTCACAAAATGAAACAAATAAAAGGAATGCTCTTAATTCAAGCCAGGAATCAGAAAACTCCATCCCCCACATGTCTGCCCAAACTATCCACATCTATAACCTCATGCCCTTTCTAATTAAGCCTGCTATTGTCAAATAACAGCCAAGCAAAAGAACAGGGTTTCTTATATAATTTCACTATTAAAATACATGCATTTTGCAAAAAAAAGAAAAGTTTTTACTTAATCCTTTAAAAATTGTATTACAGGATTTTGTGGAAGAGATGGGGGTCCTACCCACTACTTACGACATTACTTATCTGTCACAATGAGCTCCCAGTTTTACATAGAAAGAAACATTAGCAATGTAACCCATTGGCAACTGTGGATAAGTCCTGCCAGGGGATGAGGATGACGGAGACGCAAAGACCCAACTCCGGGGACCAGGTTCAGTGACGCAGATCCACTTGATTCAGGAAGTAAGCTAGCTTATATACATGGGTTCGGCCAATACGATGTTACAGCGTGTCCTTCATAGCCAATGGCTGAAAAGATCAGGGAGCTGCCTGGTTGGCGCCAAGTCACTTCCTTATAGCGGGTGAGCTCCCTTCCTGGGTATGCAGAGGAGGGTTCTGGGAGTTGGAGTATTCTCACAGCATTGCATCAGCCACAGCTGCTAGGAATGCGCTCTGCGCTCCACCCACAGGCAACCCCACACGCACATTAAGAGATAAGTACAAAAACTTTTACTCCCAGTATGGGAATAGTTAACTTATCAGGAAATACTTGATTTATTCCATTATCAGTATTTTATTTCAATTATTGCAGAATTATCTAAATGGCTTTCTTCCCCATAACAATTCTACTTACAGGGAAAATATTTATTGAGCATATATTCATATTTAAGGTTCCCAGAAATAAGTAAACAAGATAGGCACAACTCCAGTTTTGGTTTGTTTTTTTATAAGCTAGTTCCTATTTTCCTCTATTGTTTTCATGTCCAAAGTTGCAGAATTTAAAAAAACAAACAAACAAAGGAGACTATTTAGTTACTTTTGATTCAGTTCAAAAAAGAAGCTCATAAATACTAATATTCCCACATTTTTAAGAAGCTTTTTAAAAACAATATAAATTCATTTCTGTATCTCTCATGCCCAGGGTGCGCAGAGCACACAAAAGGCGTGCAATGAATATTTGAGAATGGAAAATTATCTGTCTGGAATACTTTTAGATATAGCCCTGCCTGAGGTAAAAAGAAGAGAATTCAGAATCTCTCCGAATCCTTAGCTTGTATTTTCTCAGCAGCACGGTGGTATTCCACGCTCCCTTTTTTCCCACACTCTCCCAACTCCAAATCCCTAAAAGTCTGAATTCAGGAAGGCAGGACTGGACAAATCAAATGCCTCATTAAGAATGCCTGAAGAAATATGCCTAAAGATGAAATTATAGCTCTTAGACCAGCACTCAAAACCCTGGAATAAAAGAAAAGAGCGAAGGAGGGAATGGGGGCAAAATTATGTGATTTGACCACGGTTACTTATCCAGCAAATGTTTCTGAAAGCTACTAACTACTAATTGTGGTGAAGGTTTTTAAGCCGGGAAATGGGGAGTCTCTCCCTCTCCCCCTCATGCTCTGTAATTCGTGTGCAGGTTGAGGATGGCACTGTCTCTTAAATACAATAATATTTGGGAGAAATTTAAACACTCTAATTTAACAGGTATGCCTATTTGAAGCCTCAGAAGAGATGCAACTCCAGAGATTTCAAATAATTTAATAAGGTGTAACCATTTTTCTGAAGTTCTGTGGTATTTTTTTTTCCCTCCATCGGCCTAAAAAGCTCTACCCTGTGGCCTAATTCAAGGTTGCAGGCAGGAGAAATTGCCGACTTCATTATGCCTGCCTGGCGCTCCTCAGCGAAGGCGTTAGGCACCAGGCATTCTCATTCGGGAGGCTCTGCAGAGGGCTCTGCCCTGACAGATCTCCACCGGCTTCTAGTGAAAAGCAATAGAGAGAAGGAGGTTAGGTTCTTTTGTGTGCCAGGCTCAGAGGTTTGTGTCCCCCTCTTGGGCTGAGGAAAAGCCCACAGCAGGGCCTAGTCACACCCGAAGCATAATGGCCCTAGGGCCACTGCACACCATTCAGAGTTTGCTAAAGAGAGATGAATGTTTATTCTTAGTGCCATTAATGGTATTACTGTTATTGTTGTTATTATTGGAAGTGAGCATTCTATGGTCTTTTGAAACATTCCCCTGCTTCCCCTGCAGTGTGTAGAATAGCCACTCACTTATCTCCGAGGGAACAAAGAGTAAAAAGTGAAGCCATGACTTTTACCTGCATTTCTTTTGGTGCAACTGGACTTGTGTTTTTCTTTGCTGAGCTACATAGGAAAGCAGGAGAGAACCGTGTATTAGAGGGAAACTGGCTTCTCTGAAGGAATAAACCCCCAAATCTCAGTGGCTTAATGCAATGCAGGCAGATTTCTCACTCATCTAAAGTCTAAGCAAGGTATTAGCAATGGGCAGATGGCATTCTTTTAAGCACTAACCTTGGGACTCAGGTTCATTTCATTTTGAAGCTACCGAGTTCATGATGGTGGTTGACTTCACTCCAACCAGACAAATAACGGGGAAAAGAGTACCTGTGTGAGGTCTAGGAGTAGTACACACTACTACTCACATTTTATTGGTCATACATAACCACAAGGGATTCTGGGAAATGCAGTCTCTTGAATAGCGAAGACAGAATTGGAATCGGAGCAACCCTGCTTCAGAGATTTGTTCATAAAGTATTGGAATATTGGGTCAAAGCACATGAGAGCTCACTTATAAGTGGATTTTAAAAACATTAAACTTATAAAAACAAGGTGGAATAGTGGCTGCCAGGGGCCGGAACTAAGAGAAATGGGAAGATGTTGGTCAAAAGGTACAAACTTTTAGTTATAAAATAAATGACTTCTGGGAGCCTAATATATAACATGATGACTATAGTAAACACCACTACTAAATTTTTGAAAGTTGCTATGAGAGTAGAGCTTTAATGTTTTCACCATAACAACAATAACAACAAAATAGTAACTATGTGAGGTAAGGGACATGTTAATAACCTAACTGTAGTAAAAAATTTTGTGCTATATACATGTATCAAATCATCCATTTTATACACATTAAATTTACACAATGCCATGTGTGAATTATATCTCAATAAAGCTGGTAGGGAGGAAGCACTTGTCCATTCTAGACAACCTTCCTGAGAAGGTGACATTTGCATGATAAAGACTCAGTACAACTCTTTGTAAATTGAACATACCTGTGGTTTTCAGTTCTTATTGTCTTAGGAAAGACAGTGTAAGCTCTCCTAGAGATAAATTTTTCTCTTTTTTAAAATTTTTATTTATTGATTTGAGAAAGAGAGAGAGAAATATTGATTTGTTGTTCTACTTATTTTTGCATTCATTGGTTTAATTCTTGTATATGTCCTGACCTGGATCAAACCAACAAACTTGGCATATCAAGATGATGCTCTAATCAAGTGAGCTACCTGGCCAGGGCTCAAGATAGGTTCCTCTTGAAGTAACTTATATTTTTAGGAGTGAATGCCTGGGTTGTGCTTGCTATAATAGGAGGTAAGGAGGTCAACTCCTTCAAATATCAATTTTCATCCAATTTCCTCCTTTTCTATTAGTCCTACAACTCACTCTTCTCTGTCACCATATTGATGCACCTGAGCTTGATGCACTGTCTCTCCTCTTTTCTGTATTCCACTCTGTAAAAACTCTAACCTGTGCCTTCCCTTACACTTATTAATTCCCGCACCTCCATATGCTGCTTCCCATCTCCAGGAGTTTTATTATTAAAATATCTTAACTGATAATGTCTCCCTCCCTTCTTTGCTCTTGTGGATTTAGCCAATATTCGTAATTTCTTGAGAAGCTTTTAAAATATACATATTCTTTGGCTTAATACTTGAAAATTTAGGTAAAGTAAATATGGGTTGGGACTTAGTTTTCTCTATCTTATATTATTAAAAAATTTTAAATATACAAAAAAAAGAAAGAATACAATAAGCCTCCATGTAGCTATTACTGGGACTTAATAATAATAAGACTTGAGATATCTTTTCTTTGCTCAGGTATTTTAAGGTAAGCCCAAGCATTGTGTCATTTTGTTCCTATACCATGCAATACATATTACTAAAAATTAAAACATTTTTTTATGTAACCATAATACCATAAAATTAAACATATCTCTCTGGAATCATCTAATGTTCAAATCCAAAATCTAATTTTCATGTGTGTCTCAAACTTTATTTGTAATTGGTATATTTTTCAAAACACGAAAAAGAAAAAAGTTATTTTTTTACAGTGCAAGTATAACATTGGCACCAAACCATTGATGAGGATTTCCCAATAAAAAAAATTTTGTAAATCAAGCTCACTTATGAATATCAACTGAGAAAGAACGTCAAGTAAATAGCAAACCCCCAAAATAAAACTGAAGTGGCTATACTAATAATCAGACAAAACATACTTTAATATAAAAATTATAAATAATAAAATATATTTTATAATAACAATGATAAACACAGTCACCTAAAAATGGAGCCTCAAAATGCACAAAGCAAAAACTGACAAAATTAAAAGTATAAATAGGCAATTCAATAAGAATAGCTGGAGACTTCAATACCCATTTACAGTAATGGATAGATCAACGAGACAGAATATCAACAAGAATATAGAAGACCAGGACAACTATAAACCAAATATCTAACATATATCTCTAGAATACTCTACCCAATAACAGCAGAATTTACATTCTTCTCAAGGGCACATGGTACTTTCCCCAGGATAGACCATATTCCAGGCCATAAAACAAGTGTCAATAAACTTAAACTGATTAAAATCATACAAGTATGCCTGACCTGTGGTGGCGCAGAGGCAACCTAGAATGATGAGATCGCAAGTTCAAAACCCTGGGCTTACCCTGCACATATAAGAAGCAACTACTGTGAGTTGATGCTTCCTGCTCTTCCCCCCCTCCCTTTATCTCTCTCTCTCTTCTCTATCTCTAAAATCAATAAAAAAAAATCATACAACTGTGTTCCCCAACCATAATGAAATACATAAGAGACATGAATAACAGAAAGAAATTTGGGATGTTCATAAATAGGTGGAAATTGAAACACAAACTTCTTTAAAAATGGGTCAGGAAATAAATCACAAGGGAAATTAGAAAATACTTTGAGACGAATGAAAATTAATACAATATACCAAAACTTACAGAATGCAGCTATGCTGTGCATAGAAAGAAATTGATAGCCAAAAACACTATATTAAAGAGAAGAATGATTCAAGTCATAAAAACAGCCTTTAACTTTAAGACACCAAAAAAAAGAAAAGAAAAAGAAAAAGAAAAGCAAACTAAACTTAAATCAAACAGGAAAAAAGAAAATAGTGAAGATTAGAGTAAAAATTAAGGAAATAAAAGACTAAAAAAATAATAGAGAAAATCAATGAAACAAAAAATCGGTTCTTTGTAAAGATCAACAAAATTAACAAACCTTTAGCCAAACTATCCAAGAGAAAGAGAAAGAAAAACTTCGCATTATTCATTTCATCATTAAAATGTTTTTCTTATTATAAAGAACAGAGAGCAAATAATTGGCATGTGCACACATAAATTTAGTGTTTACAATTCCTCAGCATTGACTGAAATGTGCTTGTATCTAAAAACAAAACAAAAAACCCAATCATGATTAAAACAGATAATAGTCTGCTCAAAAAATGCAATTGAACCAAGTAACTTGAAATCCCAACAGAGAAGTTTATTGGAGAAATTTTACTAAAGCAATAATTGCCGGTGGTCAGAAAGATTCCTCTTGATGTCTGGCTAAATGATATCCAAAAAATAGCAAGAAACACTATATAAACTATTGTTTTCCTCATTCCAATCTTTGAAATTTCTTTTTTAAAATTCTCAAAAGATTCAGAACGTATTTTTAGTTGTTAATTTCACAAAGAGGGAACCCTTAAAAATATAACTTACAAATTTATGTGTTATGGAGTTTAATGCCTGAGGATTCTAGGTTCACATTAAGATGTTAGTGCTTGTTTTACTAAGAAAGTGGACAGAAGAAAAAGAGAGAAGACAGTTTCTTGATATGGAACAATTTATGGTGTTTGGGAACCCTACATTTATCTATAAACTATAATGTCAAACTGCATACCAGTTAGAGGAAAGGATGACTAACCACATTTAATAAACAATAAGAAGGTATATCACACAGTGGGGAGAAACAGCTCCCACTTTTTCTTATTCTTTACAATAAACCAGGACGAAGGAATATTATATCACAAGTACAATAAAGGTAGCAGAACAGAAGTTGGATTTTGGTCCTAGATTTACCATGAACTAGTTGAAGGACCCTCCCTGAGTCTTCCTTTTCTTCAAACCTCGCATCTGGAGGACGAACAGTGAGAAGGTGGACCGAATGATCTTTAAAATTGCTTACTGTGCCAGAATCAAATGTATTGTAAGTTCCTTTCACGTACACACCCACCCACACACACACACACATTAGATTAAAACGCCAGTTGTTATCTTTTTTCCTAAGGCTTTGGTTTTATTTCAGAACTTATTTTGGAATGAAAAAAAATCACAGATGAATCACTGCAAATTATGATACCTGTCATGAATCAGGTAAAAATTGGCAACTCATTCATTTTTAACAGTTTTGTTAGCCATGAGACAACACAATTTTTCTCTCTCCTTCCTCCACAAGCTAAAAGAACATGATTTCATCTTTTCACATACGTATATATGGTTCTGACCATTCATTACTGTTTTGTATATTTTCATGCTTAATCCATAAGAAAAATAAATTGTCCAACTTCATTTTGAAGTCAGCCTTTTTCAAAGGCTAATGTTCATGTTTGAATTTTCTGGCTTTGGAGTAATAGTATTTAGTATAACAATTATAATTATTTATTCTAAATTATTATTACTATTATTTATTTAATGTCCACATTTCTTTTGATACATAAAAATGTCAATTTTAAGACCCTGGCCGGTTGGCTCAGTGGTAGAGTGTTGGCCTGGCGTGCAGGGTTCCAGGTTCGATTCCCGGCCAGGGCACACAGGAGAAGCGCCCATCTGCTTCTCCACCTCTCCCCCTCTCCTTCCTCTCTGTCTCTCTCTTCCCCTCCCATAGCCGGGGCTCCATTGGAGCAAAGATGGCCCGGGCACTGGGGATGGCTCCTTGGCCTCTGCCCCAGGCGCTAGAGTGGCTCTGGTCGCAACAAAGCGACACCCCGGAGGGGCAGAGCATCGCCCCCTGGTGGGCAGAGCTATGCCCCTGGTGGGCGTGCCAGGTGGATCCCGGTCAGGCGCATGTGGGAGTCTGTCTGACTGTCACTCCCGGTTTCCAGCTTCAGAAAAATAAAAAAAATTTTAAAAATAAATAAATAAATAAAAGTCAATTTTATGTACCAGTAAGAGCACTGAATTTTGAGTTGAGGACATATATATTTGTATCTATCTTTTTTGTGTGACCTTAGGCTAGTCATTTATATCTTTTATCCTTAAGTTACTTCACTAGTAAAATGAGAAAACTGGTAAAAATCTGTCAAGTATACTTTGCATCATTATTGTAAAAATCAATAAGACAATTTTAAAATGTAAAACCACTTAAAAATCCCTGAGCATGAAACAACTAATATTTATATTTATATTAATTTTTTATTTCCCTACTTATTTTGTTCTATGTGATTCTGTGATGTAAGGAATATTGAAATCCTATGTATTTTTCAAGGTGGGATTTACTATTAATTTTAGAATGTTTGTGTGCTTTTGGATTTTTGGTTCTTCAGTTCTGCATATATAGTTAAATTCTTAAAAAGGCAAAACACGTCTGGCTGATCCCGACCCAGAATTCTTAGAAATTGTGAAGCAGTCATCCCACCGGCTTGGGCAGCACACTGATAGCTTCAGGGTAGAGCACACCTCGATGTCCATGACTGGCAACTTGTTTAAATGTACAATCTGAAAATGTTCTTATAGAGCTGAAGTCTCACACAGTCACAAGTACTATAACTTATAATGGCAATCATCTTAAGGGAGCAAATTTTTAAATATAACCTTTAACCAAATTATGTCCAAAACTTAAATTGTTTCATTCAATAAAGTGACTATGTTTCAAGGTTCCCTGGGCCTTCACGATGAAGGGAGTTTTTGGTTACCAAGTTCACTGCCAGGAAGTGCACTGAAAGTAGTGATTGCCATAGATCTACAGGGAGATTAAGAGTTGGCAAAGATGGAGGAAGATGCTCTAAAGTACCAGTTCCATGTGCCGAAACACGGTGAGAAAGTTTCTTTCAGCTTTCTCAAAGTAAGTCATTAGAGTGACCTGGAAATTTAATAAAGTTCTTTGAATATAGGCAGGCTGGGGAATTATTGGTTTTGAATTACTGGCAATAGTGAAGAGGGTTAAATACAGTTTCAGAATGAAAATTAGTTTTATTTTGTCAGGAAGTGAGTGAGCAAAGAGGTGCAAAAAAGCAAGAAAGAAAAAGAGAAAAGATCACTGGGGTTGATACCAAAAGAGTGCAACCTAAATTCAGAGATGACAGAGCAGGTGAAGATTTGCAGTGTGGTCACCACAATGTCATCTACAGCTGAGAATCGCAGAGAGAGAGAGACAGAGACAGAGGCAGACAGAGACAGCGAGAGAAAGAGAGAGAGAGAGAAGGCCAATGAGAAGCATATTCACAGCCATCCACTTTACTACTCGAGTTCTGAATGGGATCTGATCTTTTCTCTCCCACATCTTTTAATGCCCTCATTAGAAATAGTGGAAAGTGATTTCTTCTCTCCTGCTGGAAACTTGATTGCAGTACAGTTTTAATGAACATCAGTTACTCCAGACTGCCTCGCCTGCGTTATTGAATTTTGGTCCTCAAACAACACATTCCAACACAACTTCTCTTACTTCTGTTTTCGTTAAACATTTGTCCACTTTCAAAACAGGGTTCACCTTTTCCCTCTGGCTCATTAGAGGAAATCTCAGGAGGAAGGCATTATACGTTCACTGCTAGCACTCAGATATCTTGTCCCACAATTAGGTTTTACAGATCCAGAGGACTTGAATGATCTAAAAAGCCATTTCAGTCCCCCATTATGAGTGCTGGAATCAAAAAATCTGAGCTCAATACCCTATGACATTAATAGTGGCATTAGATAAGTCATTTAACTTTTTAAGTTCTGTGACCTTCAGATCCCTCCCTAATTCACAAACAGGGATAAACTTATAATTTTAAGGGTCATTTTGGGAATTAAGTGAGATGTTATCATTAAATTTCAAAAAAGACATGAAACTAAATGTCAACTCTCTTTACTCCTACCTACTACATGTGTACCTTAACCAATTCATGAGAAGCAGTATATCTAAAAAAAATTGAGTAAAACAAAAGTAGTCTAAGGTTTTTTCAAAAAGCACATACAAATAGAGGTCACATGCATTCATGATAAGTTTAAATAAAAAGCAAGAACTTAGGAGGTAAATAAGCCTGTTTAGAATCCCAGTTCCACATTGATTAGTTCTGTAAACTTGATCATCAATCTCTGTGAAACCCAGTCTCCTCTTTTAAAAAAGAAAGACAGTAATGCATATCCACTGAAATTTTTTTGAGTATTACGTAAGATCATTTACTCATTCGCGCAACAAAATACCTTGTAAACTACTACTACACCCGGTGCTGTTCTAGACATTTGGGAATATATCAATGGACAAAACAGACAGAAATTTCTGTTTTACAGAGATTTTAGTTGTGGTGGAAGAAGACAGACATTAAATAATAAAGCTAGTAAATAATATATGTGCTATGCTAAAGGTTATCAATGCTATAGGAGAAAAAGGTATAAAGGGGATTGAGTATTTAACAGGAAGTTTTGTGGATGAAGGGAGGAAAAAGCATGTTGCAGAATTAAGCATGATGATTGAGATCGGGTTGGTTGAAAAGGTGAAGTAGAAGTAAAAACTTGAAGAGTGTTAAGTTAGTCAAGTGGTAACGTGAGGGAGAGAGCATTCCAGGCAGCAAAAACAGCTGGGGCAAAGGCACTCACCACAAGGAGGCCAGTGT
The DNA here is from genome assembly GCF_036850765.1 of Saccopteryx bilineata. NCBI lineage: Eukaryota > Metazoa > Chordata > Mammalia > Chiroptera > Emballonuridae > Saccopteryx > Saccopteryx bilineata. Next base: position 30,729,663 of record NC_089499.1, read on the forward strand.
GGTTGGAAAGAAGCAATGTGGAGACTAGTAAAGGAAAGGTAAGATGGTCAATTAGGACCAGATCACATGGGGCCTTATGGGCTATTGTGAGGATTTTACCTTCTACTATGAAAGAAACAGAGACTTTTTGCAGGGTTTTGAGCAAGCAGTGACGTGATCTGATTAATGCTTTATAACACTCCCTTGGCCACTGTGTTAAGATTTCTCAACTTTGGAGACACAGGGTAATGGCAGGACAACCAGTTAGGAGGAAGCACACGAGAGAGGAGTTAAAGCAAGTGACCATGATGGACTGGTGTGTTCTGAAAGCATGAATCTAAGTTGAAGGAAAGCCTACAAGATTTCTTGATGAAGTAAATATTAAGGATGGGAGATAGAGAGGAGTTAAAGAAGACCTTTAGATTTGGGGGCTGGGCAACTGGGAGACTATAATTGCTGTCCGATGACATGAGGAAAATTAAAAGATGAGCATGTTTGGGGGCAAAGTGATCAGATGTTCAATTGAATATGACAAGCTTCTGATGTCTATTAAACATACAAGTAAAGATGTTCAGTGGAGAGTTGGATCTCTGAATCTAGAGCTCAAAGAAGAGATCTGGGTTGGGCATATCAATTCAGAAGCATCAGCTTTTAGAGGTATCTATAGCCATGATACTAGATGAGATCAACAGGCAAGTGAATGAAGCTAGAGAGGGGCAGGGAACCAGACAAGAAAAACAGGCCAGTGGTCAGTGATGCAAGGAGAAAACCAACAGGACACATCCGGAAGCCAAGCCAAGAAAGTGGAGCATCCATGATTACCAATGTTGCCAATAGGTCGTTGCTAACTTGACAAGAGCAGTTCTGGTGGAGTGGTGACAGTAGTGGAAGTTAACTACACCAAGTTTAAGAAATAATAAGAAAATTTTGAAAAAGTAAGAATAGATTCCTTTTTTTTTCTTTCAAGGAATTTGCTATGAAGGAAAGGAAAGAAATGAAGTGGTAGCTGCTGCAAGAAGCACAGTTCAATGAAGGCTTTTTGATGTGGAAGAAATTGGATGGTTGAGTGCTGCTGTTATGTATGTCAACCTCCTGTAATAAGGTTTGTCACTTGGTAACTGGTATCACTGTTTTTCCTATGAGCCCATTTTTAGACCTGGTAATCTTGGATGTCAAAAAAAGATTTATATATTGATACTTCCCAACATATAAGTGCCTGTGAATAGAAATGACAAGTTGGCCTATGCCTGAAAAGGATGAGGAAGCTCAACTAGAAAGAAGTCATTCCCTATTTTGGGGATATGCTTTTTACTACATTTCAGATAACCATTCTATTTCAAGGAAAGATACTTAGTAGAGTTACCATGTTCCCCTCTCACCATTTTGGAGCCATTGTACCTGCTCATATGAAAAGACATACTCTCCTTGAAATGCTTCCTTCTCTTCTTGACACAACACAAACATATTTTTCCAAAGAAACAATGTCATAGTGATGCTTACATCCTTAGCTTAAGGCTTCCCATACTACTCAAATCTATCTAATTCACACTATGGCCTGACCAGGCAGTGGTGTAGTGGATAGAGTGTTGGCCTGGGATACTAAGGACCCATTTGAAACCCCGAAGTCGCTGGCTTGAGCATGGGATCATAGACATGACCCCATGGTCACTAGCTTGAGCCCAAAAGTTGCTGGCTTGAAGCCCAAGGTCGCTAGCTTGAGCTCAAGGTCTCTGGCTTGAGCAAAGGGTCACTGGCTCAGCTGGAGCCCCCGATTAAGGCAGATATGAGAAAGCAATTAATGAACAACTAATGTGCCACAACAATGAATTGTTGTTTCTCATCTCTTTCCTTTCCTGTCTGTCTGTCCCTGTATATCTGTCTGTCTCCTCTCTCACTTAAAAAAATACTATGGAAAGGAGAAGAGGAGAAGAATTAGAAGACATGATAGAAGTAGAGGAAAAATAATGTGCTTAAGTGAGAAGAAGAGTTCTATATGAGTTCAATACAGTCTGTGATTCATCTGAATGGGAAGAGGTAAGTTAACTGTACTCAATTATTGAAGTTTATATAGGAGTTGGTGGATATAAAAAGCCTCTATTAGTTTTGCCTACCCAGTGTCTAGTCTCAATTTTCTGGCAGCAGCCCCTTAATTTTTCCTTGGAAAATATGGCTCTCCTATTGTATATTGGCTTAGTGGAATGTAGATAGGGTTGTTGTATTCCACTCTTCACATGGTGTAAAGCTCAGTGGAGGATAATCAACTCTTCCCCTTGAAGGAAGGGAAAAGGGTTGCTATCATCTTCTTGCCATAGGAATTCCTTGAAGAGATGGTCTACTGGGTCCTGCTTCCCAGATTCAGGGCTCACCTTCAGTTATTATCCACTACTGTGGTTTTATCAGTTGTTCACACAGTTCTTAGTTCCATTTGGTCTGTATCCATGCTCTACCTGTTGTTAAGTGTTTGGAGGTTTTTTCCATTGATGTGTGTGTGTGTGTGTGTGAGAGAGAGAGAGAGAGAGAGAGAGAGAGAGAGAGGAGAGAAATCAACTCACTGTTTTACTTAGTTATGTACTCATTGATTGTTTCTAGTATTAGCCCTGACCAAGGATCAAACCCATCTGGTACACCAGCCAATGCCTTATCCATTGAGCCACCTGGTCAGGGTCTGTTAAGTGTGTTGAGTATGCCTTTTAGGCTGCTCTCATCATTGTTCATTCCAGGCTCTGTCTTCAGCTCTTCTTTTATATCTTTGAGCTACCACATATCTTGAAAATCAATTCCCCTTCCCCTTTTTTTTCATTTTGAATTAAGTTAAGCACAGCTACTTGTCCTGTATTTATAACCAAGGAATGCTAGAAAGATTATAAACTAGTCTGGAGACCTGATTGCTACTGCAGACTTTCAAAAGAACTTCCTTTAACACACCTGTTAGTAGGTTGGGATCTGCCCTTGTATGTAACCTTAGGTGCTTTCACTACTTTTACACCCTGACTTGAAAAAATCTCTCATTATCGGGTAATGATTGGAATTACTTATGAACCAGGAGCTGCTTCTCCTGCTCACCAAGTCCTCAATGACAAGTCAACACATAAGCATAAAATTCTGTTCCCTTATTTGTTCTTGGCACCAACAATGGTTATAAAATAAATAGCACTGAAAAACCTAATGTGAACATAGAGGATTCTTAAAATCTTCTGTATTTTCTAGTTAGACATTTGAGGGATGGGGGAAGAAGACATTCTCTGTCTACTAAAAATTTTTTTTTAATATATAAAATAAAAATTAGTTAATTAGTTATGTAGATGCCACTCTCGAGAGCCTTTTGCTCTTGGCTATGAAACCTTCATTTGAAAGGTTTTTCCTTTGAATTCTCTGCCACAGTTTTATGGGATGCTCAATGTAAACAGATGCCTCATATAAATTTTATTTTTATAGGTAGCTAATATACTAATATCCTACAGGGATAATTTAAGCAACCAGGTGTCTGGGTTTAACTAGGCTACAAAGAAAATTTAGCCAAGGACAATAGGACAAACCACCTAAGCTATAAATGTCATGGCTCTTTCATGAGCCACAAAGATTTCCGCAAACTTCAAAATAATGTCACACAAAGAACAATCTCACTAGGGAAGAGACTCCATTAACCATGGTGAATCAATTTACAGACTGTTTTTGGATAATTTAAAGCAAGAAATCCTGTATATATTATTTATATACAAAGTTCCACATTGAAACTTGGAGGGAATGGTAAAATGTCTCATAATGAGATGGCATCACAACGCCAACTCTTTCTACCAGGGTTACTGTATTCTAAGACTATAGGACAGGATTTATACTATTAGAGAGTATATAATGCAAAAATAGATCAACAGTACTTATATATACACACACACACAAATATAGGTTATATTTCTGAATATAATAAAGTTCCTGTTGAGAAGAAATTTTAACCTTCCTAGAAGAAACCACCAGCTAAGTTTTATACCCAGAAATTACTGCAAGCAGAACTTTGACTGTTTCCTAAATACAAAAGTGATCTTTGTTAGTCACTCAGACATAGGGTTGGAACTCATCCTGGTAGAACAGATTCTTTTTTAGCAGCCTTTCCAATGCAACACAGAGTACTGAGCTCGGAACTGGAAAGGAGGTTGATATAACAAGCAAGGAGCTTTCTAAAAGAAAATATTTTCTTCACTTTGAAGGTTGGATATTACGAGAACCTCCGCAAAACAACTGGCTTTGGCAAGAGAAGTCTGCAAAACAAAGGTGATAGAAATGAGCAGCTGGACTGAGGGCTGACACAGGGTCCAGAATTAGGTAGCACGTGAGCTTTTCCGCAGCATCTTTCCACAGCTAGAGATTTCTTTGATACAGAAGTGAAGCTTTGGAGCCGTGATCCAGTACATGAGTGTGAACTAATGAGCTATAACCCTGATATGCAAGCATGTGACAGCACTGTACTATAGTGGGAAGCAAGTGAGTAAGAAATTTTCAACTAGCAGACCACGAGGCTGTAGTAAAAGTAGTATATCTGGTACAAAAGGGACCATATAGAGGTCCAGACATCTTCTCCAGTACTCTCCAAGGTATGGTTTGGATATAAGATAAACTCTTGAAAGAGTTTAAGTCCCAGAAAGCTTTGATAATTTAGGGGTGCCATTGGCCTGGTGAGCAATTGCAGAACTTTCTCCTAACCCTGTTTGAGAGCTTATTTTTGGTATCAACTCATCTAGGCTATGGTGCCAAGCTGTTTGGTCAAATACCAGTCTAGCTATTGCTGTGGAGGTATTTTGTAGGTGTGATAAACATTTCCAATCAGTTGACGTTAAGTAGTCACAATAATATGGGTGAGCTTCATCTAATTAGTTGAATGGCTTAAAAACAACAACTAAGGTTTGCTGGAGAAGAAGTATGTCTGTCCATAGACTGCGAAATAGAAATCCTGCATGGTTTTCAGCATGCCAGCCCGCTTTGTGGATTTCATAACTGCCAGTTCTCACAATCGCACCAATCTCTCTCTTTCTCTCCATATATATAAGGTCTACCGGAAAGTTCTGTCTGTTTTTGGAATAAAACAAAATACAAATTTTTTTTACCATCAATAAACTTTATTAAATAATATATTTCCACACCAATCCTATCTTCCTAATATGGTCTGAAATGGTTTGCTGAGCTGAATTAAGCCTTTCTGTGATCTCTGATGTTGTCAGAAAAGGATTTTGCTCCAGCATGGTCTTAACAACATCATCGATCAAAGATGGTCACCCAGAACGTGGCTTATCAGAAAGGTTGAAATCACCTGTTTCAAATTTTTCGAACCATCTTCTGCATGTCCTATCAGAAACTGTACCTTCACCAAACACTTTCAATAAATTTCTACATGCTTCCGTAGCATTTCTTCCTTGTCGAAATTCGTATACAATACAGTGGCATAAATGAACTTTATCAGTAGCCATGGGTACACTATTGCTTCATACATAAGACTAATGTAAATCAACTTTGTTTTAGTTAATTTGCTACATCAGTATGTATACATTAAGTGATAAAAATAGAGAGGCACACATGCGCCAAATAAACATGTGCTTGCGTGTCGAAACTTGTTGTGATAGAAACGGACAGAACTTTCTGGTAGATCATATATATATACACACACACACATGTATATATATACACACACATATATATATAGATCATATATATGCAGAATATATATATATATATATTCTAAATGAGTAGCCCTCTGTCTTTTCTCTCTGGGTTTAGAAGATCCCAGTTTCTGCATTAGAATATATATATATCATATATATACTATATTTGGTTTTATTTCTGATACACCTGTACAGATGAGGGATTGAATGGCTATTTGAAAAACTGCAAAATATATGACTATGTGTATACCCCCAGCAGGCAAGATAATCCATTTTGATTATATATATACACACTTGATAAATATAGACTTATATTGTTCTATCAGTATATAGCTTAAACATTCACATGAAGTTAAAATGATTTACGGAGTACTACACATTTTTTCATTATAAGCATCACTCTTCTTTTGTAAGTAACATTCCTTGTTTCTCTCTTTCTGAAGTACATTTTCTGTAAATTATCATTCTAGCACTATTTTCTACTCGAAACAAAAGTACAAGAAAGAGGAATCCCTGGCAGGCTCTTCTTGTACCATATATTCAAATAACCCCATGGCTTGGCAGAATTCCTAAATATTTTTCAGGTTTCAAAGACAAGTAGGCAGATACCCAACAAAATCTGGGTCAAGTGAGTCTGGTGCACAAAGTGAGATGTCTAGGACCCAAACAGGAAAGACAGAATGCTTCTCACCTGAAGAAAGGGAAAAGCCAAAGTCCATAACTAACAGGACCAAAGACCTTAAAATCAAATTAATTAATTCATTCAAAATTTATTAACCACTTATTACACACACAAGTTTATGCTTGGTGTCATGGGATGAGGGTGGTATATAGTCTATGCCCTCAAGGGTTTTAAAGTATGTATTCTGGTCCCAGTTTATCCATGAGAAACTAAATATGAGAAAGATAAGAAATGTAGTGCTCCTAGAATATATCCATAAAATGACAAATATAAAAATAACTGTAATACAAGATAGAAACAATGAGGTCTCATCCCTGTGGAAGTGGGGCATTTGAAGAGAGTGCCTATGAAAGTTCAATGATAAAGTGCTCCAGAATCCCAATATGCACCAATGCCCACACACAGAAGATGGATATCTCCAAATCAGGGCCAGGTTAAGGTTTTTAGGAGCTATAATGCCCAAGGAGTTTATAGTAGTGCCCACGTACCTCCATCACCACTATATAGAATTCAAAACAATTGAGTTTTCTAATAGCTAAAGAAATTCAGCGAAGTTCTCATTGTTTCCCCATGATAATCACATTACCGTTTTTCTTGAATTAACACATCCTTTCAAAAACCATTCTTGGGAAGAACTCCTCTTTTTCTCATTCACTAAATGTATTCTTAGTCTATCTATACCAGTATACATACAGCTTTATTAGCACACAGCCACCCCTACCCATGGTTGCATCATCTGTGGGTGCCTACCTACCAGAATGGCAGAGCTGAGTAAGTAGTTGCACCTGAGACTGATGGTCTGCAAAGTTTAAAATATTCACTATCTGAACATATATAGAGAAAAGTTTACCAATAATCAATGTATAGAGTAATTTAGCACAGGGAGAAAATGCAAAAAAAAGAAAGTGTACAAGTGGTTTGCACTTACTTCAAAAATTAGGCTGACAAGCTCATAAGAAGTTTGCAGAATAGCAGTTAGATAGGTAGGTAGTTGACCAGTTTACCTTTATGACTACAACTTTCCAATTCTGTCTACCCCCTGAGAGAAGATCACCCAAGGCTGGACTGGAAAATGACAAAAGAATATGAGATTGATGTCTAGGAAATGTGTGTCACAATAACCAGATCACTAACCACCCAACGCCACCCCTATATTTTCAACTATACTCAAACTGATGAACAGAAGGTTGCCTGATGTACACAGAATTGAGGGAAGAGGCTGAAGTGAATTTTCATGGCTGCAACAGAGAGAGCTTAAAGCAGCCATCATATACAGGGATAACCATTTCAATGGAGCCACAATTCCAGAACTCATGGGTTCCTTCAGAGAGCGTGAATAGACCTTGCCACCATTTGCTTTATAACCTTCCTCTTACCGTTTTTGCCAGCCTCTGTTTTGATGATGTATTCTTTCTTTGCTAATCTGAATCTACTCAGTAAGGCCACAGTCAAGTTTTTCCCAGTCTCCAGTCTATTCTATTTCTTTAGATGAAGTATTGCTTTTCTTTCTTAATCTTCAAGGGCACCTCTCTGTCATCTTCACGTTCAACTCAGACTGATGGCATTTTTTTTTTTTTTTTTTGCTTTCCATTCACAGAAGCCCAGAGTAGATTCAGTGATTCTCATTGTCATGCGCCTCACCAAGTAAGTAATTACTTCCTCAGGAACTCATTTGGTGCCACAAGCATGTGTTCACCTATTCAGGAATGTATACAAAGAGCTCATTTAGAGGCCCTAAAACCTTATCAAATCCTGATTTATACAGGTAACCGTCAATAAACACATCAAAATCCTGCTGGGGAGTGACAGTTGCTAAATAACACTGCACGTGTCTTTCCTGACTGACTATTTTGGAATGTACAGCTCTCTTTCTAATGCCTTTTGTGTCGTAGCACCTCCGTACTTGTGGCAAAGCTCTCAGCACTGCTGACCACATCTCTTCTACTTTATAAAACACATTACACCAGGATTATTGGGAGTTTCTTGTCCTTCCTTTGTCCGTGTGGTTAATAACTTAGTGTAACTTAGTTATAACTTAGTGGTTAATAACTTAGTGTAACACTAACTGATCATTTATTGATTGCCTACTTCTTTTCATTATGTTAACCTGTAGCATTTTAGGCTAATGTTTGATCTTTGAAGAAATGTAAAAAGGTCAATCATTGCAATGCCTTTGAAAGATGGAAGAAAGGGAGAGAGAAGTAACTCTCTGAAAGCCAGAGGTTGTGTTATGCGTTATCCACATAAAGCATTTATTTTAAACTTTAAAGCACATAACTATTTCATAGATGAAAGTTTAGGCCCAAATACATTAAGTAACTTGTTCAAGTAGTCACAGCCAGTAAGTGGTGAATCCAGGAATACAAACTCAAATCTACCTTAGTCCACCGTCTGATTTCATTCTGTCACACTGTGTTGTCTTCTTCCAGCAACAGTTAGCTGACAGGATTGGTAGCTCTTGAAGTCACTGGTGCATTATCATGAAAAGCAATTGGTTTAGAATTTATTTTTGTTTTCAGATTTTATAAACTCACAATTACATCCACAGCAGTGTCAAGTACTTTCTGGAATAAGTGGAGATCAACAACATAAATAAATTGAGATTTCCATTATCTTCCCATAATCCTAACTTCCTAACAGTCGCCAAGGAACATCACTTCCAGTCAACACTCATTCAAATAATGCCACAGATATTTATCAAGTACCCACTATGGTCTAACCACCGATGCTGAGCTTTATAAAGGACTCTTGCTATAGATAGATGAAAAAGGTCATGCATATTAGCAACATCTTGGCCAAGGAGCCCAATATAGGGATAAACAAAACAGAGTTTTAAAGATTTTAAAGAACAAGCATTTGTTTTTAATCACTGGAAAAAAAAAATTTTTTTTTTGTATTTTTCTGAAGTGAGAAGCGAGGAGGCAAAGAGACAGACTCTGGCATGTGCCAGACCAGGACCCACCCAAGCTTGCCCACTAGAAGGGCGATGCTCTGCCCATCTGAGCCGTCGCTCCATTGCAACCGGACCATTCTAGCACCTGAGGTGTAGCCCAAGGAGCCATCCCCAGCACCCAGGCCAACTTTGCTCCAGTGAAGCCCTGGCTGTGGGAGGGAAAGAGAGACACAGAGAGAAATGAGAGGGGGAGGGGTGGAGAAGTAGATGGATGCTTTCTCCTGTGTGCCCTGGCTGGATATCGAACCTGGGACTTCCACATGCCAGGCTGGCACTCTACTGTTGAGCCAACCAGCCAGGGCTAATCACTGAAATTTTTTAATGTGTAGAAATAGCAGCAAAGCACCAGTGTGTGGTTAAAACTTTTTTAACTGCGCTGCTAATGTGCCCTCTAGTTACAGCAGCTGACACCAAACCTGTCCAACCAAGAAATCCTGTTTGGTGGTGAATGCTCCTGCTTACCAAATAACAAGGACTCAGCCATTTCCAGTCAAAAGAGTGCAGCTGACCCTGGCAGGTATATCAGCACTTGATGATATCTCCTCTGCCCTTCTTGGAAGCTTTCTTTCTGTCTGCTGACATGGTCCATGGGTGTGGCAGCTAGTAACACCTACAACATACCAGAATATGAAACAATTGAGATACGAAGTGGGGATATTGACTAGGAGGAAACTGGGAAGTTGTGTCTTCTTCTATTAAATGGGAATGGCAACCCTGTCTCAGAAGGGGAATGGAACATTAAATAAAGCTGGTATAATGTTCATTCATTTAACAAAAATATTATCAGACACTTACTATAAACTATGTATGGTACCAGGCACTGGGGACACGAGAGTAAACAGAACAGACACTGCCCAAGCTCTCCTAGGTCTTTATGTGTACTGGGGCAAACAGACATTCAATAGTCACGGACTGAGCTAAGCAATGAACATTTGTCAAGTGTTATAAAGAATGCTATAAAGTGCAGAGTGCTATATAGGAGAATGTAATAAAAAGCTCCCTGAGGTAGCCTGAATAATGGCCCCCCAAAAGATGTCCAGGTCCTAATCCCCAGAACCTGTGAATATGTTACCTTACAGGGACAAAGGGCCTTTGCAGATGTGAATCAGTTAAGGATCTTGAGATAAACAGGTTAAACTGGATTATCCAGGTGGATCCAATAGAATCATGAGGGGGTCTTAAAAGTGAGAGAAAGGCAGGATGTTCAAGGACATTAGAGTGATACGATGTGAGGACGACTCAACTTATTACTGGCTTTGAAGATGGGGGAGGCCATGAGCTGAGAAATAAGGGGTGGGGTGCTTGTAGAAGCCTGAAAAAGACAAGAAATTGCTACATTAGAGCCTCCAGATAGAAGACTGCTGACACCTTGTTTTGAGCTAGCGCAGTGAAATCTTTGTCAGACTTTTGACCTACAGACCTGTAAGATAATAAATTTCTGTCAGTATTTTAAGACACTAAGTTTGTATTAATTTGTTACAGCAAAAACAGCAAAGCAAATACAATCCTAAGTGTAATGCAGAAAGGGAGGGCGGGGAGTTCAGAGAAAGCTTCTTTGAGGAATTTAAGTGAGACTTCACAAGTAAGTTAGTTAGTTCCTGTCCCTTCCTCCTCCTTTCGTACCTCACTGATGCCCATGGCTTCCTCTGGTGGCCGCTGTGTTTTTCTGATAGCTGGTCCAGCAGGTCACATTCTTGACAGGCTCCTGGAGGCCAAGTAGCTCTGATTCAGACCTCATGCCACCATGTATCCACAGGGCATTCTTTCAACAAGTACCGGTACATATTGAGCACCTACTATGTCCTAGGTGCTGAGTGTACAGCAACCAGCAAAAGTCAATGTTCTTGTTCCCGGAGTTTAACTGGGACTCATCTTTATGCCCAAGATCAACTCTATTTGCTCATAATTTTTTTGAACTTCAAAACCACACATGGATAAATTGATATAACCTTAAAACACACTAGTCTTGAAATGTACCTGAGAACAAGGAGAAGGAGTTTGGTCCAACAGAGATTCCATGAAAAAAATTTAAACCCTATTCTAGAAGGCCAGAACAATCAATTGACTTGATTATTTCCTGTTCCTTGTCACAACACTTGAACAGTGTAGCTGCAGTGAGAGACAGAGTCACAATTCTGGCTCTAATTATAGCCAATGTAAGACACACAGTTGGCCTCTGGATTTAATAATGGTGTAGGTTCCTCCTCTAATACTAGTGGGAAGGCTTCCGAATGAACTTTATTTTAAATCTTAAAAGTGAGAAACTCATAGAAAGTTGAAGAGTTAAAAACAAGTGACACCAGACAGAAGAGTTTGGCATAAACACTGTTCATGGACCATAGAGATACCTCGAAAAATTTAAAAATATATTGTAGCAAAAAAATTCATTGCAATTTCTAATAATTTGGTGGGTGGAAGGGTTCTTTAGATTTCGGTTTTATATTCAAATTATTGAAGTAATACTGATTTAGCATAGGTATGTGTTCTACTCAATAGACCCTCCAAACGTCTACCCAGAATTAAAGAAAGAATCCATCCTACTCCAGAAAAGCTGCGGGGAAACCCGAGATCTTGGTGGAGCGCGTCCTCATCAGACCTGTTAAAGCATGTGGCAATCATGCATAATAATAAAGGAGAATTCTGAAGTAGCTTCAACTGCCTATTGGTTTGAGAAGGTGACCTGCCAGTCCCTGGATATTTGGGTGGGAGACATTAATCAAGCATTCCTTTGTCAGTGTTAGTTAAATACAGTTAAATGATCCTATCTGCCTGGGCTGTTTAGACCTGTCAGAAGTAATCTGCCCCTTCTTGAGGATTGCCAAACAGGTTTTCATCCCAAGTGACTCAGTCATTTATTCCTGTTTAAATACAAATCTTTCTTACCTCTGTAAGTCCTGGTTCACCCTTAAGTACTACACATATGCTTAATGTGCCACACTTTACAAAGTGGTGATAACTGTTAGGGTTTCTTCTCATTTCTCTGATTACTACAAAAAAGTGCCCAAATTTCCCTCCAGAGAGAGGGAAAAGTAAAAAATAAATGGAGAAAAACCCACTGAGACAGCAAATAAGGATCCTCAAGTTTGACTTGAAGGGCGAACTCAAACAGCTTCTTCTCCCTGTTCACCCAGAAACGACACCAGGAAAGCAGGCATTGTCCAAGCAACGTGCAAATAGTAAGTCCAAAGCATAGTTGTTGGGCAGATAAAATATATTATGCTCACTTTGTTGGAGATGGCGCTGCCCACATGAAGCTGTTGCCCAGGTGATATTAATGTGTGTTGGGGGTGGGCTGTGGGCAGGCAGGATCCTTGTAGCCTGGGGTTTGGGATTAAGCCTTTCCCACCCTTTTTGATGTGGGGTAGTACAATCCCATTATGCCTCAGATAAGTGACTTTGTATTAGAGACTTCCCTATTTTGTATATTGGATTAAAGGTTTTGAATCTACACTATAAAATGGGGGCAGATCAGGAGCTTGCTCTCTTGGTTCCTGAGATTATCATTAGAGAAGAGAGCAGAGAAAGGCCACGTGGAGGAGGCCAGGAGAAGCAGCCAAGATGGCGGAGTGTTGAGTGAGAAGCCAGTTTGTGCAGAGTTTGTGCAGAGAGAAGGAAGGAGATGGGGAACAGAGGTGAATAAGTCTGGTGAGCTAGAAACCTTTGATTCTAGGAAACTCGGATAAGTCAGTAGCTTTGTGAGCACTGAATTTGAGTGGGTTTTGGAGCCCAGTGTGTGTTTTTACTTGCCCGCGGGGTGCAAGCTAGGATTAAAGATGATGGCGCACCAGTTTTTGGCTTCATTGTTTCTTTACCGACTGTCCGAACCCAATGCGAACCTGCATGGGCCAGGTGGCTGTAGTGGTGGCCGTGGCTACTGGCTTTACAATAGTTTAATAGCATATGATGAAGATTTACAGTCTAGGAGATCAATATAAACTTCCCTCTCACATTGACAAGTATTTTAAAATTTAGAGCAAAGAACTGAGAGCTGTTCCCTTCATTGTCACAGGGGCACCATTTTTATTTTAATTTCTGTATTGATTTTAGAGAGAGAGAAAGGGAGAGAGAAACAGAAACATCCATCTGTTTCTGCATGTGCCCTGACCAGTAATCGTACCAGCTACCTTTGCACACAAGGACAATGCTCTAACCAACTGAGCTATTTGGCCAGGATATTATTTTTAAGCCACCAAATGGGTTTGACTATGTTTTTTCTCTTAGGTGCCAGAATCTTCGCACAATGGGACTACAGCAAGATGCAACATCCTGGTTCCAGCAGCAGAAACTGCCAATTTTTTACCCAGAACTAGCTTCTGCATATGGGAACCTCCACAATGTTCACACTCTTTCACCTCATAATTTCTCTTTTAGGAATTTCTCCTAGTGGACTGTTTGGCAATACCAGGAAAGATGTATGTACAAAGATGGTCATCTTGGTTTTATTTGTAATTGAAAGAAAAAAAATAAATATAAAAGAAAGCGCCTATATACTCAACAAAAAGTGGGTGGTTAAATTAATTATAATGTATCCATAGAAAAGGAATATTCTGTAGTCATCAATAATTGTGCATATGAAGTTTTAAGAACAGAAGAAATTTTCTTTTCCTCATTCATACTTTTTTTGTACTTTTTCCTAATTTTCCTACACAGATTGGGATTTTTCTTGGTGGTCAGGGGTCAGAAAAAATCTGAAGCATACCATGAGAGTATTAAAACATAGCACAAAACACAATACTGGGCAAGGCTTCTCTTTCTAAAACAGGTACATGCAAGACTCATTATTATTATACAATTAATTCTTTATCACTCAATCAAATATCTTTTATATGTGGCTACATTTAAGAACCACCAATTTGTATTACCTCTCATATTCTTCTGCCTGTTCACTCTTGGCAAAGAGCTGATCTCAATTTGTTTTATCCCCTTAGAAGAAAAGACCTTCTACAACTATTTCATTAAACATGCCCTTTTCTTCATAGGTTGACTTGCACTGGAAGAAGTCCTCTCATTAGAGTTTATACACATAAAAGGAAATTTTGCATTTTTATACTCAAAAAGTGCCATTGAGCTGAGAATCTTATTTCAGTTAAACACACTTTTTCCTTTTTCCTGTAGTATTTGTCGTTACTTTCTTAATAGATTATAAATTTGTCTTTGAATTGCTCATATTGCTTAAAACAAGATTTTTGAGTTATAGGCTTCAATAAATACTGCCGAACAAATGAATAAAGACCTTCTATCAGTGAGTTTCCATTTTTGAGGGGGCTCAAAAAGCTTGGAGCAATTATGCTGTACCCCAATATTTTAAATAAGTCAAAGAGGTGCTCATCAGCTTAAAGTGAAGGTGGGGAAGGACCAAAGCTGAGAGTGACCATATAATTTATCATGCAAATTGCGACATTCTTGGGAACAAAAGGAGATACTGTTAATAATTTCACTGGGGCAATGTATTTGACAAATCATTCATTTTCTGCTTTAGAAAGATCACAAGTTCAAATTGCCCAGAAGCAGTAAAGATGATTGTAAATTGGCTACAGAAAATGGGAACTCCAATATGGGTAGTTGGGAAAAATAGGATAACTGAAGTCCAGAGTCAAACACTAAATTAGACAAAGACACATTTTCCAAAAAAATACATTTGCAAAACATAGACAGTGGGTGTTGGTCAAATAAGTTTGTAAAAGATGTTTTTTATGTTTGCTGGCTTATAGTTTGCATTGGGGGCTGGGCAGCACCAGGTATAGGTGGGTCTGTGAAATTGTAAATTACCTTCCTGCTTGGGAAGAGCCATTGTTTTGCTAATGTTTGCTGGAGGAGAGGTTTACCAGCGGGAAAGTTTTAAAAAGAGAGAGAAGCCATGTTTGCAGAGTGAAAGCAGAGAGAATGCAGGGTGCTGAGGAAGAAGCCATGTTGGCAGAGAAGTGAGAAGGTGTGCAGGTGGGGAACCAGAAGTAAGGGGCTTTTGTGAGCTCCCCTGAGACTGGTGGGACCTTTTATCCTAGGAGGAACCGGAGAAGACTCTCTTGGTTATGGAACTGAATAATGTGTCAGGGCTTTGTGAGCTCTGAATGAAGAGGGAAATGTTTGCTGTTGGGCAGATAAAATGTATTATGCTCACTTTGTTAAACATGGCGCTGCCCACGTGGAGGCCATCACCCAGGTGATAATAACGTGTGTTGGGGGCGGGCTGTGGGCAGGCAGGATCCTTGTGGCCTGGGGCTTGGTTTTGGGATTAAGCCTTTCCCACCCTTTTTGATGTGGGGTGGTACAATCCCATCATGTCTCTGATAAATTACTTTGTATTAGAGACTTCTCTATTTTGTATATTGGATTAAAGGTTGTTGAAGCTACACTATAAAGTGGGGGCAGAACGGGAGTTTGCTCTCTTGGTTCCTGAGATTAGCATTAGAGAGCAGAGCAGAGAAAGGCCACGTGGAGGAGGCCAGGAGATGCAGCCAAGATGGTGGAGTGTTGAGTGAGAAGTCAGTTTGTGCAGAATTTATGCAGAGAGAAGGAAGGAGATGGGGATCAGAGGTGAATAAGTCTGGTGAGCTAGAAACCTTTGATTCTAGGAAACTCAGATAAGTCAGTAGCTTTGTAAGCACTGAATGTGAGTGGGTTTTGGAGCCCAGTGTGTGTTTTTACTTGCCCGCTGGGTGCAAGCTAGGATTAAAGATGATGGCCCACCAGTTTTTGGCTCCGTTGTTTCTTTACCGACTGTCCGAATCCAATGCGAACCTGCATGGGCCAGGCTGCTGTGATGGTGGCTGTGGCTACTGACTTTACATTTGCCCTGTGTGTTTGCTTGTTGGCTGGTGCGAGATTTTAATAAAGAAATGGCCCATCATTTTTTGGCTCCACTGTTTCTTTACCGTCTGCCCAAATCCAATGAGAACACGCATGTGCATGACTGTGACGGCAGTGGCCCTTGGCCTTATAGTGGGCTAATTTGGTCAATTTAGAAAGTGCTTTAACAAAACAATGTGGATAAGATAAAGCTCCCCAAAAAGAGCAAGGAATAGCTGCATAGACAGCTTATAGGGAGAAATATACAAATGGAAACAATCGATGAATATAGAAAGAAAATGTTGATCTCATTCACAACTAACAAATGTATATTAAAATAAAACAAAACAAAAAATCACCTGACAGAGAAACAAAGGTCTTACACTGATAGTGAACATATTAACAGTTAAAATTTTTTAGATGGTCAATAGATAATAGCTGTTAAAATGAAAGCATATATTGTCTTTGATCTGTCAGTTACACAGCTACAAATTGACTTGATGTTTGCAATGGCCAACATATATACAAGTAACATGAACAATATATAGTCTGTCATAGTAAGAAGAAACCTGGGAACAATCTAAATGTCTATCATTTAGGAAGAGATTAAGTAGATTTAAGGAATAGGATATCCATTTGATAGAAGGCTGTACAAGCCAAAAAAATAAAAATTAGCAGTTTTGCATGTTCTGGTATAGAAAACTCTGTCATATTATTAAGGCAAACAACACAATCAGGGTCAGAACACTGCATATTATATGGATTTTATTCTGTTCATTGTTAAGAAGCTATCTACTCTATAGGTGTTACATGTGTATGGGTTTTTAAGGTCACACCAGACACCGTGACCAGTAGCTGCCTTTGTAAGAAGGATTGAGTAGAGTAGTGGGTGCAAGGGCATCTTTTATTCTGCTTTGTAACTTTCTGCCTTGCTTTAATTTTCTAAATACGTTCATGTGCTCCCATTAAAAATGTCTAAAATATCTGTGTGGCTGGATTATCGTAATACATTCTATAAAAGGTAGAGAAATCTATGTGTGGGGAAAACCAATAGGAAGACCAAGTGAAGAGATATTATAAACTTACAAAAATCACACCACCTCCATTAACAATGAAAGAGTTTAAAACATACATCTCTTCCTTGCAAGATATTTAGCATTTGAACCATCTGTTCACCCCAATGCTTATTACAGTATTGAAATCACAAAGGATGCCATCCTTGGACCTCAAATAAGGGTGAGAGAAAGAAAGATATATGATAGATAGATAGATAGATGATAGATAGATAGATAGATAGATAGATAGATAGATAGATAGATGATAGATAGATGATGATAGATAGATAGATAGATAAGGTTATGGGAGCAGAGAACATATATATGATGAGTGTCAGCATACTTTAAAGAGTTTCATTTTCATTCCTCACCCTTTGGAAGTGGGAGCGGCCAGGCTTCTGAGGAACCTTGCCTGATATTCTCTTATAGCATAAAAACTAAAGTTTCACACGAGACCAAAATATCAATGCTTTGACATGCTCCCCCCTTTAGAAGAGGTGCATGCCTGGGGTGGGTTGAACTTAAAACTAGAAATAGAGACCTTCTCCACCTACACAGTGAGGATCTTCTAGAACAGGGGTCTCCAAACTTTTTACACAGGGGGCCAGTTCACTGTCCCTCAGACCGTTGGAGGGCCGGACTATAAAAAAAACCTATGAACAAATCCCTATGCACACTGCACATATCTTATTTTAAAGTAAAAAAACAAAACGGGAACAAACACAATATTTAAAATAAAGAACAAGTAAATTTAAATCAACAAACTGACCAGTATTTCAATGGGAACTATGGGCCTGCTTTTGGCTAATGAGATGGTGGTGCCCCTTCTGGAAGTGCGGCGGGCCGGATAAATGGCCTCAGGGGGCCACATGTGGCCCACGGGCCGTAGTTTGGGGACCCCTGTTCTAGAAACTTGCAGGAAGAGCAGTACCCTCCCAGAAGCCAGTGTAGACCACCAATAGACTTATTATTTTCTGTTCTCAGTCAGGTAAGGTTCTATATGTGGGAGGAAGGAAAGAAGACATCATAGCACTATCAGGTAACACTAAAGGGAATGCTCCTCCTATATATGTCTAGTTCTTTTTCCTCTAGCCCAGTAGATACATGACTTACCATACAGCGTTTTTACTGTCCTTCCGGTTAATTTTCCAACCTAACAATTTTTGCACAAGCAAAATACTTGTATTTGTAAAATCTTTCTACAGAGTTTCATTCCATCCATTTTTTTTAAACAAATAAAAGTTCCTCGGCAATCTAATAATGGCCTTATTATTCCACAAAATAAATATTAACTAATAATAGTCATTTGGTATCTACTGTTGCCCAGTACTATGCCACGGGTTTTAAATAAAACCACCCTGCTGAATAGGTAATATTGCACTCATTTTACAGAGAAGGAAACTGGAGCTCAGAAGGGCTGAACAATTTGCACATGTTCATGCAGCTAGTAAGTGACTGAGTGCCTAGCTAAGTGCATTATGGGTGATATAGGTTGTCATCCAAGTTAAACTGAATGAAGATAAATTTTCCATAAGAGTTTGGCTTCTCTCATCATCATAGCTATTTTCCTATCATTACTATAAATAAAAGACTGGATTCTGCACAAGAAAGTGAATGTGAAAGTCTAGGAAAGGAACTCAACTGATGTTTCATTCAGCACATAGAACTTTCTGCACTGATGAAATGCTTTATATCGGTGTTGTCCACTCGTGTAACTCTCAGCCGCATGTGGCTACTGATCACTTGCTATGTGGCTCCTGTGACTGAGAAATTGAATTTTTTATAATCTACTCTAGTTAATTTAAATGGAAATAGACACTGTGCTACCATATTGGACACCTCAGTTCTAGTCAAAGTCATTCAAGAAACATTTATTGGTAAATAGAATCAAAAGGGGAGGAAGTAGAGAAAAAAGTAGTGATAGAAAAATCACGAAATGGTTAGAGCTGGAAAAAACCTTCATGAGACCGTTTCAAGCAACCCACTCACTTTACATAGATGAGTGAAGTGTGACCCAGAGAGATTAAGCAAGTCGTTAAGGTCACACAAACTAGTAAAGGGCCAGATATAAATCTCACCTTTTAACAAATGTTAAAGCCTAGCTGTGTCATTCAAATAACTGCACAGAATGGAGTGAAACTAGGGAACATAACAAAATAATACTTGGTACTGTTTTTGAAGCCTGTGTGAGACAAGGGACAAGTGATAAACAGCTCTAGGCAGGATGTGTTCTCCTTACCTCTTACCAAATCTCTCTGGATCAGGAAGAAATAAGGTAAAAATCCCACAAGGCAGGGACATAAGGATAAGGCTAACCTGCAAGCTAATTCCACGGCCTCCTGTTAGGGAAATCCCAAGCACCTTGGAATTGTATTTTGATGTCCCAATTCTGTTAAAAAAAAAAATCTGACTCCAAATTATAATATTCCCTAAACTATGCCCTCATTCCCAACCTGAACCCCCAAATGGAGAGAGTCCTGTATACCTCCCTTATGGAGAAGCTCTTGTATTTAATTAGGTTAATAGGTTACAGATAGGTTAATTGGGTTAAATCCTGGGCAGAGTTAAAGTGCTTTCTAATTGCTGCTGCCATGATATCACCTGGAGCTGAGGCAGATCTTTAGTGTACACGGTCTGTGTCCCTTCTCCTTAGAGGCGTATTTAAACATGTTACATGGCAGTGACAGACACACAGGGCCCTTTCTTTCCCCTAAACATTTTGTCAAAGGCATTTTGAAAAAAGTACTTTTTGCTTTATAAATGAGTTCTTCTAGATTTCCAGTGAAACAAGTCATTTAAAAAAAAATTTTTTTTTTTTTTTTGACAAATGAAAGGAGAAAAAAATGCCTTTTCAAATCCAGGGCACTTGAAAGTTTCATTTTCCTGTTTTAATTTGCTTCGGCGTTTCAAGGGAATAATAATAGTTTTTTAATGCCAAAGGTGGCTTTCATCACTCAAAGCCCTCTAATTTCCTTCCATATTGCAAGTAATGTGTTAATAGTTCCAAAATGAAATATTACCTAAAACACAACTTGGTAATTTTCCTCACAGTTCAAAGTTGTTTGAAAAAGAATCATCGCCTTTCACAAATATTTACTTTGCCTCAACGGAAGACGCTGCAAATTATCTGCAACCGCTTCCATTCTCCTCTTTTTTTTGTGCCATCGTTGAATCTTCGGTTGGGAAAAAAGGAAATGAATGTGCAAAAGAAAAAAAAAATACACCTCCCCCTTCCTTTTCATGTTCAAATATCAGGTTCCACAGAAAGACCTGAACTCTACCTTTAAAATTAGATCATGCTCATATATATGTATAATAGAGAGAGAGAGAGAAAGAAAAGCTTGGTATTTGTGGTCTCATTACAGAATACACACACCAAAGAAAGGATGTGCACAGAGGCCACAGAGAATTTAAAAGATTTATTTATGATGTATTACTGTAATTTTTAATTTAGACATGCAAATTTTTTAATTTGCACCGACTGCTTTGCCTTAATGGTTTTGATTAATACTTGGAGGTAGTGTTTGTGAAAGAGATTTATACTGTGATTCATCTGCAAAATAATCAAATCATTACCAGCTAATGACAAAGCTGTGAAAAATGATATAGATATTGTGTAACTTCCAGCTATGGCTGAGCACGTGGAGGTATCCAATCCTTCCAGCAAATGTGGACTTGTGTTAATAACTGCTGGGAAGTTCGCTCTAGGTCCACTCTAATTTGGCAACAAAAAACATTGATCTTAATAAAGCTGTCTGATAAAAGGAGCAGTGATTAACATCCCGAACCCTCTATTCTGCGACTCATGCCAAGGTCCTTTTTTTTTTTTTTTTTTTTCCAGGAATGAAATTCCACTGTACTTCCTGCTTATCGCTTGCTAGTCTCACCTCAGCCCTCTGAGGGTCTCCAGATAAGGCTTATAGACAATCTGGGGGTGGGGTGGGGTGGGGGTGGGGAGGGAGCAGCGCTGGTGGCCACAGGTGGCAGGTGACTAGGCAGAAAAACACAGCACAGTGAACTCCCAGAGGCTGAACCCCGTCCAGAGCCCATGGCCATTCATTTCCGAATTCAGAGGCAGCCCCTGTTCTACGGGGTTCTTCCCGCCTGGGTTCCGCCATTCGGGACTGCATGGCCCTTGCTTTCTTCCTAATCCTGACAGTAGTCAGCGGAGGTAGAGGGGAAAGCTCCAGAACATGTCCAGAGCGGGCAGGACAAACTCGCGGATGGTGTCAGGAAACAGAAGAGGGCAGGAAGCAGAAACCCGCAGACGGTTCCCAGGGCTCCTTACAGCCGCTGCTTGTGACCAGTCACTCTGCCAGGGCACCGCCCACGCGGCTGGCCTGAGCCAAATGGCAGATTTGGATTTTACCTCCTTTCTGGATGACCCCTTCCAACCAAATAATAAAAATAAATGTCTCTTGTGTGCTAGACACTGTGGTAAAGCATTCCACACGCACTTTTTCATTAATCCCCACCAACACCTACCTATAACAGTAGATACTAGGAGTAGTAGCATTCCCATTTTACAGTAAGTAGCTCCCCCAGAGAAAAACTGGCATGTGAGTGAGGGTAAAACTTATTTCTGGTTTATTCTAGCACCACAAACCCCACCCATAAAAACCATGCCCTACTGTAAGTGAAAATAACCCAAAATGAAGGCAGTCGGAAGAGAGAAGGGAAGAGACAGAAGAAGTGGTTAATTTTTTTTCTTTAAATAAAAAAAAAAAAAAATTTTTTTAAAGCTCGGACCAGCCACCATTAATACTGAAGCAATCATATTTTAACTCATTATCAAGAAATTCAGCTCCTCTTTTATTTCAGTCCTCACAGAGAAAAAGCCTATTGAATTGATAATCATTAATATTTCATTGAAAACCGATCCATATCTTCTGTGACGGTGACACGGACACTTCACTTCATCAGGAAGCCATTTTACAAAATTAGAAAAAGCAAGGCACCATTCTGGAAAGCCCAAGCCGAGACTATTTATCATTATTATTTATTACTTATTGGATACCAACTGGGTTCCCACTGCAGAGAGGGAGCTACAAAGGCATCGTGCGGAGGCAGATGGTCCCTGTTCGCTGGCTTCACAATCCAGTTCCGATTGCTTGGCTACAATGGGCCCTGTGCCTGTAATTACTGGTAACTGTGACGGCCGTGGAACCACAAAAGGAAGATCAGAACTTTCTATCACTTTTCTAGACAGAAAGACAAATGAGGAGGAAAGCAATCAGTGTAATTAATTTCAACCAGAGCTGGGAGAGGAAAACTTTCCTCTGGGCTACATACCCAGCATTTATCAGGAGAGCTCCCTCCTAGCAGAGCCAGACCTACCGATTCACGGATCTGAAATCGGCTGCCATTTCCAAAAGAAACAGGAGAGATAAATAAATGTAACATGGCTTTTGCGGCATTGTTTTGGTTCAGAGGATCTGTTAGAGAAATAAGCATGTGACTTAATTGTGTGTGCGGCCAGGGAAAAGCGGGAGGAGTTAAGCCAAAGTGCAGAGTTCAAAGTAAAGTTAAAATTCAAGCCATTCAGAGTGAGCCCACAGAATAAGCCTTTGGCCACATAGGGCATCTTGTGCAATTCAACCCATCATATAGTACAAGTAATGAGGCTGAAGGAAAGGGAAATATACTCTCAGAGGTAAACTTGCGTTCAAGTCGTCATGACTTAGCTGAATAATTCCCTCTAATGCTTAGACAAATAATGCTGCTAAATTCTTGGGAATTAAATCACATCTCCACCCCTCTGCTTTCAGAAGCTTCTGAAGACTGGACTGAGCTAGCTGTAGGGAAAATTCAATTCAACATGTACTAATCATGATCATTTCAGAGAAGGGATATACTCCCTGTCTGTTTATGTGAGAGAAAAGGGACTAAACTTGACTCTAAGCCACCTCTGATAATTCCGACGAAGGCCAGAGACCATAGCACTATGGAATACAAGTTTTAGTAACTCAGCATCTGCTGCCAACTGATGAGAAATATTCTGGAATCCTGTCCCCATTCGTTTCCCTCAGCCTCCCTCCTCTGACAGTTAGAACCTTGCCTTCACAGAGAACATATGCTGTCTTTTTTTCCACTTCTGCCAACTCTTAGGCAACATTCTGCAACTCTTCATGTTTATCTAAAGCCGTACAGTAGAACTTTCTGGAATAATGAAAATGTTCTATATTTGTACTGTCCAATAGGATAACCACAAGCCACATGTGGCTAGTTCTGAGAAAATAAATTTTTAATTTTATTTCATTTTAATCAATTTAAATTTAAATAGCCACATATGCTTAATGACTGCCATACTGTGCAGTGCAGTTCCATAGGGAGCAATATAGGTTTTACTGATGATGCATTATCATGGACGGAGAAGTTTGCATTGCACATGTTATAAAACTCTCATCCCTGGACTCTCTTGCAGCTAAGGGTGGCCACGTTACACAATTTTGGCCAATAAGAATGGAGCTGAAGGTTACTGGACAAGTATTTTTCTTTCTTATATCAAATTCAATTTCCTTTTTGCCTCTTTTTTCCTTTTCTTCTGCCTGGGGTATGTACATGATACCTGCACAGGTAGCAACGACCATAAGTGCAAATGCTATTCATCAAGGTTGGCACAGCAGAAAGTCGGAAAAGGGGCT
Organism: Saccopteryx bilineata; assembly: GCF_036850765.1. Classification (NCBI taxonomy): domain Eukaryota; kingdom Metazoa; phylum Chordata; class Mammalia; order Chiroptera; family Emballonuridae; genus Saccopteryx; species Saccopteryx bilineata. Next base: position 30,753,410 of record NC_089499.1, read on the forward strand.
AGGACTTTGAAAATTCCCTTGAGCCATTGCACGTTCTGAACCACCAACCAGCAGATTTCTGCAGCAAGGGACGAATAAAGCCCTTATTCAGTTAAATTACTCTTTGCCTGTTTTTCTAAGCTTAGAGCCAAATGCACTAATCCTAATGCATATAACTAGATCCCATTATAAAGGTTTAGCACATAATGAATATCTGGCTGTCTACAGAACTGATATAAAGTCCAATTTTAATAGCAGTGCTTATCCACCACACCTACCTATCCTCAGTCTTTTCCTTGGGGCCAGCCCAGAGTAACATTGTGAGTAGGGAGTAGATTTTATCAAATTGCCCACTGCCTCCCTCTGTGTTCTGTTTCACAGTGTTCCTGTCCATATTTAGTTCTTTGTATCTTTATTCTCCCCCTCAACAGTGAGTCTGCCATCATTCATTGCTCTTGTGATACTTCCTTAAAATTGGGGGACAGAGGGATGCTAAGCTTTGTCACAGGCTAACAGGGGTCTCAAACTCAACTCAGCATGTGGGCCGCAGAGCAAGATCACAGCCGTTTGGAGGGCCGCACTAGGTCTACAAAAGGCAACTGTTACGCAACACTTTTCTCACTGCAGTTGAAAACAAAAAAAAAATCAGTACAAAATTGTTCGGCGGGCCGCATGTGGCCCGCAGGCCACGAGTTTGAGACCCCTGGGCTAAAAGGATTATATTCAAAAGGAAGAGAAGGCCCTGGCTGGTTGGCTCAGCGGTAGAGCGTCGACCTGGCGTGCAGAAGTCCTGGGTTTGATTCCCGGCCAGGGCACTCAGGAGAAGTGCCCATCTGCTTCTCCACCCCTCCCCATTTCCTTCCTCTTTATCTCTCTCTTCCCCTCCCGTAGCCAAGGCTCCATTGGAGCAAAGATGGCCCAGGCACTGGGGATGGCTCTGTGGCCTCTGCCTCAGGTGCTAGAGTGGCTCTGGTCGCAACATAGGGACGCCCAGGATGGGCAGAGCATCACCCCCTGGTGGGCAGAGCGTCGCCCCCTGGTGGGCGTGCCAGGTGGATCCCGGTCGGTCGCATGCGGGAGTCTGTCTGACTGTCTCTCCCCGTTCTCAGCTTCAGAAAAATACAAAAAAATATATACAAAAAAAAAAAAAAAAGGAGAGAGATGATGTCTGCATGTTATAAGGGCGTTCTTTCACATTAAAATATTTTTGGTAAGTAATTGTCTACCATTGCACACAGAAAAAGCTTTCCTGGTCTCAACCCTCGGATCTTGTTCACACTTCTTTTACTTTACAATGACCCTTAATTGGGCATCTAGCATGTACTAACTCTTCTTCACTTGGCACTGACACATATGTTGTCCCTTTTAATCTTCAGAGCAGCCCAAGGAAGTGAACCTTGGAAAGACACATGGGGAAAAGGACGGCTTTTGGAGAATTTTTCAGATCTACATACTGTATAGATAGCCTTTCACTAAATTTGTTAAAATTCTTCCTCTTGCATGTATGACAACTGAATCTGTTATTTCCATTTGACAGATGTGAATAATGAGTCCCAGAGAGCAAGCAATAACAGTGGCAGGATTTCTGGTTGCAAGTCACAGCTTTTGCCAGTAGAAAGAACAGGAAGCTTGTGGTTTATTCTCCAGTGTGATTCTATCTGATGCCAGCCACTAAGGGCAAGGGGTCAGTTTTTCTCCTCAGAGGAATTCTGTTGGAGGAAACGGAACAAAAGAGAAAATTAGAGAGAGGCCTCTAATGGCGAGAAAAGTCAGGAGGTCTCATTCTCTGCTCCTTCCAGGATTCCTGACAAAGATACTTAACCTCTGCTTCCCACAGGATGTCAAGGGTGTTCATAAGCTTCCTAACCTCTCAGGGAAGTTGAGAGGATTAATTCTTATTTAATAGCAGTTTGTGATCTGGTGATGAAAGATACTCTGTGTTCTTTGGTCCCCCTAGTTTCTCTTCCCAGAGACATGACTCATGAAAAGTAGATGGGGTAAGAGGTAGGGTGGAGAGGAAAGTGAAGACAGACAGCTGGGAACGACTTGAAAACAGAAGAAGATAGGACAAGAAGGGTGGAGTCGATGGTTCTAGACTCCATAGAATGTGACCAGATTTTCAACTGACATCCCTTCCACCTCAGGTACTCAGAAATGTAACAGGGGTTTCCTTCACCATCCCAGCCCAAAGAGCAAAGTCAAGTGCTAATTTTGAAAGTACTTTTCATGGATTGAGTTAAGGTAAAGTCCTTCCTTCTGCTTCATGCAGTCCTCTGCCATTTAGTACATCTTTCCCCATGAAGATGAAGAAGGACAGGTCTCTCAGCCCTTAGTCATTTGAATATTCATGCTTGGATGTGTCCTCGTATGAAATACCTCTTAGAAAATCTTTCAGAAAGTGCAGGGTTCTCTACATTTTTTTCCTCCTTTTATTTGTTTACCATGCTGTCTGATTTCCCCTTTCTCTCTCTTTTTCTTAATTTAAAAGGATAAGTGTGAAAACATCAGGTCAAACCCTTTTTAGGGTCAAGTCAACATTAGAGCATTTGAAAGTCATGGCTAAGGAAGGAATTCAAGGTTGAAACTGGGAAGGGGCCAACCCTGAGGGACAAACGTGGTCTTTGAGGGTTTTTTCAAATTTATACACGCTATTAATAGCCCTTCATTAAATCTGTAGAAAATTCCTTTTATGGACAAGTCCTGCTGGGGGTGAAGACAATGAAGATGCAAAGACTCGACTCTGGGGATCAGGTTCAGTGACGCAGATCTGCTTTATTCAGGAAGCAAGCTAGCTTATATACACAGGATCAGCCTACAGGGTGTTACAGCATGTTCCTCAAAGCCAATGGCTGAAAAGATCAGGGAGCTGCATGGTTGGCGCTGAAGTCACTTCCTTATAGAGGGTGAGTTCCCTTCCTGAGTATGCTCAGGAGGGTTCTGGGAGCTGGAGTCACTTCCTTATAGTGGGCGAGCTCCCTTCCTGGGTGTGCCCAGGAAGCTTCTGGAGGCTGGAGTATTCTCACAGCATTGCATCAGCCACAGCTGCTAGGAATGCGCTCTGCACCCCACCCACATCTCCCCCTTCTCTTTTAATTAAGGCGAATTGGACTTGATGAATGACAGCTTGTTGTTTGTTGTCTCTACGGGTGGGATAATGCCAGGGTGGGGAAAAGCAGCCCAGAAGTGGGGGTCCGTCTGTGTCTGGGAGTCAGCAGTCACTATAGCACACACAAGCAAGAACAGAGCACCAGGGCCTGGGGGCTCATCAGGGGCAATTCTCTGGACTTGCCTTGCCAAAGCCTCCACATCTCCCCAGGTGATGAGGCATGCATGCCGGCCATTATGTCTTCTTCTGGAGCACGGAGGACCTCTTCCCCTCTGGTGTAGTCAGTGTGGAGAAGGCTAGGGCTGTGGCTTTGGACGAGTGAAGACTGAACCATTTAGTGGATGCTCAAGAAACCCTGTCAAGTAGGTTGGGGGGTTACTAGTATTCAAATTGGCTGAAAAACACAAGCATAACCTCTCCCTTGCATTAGAAGAGAGTGTGATCACTGCCGCTATGCCATGGCTTGGTCCTTCCAGCATCATTTCAGAGAGAGGGGTAGGGGAGAGAGCAAGAGATACAGAAAAGTAGACAAGACAGACAGACAGAAAGAAAAAAGACACATGGGGGCGTATAGGCTGGCCCATGGGTCTGCAGCAGGAACACGTGTTGGAGTTAAAGCTGGGGTAGAAAATGGCATCTGAGATGCTGGGGTGGGGCATTGAGCCCTGGCAGGGAATGTGGAAGTAGCGACTTCTGCTTTTTCCGGCGGCAGAGCTGATGGCGCAGTTAGCAATTCAGTTGGTTTCGTTTCTGCGCACTCAGCCACAATTTTGTCAAACTCAGAGGCTAAACTACTTTACTCTTCAGTGGAGGGGGGCAAATAGGAAGTTAGGGGCTCCTCAGAGAGAGAGGCAGCCTGTAATATCTTTGGCACTGGCAGAGGGTCCCTAGGAGGAGCACTGGTCAGGCAGGCATGTATCGCTAGCAGGGCAGGAATGAGGCCGAGAGGGAAGGTTTGTCCTCCATGTACTTGGGCCAAACAGATGCACCAGAAAGCTCAGGCCCAAGTATCGGGGTCCCAAAGAGGCACGTCCCAGAGCCCAGGGTTGAAACCTGAGAGGATTTCCCAGTAGGTACAAAGATCCTTTTCACTAACTTTAACTCACCTACTCTGCAATAGGGTATGCAGGGCTCGAACCTGCGGGGCTCAAGAGTGGGGGAGAAGGTTTCCTATTGCAGAGGGTCACTCACTCGTCCCTTGGATGCCGGTTGGGTCCCTGTTCCACGTTGGGTGCCAGTTGTGGACAAGTCCTGCTGGGAGTGAGGACAACAGTGAGGCAAAGGCCCAACTCCGGGGACCAGTGACACAGATCCACTTTATTCAGGAAGTAAGCTAGCTTATATACACAGGTTCAGCCTATAGGGTGTTACAGCATGTTCCTCAAAGCCAGTGGCTGAAAAGATCAGGGAGCTGCGTGGTTGGCGCTGAAGTCACTTCCTTATAGCGGGTGAGCTCCCTTCCTGGGGATGCTCAGGAGGGTTCTGGGAGCTGGAGTGTTCTCACAGCATTGCATCAGCCACAGCTGCTAGGAATGCAATCTGCACTCCACCCACATCCTCTTCTTGTGTGTATACCAATTCCATCTTTATCCCCACCAGAGAACTGTTACCCTGCAGTCACAGTCTATGAAATAAATATCCGCCGCCCTTTCAGATACTGGGGAAATGTAAAAAGGATGGAAGAAAGAAAGGATTTATTTCCTCTGAGACACAATATGACACATTTCATGTCTAGGACCTAAAGGGGACAAGATTTATTTTCACTGTGATCTTTCAATCCATGTGGGCAAGATAAATACACAACTATCATTCAACAGATATTCACCAAAGATCTCCTATGTCCTGGAATACCTGAGAGGCTCGATGAATACCCATGAAATAAGGAGTGGAGGGTCAGAGAAGCAACACCTTGTCCTGAGGATCAAGATATGCATGGCTAATTTATAGGGATAAATACAATGAATTCAGAGGCTTGAAGAAAAAAAATAAGAAGCCCAAAGCAGAGGCACCTGTCAGATTTGGATGAGGACGGTGCACCCGAGGCTTTCTTCAGGGACCCTGTGTCCGGTAGCTCAGTCCCTGTGTTGCACAAAAGGACCGGCCAAGCAGCAGACAGCACCAAAACTGGGCTCCCTCCCCTTGCCAAACCAATAGCCAGCGGACCACATCTGCTTGGATGCCAGTTCTTTTACTAATTCACACAAAGGCAGTGTATTTTGGTGTGACCTTGCTTTCCTAGCTCAAAACAGAAAAAAAAAAATGTCCCCACTGTAGCCTCACTTTTCATATATAGTCATGATGATCTCGTGTGACCCAGAAGAAAAGAGAATTGCTGCAAGAGAGCCCTCAATTGGTGGATTAAATAAAATGTTGTGTCATTGATTTCCGAGCACTGAACTATCCAGAGAGGTTGTCGGTGTCTATTTAATAAAACTGCCAAAAAAAAAAAACATTTAATTTTTTTCATCTAAAACACACCCGGAAATTGAACAAATTTCATCAAAATGTTTAAGTGCCAGCCGTGATTCCAATCTAATAAAACATTAAGGCCTCAAGTTGCCTGTACTGCGCCTGTGGCAGACCTCCATTAACGACACGGTTGAAACCTTGTTTTTAATTCTTTTGCAACAAAATCACCCATTTCAGTTCTGCTGGGAAACCTTTTGAAAAGGCCTCTTCGTAAATAAAGCAACCACTTTTCTTAAAATAAAGTGGGCCCAGAGTGTGGCTCCTCCGGGGCCTGAGAGGACTCTTCGCTGCTCCGACACGAGGCAGGCCTGTGCCGTCAGCTGTTGGAACAGAATCTGTTGGTGTCTGCGGCGCGCTGAGTGACAGCAGTGTGCAATCAAAGAGACGCACAGGAACACATCAGACGGCAGGCACACAGAAAGAAATAAGCAGCGGAATGGGAGTATTTTGGAACCTAAATGGACCTTGGCACAAAACACGTTGAAACTGACATTTTGCAGAGCCTGATCGTGTTTATGTGTTGCATTTGGGATCTAGAAAAGGAAGAGTCAGGAAGAAGGGAGGAGAAAGGTTAATTTTTAATGAGCACATCCTACATACGGTCCAGGCGCAAAGGGGCTTTGTGCATATCTGATCCTCAAATTCACAATATGATATTAGATGTATTGTTCTTCTTTACAGACGGGAAAACCAAATCTGAAGAGGTGAATTAGACAGCCCGAGGCTTCGTGGCTATTCTACGATTGAGCCGGAACTGAAATCCGGATCTGCTTGTAACCATCACCCTCCCACTTCCTCTATTCCCGCACTGAGGCGGAAATCGGGGGAGAACACTTCCTTGCACTTCCATCCTACATGCTCTCCTCACCCAGAAGTTTCTAACTGTGCTGGAGGAGTGCCCTTCACTCTGTGTGCCTCCTGTTCAAGAGGGAGAATCCATCTTACTCAAAAAGTAAAGTCCTAGGAAAATCTAGGTTGGGTACAATTAGACAACAATCCAATGGCTCATTGTTCTAATCAAGCTCGGTGGGCAGTAAGGCCAGAATCCTGGATCTGGAGTTCAAGGTCATGACCAGCTTCCCAGGTATCTGCCCAGGCAGCTGTCTCAGCAGCATCTTCTATACACTCACTTTAGATGAGAAACTAAGTTCCTAGCACGTTTTAACACCTGAAGCCTCCGAATGTATTCTTCAGTCCTGAAAGGTCCTCCCCTCTGAGCAAGGGAGATTTACAAGAAAGCAAGGGCAGTTCCCTGAGGGGAGTAAACCCATTGATGTAAACCTGAAAGATCAGTTAGAGTTCCCAGAATTCACCCCCCGAGTGTGCCCCTGAAGTCACCGAATGAGGGACTGTGAGAAACAGTGTGAATGGACTCAAAACAAAACGAGACTCACCTGATTACAAGTTTCATTATGAACCTCGGGTTTTTTAGAGCTGGTGACATCACGCTGCTTTGAAACGTTGGGAAGGGGGGATATGTGGCTGGCATCTCTGCTCAGGGACGCGTGAACTTGGCACAGTCTCGCAGGCCTCCCCACTGACATCACACAAAACTCAGACCTCGTTAGCTCCGTAGGCCGCCCCTGCCCGTCCTCTTCAGAGGTGGTGAGACCAAGGATGGGTTTCTGTTATTTTTTAAAAGCAGCTTCAGATACCACAGGGTAGAGTAATCATCCTGAGTAAATGTCACCAGTTGGAAGCTGTCAGCAGTCAGAAACAAGCTCTGAGACCCGTCACAGCCTCTATTTCCAAAATATAATTTGAATTCAGGGCACACAAGAGCTTTTAGCTGCTTCAAGTGCAGTTCATGGATAAGCGGAAGAGTCCTCAACTGGGAGCTTACTAAAAATGCAGATTCCCTGGCCCTGGCCGGTTGGTTTGGCGGTAGAGCGTCGGCCTGGCGTGCGGGGGACCCAGGTTCGTTTCCGGCCAGGGCACACATGAGAGGCGCCCATTTGCTTCTCTACCCCCCCCCCTCCTTCCTCTCTGTCTCTCTCTTCCCCTCCCGCAGCCGAGGCTCCATTGGAGCAAAGATGGCCCGGGCGCTGGGGATGGCTCCTTGGCCTCTGCCCCAGGCGCTAGAATGGCTCTGGTCTCGACAGAGCGATGCCCCGGAGGGGCAGAGCATCGCCCCCTGGTGGGCAGCGCATCGCCCCTGGTGGGCGTGCCGGGTGGATCCCAGTCGGGCGTATGCAAGAGTCTGTCTGTCTCTCCCCGTTTCCAGCTTCAGAAAAATACAATAAATAAATAAATAAATAAATAAATAAAAATGCAGATTCCCGAGCTCTACTCGCCCTGGTGCATCAGAAGCTGCATTTTTAAGAGATTCCTCAGGTAATCTGAATACCTGTTGAAGTTTGAAAAGTGCCAAAATAGACCAGCATCCCCGATAACTTGCTCTAAATGCGGAATCTCAGGCTCACTGAACCCCCAGGTGATTGGCACCCGCATTTGAGTTGGGGAAGCACTGTTCCAGGGGGCGGACCAACCTGGGCTTTTGTCTTGGCACAACCATTTTCAGGGTGCATGATTTTAGGTAAAGTACATAACTCTTGGAGTTTCAGTAAAAAAAAAAAGGCAAATAGAGCCTTTTCTCAGGAAATTCGAAGGGCTTAAATTAGGTCGTGGAGGTAAAGCTCTTACTACTAGGTTAATGTATACTAAACGCTTAATAAATAATTGTTTTTAGCTTTTACTGTTTGTTCCTTTTCCTCTTGTCTGTCATTCTCTTACCCTAGAGATATTTTGTGAGACTTTCCTGGGTCCCTTCCAGCTTTAACATGCTCTGATTTGACAATTAGTTCATTTTTCTTAAAACTGCTGAGGAGCCACTAAAGCAAACCCTGTAACTACAGGGATTAGGAATTAGTTCCTCATCTATGTCCAACTTTCTTTTCTTGCCAAGTCCGGTCTTGTCTGCAGCGAAGACTGGAAGCGGCGGGAGGACAGAGACCGCAGTGTGTCTTCGGGCACTCCCCCTGGGGAAGCTCAGACCCCATCCCAAGGGTCACAGAGCAGCCAGGCCCTACCTCAGGGAGTTTGCTTTATTTAACCGGGGGGGGGGTCAACAAATAAAAATGTAATTGCAATTGAAATTGTAATGAGTGTTGTGAAGTATTGTGAATAAGGGTACATTAATAAGAATAGAAGGATAATCAGATTTAGATAGTAAAGACGGTGATAGGGGGCTGCTGCTGGAAGGTGGCCTCTCAGAAAGACAGACAAGCTGAGACTTGAAAAGAAAGAGTCAGAGTTAATCAGAAAGAGAACCCCAGGCATAAGCAACCGCACTCGCCATGGGCCTGAAGCAGAAAGTGCCTTGAGAAGTCAAAGAACAGAAAAGACGGTAGGTGTGGCTGGACCCCAGTCGGTAAAGGAGCCAGTTTCTAGAGAGGCTGGGGAGGTGAGTGGAGCCAGATCTGGGCTCCCAGGCAATTGGCTGTTTGATTTAGGGAGAAGAAGGCAAGACGCCGCCTCCGTGAGCTCACGAACACAGGTAGGTAGGTAAAGCAAATCTCACTAACTGCATCCATGCGTGAGCTCCTGGCACTGGGAGGGGCTCAATAACATTTGTGGTTAAGAACAAATGAATAAATGGATGAGACACGCCAGGCAGAGAAATGGATGGTATACTAATGGTGAAAATTATAACCCAGGAGAGATAACTAGCGAAAAAGAATGCAGGGTATTGCTCCTCCAAGTGCCCCGTCTCTCTCTTGCATTTGATATTCTTTTATATTCTGTTAGATTTTCTTATCAACCTACAAACTTGCTACAATATCTCATGTCTTTAAAAATAACTTCATGTGACCTCCGCAGTTATTGTCCATTTCTCTAGTACTCTTTACAATAAAAGATTGAGTTGTCACTTCTTATCTCCATTTCATCTCTTCTCATTTTCTCTATTACAAATAAAATATAATATTGATACACTAAAGAATATATGCAATATTTATGTAGATCATAAAGCTTAATGGTAAACATGGACACCCCATGAGTATTTCACCCAGCTCAACTGTTAGAACCTTACTCATTCCATTCACGTGATTTGTATATTATTCTTCATTCCACCCCTGCCTTCACGAACCTATGCCATAGTCACCCTGAATTTTGTATATATTACCCCCTTCTATTGTACATAGTTTTGCCACAAATGTTCATAGCCCTAAACAGCATACATTTTCTTTTACCTGATATTTCGTACTTTATAAAAATGAAAAAATCAATCACACAAGATTAATTTCAAGTGAAATTGGCAATGTCAAAATATTTAAATTTGTAGAAGAAAACAAAGAACAATAGCTTTATGACCTCAGTTAGGAAATGATGTTATAAACAAGACACAAAGACAACACTAATGATTAAAAAAAGAAAAGCCTCCTTCCCTCTAGATGCAGAAAAAACCCTGTGCCAACCAAGTGAACCATCAGTGATGCTTCTTTCGAGTTAAGCATAACCTTAACGCTATGGAATTCCTTTAAAGCACAACTATCCTCCAGGGATTAGTCATATATCAAGCCTCTGCTGTATATTGGGTTTTCTGAGATGGAGACTGTAAGACAAAGATTAGAATTTTGTTAAGAACAGCTGTTAGGATCAACAACGGTGGGGGAAGGGAAGGAAGCAGAATTGGGCAAGTAGAAGTTGAGCTGTAACCAAGTCTCAACGGAGGCCTCAGTCAATGCCACGGGGTTCTGAAGCTGAGGCACCCTTTAGAGTTATTCTAAGTGGCAGCACAGAGGTCTTTAAACTCCAATTCACCCATCACTGAACGTAGTTGACTTTGAGCAAGATGGCTGTCTTCAGCCAAGGCAATTCCTTTAGGTGTCTGACATTTGAGAGATGAACTTCTAGCTCCTGGGGGTATACATACTCATTCCTGAAGGGAAATCTGGGTGGCACATCTCAGCATCTACCAAAGTCCCTCACATCTAAGATTGAATGAGAATATCAGATGAGAATATCATATGTCTTCTTGAGCTTCAAGAGACAAGGTGGTAGCCCTGGCCGGTTGGCTCAGTGGTAGAGCATTGGCCTGGTGTGCAGGAGTCCCAGGTTTGATTCCCGGCCAGGGCACACAGGAGAAGCGCCCATCTGCTTCTCCACCTCTCCCCCTCTCCTTCCTCTCTGTCTCTCTCTTCTCCTCTCGCAGCCAAGGCTCCAATGGAGCAAAGTTTGCCCGGGCGCTGAGGATGGCTCTGTGGCCTCTGCCTCAGGCGCTAGAATGGCTCTGATTGCGGCAGAGCAACGCCCCAAGATGGGCAAAGCATCACCCCCTGGTGGGCATGCCGGGTGGATCCCAGTCGGGCGCATGCGGGAGTCTGTCTGATTGCCTCCCCGTTTCCAGCTTCGGAAAAAATACAAAAAAAAAAAAGAGAGAGAGACAAGGTGGTAATGAACATTACGGATGAGTGTGCCGATAAGGGAATGAGAAGAGCAAGTTGGTATGGAGAGAGTTGAGAAGAGAACAGTTGCTAGCCCTGGGTACTAAGTCAGGGTTGTGTAGTACACCAGCGCACTACAGCTTCAAAATGTTTCCCAGAATCCACCTCCCTCCTTGCTTTTCATTAGTACTGAATTATTCAACTAGCAAACCAAGTATGTTCTCAGAGAACCAGTCTTACAGGAGAAATTGTGTATGTACCCTCTGTCCACCCACCCACCAAAAAGTCCACTTTGATAAACTTACTCAGAATTTTGCAATCAGAAAATCTAGAAAGAAACTATTTTGATTTCAACATGAATAAAAGTGTTGAATCATTTTGAAAAAAATAAAATGTTATACTTTGAGTTAACAGGTGGGAAAATGGCACTGAGCCAGGGGGAGTAACCCAACCTTTCTAGGTCTTTGGCTCCTTAATCTCTTAATTAGACCGTGCTTCAAATGGAAATCCTGAGCCTCGAGTATTAGGTAGCAGAGCAGCTCAGTAAGGTAGAAGCAGACATACATTAGGTCATAATAGAAGCTGGAGCCATCTGAACAAACAGCATGGCAATTACCAACCTTCCCAGAGCTGTGCTCTGCAATCTTTCAAAAGGTGAGGAGATTTTCAACATTTTTTTTTAATTGACCAAAAAGAGAGAGATAAAGCCATTAAGAAATAGCCAGTCCTCCCTTCGTGCTGACTTGGTATTGCTTCACCCATGCTGAACAGGTAGAAACAATTGCAACTGAATGTGAACATGAACAGGATGAAATGACTCATCCTAGTTATTCTTTAGAATGACAGCGTTCAATAAGCAGCATTTATGTAAGGTATTAATAGATTTCTTACTTACAAGGGGGCTCTTTCAAATCTATTTGGGAACTGCTGCATCTCTGAGTCTTTCTACACAGTCACAGTGCACATCCCCTTTTTAAGAGATCTGAGACGTCCTACAGCAACGAAACCCTTACAATCTTGGTGAGGTGAGCAGTTCTCAAGGGTCAACCCCAGAACACATTTTCCCTCGAACACCCATTAACATCTTGCCAAACTAGAGCCAGTTTGAAAAATGCTGCTCTACCTATTCTATGTCCAGATGAGCAGCCTAGGATGAGAGAGGAGAGGGGGCCTAACACCTGTTAGAAGCAGAATCAGCACAAGAACCCTGGCTCCACAGCCTTCAAACCAGGGTTCTCTTTCCAATCTGCTAACTGATGGAAGAAAATCAGATTTACTATTTTATAAACTGACTATTGAGCAAAGGTTGATCTAAGACACGGAGGTAAGACCCATCTTAAACAGAAAACTTTTTCTTTTCTTTTCATTTTTCATATTCATACCATTACTCTGGGTTTTCTTATTCATACCGTTGCATAGTGTTTTCTTATTCATAGGGTACTTACAGCCCTGGTCTGGGAATGGAGACAGAGAAAGGCAAAACATATTCGGCTTTAATAAGGCAAAAAGTTTCTACCTGAGTCATTGAAGTCTGTGAGTGCCCTTTAAGGATTTTCAGATTTTCTCTGGAAGGCTGAATGACTTGGAGGTGGGACCTGGGACAGAGGAAGGAGAAAGTGGGAAAAGGTATGGGGCCCCAGCAGTGTGGCTAGAGCAGGCTCCAGGGCGAGAAGCCACCTAGATTGAACAACCTGTGATGGACTCCTAGAAAGAGATGTCTGCTTCCTAATCTGAAATGGGCTCCCATCTGTGCTGCAGTGTGCCTTCGGGATACCTCCCCGCTCTGGGCCCCGCCCCCGCTCCCAAGGCAGGGAGGGGCACCGGCCTCGGAGCATGCTGCCTCCGTGAGGAAACGGGGCCAGGCCCACATTTGGAGAGCGGAGCACAACAAAGAACGCTGGGCTCGTTAGGCAGGTGGAGTTGGAAAACCAGAGCTGACTGAAGAGGAGTTTGGAGTCAAGCCTGGAAGCAAGATGTGACAGAAACAACTACGTGCGTCTGTAAGCGTCTGCCCAACCCTTACCCAAGGGTCCTTACACATATTGGAGGAAGGACTGAACTTCTCTCATCAAACCAGGTTAGAGCCTGAATTAATTTATTTGGACACTTAGGTAAAAGGCGAACCAGAAGTCTCAACAGGATATTTAAGGTACACCAGGATAGAAACTAAGGAATATCATGTGAGAAAATACTTAGCATGGCTCCTAATTTCTTCCTGTTGGATCAAGTACGACTGGCTCCCCGTCATCACCTATCCGTGTGGCTCCAGCCTTCTTTTTGCGCTTCGTGTTGTCCACTGTGGCCCCGGGTTCCTCTTCATCTACCAAAGCACTTCTGTAAGGCTAGAACTCATCAAACACTAGGCCAGTTTTTCCTTCTCCCCAATAAAATACATTTAGGATTAGTAGCAAGAACAGTAGGCTGTAGGTCCAGACAGAACTAAGAAAATGAAATAAATTTTCAAGATTGAAATGCTAAGATTTGAAAATTACAAGTTTTTCAAATACTAGGGAGTCCATGTGACAATCTTCTACTTGGTCTGACATCCACCATGTGGCCTGGCATACCAGTTATGATTTAAGTTTTAATTCCAGTTGCTCTAGAATTCCTTAAGTCACTACATCTTTTTTTTCTTTTTTCTTTTTTTCGTTTTTTTTTTTTTTTTTCTGAAGCTGGAAACGGGGAAAGACAGTCAGACAGACTCCCGCATGCGCCCGACCGGGATCCACCCGGCACGCCCACCAGGGGTGACGCTCTGCCCACCAGGGGGCAATGCTCTGCCCCTCCGGGGCGTCGCTCTGCCCCCACCAGAGCCACTCTAGTGCCTGGGGCAGAGGCCAAGGAGCCATCCCCAGCGCCGGGGCCATCTTTGCTCCAATGGAGCCTTGGCTGCGGGAGGGGAAGAGAGAGACAGAGAGGAAGGAGGGAGGGGATGGAGAAGCAAATGGGCGCTTCTCCTATGTGCCCTGGCCGGGAATTGAACCCGGGTCCCCTGCACGCCGGGCCAATGCTCTACCTCTAAGCCAACCGGCCAGGGCCACTACATCTTTTTTTTTACTTTTCTTCATTTTTTTTTTTTTACTATAAATCTAATCAACTCATGATAGCACATTAAATTGGATGTTTCTTGTGGCAACATCCTTTTCCACTGACAAGTTGGGCTCGGCTGAGCTATGACGGACAGGGCCAATTTCCCCTCCTGGACATTCATATTCACGAGCCATGAATGCAACTTTGCAGCAACCCAATATTCATCCTCCCCTACAATGCAATGAGAAACCTGAGAATTTATTTCCTAAATTATTTCTCTTATTTGTCAGGTGGTTTGTGCCTCCTCTTCCAAGCAGCTTACATGGGTCAGTCAGCTGGACCTTACATGAACGAGGTTACAGATGTGTGTGCTGTGCACTGTGAAGTGCCCATTTCCAGTAATTTCTGTGGTTAGTCCAGCCTGCCTCTTTCAAAGCATCAAGGCTTAGAACGCTTCTTCATAGCCTTTGCCCAGGATACAGCTCATCAGGAAAATAAGTCCAAATGGTATCTTTAAAATCAGATGCCAATACCCCATACAGCCCAACAAGACAGCCCATCTGCGATGGTTTTTTTTCCTCTGCATTCCTTCCCTAAGCAAAGCTATTCAAGAGTGCTTGTCATAGAGTTCGGCCAAGGCCAGGAAGCCAAACGTTTGCAAAAGGATCTTATGTTCCAAGGGCCATCACTGTCTCACCAGCAAGGCTTGAGGGACTTTATTAGATAATGGCATTGCTGTCCTCCTAGCCTTTGTGGAAGAATCTCTACTTCTTTTAGAAAGTATTTGGTCACATCAATCACCATGGAATTTTAGATGAGAAAGGTTAAAGCAGTCAGGTGACATTAATATGTGTCCAAGCGCACTCAAAATCTGAAATTGGAAAGCTGAACTGATGCAATTCTTTAACATTTCAAGTAAATGTAGGTGTGTAACATTATTGCTAAGGAATGGATGCAAGGAGCAGTTTCTAGGCTGCATGGCTAAAGGGTATGTGCATCAGTGTAGCTTAGTTGAATAATGTAACATGTTGTTTCTTCTCTGAATTCAGAAGAGCAGGGACAATGCACAAAGCTATTGGTCTGAAGAAAATTCAGGATTAAGTGCAGAAGAAATGTGGACCCATCAGAAATTATTTTCCAACTACCAATACTTGCAACAAGAGAATCCTTCTCTTAGGAAGTGGGAGGAGGAACTGTGTTGGCTATAATGGAAGCTCTATAGACTAAAATTTGTTTGTATTCTTAGGGAACCTTTTCCTTGTTTTAATTAGCCCTTTACAATTAAAGAAAACCTTTCTAGACCAGTATATCATAAATCCACAAGGCCTGGATTTGGAAAACTTTCTCTGAAAATAGTCAAATAGTAAACATTTTAGGCTTTGAAGGCCATTCAGTCTCTGTAACAACTGCTCAATTCTCCCTTTGTAGCAAGGAAAGAACTACAGACAATACTCTTAACAAAGGAGCATGGCTATGTTCCAATAAAACTTTATTTACCAAAGCTGACAAGAGCTGGATTTGCGCCACAGGTGGTAGTTTGCTGGCCCCTATGCCAGACTATAAAAGTTTTATAAGCCTGACCTGTGGTGGCGCAGTGGATAAAGTGTCGACCTGGAAATGCTGAGGTCGCCTGTTCTGCTGAAACCCTGGGCTTGCCTGGTCAAGGCACATATGGGAGTTGATGCTTCCAGCTCCTCCCCCCTTCTCTCTCTCTGTCTCTCTCTCCTCTCTCTCCCTCTCTGTCTCTCTCTCTCCCTCTCTCTCTCCTCTCTAAAAATGAATAAATAAATAAATAATTTAAAAAAAAGTTTTATAAAAGCGAGGACCTATACTCCCAAAATCTAGTACACTGTAGGCACTCAATAGAAATGTGTAAATGATCTTCTTTAAAAAATTGAAATTAGGCCTGACTTGTGGTGGCGCAGTGGATAAAGCGTCGACCTGGAAATGCTGAGGTCGCTGGTTTGAAACCCTGGGCTTGCCTGGTCAAGGCACATATGGGAGTTGATGCTTCCAGCTCCTCCCCACCTTCTCTCTCTGTCTCTCCCTCTCTGTCTCTCTCTCTCTCCCTTTCTCTCTCCTCTCTAAAATGAATAAATTAAAAAAAATTTTTTTTTAAAAATCCTAAAAAAAAATTGAAATTATAATCCTAGCACTACCATTGTGTGACCTTGGACAAGTCATTTCACCTTTTTAGAACTTTAGGTTTTTGAAAACAGAAAAGGTAATGTTGATCTTGCATATTTTTTGAGATGGCTCATAATAATATAAGTCAACCAAAAGAAATTGCCGCCTGACCTGTGATGGCACAGTGGATAAAGTGTTGACCTGCAATGCTGAGGTTGCCGGTTCAAAACCCTGGGCTTGCCTGGTCAAGGCACATATGGGAGTTGATGCTTCCTGCTCCTCCCCCTGTTCTCTCTCTCTCTCTCTCTCTCTCTCTCTCTCTTTCTCTCTCTTTCTCTCTCTTTCTCTCTCTCTCTCTCCAATAAAAATGGATAAATAAAATCTTTAAAAAAATAAAAATAAAAAAAAGAAATTGCCAACATTCATTGATCTCTTTAAAAGTAGCATATAAAATTATGTATTATATGTATCTGTATCCTCATTTAATCCTCATAACAACCCTCTATTATCTCCATTTGGTCAGATAAAAAAACCAAGCACATAGAGTTCAAATAATTTAAGGTCATATAGCAAATGCTAGAACAGATTCAGACTCCACAGCCTGCCCAGTGAATCACTACACACTATTTTCCCTAAATTTGGAAATTAAAAGCAGCTTTTGCAAAGAGTTGTGTTTTTTTTTTTTTACATTTTGCAACTGGCTTGTTCTGTAGGACCAACAACTTTTTATACTTAGCTATCCAATCCTTTTGACCTTATATATTGTTTAAGCCATCATTATTAGAGACTAGAAGGCCACGAGTGATAAATCATGTGAGGTCCTTTTGGTGGCAAGCAAATGGTGGTGAACTAATGCAAGGGGCGGTGCTAATGTTTACTGCAACAATACTAGAGAGTTTATAGAGCTAATAAGAAAGAGCTCAACAATGCCTTGGAATGAAAAAGGACCTGTATAAATAAAAACACTTTTTTTTTTCTTTTCTTTTTTTTTTTTTCTGTATTTTTCTGAAGCCGGAAACGGGGAGAGACAGTCAGACAGACTCCCGCATGCGCCCAACCAGGACCCCCCCCCCCCCCGCGCGCCCACCAGGGGGCGACGCTCTGCCCACCAGGGGGCAATGCTCTGCCCCTCCAGGGCATCGCTCTGTTGCGACCAGAGCCACTCTAGCTCCTGGGGCAGAAGCCGAGGAGCCATCCCCAGTGCCTGGGCCATCTTTACTCCAGTGGAGCCTAGGCTGCGGGAGGGGAAGAGAGAGACAGAGAGGAAGGAGAGGGGGAGGGGTGGAGAAGCAGATGGGCGCTTCTCCTGTGTGCCCTGGCCAGGAATCGAACCTGGGACCTCTGCACACCAGGCCAATGCTCTACCACTGAGCCAACCGGCCAGGGCCTAAATAAAAACAATTAAAAGAAAAAAAAGAAAGAGGACCTGTGCAGTAGGAACCTAAGGACACCGATAATGAAACAATACCTTGAAACCACCTTCTGCTTTCAAAGTATCTCAGATAGTGTTTCAAATCCCTGGAAAGAGAATCACTGTGGTCCAGCTACACCAGGCATGTCTACCCGACATCAATCCACTCTGGCCCAGGAACAAAACTGGTGGCAATGTTCCAACCATAGGTGGAACGGAACCATAAAACAAGCATCCACATCAGTGAGTCTCCTCTAAGTGGAAATCCAAATTCCCTTATTATGTTTGGTTTTCAACTGACTCTACCTGTTATATATTGCCCTGTTGTGACAATTTGGTGTGAAAATATGAGCTTTACGCATTTAATGTTTCTTTTAATCCTCTGTTGCAGGCCCCCAAACACAGAAAAGTGTGTTAAAAGCTGCCTCGTAAACCTGACCCTCATGGCTGTATCCTTCCTACACTGTCTCTTACCACCCACCTTTAATCTTTTGATCACATGATCTCCCATAATCTTTGATCAGCCCCATCCACCTCATTTTTACCGCACATAAACAAGTTGACAGCAAAACAGTCATACTCGCTCATTTGTAGCTTAGCCATAGCAATAAATTTCACTCTCAAAACTTCAATTTTGTACATACCTCTGTGTTTTACATTTTATATGGCTAAAAATACAGACTTAGTGTCATGACTAGATGTTTTAATACAAAGTAGAATCATTGCATTTTTAGTTTTGGTTTGACAAATGTACTCTTAACCTAATTTCTACAAGACTTTTTTTAGGACCCGAGCACTAACGTTCCGATTAGCACAATAATGGAATGCCTGTTAAACAGATGAATATCCTTCTAGAGTGCAGTGTGGTTTTTGTCTCCATCACACCGGGAGTCAGAGTCTTTGGAAAACCTTGAGGTAAACGTGAACCAAGGAAGGTTGGAAAATCTGTTTCCACTGTTGCTTTTCCCTTTTCCTTAATTTGTAGTTGGTTTTCTGCCCCTCTGTGCCTCCGCACCTCAACCCAGAACAAACTGTTCCTTTCTACAAACCGATGACTTCCACATTATACCAGGAAACAGGTCCTGGAATTTAAAGCGAGCATAGAACTTCCTGACACAGAATATCTGGAAGGAGTTTGAGAGAGTCTGGGCACATTTCAATCCGTGGTGTTCTTCACACTTCAGCTGTTGGTGTTTTTTCCTTCAGACCTTTAAGTTATTATGCCAAAAATGAAAGTATTTTTAACTAATAATAATCGCTTCAATTTATTATCTTAAATTAGTTTTCAGGCACTTTACTGAGTGTTTTAAAAGCAATCAAATCTCATTTGATTCTTACTATTATAAAATCCCAGGTCCATGTTAGAGATGAGGATACCAAGGTTCACAAAGATTAAGCAACTTGCAATCCTACACAGCAAATAAAAGGGAGACATTAGATTTGAATCCACATGGTTTGACCCCAATACCTGAACTCCAAATCTTTTGCAGTTTTTTATACTCACTTCTATAGCCACCTTCCTACATCCAGCCAAAAATCGAATGTCTAGTTTCATCATGGACCTCAATGAAGAAGTTGAATTTATTCTTTCATTTAATTTGTATTTATTGCTTTCTTATTGTGTGCCAGGTCCTGTGCTAGGCTCTATGACAAAGCTAAGAATGAACAGTCTCTTCCTTCATGGAGTTTGGAAGACAAGACACTGGAAAAGAGGGAGGAGGAGAAGAAAATAGAGAAATTTTTTTTAAATATATAGTTTTATTTTTTTATTCATTTTTAGAGAGGAGAGAGAGGGAGAGAGAGAGAGAAGGGGGGAGGAGCTGGAAGCATCAACTCCCATATGTGCCTTGACCAGGCAAGCCCAGGGTTTTGAACCGGCAACCTCAGTGTTTCCAGGTTGACGCCTTATCCACTGAGCCACCACAGGTCATCAATAAAATGGCTACTCAGCTGCCATCATGAGAACAATGCAGTCCCAGAGGAGGAAGAAGGACTGGCTTACTTAGTAACCCAGACCAAGTCCCCCCTTGCAGCTGGTTGCTGATAGGGGATGGTTGAGTCAGGATACAAACAGATTTTGAGGAGCTGTGGTACCACTCCAATTCACAAACAGAGGAAACTGTCTTGCACTAGCAGATGCAGCAATGTCAGCTGCTTTTGCCCCAGGCCCTTCAATTATTCTGGATAACCCCTGCCCTACCCCTCCCTTGGGGCTGACACCCCTTGTTTTCTCAGCCCACTTGCACCCAGATGCTATTATAATAAATTTTCCTCTTTGAACACACTAGCCTTGTATTTTCTGTTTGGCCTGAGGTTTCTGCCTTTCATAAACAAAGAAAGAAAATGAGAGGGAATAAGAATTGGGTTTTTTTGTTTGTTTTTTGTTGTTTTTTTGTTTGTTTGTTTTTTGTATTTTTCCGAAGCTGGAAACGGGGAGAGACAGTCAGACAGACTCCCGCATGCACCCGACCGGGATCCACCGGGCACTCCCACCAGGGGGTGACGCTCTGCCCACCAGGGGGCGATGTTCTGCCCCTCCAGGGGGTGATGCTCTGCCCCTCCGGGGCGTCGCTCTGTCGCGACCAGAGCCACTCTAGCGCCTGGGGCAGAGGCCAAAGAGCCATCCCCAGCGCCCAGGCCATCTTTGCTCCAATGGAGCCTCGCTGCGGGAGGGGAAGAGAGAGACAGAAAGGAAGGAGGGGGGGAGGGGTGGAGAAGCAGATGGGCGCTTCTCCTGTGTGCCCTGGCCAGGAATCGAACCCGGGACTTCTGCACGCCAGGCCAACGCTCTACCACTGAGCCAACCGGCCAGGGCCAAGAATTGTTTGTTTGTTTTTTTGTAAGTAAATAAAAATTACAAATTGTACTACTACTCAATCAAATTTAATCAAAATTTACTCTGCAGACCATTTTCAAGGCTGATTCTAGTCTATAAATATTATTCTTTAAGTAAAGAAACAACTTATGTTTTTATTATATAGGCCTTTCTGAGCCACTGGCTTCTGCAGAGAAATATAGAATTCTTTTCAACAAAATGTCATAACACACCCTTAGTAACTCATTTATTACTAACACTATCTGTAATTTATTTATTACTATTAATCAGTTGAAAATTGCCCCACTATTGTAAATTCCTAAAAATCATGGTGGAAAAGGAATGGAATTGCTTTGTAAACAAAGCAAGTATGCAGACCATTTACTGCCAAAGGAAATTAATTTTGTCTTCAAGACTGGGCTTAGATGTGGGAAATTACAGTGGCATTCATCAAATAAGAAATATCACCACCTTATCCTCAAAATCCTAGACTAGTTTAATATTAACAGAGGGTCAAATTTCATTACAACTAATACCACAATGAAGTTAGCTTTCAGAACAGCACAAGAATTTGGATTTTTTTCCCCACCAATAGGAATACAATTAAATTCTATTAACAAAATCTAGAGTAGTAATACATCTTCTGTATTTTAATGTGAGTTACAAAGAAACAAAATACATAAGAGAATAAGAAAATCTTACATTTTCACCCTTAGATTTATTATTGGCCAAAATAATGATACAAATTGTCAAGACTAAGCTTGAATTTTGAAGCTCTCTCCAAGAGTGAATTTTAGTTAAACTTATGTTTGAGCTTCTAGATGAAATTTTCTTCCTTGTTTGCTTTTGTTTTTGTTTTGTTTTGTTTTCTTTAAATTTATGTTCCCTTTGCACATTCCATTTATGCCAGGTCTGGGAGGGGAAAGCGCCAATAATTCTGCAAGATGGCGTGATTGCTATGTTTTGGTTGATTAGGATGAGGCTCCAATAAAGCATCCAAACGTGTTGGTGTGCCTCTCAGTTAAACCTTCAAATCCTCAGAGGTGTTTCTCGTCACTAAAACAACAGACCATAAAGTTTGCTTTATGCAAGTAGATTTATTTCTTTTTATTTGTACTCAAACACAACCGTAAAGGTTTATCTTCTTTTTTTTTTTTTTTAAATAATTTTATTTTTTTAATGGGGTGACATCAATAAATCAGGATACATATATTCAAAGATAACAAGACCAGGGTATCTTGTCGTTCAATTATGATGCATACCCGTCACCCAAAGTCAGATTGTCCTCTGTCACCTTCTATCTTGTTTTCTTTGTGCCCCTCCCCCTCCCCCTTTCCCTCTCCCATTCCCCCCTCCCCCCGTAACCACCACACTCTTATCAATGTCTCTTAGTTTCACTTTTATGTCCCACCTACGTATGGAATAATGCAGTTCCTGGTTTTTTCTGATTTACTTATTTCGCTTTGTATCATGTTATCTAGATCCCACCATTTTGCTGTAAATGTTCCGATGTCATCATTTCTTATGGCTGAGTAGTATTCCATAGTGTATATGTGCCACATCTTCTTTATCCAGTCATCTACTGACGGGCTTTTTGGTTGTTTCCATGTCCTGGCCACTGTGAACAATGCTGCAATAAACATGGGGCTGCATGTGTCTTTACGTATCAATGTTTCTGAGTTTTGGGGGTATATACCCAGTAGAGGGATTGCTGGGTCATAAAGTAGTTCTATTTTCAGTTTTTTGAGGAACCACCATACTTTCTTCCATAATGGTTGTACTACTTTACATTCCCACCAACAGTGTATGAGGGTTCCTTTTTCTCCACAGCCTCTCCAACATTTGCTATTACCTGTCTTGCTAATAATAGCTAATCGAACAGGTGTGAGGTGGTATCTCATTGCTGTTTTGATTTGCATTTCTCTAATAGCTAAAGAAGATGAGCATCTTTTCATATATCTGTTGGCCATTTGTATTTCTTCCTGGGAGAAGTGTCAGTTCATATCCTCTTCCCATTTTTTTATGGGATTGTTTGTTTGTTTGTTGTTGAGTTTTATGAGTTCTTTGTATATTTTGGATATTAGGCCCTTATCTGAGCTGTTGTTTGAAAATATCATTTCCCATTTAGTTGGCTTTCTGTTTATTTTGTTATCAGTTTCTCTTGCTGAGCAAAAACTTCTTAGTCTGATGTAGTCCCATTCATTAATTTTTGCCTTCACTTCTCTTGCCATTGGAGTCAAATTCATAAAATGCTCTTTAAAACCCAGGTCCATGAGTTGAGTACCTATGTCTTCTTCTATGTACTTAATTGTTTCAGGTCTTATGTTTAGATCTTTGATCCATTTTGAGTTAATTTTAGTACAGGGGGACAAACTGTAGTCCAGTTTCATTCTTTTGCATGTGGCTTTCCAGTTTTCCCAGCACCATTTATTGAAGAGGCTTTCTTTTCTCCATTGTGTGTTGTTGGCCCCTTTATCAAAAATTATTTGACTATATATATGTGGTTTTATTTCTGGACTTTCTATTCTGTTCCATTGGTCTGAGTGTCTATTTTTCTGCCAATACCATGCTGTTTTGATTGTCGTGGCCCTATAATAGAGTTTGAAGTCAGGTATTGTAATGCCCCCAGCTTCATTCTTTTTCTTTAGGATTGCTTTGGCTATTCGGGGTTTTTTATAGTTCCATATAAATCTGATGATTTTTTGCTCTATTTCTTTAAAAAACGTCATTGGAAGTTTGATGGGAATTGCATTGAATTTGTATATTGCTTTGGGTAATATAGCCATCTTGATTATATTTATTCTTCCTAGCCAAGAACAAGGTATATTCTTCCATCTCATTATATCTTTTTCAATTTCCCTTAACAATGGTTTATAGTTTTCATTATATAAGTCCTTTACATTCTTTGTTATGTTTATTCCTAAGTATTTTATTTTTTTTGTTGCAATCGTGAAGGGGATTATTCTTTTGAGTTCCTTCTCAGTTGTTTCATTGTTGGCATATAGAAAGGCTATTGACTTCTGAATGTTAATTTTGTATCCTGCGACCTTACTGTATTGGCTTATTGTTTCTAGTAGTCTTTTTGTGGATTCTTTGGGGTTTTCGATGTATAGGATCATATCATCTGCAAAAAGTGATACCTTTACTTCTTCTTTTCCGATATGGATGCCTTTTATTTCTTTGTCTTGTCTGATTGCTGTGGCGAGAACCTCTAGTACCACATTAAATAAGAGTGGAGAGAGTGGACAACCCTGTCTTGTTCCTGATTTAAGGGGGAAAGCCTTCAGTTTAGTGCCATTTAATATGATGTTAGCTGATGGTTTATCATATATGGCCTTTATCATGTTGAGATATTTTCCTTCTATACCCATTTTGTTGAGAGTCTTAAACATAAAATTGTGTTGTATTTTATCGAAAGCCTTTTCTGCATCTATTGATAAGATCATGTGGTTTTTGTTCTTTGTTTTGTTGATATGGTGTATTACGTTAACCGTTTTACGTATGTTGAACCATCCTTGAGATTCTGGGATGAATCCCACTTGATCATGATGTATTATTTTTTTAATATGTTGTTGTATTCGATTTGCTAGTATTTTGTTTAGTATTTTAGCATCTGTATTCATTAGAGATATTGGTCTGTAGTTTTCTTTTTTTGTGCCATCCTTGCCTGGTTTTGGTATGAGGGTTATGTTGGCCTCATAAAATGTGTTTGGAAGTATTGCTTCTTCTTCAATTTTTTGGAAGACTTTGAGTAGAATAGGAACCAAGTCTTCTTTGAATGTTTGATAAAATTCGCTGGTATAGCCGTCAGGGCCTGGACTTTTATTTTTGGGGAGGTTTTTAATGGTTTTTTCTATTTCTTCTCTACTGATAGGTCTGTTTAGGCTTTCTGTTTCTTCTTGACTCAGTCTAGGAAGGTTGTATTGTTCTAGGAATTTATCCATTTCTTCTAGGTTGTTGAATTTAGTGGCATAAAGTTTTTCATAGTATTCTACAATAATTCTTTGTATATCTACGGTGTCCGTGGTGATTTCTCCTCTTTCATTTTGGATTTTGTTTATATGAGTTCTTTCTCTTTTTTCCTTGGTAAGTCTTGCCAAGGGTTTGTCAATTTTATTGATCTTTTCAAAGAACCAGCTCCTAGTTCTATTAATTTTTTCTATAGTTTTTCTGTTCTCTAATTCATTTATTTCTGCTCTGATTTTTATTATCTCCTTTCTTCGGCTGGTTTTGGGTTGTCTTTGTTCTTCTTTTTCTAGTTCCTTAAGGTAGGAAGTTAAGTGGTTCACTTGGGCTCTCTCTTGTTTGTTCATATATGCCTGAAGTGATATGAACTTCCCTCTTATCACTGCTTTTGCTGCATCCCATAGATTCTGATATGTCGTATTGTCATTTTCATTATTCTGTATAAATCTTTTGATCTCTGCACTTATTTCTTCTTTGACCTATTCATTTTTTAAAAGTATGTTGTTTAGTTTCCACATTTTTGTGGGATTTTTTTCCTCTTTTTTGCAGTTGAATTCTAGTTTCAAGGCTTTATGATCAGAAAATATGCTTGGTACAACTTCAATTTTTCTGAATTTGCTGATGTTGTTTTTGTGGCCCAACATATGGTCAATTCTTGAGAATGATCCATGTACACTGGAGAAAAATGTATACTCAGTCACTTTGGGATGAAATGTCCTGTAGATGTCTATCATATCCAGGTGCTCTAATGTTTTGTTTAAGGCCACTATGTCTTTGTTGATTCTCTGTTTGGATGACCGATCTAGAGCCGTCAGCGGTGTATTGAGGTCTCCAAGTATGATTGTATTTTTGTCAGTTTTTGTTTTAAGGTCAATAAGTAGCTGTCTTATATATTTTGGTGCTCCTTGGTTTGGTGCATATATATTAAGAATTGTTATGTCTTCTTGATTCAGTGTCCCCTTAGCCATTATGAAATGGCCATTTTTATCTCTGAGTACTTTTCCTGTCTTGTAGTCAGCATTATCCGATATGAGTATTGCTACACCTGCTTTTTTTTGGATGTTATTTGCTTGGAGTATTGTTTTCCAGCCTTTCACTTTGAATTTGTTTTTATCCTTGTTACTTAGATGAGTTTCCTGTAGGCAGCATATAGTTGGATTTTCTTTTTTAATCCATTCTGCTACTCTGTGCCTTTTTATTGGTGAGTTTAATCCGTTTACATTTAGTGTAATTATTGATACTTGTGAGTTCCCTATTGCCATTTTATATCTTGCTTTCTGTTAGTTTTGTGTCTTGTTTGATCTTTCTCTTTCGTTTTTCTATCTTTTGTTTTTATTTGGTTGTATTCCATACATCTTTCCTCTGTTGCTATTTTTTTTATCTCATGTGCTTCTGTGGTGGTTTTTTCAATGGTGGTTACCTTTGAGTAATGAAAAGGGTCCCTACCCTGTTCATTGTAGCAAACTATTTTGTGAGTACTTTTGCACTCCATCGTCCTTTGCTACTGTTAATCTCCATCTTCTCCCCCTCTTTCTTTTTGTTGTTGTCACAGTTTAAATTTGGTTTTATTGTGTTCTTCTTGGAGCTTTTACTTGTGGCTCTGTTTTTTTTTTTTGTTCTTTGTATCTGATTGGAGAACCCCCTTTAGTAATTCCTGGAGTGAGGGTTTTCTGATGATAAATTCCCTCGTCTTTTCTGTATCTGTGAATGTTTTTATTTCTCCTTCATATTTGAAGGATAGCTTTGATGGGTATAGTATTCGTGGCTGAAAGTTTCTCTCTTTCAGGACTTCAAATATTGGGGTCCACTCTCTTCTAGCTTGTAGAGTTTCTGCTGAGAAATCTGATGATAATCTAATGGGCCTTCCTTTATATGTTGTATTCTTCTTTTCCCTGGCTGCCTTGAGAATTTTTTCTTTGCTGTTGCTTTGTGTCAATTTCATTATGATATGCCTTGGAGTAGGTTTGTTGGGGTTAAGAAAACTCGGTGTTCTGTTTGCTTCTTGAATTTGAGGCTTTAGTTCTTTCCACAGGCTTGGGAAGTTCTCATCTATTATTTGTTTGAGTATGTTCTCCATTCCATTTTCTCTCTCTTCTCCCTCTGATATACCTATTATTCTTATGTTATTCTTTTTGATGGAGTCAGATAATTCTTGTAGGGCTATCTCATTTTTTTTAATTTTTGAGTCTCTTTCTTCTTCTCTCTGTTGTGCCTCAAGTTGCTTGTCTTCTATTTCACTAATCCTCTCTTCTATCTGACCTGTTCTATTAGCTAATCTTGTTACTTCGTTTTTCAGCTCGTGAATTGAGTTTTTCATCTCTGTTTGATTTGTTTTTATAGTTTCAATTTCTTTGGACATATATTCTTTGTGTTCATTGAGTTGTTTTCTGAGCTCCCTAAATTGCCTTTCTGTGTTTTCTTGTATATCTCGGAGGATTTTTAGGATTTTTATCTTGAATTCTCTGTCATTTAGCTCCAAGGTTTCCAATATATTAAATTTTTTCTCCATAGATTTTTCCTCATCTAGCTGTGTTACCTCTCTTTCTTTTGTATCCATGATATTCGATTTTCTCTTCCTTAATGGCATCTGAGGGTGGTTTTGTTGATAGTATTAATGAGATTTAATAAAGAATAAAAAGTTAAAAAAATAAAAAATCAAAAAGAGTTGTTTTTTTTAAAAAAAATTAATAATGAAATAAAGAAAAATAAAATAATAATTTTTAAAAAAAGGAAATTATTCCCCCCCTCCTTTTTTCCTCTCCTCTCCCCTTTTTCTTGAGAAAATCTTGTGGTGAACTGTGAATTATAACAAACAATGCCTGTGATGGAGGTCCTGAATTGGAGAAAAGTAATAAAGTGGCAAAAAAAGAAAAAAAGAAAAAAAAAGGAAAGAAAAAAAAAAGGGGGGGCAGTATGGACCCACAAAAAGCAAATAAGGAAAAAATTTGGGTCAAGAATAAAATGATTTGCTTTTAGGTGTTGGTGTTGTCTAAGAGTTATGATGAGAGGAATAAGAGAACAGAAAAATGGGGGGACAAATTAAAAAAATACTATTGTATTTAGTGGAACAAGAACTAGATAAAATGGAGAGCCAGGGATGGGAGCACTGCTAGTGAGTTAAAAAGGTGAAGTAAAAAACCCCCAAAATGCCACAAACATAAGTTTGAGTCCCAGATAAGATAATTTGTTTGTTATTGAGGTTTGAATGAGAGGAGATGTAAAGGAGA
This sequence comes from Saccopteryx bilineata, assembly GCF_036850765.1. Taxonomy (NCBI): domain Eukaryota; kingdom Metazoa; phylum Chordata; class Mammalia; order Chiroptera; family Emballonuridae; genus Saccopteryx; species Saccopteryx bilineata. The sequence goes on from NC_089499.1 coordinate 30,780,924, forward strand.
AAGGAAGAAACTAATATAGAGGGAGAAAAGAAAGAGAGAGAGAAAAAAAGAGGGAACCAGTAAAAGAAGAAAAAAGAAAGGAGAGAGAGAGAGTTAAGGGTTTTGGAGTGCAACCCTCATAGAGAGAAAAGAAGAGGAGAAAAAAGATAATGGGAGATGTAACACTTATGGGTAGTGTAGTTCAAGGAGAGGAGAGAGTAAGACCGGCAGAGAGTTAATCGGCCAAATTGGAGGAGGAAAAAAAGTATCAAGAATGAAGATAAGAGAAACAAACGAACAAATATAATAAAATGGGATAGGTTATAAAGTCTGCAGATTATTCTTGATTTTGAGAGGTTATCTTCTTGTTTTTTCTTTTCTCTCCCTCTTCCTGGTCGGTGACTCTGTACCCCAGGTTCTGCCCCTTTGGCACGCTCAGGTAGAGGTTTGCAGTTGATAAGTCTCTATGGCAATGTCATGTATTGTGCTTTAGTCTCGTTGGGAGTCAAGGCTCATTAGCTTTCATAGGCTCCGACAGTGAGAGAGTCCGTGTTCCTGGAGCCTTTCTCCTAGTCTTTCCTTCCTCAATTAGTAGCCTGATAATCCAGCTATGGGGTTGTTGCTGCCTCTGCCTGGATAGTAAGAGGTTCAAAGAGCTGGCAACTCCCCACTCTATTTCCACTCAGCACAGGGCTCTGGGTAAGGCTCAGTCAGTCAGAGCTGCTAGCATAATCAGGCGGGCTTTCCGCCCACTCAAAGACCTCTGGCTCTGCCACTCTGTCCGGTAACACAGGCAGGCACCCACTTCCGGGGTGCTTGGAGGAAACTCTCATTCACTATCTGCGCGCGCAGACCAGGATATCTGGCCAGTAGTCTCACGCTCTGAGTGAAACCCCCAACCGCATGGAAATTTGCAGCGCTGGAATTCGCTCTCGCTCCGTCCCCGTGCGCGGCTTTTGCAAGGCGCTGGGGCGGCACGAGATTCCGCTTTTGCCCACACAAAGGCCCCTGACTCTGCCCCTCTGTGCGATAACACGGGCGCGCCCTGCCGAGGCACTCGGAGGAATCGCTCACTACCTATCTGCGCGCGCACACCAGGATATGAGGCCAGCCGCGTTTCCCTGAGTGAAACCCTCACCAGCACGGAAAATTTCCACCGTTGGAATTAGTTCTCGCTCCCTCCCGTGCACGGCTTTCCCAGGGCGCTGGGGCTGCCCAGAGATTCTGCTTTCGGCCCACAGAAAGGCCTCTGACCCTGCCTCTCTGTGGGGCAACACGGACACCCACTTCTGGGGCTTAGGAAGAGATCTCTCACCCACTAACTGCGCACCAACCAGGAGAACGGGTAAAATGGCTGCCCCACTTGTCTTTCTTTGTTTGGGTTTGGCGCGAGTGTTAGCTTGTATTGCCCGGCTTGCCACAGGAACAGTTTTTCCTCCGCTAGGATCTCCGTGCCACAGCCTGGTTCGGCCTTTTGTGCGTGGCCTGGATGTATTCACCCCCTTTGCCCGCCTCACTTTCTATATTCACAGTTACCAGAGAAAGCCGCCCTGTTTAGGTTAGTGAGGAAGGCGGAGCATTTCTTACTCCCTATTTCCTTCAGGATTTGGTTATATATTTAGTCAATTTTTCACTCGACCATACCTTCGGGTGTATTGTGAAGCATCTGGAGGCTCCAAGTATAGGTTTTTCTGTTTCTGGTTGAAGATCTTGTTGAGTTTTGGGGGAGATTTATCGGTATCGCTTCCTACTCCGCCATTACTCTGACGTCATCTCAAAGGTTTATCTTCTGATCAGAGAAAGAAAATAAACAAAGCGACAACGGTCTTCACAAAAGAGAGTGCCTGTGCCAAATTAACAGGGTCTTTATTCTTTCCAGGTTAACAAGAACTAGGAAGACAGAAAAAAGTCGGACTACAATGAAAGGAGGCTCCATGCTCTCCTTTTCTCTGTTACTTCAATTCCTGAGAAGCAAACTTCATGTGTGTTTAAAATCTCGAGGATTTATATTATTAACCAAACAAGAATTTTTTTTACAATCAGGGAACATTTGTCTGGTTTCCCCTTCACCTCCTCCCTCTACACCCATCCCCCAACTGGCACACACAATTTTTGTAGAATATTTTGTTGGCTATAATTAAACTATGTGTGTTAATTAGGATTAGATTTTAAATGCACTGCTTGGGAAGTTGAAAAATACAGGATCTGAATGAGCTCAAATTGAGATGACACTTGAATTTTCGCAGATGTTTCCATAATCCTAATTTCAAATTGATTGTACTTCCTGAACAGTGAGAAGCCATTTTCAGTTATTTATTCAGACGTGTGCACTACTTTTCCCTCTGCCAGTGGGTAGAAAATATCTAGCACTTTCGTTAACTCCTTCAAATAAACTGATTCCAGAGGCAGGTTTTAATGGAAGGCAATGCCAAATAAGACCCACCTGCTCCTAGGGTCACCGCAGACGCCACGTGTGGGCCCAAGCCGAAATCTGGACTCCAGCAATTTGCCCACCCCTCATGATGGGTTCAGCTGGCTTTTGACAGTCATTGCCCAACAGGCCAGGGAAAAAGCAAAGGAAAGAAAAAAGGGATAACTTCCCAAATTATTGGCTCCCGGCAGTCCCTAATGTGTGACACTTGATTCAGCCCAAAAGATGTGCTGCACGCTACACGACATAAGCCGGGGGTTTGGACCCAACACCCAGGGCCACCTGTAAAACACATTCCCAAATAAATGGCCTGTAAAAAAGATAAGCCCCTGCCAAATCTGAGTGTGTCAGCACCAAGCAGCATTTCATTTCAGTTCAAGCTGAAAGGCCTGCACCAGACTTGTAATATGCCAGAGAGAAAGGATGGTCGGCTCTTGTGTCTGCGTGGGTGTGTTACAGTCTCTCTTACCATTTTATTTTATGCTCAACCCAGAACCCAGAAAATCTTCAGAAATCCTGCCTTGGAAGCAACCCCATTCCCCCCGACTAGTCTCCTGTGTGATTATAATTCCTTGCAGCTTTCCTGTAAGTGGGGGGGGGGGCTCTGCTGAATTAGAGGCATCGTGCCTTCTTCCACCTGTAACGATTTCCCACTCAACTCTAAGACAATGGCCATGATTGATCTAATGAGGGGCTGGAAAAGCCAGCTGATTGCTATAAATAGTTGAAAGCAAAAACTTGTGCTTGGCTTCCCAAAGAATTTCTCATCAACTCTGGTACCCTAATCTAAATAGGTAAGCGGCCTCGTGGAAAATTAGGTGAAACACTTAAGCTTTTTCTTGGTGGTGGTTTATATAGATGGCAAGGTAGAATTCGAGCAGAGAGGTATGACTCATGGAATACTCACGTTTTAAAGTAACAATCTCATGCTATCCTATATGTCCCATGAAGGCAGAATTTACTTTTTTCAAATAGAAAGCAGTTTGAATAAATGCCGCTATGCATGAAAACAGAGAGTTGGGCTTTTTTTTTAATGGTTGTTGTTTTTTAAATATTTGAAGTCCAGTGGAAATAGCCTTTGTGCATTCATTTGTTAAAGAAAGTAGCATGCTGCAAAGGTACATAAAAGTAATTCACATAATGTCCCTTAAAAATCATATGATTTGTTTCCTCATTGCATCTTTCACGCTCATGTTTCTTAATCCTGGCTGCACATTAGAATCACCTGATGCCCAGACCACACCTCCCACCCACCCCCAGATCACTCATATCAAAGGGCAATGCTTGGAATCCAGGAATCACTATTTTTAAATTCTCCAAGTGATTCTAACAGGCAACCAAGGATCAGCTGTTATCCTAGGCCCCTGGTCGGCAAACTGAGGCTCACGAGCCACATGTGGCTCTTTGGCCCCTTGAGTGTGGCTCTTCCACAAAATACCACGTGCAGGTGCTACCTCGATAAGGAATGTACCTACCTATATAGTTTAAGTTTAAAAATTTTGGCTCTCAAAAGACATTTCAATCGTTGTACTGTTGCTATTTGGCTCTGTTGACTAATGAGTTTGCCAACCACTGTCCTAGAGGGTCCTAGAAGATCTCCCATAATTGCATGGAGAAATGTTTTCCTACTGTCCTATATGCAGAAGAAAGAGAGTCAAGTAAAACGGTCCCTACCCACCTACCTCTGCCCTGTGAGTTATCTGAGGATGAGCAATGCATGCCTGGGCTTGTTCCTCATCACTGCTAGAGGCCTTGTCTCTGGGAATCACTGCAACCTCCCCAATGTGGCAGCAGAGAGTTGAAGTAACTTGCATAAGGCCACTAGCCAGTAAGTGGCAGAATCAGATTTCAAATCAGGAAGGTGTTGGCCCCCACAGTCCATGCTTTTTAGCATCACAAAAGTCAAGGTTGAATGCTGGAGGCCCATGCACCAAACCCAGCCTGAGACATGTTTTATTTGGCTCACAGAGAAGTCTAAAAACCTTTAAATTTGTGTGCCTGTACGGTAGGTGTATGATCTCCAGTTTGCCTTAATCCCAAACACTCCCTACTGTCTTCACATTGAACACGTTAATCATTTGCATTAACAGCTTGGCCTCTGCCGGCATTTGAGTTCATTTCCCTGTGCTAAGACAGGAAGGGTATTTAGAATTATGGTGAAGTCACAAACACATAACTGCTGCCACCTATTTTTATCCATTACACCATGAATAAGACAAAATTAACACCTTCCTATGGAAACTGATGCTCTTCATTGATTTTACTTAATTATTTACTTCATTCATTCATTCATTTAAATGCAACTAAGAGCAATCCAAGAGGACAGGAATTAATATGTATTCAATTAAGTGCCAGGCATTTGGTGACGCGTTTTACAGACATTTTTTCAGCCAGTATTATATCCATTCAACAACCCATTTGATAATACTAGTATGAATATTTTACTGATAGAGTAAATTGAGAGTATGAGAAGGTGGGGCATTCTCATTTCTTCACTTAATAAACATGAATGAGCAACCATCACATGCCAAGCACTATTCTCGATGACAGTGCCCCAGGAGTTTGAACAAGACCAACAAGTTGCCCATTCTTCATCAGTGACGCACTGGAGTCATCCCATATCAGCTTGCAAGAGCTGATTATTAAAATTTCAGAAATTCTACAAGCCAGTTATTAAACTACTGGTAATTTGAAATCAGTCATGTTAGAAGTATTTATATTATGCAAATCAGCTGAAACTATAAGTCAGGACCTTTTGGAAGGGGCAGTGATTCAGGGAACAATTTATAGCAATTTCTGAATTCCCAGAATTTGAATCCAGAATCCAGCCTGGCTGCCTCTGAAACCATGGCCTTAGCCCTGGCCGGTTGGCTCAGCGGTAGAACGTAGGCCTGGCATGCGGGGGACCCAGGTTCGATTCCCGGCCAGGGCACATAGGAAAAGCGCCCATTTGCTTCTCCACCCCCCACTCCTTCCTCTCTGTCTCTCTCTTCCCCTCCCGCAGCCAAGGCTCCATTGGAGCAAAGATGGCCCGGACGCTGGGGATGGCTCCTTGGCCTCTGCCCCAGGCGCTAGAGTGGCTCTGGTTGCGGCAGAGCGACGCCCGGAGGGGCAGAGCATCGCCCCCTGGTGGGCGTGCCGGGTGGATCCCGGTCGGGCACATGCGGGAGTCTGTCTGACTGTCTCTCCCCGTTTCCAGCTTCAGAAAAATACAAAAAAAAAAAAAAAAAAGAATCCATGGCCATTTCTGCTCTACAGCGAAATAAGGGATTCTGCACCCTCAAGGAGCCTGTAATATCAGAAGAAGGATCAACACCAGCATTAAGAGCACAGATTCTGGTGCAGATGCTGGGATTTGAATCCTAGCTACAACTTATGCCATGTGACCTTGAGGATATAAATGAACGTTGCCTCAGTTTCCTCCTCTGTAAAGTAGAAAGATAATAACACCTCACGGGGTTGTGTGAAGATTAAATTAGTCAATATACATAAACTAAAGAGTGGCTGGCACTTCATAAGAATTATGTAAATGTTAGTTGTTATTATTAAAAAGAATCAACAAAGCAAATGAACCTTTGTATGTGTACAAGTGATTCTACCTTAGAGAGAAAAAGAGAAGATTTTGAGTGTATGCTTGAGTGAATTATTTCTCTGACTTTCTTCCATTTTGTTGAATTGTATTAAAAGATCTTGCAATTTGTTCAAAGTTTGCAGGAGTCAACTGATTTGACTGTGACTGTTTTCGTTTTAGTGGCAGAAGAGAAAACTGCTTGGTTAGGCTGGAGATTCATTTGAATCCAAGAGATGATTCGTTTACACAATCTATATATATTGTGACATCTGAGCCTAGGCTCTCCAAGACTGCCAAAGAAGATTGTGCCCCTGCTGTGTCCACTGGCCTGCCTATGGAAACCAGTGCCTCGCCATGTCTTATTACATTTTTTTTTTTTTGGTGATTCTTTGAAAGCAGGTGTTATGAGTGTTTTAAAATGTTAAAAATGTGTAATCAGTGAATCAGTGTTGTTTGTCATTTCTTTTTTGTTTTCTTTCATTTGTTTTTTTTTTGTTTTTTTTCAATGATTTGTATGAATTGATTATACTAGCACCCTTTTTTTTAAAAAAACATATTGTTGCGTGCCAACTGAAATACATAAATATCGCTATTCAAAGCTACTCAGCTGATGAAAAACAATTCTCATATATTCATTTTAAAGAGAAGAGACAGAGAGAGAGAAAGGGAGAGAAGCAGAAAGCATCAACTCCCATATGTGCCTTGACTAGGCAAGCCTGGGGTTTTGAACCAGTGACCTCAGCATTCCAGGTCTATGCTTTACCCATTGCGCCACCCCAGGTCAGGCAATAATTCTCATATAAAGAATACTGAGAAGAGGAGAGAGCATCCAATAATTGGAGAGACATTTAACCATCTATCAAGATAGACCCTGAACACAACTTATAACATGTATGTTTGTTTCAATGAAAATTCAATAAGAAATACATTTTATTTTAAAAACCAGATATAATTATTACAAGTTAGTAAGAATAGGAAGGACTTGAGCAATCTATTTAAAAGTAGCCATGCAATTTGTAAACTGAAGATTGGAAGTTGTTAATAAAGTAACTAAATCTTATATCTACAAAGATCAGCAAAAATGGCTACTTACACTGTTTCAGAATTTCAGTCCATAAAGGGTTAGTGTGTCATATTTAGTGTCATTTATTTCATTAGATGTCAGATTAAGCAGTCATTGGTTCAATCAGCTTACTAATATTATTACTTTATATGAAGTGCTCCATAATCACTCGCTGTACACATTAAAGGGTATAATTTACACCAAAATCATTAATTGCCAATATTTAGGGACCTTAGTAGGAAATCAAGATGCCATCTAGTCTAGCCAACTAGAATGAAATTTCTTTTCTTCTTTCCCTGGAAATGGCTTTTCCTCAGGCTTTGTCAAAGATTTTGTCAAAATTTTAAGCTAAATAGATGTGCAGTTATATATTAATGACCTAGAATAAATGATTCTGAATTCTGTAATATTCTAATATTTAACTGTGCTGGACTTCCTGCCCAGATTCTTAATGATATGATTTGACTCAAAGACCAGAATAAGAAGGAATAGTTAGTAAAAAAATGTACAAAAAGATTTTACTAAAAGTGGAGAAAGTTAGAGAGATGAAAATAAAATTTTGAATTAATGGCAGGCTTAAAGATAACTTCCAAACGAAGCTGGAAGTTGGGGGTCCCCCTCTCTCTCTCATTTCTCATAAGTCTTATTCTCTGCCTTGCCTTTTGAAATTTTCAGCTCTTTGCGGGATTTTTAAGGGTTGAAATTTAAAGGATGTGTTTTAGTTATTTGTTTAAACTTAGTGTTCTAATGATAAACAAAATATTGTGTGGTTCCTACCTCCACCTGGAGAATTAAACTAAATAAGAGCAAACATTTATGGAATGCCTAGGCTCTGTGGGATGTTGAACGGCTAGGGTTCTGCCTTCCAGAAGATTATATTCTGATAGAGATAGACACATGCATCATATACTGAGGAATAGTTCACATATATGAATTAAATGGATAAAGGACATTGAGAATAACCAAATTAAAATCTCTGAAGAAAAGATTGTGTTATATTTTTATATTCATCTTTCTGGTGATATATGATTATAGAAAACCTGGAAAATTTAGAAAAGTCCTCCAATAACAAGAAAAAAAACCCTAGAGATAATCAGCACTATCAACATCTGGATGTATAGTCATGTTAGCCTGAAACACAAATAAGAAGAATAAATATGAAAAACATCTTAAAGGTAGAACTGATAAGATTTGACAACTGATTGAATGTGGTAAGAGGGAAGTCGTCAAGAATGAACCTAATTTCAAAACTAAGCAACTTGGTTCACGGTGAAACAATAAACCAGATAAGGACCATGAGAAGAGCAGCAGGCTTACAGATAAAGGGCAGGTGTGAATTTCAATATTTGAACTGGAAGTAACGGCCATAGAGTCACATGGAAATCCTAGTACATGGATGGTTAAGTAGAGTAGATACTACCAGTGATATTTTTAAGGTATCTATATTTAAACAAGCCATTTAAACATATTTTTAAAGAGTACTTTCAACAATACCTCACAAATTCTGAATTGTGGTGAGAATTTAAGAAACTAAGGCCCTGGCTGGTTGGCTCAGTGGATAGAAGGTCGGCCTGGTGTATGGATTCCCCAGGTTCCACCCCCAGTCAGGGCACACAGGAGAAGCAACCATCTGCTTCTCCTCCCTCTCCCTCTTCCCCTTTGCTCCCTCCTCCCTTCTCACATCCCATGACTCAATTGGTTTGAGTGCCAGTCTGGGCACTGAGGATAGCTCTGTTGATTAGAGCTTTGGACCCAGACGGGATATTGCCTGTCAGGGCACATGTGGGAGTCTGTCTCACTATCTCCCCTCCTCTCACTTAAAACAAAAAAACAAAAAAAAATAAAGGAACAGACTATAGAGCATGGGGCAAAAGTAGCTCTACAGGTTGTTCATATGGAAAATAATACAATAATCAATAAATAATAATTCAAGAACAAATTCTATTTTACATACTCACAACTGTAAACCTGCTTTTGCCCCACCCTGTATTTCGATCTTGATCATCAGCTCAGATGAAAAGGTTTAAAATATACATATATTTTGTAAAGTACCCTTCCCATTATCTTTGCTATCTTCAGTCATGAAGAGATATGCCATGAATAGTTCCAGTTCATAAATAACTTTCAACTATGTTTACCAATAATTACCGGCCTCAATCACCCATGGAAAGATCAATTTATTAAAACTCTAATCTCAAGGGCTTCATTCTGTTCTACAAATGAGACTACAACGTTACCAAGAACTACATGGTTAACAACAATAAAAACACGTTACACAGCCAGAACTGAGAGTTAGAAGCCTAGAGCCTCCACTACTCAGATAGCGCTTACTTGGCCTCTGTGGCAGCCACTGCAAACAGGAATGATTGATAAATATCCATCCTCCCTTTCCCTCTTTTTGTTGTCCCAGAAGCATCTCCTTTCTGCAGACTCAGCCAACTCTGACCCTTAGGAAATAAATTAGTAACAGACAACTTCAGTTATTTACCCAATTTTTACTTTCCCTTATTCATTGCTAGCAAGTAATTATTTTGTTTATGTTGACCATGACCCCAGACCTGGTGGAGTTAATTTTGACTGACCTAAATCTAAGTAATAATTCATTTCATTTTACTGTTCATTGGTCTAGGCAGGGGCGTGTGCTATACAGTTCTGGCCAATGAGGTGCAAGAGGAAATCTGTTTCTAGACTCTGGGGAAGTTTCTGCCTCCTTAATAAAAGAGAGAGCAGTGGGAGCAGGAAGACCATTTGCCCCCACCTTTCCTCACCCCCTAGAGGACATGATTATGTTGAACTTCAGCAGCCATTTTCAACCATATGAAAAAAATCTAAAATATGCTGAGGGTAACCGTACAACAAAAATCAGAAAATGATGGACCTTTATGACATCTCTGGGGTTCTATACCAACCCTGAAATCCTGATATCTAAACATACTCTTGTTTAACCATTAATTGACATTATAGTTTAAGCTATTGTTAGTCACATTCACTGTAGGTTGCAGTGAAAAGCAACCTTAATACTGTTTATGAAGCACTTTGCATATATTATGCACTCAATAGATTTTAATTTCAATGAAATTAATAGGCAATCCAAAGATCACAAACTGCAGGTGCCCACTGGAGAGCCTAGATTTTGCTGAGTTGAAGAGTGTATCCGGGAGAGGCACCCAACTCCCAAAGTCCTGCAGACTTCACTTCATGCCAGCCTTACTCATTATTCATGTCTGGGTGTCAGCTTTGGCTCCTTGACTCGTTCTTCGAAGTGGTTGGAAGCGTGCCTTGAAACAAGCCAGGCTGCCGAGTTTCTGCGAGCTCCCGTCCCCTACACCTTACACCTCCACCAGGTTGGACACTCATGAGACCGATTTGCACTCCTCTGAGCATTGCTACCTTCTGCCCTTGCTTCTTTCTACGATCTTGGGAGCGACGATGTTGGAGTGAAATTAACAGGAGCCTGGCAGAGTAAGAGAGATGGAAAAGGAACAGAGGTCTGAATAATCCATCAGCTAGCTAATCCATCTCTGAATAATTCATAAACTGACTAATCTGACCCAACCATCCTGCCTATACATCTAGGAAAACAAAAAGGAGCCTTCAGGCAGCAAGCCCTTTTGCTTCTTCCAATGAGCTCCAATATCTCAGGGCAAAGCCAAGAACTGTTGCTGCTGCCACCGCATCCACAGGGTTTGGAAAGGGCAGCCGTTCAGTCATAGGTTCTTCTTGGTGGTTTCACTCGCGCTATAGTAAAACACTTGAGGCAGAGGAAACAGACATCAAAGAATTCAAAGGAAATGAGGTCATCAGAATCAGGTCCCCAGTGTTCCCAGGAAAAGAACTTTCATGGTTAAAAAAAAAAAATAAGACACAAAATAGCACATCTAAAAATCTGATTGTAGATCACCCTTCCTTCTCAAGAACGAAAGAATGCATTTCTCTGTCCCCTCCATGGGCTCACATCATAAAGATACCACTTGCCTTAATATAAACCTCATGGAATCCCATAGATTGCTGCAGCCAGAAGAAACCGTAGAGTGCTATCAGTGAAGGGGAGGAGGGAGATAATGAAAGATTTGAATGACCCATCAAGCTGGTTTATCTATCTCTGAATAATTAAGGACCTGGCTCCCCCAAACTAGCACCTCCAAACTAGAGCCAGCCACATAGTGGAGGTGCTCAATGTCATTTGCTAAAGGGAATAATGAGCCCTTTCTATATACAAATACAGAAAAGAACAAACCCATCTCTAAGAAGTGAGAGATCAGTTGGCAAAGTCTCCCAAGCTCTAGTTCATCACTTTACCATACACGCTGCCAAACAAGTGAAATAAAATCTTTTATCATTGATCCAGCGCTTTCTTTGTCACTCACACTTTGAGGCTGTTGTTATCCTGCTTTGACCTGCTTTATAGATTTTAATAGAGCCTTTTCAAAGTAAATACTTCAGCGATATGTAATGTGTGTGCAGAAAAGTACAGAGACTATAGGGTACAGCTCAAAGTACTTTCTCCATGTGATCATACCTGGCTAACCACCACGTGAATTAAGAAATAGAGATTACTAGCACCCAGATGCCTCCCTTGTGCCTCTGGCTTATTGGCCCCTGCCCTAATGTATCAGTCTTTTTCTTTATGGTTAGTCCTCTTGTGTTCTCTAAGAAATCGTATTGGCCCCTGCCCCTACACCTCCTCCCACCCCCTCATACACACCCATTTTAAATAAATGACTCCATACCTTTTTGCATCTGATTTCTTTTACTCAAAATTCCACTTGTGAGATTCACTTCCACAGTACCATGTATTTATTGCTGCCTAGGATTCTATCAGGCCTATACAGATGCATTCACCTGCCTACATGTATCACAATTTATTCATTCATTCTAGCATTGAGTGACATTTCAGCTGCTCCCACTCTGGGACTCTTATGAATATACCTGATATAAACATTCTAGTCCATATCTTTTGGGGCATATATGTGCATATTTCTTCTGAATATCTACCAAGAAGCAGAATTGTTGGTCATAGATGCATGCTAAACTTTATTGAAAACTACCAGTTTTCCAAAGTGGTTTCACTAATTTATATTTCTACACTTAATCTCAGCCAAAAGGCTGAGAAACTATTAATTTACATTTCTTTAACAGTAAATGAAAGTTCCAACTTGTCCTTGCCAACATATTGTATTGTCAACTTTCGTTTTGTTCTGTTCTGTTGTTTTTCATCATTCTGACAAATACATGTTATCTTGCTGTGTTTTTAATTTGCTCTTCCTGATGACTAATTATGTTGAGCATTTTGTCATATACACGTTAGGCCATTTAGATAGTTTTTTTATAAGGTGTCCTTAACTTTTTTGCCATTTTTAAATTGGATTATCTCTCTTTTTACTGATAGAAAGGATGTCTTTCTATACTTTAGCTATAAGTCTTTTGTCACATTTTTGCACTGCAAATTTGCATTACCTTATGACTTTCTTAACAGCATCTTCTAATGAACAGGAATTCTTTATTTTTATGAAGTCAATGTATCAGTCTTTTTCTTTATGGTTAGTCCTCTTGTGTTCTCTAAGAAATCTTTACCTACCCCAGGTTTATAAAGATACTGTCTTACATGATCTTATAGAACTATTCCACCTAATAGAGTTGCTACTAGCCACATGTAATTATTTAAATTTATATGAATAGAAACAAGATAAAATGAAAACCTAATTTCCTCAGTTGCACAAGCCATATTTCAAGTGGTCAATATCAGTAGATAGTTAGTGAGCAGTAATAGTGCCACAATCACAGAACATTCTATTGAACAGCACTGCTCTAGAAGCTTTGTTGTCTTAATTTTATAATGGGTATTCACAATCTACCTGAAAGGAGTTGTTGTACAATGTGAGGTAAGGCCATTAAATCTTTTACTGAGACCACTGATGGGATATTTGGCGATCAGAAACATTTGTATAAGATTCTACTTAATCAAAAATAAATAAACTTGGCCCTGGCCGGTTGGCTCAGAGGTAGAGCATTGGCCTGGCATGTGGGGGACCCGGGTTTGATTCCCGGCCAGGGCACATAGGAGAAGCGCCCATTTGCTTCTCCACCTCCCACCCCCTCCTTCCTCTCTGTCTCTCTCTTCCCCTTCTGCAGCCAAGGCTCCATTGGAGCAAAGATGGCTCTGGGGATGGCTCCTTGGCCTCTGCCCCAGGCGCTAGAGTGGCTCTGGTCGCGGCACAGCTATGCCCCAGAGGGGCAGAGCATCGCCCCCTGGTGGGCGTGCCGGGTGGATCCTGGTCGGGCGCACGCGGGAGTCTGTCTGACTGTCTCTCCCCGTTTCCAGCTTCAGAAATAAATAAATAAATAAATAAATAAATAAATAAATAAATAAATAAATAAACTTGCATTGGTTAGTCCTCTTGTGTTCTCTAAGAAATCTTTACCTACCCCAGGTTTATAAAGATACTGTCTTACATTATCTTGTAGAACTATTCCACCTAATAGAGTTGCTACTAGCCACATGTAATTATTTAAATTTATATGAATAGAAATAAAATAAAATTAAAACCTAATTTCCTCAGTTGCACAAGCCATATTTCAAGTGGTCAATATCAGGAGATATTAAGATATAACACTAAGATTTTGGTGTTTGTTTTAGCACCTAGTGTTGCTTACCTTAAAAAAATCAGTCTTGTTTTTGCTCCCTTTCATAACCTCCACTTTTGGTATATGCTTTCGTTCGGGGTAAGATTTGTAATTCCTAACCTACTTTTCCTTCCTTTTAAAAACTCGATTGAAACATCTTTTGAACCCCATTTGCAGGCTTTCCTCCCATCCCTGGATCTTTGGAATGTGGGGCACATACAGTCACACACCCAAGAGAAGATAGTCCTTGCTGAGCATTTGCTATATGCACACTAACCTCCACCAATGTTTAACTCTTCCTGAGATTTTTATATGAATATTATTCCACACTCTCTAATCTGATTGGTCTCACAAAATATAACCTGATCGTTATAGATATGTTCATGCTTCCCACAGAATGTATAGGGTGGAAAATAATTCCAAGAACTGCTTCTCACAGATACCTCTTTAATTGTAGGCTGCCATGAACTTACTGCAACCTGCCAAGAGTTACTGTGCAGGACCTAAAATGGGGGACTGTATAGAAAGGGAAGTATCATTTGTCTTGATGAGTGCTGCATCAGACACATCAGGGGGCTAAAGCCACTTGTGCCCATGCTGGAGCAGAGTCCTACGGGCTCCAGATAGAATAATTACATGAAATTGACACTAGCAAGTGAACCATACAGGTGAGGCAAAGGAGATGTGCTACTGGTCAAACATGGAAACCAAAATCTATCTTTGTCTTAGGTCGAGCTCCCCAGGAATGGACCTTGAAATGAGAGTCTGTGTGCAAAACATTTATCAAGGAAACGCCTCCAGGAAGTGGTGATTGCAGGGGAGGGCAGGAGAAGCTACAACTCAAAGTACTATTTCAAGAAAAGTTCCAGCCTTAGTCTGATCTCACAGGAGAGTTCTGGGGTATAAATTACCCAATTCCTGGCAGTATTGCTGGGCTTTTATGTGTTTGTACTATTCAGTCACGGAGAACAAGCTACTGTTAGTGGGAAAAGGAGGAAGCAGGAGGCTAGTGTGGAACAGAATTCCTAGGCACAGCCAACCGTCTTTGCTGTGGGCAAAGAGCGTTCGTATGGCACCCATAAATTAGCAATAGAACAAGGTCTGGGATCTAAGAGGAGCACCATTAGCGTTCACATGCCAGCTTTAAGGGACAAGAACAAGCCTAATGATAGGGGACAAAGTCAGAGGCTAGGATGCAAACAAATTTAGGAACAGACCCTGATGGGGCCAGGTAGTCCAGGCTTTCTCTTAACTGGTTGGTCTCATTGAGAGCATAATTGAGTTTGTCTGGGCCACAGATACACAATCAGAGCTGACAAATTGGATGATTTGATCTCATTGACTTCATTACATAAATTCCCAAGTAGTTCCCTTATGCATGGGAGTTCTGCAATCCAGTAACTGCATCATTCATTCCTTTATTCATTCTCAAGCATATTTGAAGATCTGCATGAGTCAGACACTACCTGAGGAAAAAACTAGTAAGACCGACATGGTTCTCATGGTACTTACTATCTAGTAGGAAGGAACTAAAGTTCAGAGAGGTAAAGGAACTGGCCCTAAGCTACAGAGCTAGCATCTCAAACGCACTCCTAAAACTCTTAATTCAATTGGCTCCCTGGAAGATGTAAACAGTGAAGTCACTCATGGCAACATAAGCAATGGCTACATTGTCTTCCTCCCTAAAAAGGCTTCTTGGGATGCTGGGAAAAGTCAAATGAATTGAATGATCACATTAGACATTTTCAGAGAGGTGTTGCTTTTTCATTAAAGCACCATTATTAAGAAAACTGAGCAAAAATTAAAAACCAAATAAAATTTTTGTGTAGAAAGCATAAGACTGAAAGACCATCCTGTCCCTTTTATAAACACCTTTCCCAAGATGTGGAAAGACATGGGGATAGGTGTATAATTTTACTGATCCTTTAGAAGCAGCTGAAATGTGGAAAAACCAGGGAGCTGGCTTAGAATAGATCCCCTGCCTTAGCTTCAGCTGCCTAAATGTGGTCATTTCAAGACAGATTCCCAAAGTTAATTATGTTTTCCTGTAAAATGTAGCATTAATTGTAAGTGTAGAGTATTAAAATGGAATGTATAATACACCACTCTACTCAAATGGTTTGTTTTTTTCCCCCCAAATAAGTGTACTGCACATGATGTCCCTGTAATGGTATTAATTATTTATCACTCTATGTGGAGAAAATATCAATTATAATAAAGTGTAAAAGGGTTATTAGCTTTTCTGCACAATAAATAAAGTGGGAGTTGTGAGATCAATGTGATGAATATATTAAGTTAAAATTCTCTTTTGCCTGTTGATGGGATGTTATGGACCAACCTCATGAAAGTGTTATAGACATTTAAAAAAAGAAATAGATTAAATAAAAATAAAATCTATTAAAGAAGGTAATTTTAAATATTTCATGATATAATTAAGTCTTATTAATGTAACATTTTTTAGATTAAAAATTCACAGGATTGTCATCCCTTTCATCTTAATCACACACCATGTTTATTGTAATTATTTGTTATGTGTTTTCATTAACATTTGATGAATATTAACTGTTTGAAATAAAACCGTATTTTTCTTGGCCCTGGCCAGTTGGCTCAGCAGTAGAGTGTCAGCCCAGCATGTGGAAGTTACAGGTTCGATTCCTGGCCAGGGCACACAGGAGAAGCGCCCATCTGCTTCTCCACCCTTCCCCCTCTCTTTCCTCTCTATATCTCTCTTCCTCTCCCGCAGCCAAGGCTCCATTGGAGCAAAGTTGGCCCGGACACTGAGGATGGCTCCATGGCCTCCACCTCAGGCACTAGAATGGCTCCGGCCACAAAAGAGCAAAGCCCCAGATGGGCAGAGCATCGCCCCCTGGTGGGCATGCCAGGTGGATCCTGGTCTGGTACATGCTGGAGTCCGTCTGCCTCCCCGCTTCTAACTTTAGAAAAATACAAGGAAAAAAACCCCCACAAAAAAGCATATTTTTCTTTAGCTGTGGTAACTAACAGGAGCTACTTTACAGCTAGCAAATGAAGAGGAAGAAAGGAATGGTGAGCTGTCCCCCCAAGTCTCCTCAGCCAAGGACAGGGTGTGACCAAAAACTTTCAAAGTTTCACCTCTTGCTTCCAACTGTGGAAGATGTGTACCTTTGCCTCCTGAGGAAACCCGTCTTAGCATCGTCTGGGGTGCACAGGTGTAGAGTGGAACAGAACTGGATTTCAATCCACCTTGTGGTACTCACCCTTCTTAGTTGTGGGCAAGTTGCTAATTCTCCTGAGTCTCAGTTTCCTTGTCTGTAAAATAGAAATCATATACCTGCCTTGCAAGGTAACTGTGAGAATTGGAAATAATAAATATGTAGAGCCTGGTCCAAAGTAGATGTTGAATAAGTAAAACAACAACAACCAAAAAACACCAATAATTTGAAGCACCTCGCTCAAATATTTAAAATGATGGAAATAAAGGCAATAGAGTGATTTCTGATTTCATTCAGCTGCAGAAATAAGAAAATAATATCGTACATCTGATAACAAAATTCTTTTAAAAGAACATGCATTGAAAACTAGTGAGAACTCTTGTGCTACAAAAGACATCACTAGGAAAATCAAAGACAAGTGACAGACTGGAAGAAAATATTTGCAAATTTTATATCTGAAAAAGGACTTGTATTAAAAGTATCTAAAGAATTCTTACAATATAAAAGAGACAAAGCATCGATTTTTAAAAATTGGCAAGGTATGTGAATAGATGTTTCAACTAAGAAGATATACAATATAGACATAAAACATGCATATCATTAGTCCTTAAATTAATTAAAATCACAATGAGTTTTTGTACCCATACTACACACTAAAATGATTGAAATCCAAATGAAAGACAATTCCAGGTGCTGATGAAGATGTGGTGAAGTTGAAAATCTCATGTACTGCTGGAAGGAATGTAAAATAGTGCAACTACTTTGGGAAACACTTTGGCAATTTTCTGAAAGTCACCATATGACCCAGGAATTCCACTCTCTGGAATCATCCCAAGAGAACTATATCTACTGGTCCTCCACCAAACACAGCACCTGTCATTGTATCTTTAATGATTTTTTTCACCTCTATTCATTCCCAATTTTCTAGAGCCTAAGGAAAAAGTTAAAAGAAAATGGGTAGAGATACATGCTAATAACAATTAAGGGGACGTCAATAAAAAGCAAAGACATCGTTTTACCCATCAGCTGAATTGTCTCCAACTTATTCTCTTTTCACATATCAAATCTATTTCAGGATTACATTACAAAATTTTTCCCTTTTGTATTCAGTAGTCACAATAAATGTTCCAATCCAATGAAAGTACACAGGAAACTTACTTGGCAACATTTATGGGTCACAATACTATAAAAAAAAGCAAATAAGGCATGAGTCACAGTAACCTGAAGATCAGTCTAAACGTATGAACTCTCTAACAGCAGGTTAATGTGTGGTGAGCACTATATTAAATGATCGTGGTCTTAATGCTTTAAATCACAATCGTCTTAGCTTTCATGATTTCTTACTAACAGAAATGGTATAAATAAACTTATTTAATGCTTTGAGCTTTAGGTTACTCATTAAAGAATAACAAGTGCCAGAAAGTTCAGTGTTCAGCTTCGCTTGTTTGGGGGTCTATCCTTGTAAATTGTGGAGGTTTCATTAAATAGGCTAATGTATGTAAGAAAAATATCTATGGATTGTATACAAATGTAATCTTTTTTGAGGGGCCAGGGGAGCTAGGTGTCATCTTAATATTGACAGCCTCACACAACATTTATCATAGCTTTCCAAGTAACTTTGCACCGTATCAAATTTACAGCAGGGCATCCCATAGGGAAGTTTGGTTTGAGGAACTTATAAGAAAATGAAGGAAAGAGTGAGCAACTAATACTTTCTCATACAAATAAAGATTGGGCGCAAGGGAGTACAGAAGGTGATAAATACGATCTGGAAGGAAATGTTAAGACTGTCTGCTTTACCTCTGAAATGTTGCAGTGGTATAATTCTCTGTGTGTGAGCATAATTCTACTAACAGCCTCTGTTTCACAAGATATTTCTACCCCCCTGTAAAGCTGTGAAAGACCTCATGGGAGGAATGCATAAAGATGGAGTGAAGAGAGAAAGAATAGCAACAGACCGTGAATGTAGACAAACTGAACTACATCCAACCAATATTGTTTACACAAAACACAGTGGCATTGGATCATTTTTTAAAGACTTGGTTTTGTCTCCTTTTTAATTATGCAGGATAAAATAAAATTGAGTGACTGAGAGGAATAAATAGATAATGAAGTATCAAGGGTTTTTACATAGAAGCTCCTTATTAAAATGACTGTCTCCTTCAACTGTTTTAATCTAATTTCTGCAAGGCAGGTTTTCACTTGTTCTGCTCATATAAATGCACAGGTATTAGAGGTATTATTAAGACACTATGTAGTTCACACCCAGAGCTTGAAGAACTACTTTAACCCCTTAAACGCTCAGTGAATCATTTCTCCACAAATGGCCTTCTTCTGTGTACTCTTCCCATTTGCTCCTCTCCACGGAAACTTAAACTATCTGGCTAACTTTGGGAATATGTTAACACTGTCTATAAGGCTGATTTGTAATCTCCTCTTGGTAATACAGTATATGATTCTAATCAATAACAAATCTTTAACACCCTCTCTCACCAGGCTAGTGATCTAGTACTGAAGAATAGAATAAAGTTAATTTGCAGTATCTGTCTTCAGGATACAGAGCTTAGTTCTATGGTAAGAAAACTCACTCCGCCCAGTTCCTTTGTTGGTCAAGTGATTATACAATTCAGGACTTTTTTTTTTAAGTAAAATAAGGTTCTGTTAACTACACAAGGATGACAAGCATAAACTAGGAGAGTCTTGCACAAACCTGGACAAATGGTCACCCTATTTATGGGTATACAGACCATAAAAGCTATTGAAGTTTTGAGCACAGAGACTTCCCACTGTCTGGTTAAAAGCCCTATTCCCAGCCATGATGTCTTTATTATGTAATAGGACTGCTGGATCATAAAGGATCCAGATTGAGTCCTCAGTTTAGTAAACATGCATTGCAAACAAGATTGTATATTTTGTAGAGGACCGTCATGGTAGGACAGGTTCACAGATGTAGTATGGAATTCAAACAAATTGTTTTCACTGTTTCCCGTGAGTATTTTGTTTTTCCTCACCTCACGTTGTTTCTCTCTCAGGTATGTCTTTCCTTTAATTGTCCTCAAGGCCCAACTCAGACGCTCCTCTTTCACAAAGCATCCACTTAGATTAGATTAGACTAGAACCAACCTCTTCCCATGCAATGCTTCATTTGCACCTCTACCTGATGACCTTACTCTTTCTCATCTCTGAGTACAATTATTTACTTGAAGACATTATCATTCCTCCTAAATGTCATTCTACAGTACAGTAGCCAGTCTCCAGACGGCACCAATGAGGCTCAGTTCCTGATAGTCACACCTTTTGCATGGTTATTTTCTCCCCGTCCCCACCTCACCAGACACACTGAATGGAGACGGTATGTATAACCAATGAGATTACAGAAATAGTAGAATATGACTGCTGAGGCCTGATCATGAATGATATTGAGTGTTACTTCCCACTTTCAGTTGGATTATTGGCTCTGAAAAAAGCCAGGTGCCATGTGAGAGAGACAATAAGCATTCCCTCTGCAGGAGCCCATGTGGGATAGAAATGAGGCCTTCTGCCAGAGACAGATTACAGTGGGTTGAGGTCTCAGGAGCAGAAGAAAATATTGGTCCCCTTAAAAAGAGAGAGAGAGAGAGAGAGAGAGAAAGAGAGAGATGGGGAAAATAAAAATACGTGTTAACCATATTTTTAAATAAATAAAAAATATTATGTACTATTAATGTTAAAATTGCACATATGACACTGAACTTGGTGTCATCAGAAAAAAAAGTGTAAAGTTTGGGTTTTGCCGTGCCCTTCAGAAGTTGGGGCCCAGGGCGTGCACCCGGGGCACCCACTGTTAAATCCTCCTCTGCCTTCTGCCCATAACCAGCACTAACTCGTCAGGAATACCAGTGGATCTCCTAGCTTCAATTATGCCTTCAGATGATTGTAGCCACAAGAGGTATTCTGATTATAAACTCATGAGACATCCTGAGCCAGAAGTGCCACCAGCAAAGCCACTCCTGAGTTTCTGACCCACGGAAACTATGAGACAATACATGTTTATTTAAACCACTGAGATTTGGGAGAGATTTGTCATGCAGCAATAGATAACTAATACAATAGAAGCCAAAAATGTTTAGACATGTGCCCTATATTTAGCATGGTGTCCAGCACAGAGTAGGCACTCTATAAATATTTATTAGATTGAAATGAGTTGAATTGATTTATGCTATAGAGCTGAACACTGAATTTATACATGACATGACTCTTAGAATAACAGGTATGGACATTCCTGACCTGCCAGTCCCTGAGTGAGATTTTAGGAACAATCCATTTATGTAGAAGTAAGCCATAGTAATTAATAATAACAAAGATCTTTTTGGAACAGTTTATAAATGCAAAGCCTTATGCTTTAAATATATTAATATCACTTCATCTGCACAAAATCTATACGAGTTAGATATTACTGTCTCCATTTGACAGCCAAGAACATTGAGACACCTTGCCCTTGGCCATCTAGTTTAGCAAATACTAGAATCAGGAGTTGAGCTTTAACAACTGGATTTCAAAGTTCATGCTCTTACCATCCCATCACCTTGCCTATCAGAAATAAATAAATAAATAAAGCAGACCTCTAGAGTGCCCTAGTAATGATCTCAAAAGAGTCTCTCAACTTTTTGTGTGATGACTATGAACCAAATACTAGACAAGTTGTTTTCAAAGTGTAGACTCCAGACCTGCAGCAGCAGCATCTGGTTGTTAGACATACAAGTTCTCAAGCTTACCCTCGACCTACTAAATCAGAAACTCAGGGAGTAGGACCTAGAAGTATCTGTTTAATAATCTCTCCAGGGGATTCTGATATTGGCTCAACTTCAAGAATCATGCTCTCAGTTGTCTGCATTTCCAGGGCCACTTGACCAGTAATAGAAAAGGGACACATATTTTATTCCAACTCTGGCCTCTCCACAACTAGATACTAGCTCCTGAATCAATCATTTAACCCTTAACATGCTGAGTAAACGGGGCTGCTCAACATTTGGGCAACTCCAGCAAATTAGCCGTACACCACTGAGAAAGATATGCAAATAAGGGGTTTATGCAGGCTTTGATGATGCTTTCTATATTCCTTGTTGAACTAGCAGAGCCTTTAAGTGGGTAAGGGACCGTCCCCAACCCGGGGAATTTCCCAGTGAGAGGTAGTAGCATCCTTTCTACTTTGGAAAACCCAAGTCTTAATGAAGCTGATGGAGTTCCTTAAGAGATTATTCACAAAGATTGGATCTAAAGGAGGCTTATCCTACAAGCACAGGACCCCTAAAACCCAACTTCTAACAGTAGCAATTCTAATAAACATTTGACTCCACAATGATATGCTCTTTTTATTTAAAGAATAATAGTAACTATTATAACATGAAATAATATAATATAAAATGAATAACAGGTATACACAATTTAATGAATTCTCACCTGAAACTCTTGTTTTGAATTATGTGTATTACATGGAAATATTTAATAAAAATCCTGGTTAAATTTAGATAAGCTTTTTTTGTATCAATCACTTCTCATTTTTTCACATAGCTGTGGTTTTGTGTTTTTCTTGTCCAGTTATTATGAGTAACACATTCACCTGCCTCTTTCTTTTTTTTTAATGAGAAATAAAAAAGTTAAATTGAAAACACTTCTATCTACAATTGAAAGGTTGGAAACATAACAACACAAATTCTAGAAACTACAAGGTTTCACCTACACAGCACACATTTGTTCTTTTGTTGCTATTTAAATACTTAAAAGTAAGGTCTAAGACTAAAATAGCTCAAACATTATGTCAATGTTGCAGTAACAAATACCCCTGTCAGGGCTCCACTGAGAACCTTCTGGCAAATACCCAGTGTCAGAGCTTGGTTTTTATGTACACTAAGAAAACCCAAGAGAATCAAACCCAAGTCACAGAAATCTGGTGACAATTCATTGAGAAATATTATCTCACCTAGTTAGGAGAGTAAGGCTACTTCTGATGCTGTCTCTTAAGAGTCACTGCTGAAGAAAGTGTGAAAGAACACTCAGGAATATATAGTATTCTAACTCAATGCTCCTGAACTTCTAGAGTACATAGGAATTTCCTGGGAGTCTTGTAGTAGGTCGGGGGTAGGACCTGAGCTTTTGCATAACTGGCAGCGCCCAGGTGATGCTGAGCTTCCTGGTCCTGAGACCACACTTTGAGTTGTCTACACTAGCTCTCTTCCCCAGAACAGACAATCTCTTCCCCAGGACAAACCGGACAATGAGAAAGACTTCTTTTTAAATTATAAATTGATTCTTAACTGCCAAGGTGAGAAGAGTATCCCATTGTATTAATCATTATTATGAAAAGATCGATATAATGTCTTCCTTTCCAGAGGGAAGGCTCTCAGGTAGGACACAGAGCTTATTTTCTGTATAATCTTGGATAAGGTTCTAAACTCTTGGAGTGAATGACACTTATTTAGTGAACTCCTCCCTGGTACCAGGCTCTGTGCCATGCCCTAAAGATAGGATGGTAGACACAATCTAGAGAAGATACATGTGAAAGCAGGTAATTTCAGAGACTGTGATAAGGGCTATAATAGGGATTATAGGAGCGCAACAAGAAAATCCCTACAAACTGACACCCATTTGACAAATATGAATTAGCCAAGTGAAGGGAAAAACCATCCCTGGTGTGCCTGTTGTTATAATAGTGACCCTCAAGGAATCAGGACACTCTGTGTCCACTCCTTTATAATGCTGTTCTTCCAATCAAGCAATAAAATCTACTTCCTTGAATCTGACTGTGACTTTCTCTAACCAATGGGATGTGGAAGAAATAACATACAGAAATTCTAGAGCCTTAGTCTTAAGAGACTTTGCAGTCTCCATGGTCACCATCTTGGAGTATAGCCAATATGTAAAGACAATTGGGCTAGGTGACTAAATGATAAGAAGCCATGTAAGAAAGAGACATCCCAACTTTCTAGCTAGCCAAGACCCCCGGACATATAAGTAAGCCTATTTTAGACTCTTCAGCTCCAACTGGCCCATCAGATGAATACAGTCATGTGAGAAATGCAGTCACATGAGAATAATAACCTGGGCAAGACTGGCAAACACCTAGCCAAAACACAGAATCATGAGATAACTAGTCATCATTATTTTGAAACACTAATTATTGGAGTGGTTTGTGATGCAACAATAGATAATTTAAACATCAAGTGAAAGAGAGATGGAGAGAAAGATGGATGGGGGTGGTGATTTTTTATTTTTAAAAGAAAGAATCCCCTGGCAGTTTGGCTCAGTGGTAGAGCGTCGGTCTGGTGTGTGGAAGTCCTGGGTTCGATTCCTGGCCAAGGCACACAGGAGAAGCTCCAATCTGCTTCCCCCTTCTCCTCTCTCTTTGTCTCTCTCTCCCCCTCCCACAGCCAAGGCTCCATTGGAGCAAAGCTGGCCTGGGTGCTGAGGATGGCTCCATGGCCTCTGCCTCGGGTACTAGAATGGCTCCGATTACAGCAGAGCAATGCCCCAGAGGGGCTGAGCATTGCCCCCTGGTGGGCATGCCAGGAGGCTCCTGGTGGAGTGCATGCGGGAGTCTGTCTCTCTGCCTCCCTGTTTCTTACTTCAGAAAAATATTTTTAAAAAATCATCCTTTTTGTTAACAATATGGATGAATCTGAAGGGTGTTACATTATTAAGTGAAATGAGCCAGACAAAGAAAGACAAATACTACATGGTCTCACATGTGTAATCTTAAATAAAATTTGAAAATTTTTTTAAAAAAAAAAAGATCAGACTTACAGAATGGGCAAGTAGAATGGTGGTTGTCAGGATTGAGGGTTAGGAGAAATTGGAAGCGGCTGGTATAAGATGAATAAGATCTGAGGATCTAATTTATAACATGGTGACTATAGTTGATAATACTGTATTTTATATTTACCAAGAGATAGAAACTTAAGTGTTCTTAACCAAAAAAAGCAGGGGTAAATACGGAAAGTGATGGATGTGTTTATTAATTAACTCAATGGAGGGAACCCTTTCACAATGTACATGTATCTCAAATCATCACACTGTAGACCTTACACATACTATAATTTTACTTGTCGATAATACCTCAATAAAGCTGAAAAAAAATACTACCAATGGAAGAGCCGTGATTTCCAGAGCTTATAAAAACTTGGCTCCACCCTTTGCTTCTTTACCTACTCCTCCACATACCTTGCTAACTCTGTGGCTCTCACCCTAGTCTTCCAAGAATTTTGCTAAATGATGAACATCTAGACGATGTTTGTGATAGCAGAAAAAAAAAATGTGGACTTCCCACGGCTGTGGACCTTGAAGCTCCCTTCTCAGTCCATGCTACTGGCCTGATATTTTTCTCTTCTCATTTTTCATGAAATGAATTTTCTACAGGAGAAACCTACAACCTGAGGCTGTCCTTTATCTTGATCCTCAGTGATGCATCTCAGGTTTGTCAATCATTTTACCTTTGAGGGCACTGACTCAGTCTTAGAGGATTTAAACTACCTCTATAAAGAAAAAATATGCCAGTCTGTTTTCCATTCACTGTGCCTGGGGGAGGGGGGGCACTTCTGTAAAATCCAAGAGAGCTTACGTAACAGAGCTCTCTGAAATTTGAGAGTTGCTTTTCCAAGAAGCAACTATTACACTAAGTTATCTTTAAAAATATTTTCAGGAGCTGGGGAAGTTATAGAGATGAACAGAAACAAAAGCCAGGTTCCCTGATCTGTCCACCACATGATCCTATCCTTGATTTAGTGGAATATAAATCAGCCCTGTTCCATAAGACATCACGTAAGACACATACCGTTGGTCTCTGATGACCAGGAAAATCCCATTATTGCTGATCAAAAGAATCTGACTCATTCTGGAGATTATTTGATGGCAACACTAACACATCCCGGTCTTACATTCAAACTCAAAGCAGCATCACCTTTCTCAACACAGCTACTCACCCAGAAGATGACACACGAGAATATACCTGAGAGTGTGTTCTCTGTATTCTCCTGAGGGTGCATAAAATGCAGCTAGTGGATTTAATTAGAATTACCTTAGAGAAAAATCTCATTTCCCTGGCAAGGAGAAACATTAAGTAGAGCCAGCGGTATAAGAATTTAAAACCCAGAATGAGAATGTTATGCAGGCTGGAACTTTCTGTGTGGGTAGTATTGTTCTTTGGGGAAAACCTTTGGCCAAGAATCACCAGGGGGCCCTGGCCGGTTGGCTCACCCGTAGAGCATTGGCCTGGCGTGCAGGGGACCCAGGTTCGATTCCCGGCCAGGGCACATAGGAGAAGTGCCCATTTGCTTCTCCACCCCCCCTCCTTCCTCTCTCTCTCTTCCCCTCCCGCAGCCAAGGCTCCATTGGAGCAAAGATGACCCGGGCGCTGGGGATGGTTCCTTGGCCTCTGCCCCAGGCGCTAGAGTGGCTATGGTCGCGGCAGAGCAATGCCCGGGAGGGGCAGAGCATCGCCCCCTGGTGGGCAGAGCTTCGCCCCTGGTGGGCGTGCCGGGTGGATCCCGGTCGGGCGCATGCGGGAGTCTGTCTGACTGTCTCTCCCCGTTTCCAGCTTCAGAAATAAAAGAAAAAAAAAAAAAGAATCACCAAGGGTCTTGACAAGATTCTGGCCAGGAAACCATCAGAAACAACTCTACATTATGGACGAGAAGCAGCAATATGAGTGAATCTCTCTCCATCTGTGCCACGTGAGGAGAGAAGTCACTGAATACTAATGAAGATAAGAAATCTAGACCCAACCCCAGCCCTCCTGAGAATCATAGGACCATGGTGCAGTTAGTCAATCAGATACACCTAACCAGGATTTTGAGTCTGGAACTGACAAATCACAGAACAAGAAACAGGGGAAACTTATTTCAGGCCACAGGAGTAGTGACAGCAACATACATAATGTCCCGGGCCGTATCCATGTTCACTGATGATGGTGTCAAAAGTGGAAACTGTGTCACTCCACCCTCAGTTGAACCTTCACAATGCTGAGTCATGGGAGTTATTTGGGATGAGCTTCTAACTGCTTGCATGCCCTTTGTAGCTACCTGTTTAGAAAGCTTAGTTCTCTAGCATTTCTAGAAATACTACGAGCTACTCAATTTTCTATACATAAATTCCTTTTCTGCTTACATCGGTAAGAGTCCGTTTCTGTTGCTTGCAGCTCAAAATCCTGCTGGATATAATAATAAATGATGCTATTATTGGTGGTAGTGGTGTGGGGAGTTGGAACATTAAAATAATGAAATTGGTTTTATTAGGCAACTCATACGATGGCAGCAAGTGAAAATCCAATTAAAAGAAGCTCTGAAAACATTTCAGAAAATTGGCAGCATTGTTGGAGCAAGCGCCAAGTCTTCCAAGGTGACTGTATTAAGGGATGTGGTGTTGCTTGAACAGACAGGTAAAAGGGGACACTTGGTGATCATTTTTAAAATCATCTGTGGCATGTAATAATAAAAGATTTAGCCTGCACAAATGAGGCATATTAGATTAATGATTTAAAAATTCTCAGAAGCCCTGGCCGAGTAGCACAGTTGGTTAGAGTGCCTTCTCAACATGCCACAGTTGTGGGTTTGATCCCTGGTCAGGGCACATACAGGAAGCAACCGATGAATGCATGACTAGGTGGAGCAGCAAGTCGATATTTCTCTATTTCTCCATTACTCTCTCTCTCTATTCAATTAATCAATCAAACACCCCCCATTTATTTATTTATTTACTTATTTATTTTCTAGAGAGAGTCAGGGAGAGAGACAGAGAGACAGGAACATTGATCTGATTCTGTATGTGCTCTGACCAGGGATCAAACCAGCAACCTCTGCGTTTCAAGATGACTCAACCAAGCTATCCAGCCTAGGGCTTAAAATAAATCTTTAAAAAAGAATACTCAGGGACCCGGCCAGTTGACTCAGCAGTAGAACATTGGCCCAATGTGTGGAAGTCCCGGGTTTGATTCCCAGCCAGGGCACATAGGAGAAGTGCTCATCTGCTTCTCCATCCTTCCCCCTCTCCTTCCTCTCTATCTCTCTCTTCCCCTCCCACAGCCAAGGCTCCATTGGAGCAAAGTTATCCCGGGCGCTGAGGACGGCTCCATGGACTCTGCCTCAAGTGCTAGAATGACTCCTGCCCAACAGAGCAATGCCCCAGATAGGTAGAGTATCGACCCCTGGTGGGCATGCCGGGTGGATCCCGGTCGGGCACATGCAGGAGTCTGTCTGACTGCCTCCCCGCTTCTAACTTCAGAAAAATACACACATACACACACACACACACACACACACACAAATACTCAGCAAATGTAACTAGCATATGTACATATGGCTTTTTAGGTGTTCAGATTTATATATTATTGCCTTTTCCAATACTATATATGTCTTTGTTTGATAGCTTAACTTAGGTTATGTGTCCACGAAAAAGTACATATCTCTCACAGAATGTTCCACAAAGGTTTTCTTTGTTTTGTTTTATTTTTTAAAATTTTTAGCTATTGTGTGATATATAAGCCACCCACTGGACAAGATAAAGAGTCATCTCTTCCAATAATTTTTCTTTCTTTTTTCTTTCTTTAAAATACTTCTGACATATTATCATTTTTCTAAATTTATAGTTTATAGTTAGGAGGTTCACACTTGTATTTGAAATCCATCTCTATCCTTACCCAGAATGTGACTTTGGGCAAATCATTCATCTTTTCTGACTTCAGATTTCTGCTCCAAGGATAAAAATTATACAATAAGTTGTTTGGAAAGGGATATAATTAGATGTAGGTTATTATCAAGGTTAAGCTTTGTTTTTGTTTGAAACTTATTCAAGTATTCCTTATATTTTTAAAATAATTAATTAACCAACTCTATGACTAAATCAAACCAAGCCATAGAAAGGCCAATTATTAAAATGGACAATGAACTGAAGATTTTGATTTATCCAGTTCTGTGCAACCCAAGCCCTTCCTAAAAAAAAAAAAAAAAGAAAAAGAAAAAAGAAAAAAAGAAAAGAAATGAAAACTAACAAACTAATGCAAAATATTGTTAAGTAACCAAGATAAATAAGTGACCTGTCTTCTTGGAAATAATGAAGAATCATTGGCGTATAAAGTCAATTCACTAAACAGAGTCGCCACTTCTACTCTTTATACTGATGTATATTGAGAATCCATTTCCTTCCCAGATCTGAAGAGATGAACTGGGCATAATAGGAGTGACTGCAAATTTGCCTACAAGGTTCAGAAATGCACCATCCACTGTAAATCAAACATTATTTAGAGACTTCAATTTACTATTTGAAGTGGAAATAAAATGGATGGCATTAATTAACGTACCTGAGTTGTCATTTTATGAATATTTTAGTTCGTTATAAATGACTCACTTCTTCAGGTGTCAGCTATCTCTCATGTCCTAAAACATCTCTAGTCTAGTAAATATAAAGGGTTATCAGAAATAGTCGAAAGGAATTTGACATCAGAATATCTCATGATGGACAGTATTAAAGTTAGCCACAAATAACAAGTGTCTCAATTAACTACTGCTAGAAGAATCATCTGCCAGGTTCTGCCAGTGAAGACTCACTCTCCTCTCCACTGTGATGTCATGTTGTGGTCAGAGTCACTTTATCATAATTCTTATGTGACAGAGGGGACTCAATAAGTCTTTATTTGAACGGCCACTTGCTTAGATTTTGAGTCTTTTGGCCTCTAACCTCTTAAATCTTCAAGCCTTGGTGCAAAGAACAGGTCACTAATAAAAAGCTGCAGATATTAACCCTTCTAATCCCAATTTGCTTCTCTTGTCCTGCCCTCTAGACTATCTGAGCCTCAACAAGCAAGCAAAGAACTAAATAAAAAAATATTCCAGATGTCACCAAAGGTGGCAAAGCATAAAGGTGAGCAAAAAAAAAAAAAGAAAGAAAAGAAAAAAGAAATTTAGCCAGATGGGAAAGAATGCTAAGAGAAACACCAACAATAATTGAGAGGACTAAATGGGAAGCTGTGTTACATTCACAAATGTGTTTAACCATTAATAAAAGCAAATAGCTGGCCCTGGCCGGTTGGCTCAGCGGTAGAGCATCGGCCTGGCGTGTGGGGGACCCGGGTTCGATTCCCGGCCAGGGCACATAGGAGAAGCGCCCATTTGCTTCTCCACCCCCCCCCCCCCTTCCTCTCTGTCTCTCTCTTCCCTCCTGCAGCCAAGGCTCCATTGGAGCAGAGATGGCCCGGGCGCTGGGGATGGCTCCTTGGCCTCTGCCCCAGGCACTAGAGTGGCTCTGGTCCCGGCAGAGCGACGACCCGAAGGGGCAGAGCATTGCCCCATGGTGGGCAGAGCGTCGCCCCTGGTGGGCGTGCCGGGTGGATCATGCGGGAGTCTGTCTGACTGTCTCTCCCCGTTTCCAGCTTCAGAAAAAATACAAAAAAAGAAAAAAAAGAAAAAAAAAGCAAATAGCTGGAAAGAATAGTGTGTCACCAGTGATACACAATGTTATACCATGGGTAGGTTGAATTATTTTGCTTAAATATATATATATATATATATATACACACACACACACACACACTCACACACGCATGCATGCACATATATATTGATATATGTAATATATATGTATTTATATATACATATATGTGTATATATATATGTATTTATATAAATATATATTTTTTTAAGTGAGAGGAGGGGAGATGGTAAGACAGACTCCTGCATGCACCCAGACCAGGATTCACCTGGCAACCTTGTCTAGGGCCAATGCTCGAATCAACCAATCTATTTTTAGTACTTTAGGCTGACATGTGGACCAACCAAGCTATCCTCAGCACCTGGGGCCACATTTGAACCAACAGATCAAGCCACTGGCTGAGGGAGGAGGAGAGAAACAGATGGTCGCTTCTCTTGTGTGCCCTGACCGGGATTCAAAGCCAGGACAGACATATGCCGGGCAGACATATGCTCTATCCACTGAGCAAGACAGCCAGGGTGCAAAACATATTTCTTGATAAAATGTTCATCGGTTTGATTTAGTACTGTTGTAGCCTAGGCAACAGTTATACATATCATATCAATTGACCCCCATAGTTTCTCAAATCACTTAAAGCAACATGTCTTTAGTAAAATGTTACCAAATATTAAAATAAAAACAATAATATAGATGAAAACTTTCTTATCTATCAATAATCAGTATGAAAAGACAAACCATAAAATAGCTATTTTTCTCTCTCTTGGAAACACACTAAGAGTACACTGAATTATAGTCAGAACTATTTATTGAAAACACAGAAAGTACTCTATGCAACCAATAATGTTTTCAAATTGAGAAATCTTTTTTTTCTTCATTTCAAAAACATAAACCCAGCAAAGAACTTTAAAAATCTTAATTCATACACCAATTGATATGAGCCAAATTTTAAAGTATACCTAGCCATTTTTATTTTAAGGCTTAATCTTTATTGCAAGCAGAAAGATATTGTATTATACATTGTTCAGGATTTATATGTCATTACTTCTGATAAAAATTTCAAGTTTCTCTTTAATTTTTTTCTTCCTCTGGTACTTAAAGTTCTACTTTTTATCTTCTTGTTCCCAGCTTTATTGAGATATTATCACTGTAGAACATATGTAAATTTAAGGTCTACAATGTGATGATCTGATAGAATATATATTGCAAAATTATTACTAAAATAAGTTTAACATCTTCATCCTCTCACATAATTACCATTTTTTTGTAAGTGGTGATGACATTTAAAATCTACTGTCTTAACTTTCAAGTATATAATACAGTATTGTTAATCATAGTTAACATAGTCACCATGCTGTAAATCAGATCCTCAGAGCTTAGTCATCTCGTAGCTGGAGGTTCGCACCTTTTGACCAACATCTCCTCCCTTCCCCCACCCTCCAGCCGCTGGCAATCACAATTCTATTCCCCCTGAGTTCACGTTTTTAATTTCATTTTTCATCTTTGAACTTTTATAAGAGTTTATTTGAGGCCCTGGCCGGTTGGCTCAGCGGTAGAGCGTCGGCCTAGCGTGCGGAGGACCCGGGTTCGATTCCGGCCAGGGCACACAGGAGAAGCGCCCATTTGCTTCTCCACCCCTCCGCCGCGCTTTCCCTCTCTGTCTCTCTCTTCTCCTCCCGCAGCCAAGGCTCCGTTGGAGCAAAGATGGCCCGGGCGCTGGGGATGGCTCTGTGGCCTCTGCCCCAGGCACTAGAGTGGCTCTGGTCGCAACATGGTGACGCCCAGGATGGGCAGAGCATCGCCCCCTGGTGGGCAGAGCGTCGCCCCTGGTGGGCGTGCCAGGTGGATCCCGGTCGGGCTCATGCGGGAGTCTGTCTGGCTGTCTCTCCCTGTTTCCAGCTTCAGAAAAATTAAAAAAAAAAAAAAAAAAAAGAGTTTATTTGAGCCAGGCTGATGACATGTGCCAAGGAGCAAGATTTCAAATGCTCCAGGGAATAACAATTTTGCAGCTTCTTTTATGCATTTGAAATTAAGGAGGGTACACGGAGATGGGGGGGGAGAAGCAAGGTGAGATTGTATTACAGGATGGTTAAGATTAGGTGCTCTCCGAGCAGGGGTCCCCAAACTTTTTACACAAGGGGCCAGTTCACTGTCCATCAGATGGTTGGAGGGGCGCCACATACAATGCTCCTCTCACTGACCACCAATGAAAGAGGTGCCCCTTCTGAAAGTGCGGTGGGGGGCCGGATAAATGGCCTCAGGGGCCTCATGCGGCCCGCGGGCCATAGTTTGGGGATGCCTGCTTGAGGGTGGTTATAATTTATTTCAAAGGTGTGTTAACTTAGATGCACGAAAACAGTGGAAACGGTCTGCTTAAGGCAAACAAAAACCTTTGACTAAAATGTCAAATGCCTGGGGATAACCCACCGTGACCTACCCAGTTAGGAATTTATGATCAGATCACCCTGTGACAGGAATTCAGCTTTTTTAGGTTTCTCATATAGTGTTTGTCTTTCTCTATCTGGCTTATTTCACTTAGCATAATGGCCTCGTGTTACATCCATATTGTTGTGAATGGTAGGATGTTCTTCTTTTTTACAGTGGAATAATATTTCAGTGTTCGTGTGTGCAAGCAAGCAAGCGCACGCACATGCATAGACCACGTTTTCTTTATCCATTCATCCATTGACGGATTGATGGGCACTTAGTACTTTCATACTGTATGAGATTCAGTGACATTGAGAAAAACAAAATCTACTCGGTCTGAGAACTTTGGCGAACTAGGGAAATCTGAGTCAGCACCAACACCTGAGTGTGAATATATTAACAGCACCTCACATCGACACCCAGCGGACTTAGCCGGGACTTCTCCTCGTCTTTGAGATACCATAGAACTCAAGTTGCATGGAGGCTGTCCTTACCCCTGTGCTCTGCAGTCGCATGCCCATGCAAAGGCTTTATCAAACACAGAGCAAACAGCATGTATGTTCTTTTCCCCTGTGCTTGGTCCAATTAGACAGTATTGCTCCAAACGATAAATGCTCATAAAAATAAGAAACATATTAGATAGAAAGGTTATTACTGCCCTGTGGCCTAGAAATTGGATTGGTTCACATATGTTTCCAATAGAATCTTTAATTAAGATGCCTTTCCTATCAATGTGCTTCAGCAATTACCTGTATTGATGATGGGCCGTTATTTTCTTGGCATGGTAATAGAGAATCTCACAGGGGTCTTAACAAGTCACTTTTAGAACACTTTCTGCCTTTTGATTTTTTTTTTCCTGTGACTAATTTACCTAAATGACTTGGTACTTATCAACCCCTTTCTTAACGGAGAATGAATTGGAGTATACACTTGAATAATATTTAAGGATAAATTTAGTTGGGCTAGAGCCACTTATTCCTTAAGAACTCAGTAGAATAATTTATTCATTCATCAATTCAGTCATTTGGCAAATATATACTAAGAGCCTAATAAGTATTAATCATGTCTTCCTGATGTTGTGATGGTGAGTAAGACGGTTTGCTGATTTCGGACTTTGAAGTTGAGATAACAGATAGGAGCTAGCTTGCATGGGGTCCGGACTGAGATTAAAAATAATAATGAGGCCCTGGCCAGTTGGCTCAGTGGTAGAGTGTTGGCCTGGTGTGCAGGAGTCCCGGGTTCGATTCCCGGCAAGGGCACACAGGAGAAGCTCCCATCTGCTTCTCCACCCCTCCCCCTCTTCTTCCTCTCTGTCTCTCTCTTCCCCTCCCACAGCCAAGGCTCCATTGGAGCAAAGTTGGCCTGTGCGCTGAGGATGGCTCTGTGGCCTCTGCCTCAGGTGCTAGAATGGCTCTGGTTGCAACAAAGCAATGGCCCATATGGGCAGAGCATCACCCCCTGGTGGGCGTGCCGGGTAGATTCCGGTCGGGCGCATGCGGGAGTCTGTCTGACTGCCTCCCCGTTTCCAACTTTAGAAAAATACAAAAATACTACTACTACTAATAATAATAATGACAGTTAGAGCTCATTTTTATTAGACCCCCTAAGCAGTGCTGACTATGAAAGAGATGTTATTGGATTTGGTATATTCTATAAAAAATTTGCTAAAGAGTCACCATCCTTGAGTGTATTTCACATTAAGCGAATACCTTCCATCCACCTAATTTTAAAGAATGTCACTCCCCTCGTGTCTTGACTTCATTGACCCCCCCACCTGATAACCTACTCTATCCTCAGCCCACACCCTGCCTTCTGACCTTGCTGCCTCTTCCTGATTTTTGCCAGTCTCTTTTTTTTCCAACTTGATGTATGATCCAGCTT
This sequence comes from Saccopteryx bilineata, assembly GCF_036850765.1. Taxonomy (NCBI): domain Eukaryota; kingdom Metazoa; phylum Chordata; class Mammalia; order Chiroptera; family Emballonuridae; genus Saccopteryx; species Saccopteryx bilineata. The sequence continues at coordinate 30,815,540 of NC_089499.1, forward strand.
CTCTTATCTCCAGACTTATCTTCCTTTCCATATTCTTCCTTCTTTGCTTGAAATATTTCAAGATATTCCCAAGGAACCCTAAAATTTCTTTTTCCCATTTGCTCTTCTGGACAACTCCCTCAACCCCATTCATCCCTGTTAATCTTCACCTCTTTCTCCAGCTAGTGAAGCTCTTCTCGTCACTGTTGCTTAAGGCATTCACGCCCTCATGCTCTCCTGCACTGCTTCCTTCTCCAGGATGCTCTCGGGTAATGATCTTGGTTGCACACGATGGTCAGTAGGTATGATGTTTAAGAAACCTTCTAGTCTATGCCCTTGATTGGGAAATTTTCATCTTATACTACCGCTCCCTTCTCTCCCACAATTTGTCCACCATAGGAGTGTAGTTGGAGAAAAGTGTAGGGCAGGAGGGGGTCGAGACAGATAAAAGGGAAAAATGAAAGAGAATCTGATTTCTCAAAGACAAGAAGAAACAATGCAGAGAAGCGAGAAGGGAGAAGAGGTGTGGGATTAAAGGATTGCTTTCTGGCTTTTCATTTATAAGAGTGGGTGAGTGGGAGTTGAGAGGGACTTAGTGTGGTAACCAAAGTTGAGGTGAACTCATACACCAGAAACCTTCATCCTAATTCACATTTGGACCCTGGGGCGAGCCTTCTGCCTCACCAATCAGGAATCAGCCATGTGAAAGTGTTCTGCATGGTATAGGATAGTTTAAGTAGAAGGAGGGTCAGAGTTTAGTTCTGCAAAGTCAAACTTGATTTTTAAAGCCATGAATGGGACCCAGATGTGTTCACATGGGTCCCGGGGGAACATGGGTATCAGTTTAAGGTCTGGTTGAGTCACCACAGCAGAAGAAAAGAGGCCTGGGACATACAGTGGAGGACTGCAAAGCAGGTTTGGACCTCAAGGATCATCCTGTTGCTATCTCTCGGGGGTATCTACAACAGTAAGCAGTGCCCAAATGGTGTCAGATTAGCATGAGGGGACCACTGTGCTTGGACTATACCAAGAAAGAGTGGAGAATTCAAAGCCTATCAGGTGCATCCTTTAGTAGTACAGTCAACAGGGATGGAACTAGTCACACTTCCAAGTTCACCATGCCAGAAAAGCATAGGATGTCTAAGAAATAAAGACCTGAGAATCTATTTCCTAACCACCATGAGAAGATAGTAAGCCGCTCTCTTACATCAGCTGTTATGGGGAGGGGGATAGTTTGAGGTTTGGAAATTAGAGAAGAATTTGAAAAAAAAAAAAACATTATCTCCAGCTTAATCAGTGGCGGCACAGTGGATAGTGTCGACCTGGAACACTGAAGATCCAGGTTCAAAACCCCAACGTTGCAGGCTTGAATGCAGGCTTGTCAGCTTGAGCCCAAAGGTTGCTGGCTTGAAGCCCAAGGTCACTGGCTTGGCTGGAGGCCCCCCAGTCAAAGCACATATGAAAAGCAATCAATGAACACCAAGGAGAAGCACCACAACTACCTGTTGATGCTTTTCATCTCTCACCTTTCCTGTCTGCCTCTCTCTTTCTGTCTCTCTTGCTATCTAAAAAAAAAAAAAAAAAAAAAAAAATCTCCATTAGACCAAGTTACTTAAAGACAATGCCCAGATTAGAGATTAGTTAAAAATAAAAAACAAACACATTTGGTAGGTGACAGTTCATGGAGAAGATCGAACAAGTAATAAGAAAATGTTAAAAACTGCATTTCTTTTGCACTCAAGAAAAATAACAGTGAGTCCTTTTGTGGTCCAACTGCTTTTTGCCTTTTTCTCCCCTGTGATTATAAAAGCAAGTCTCCACTGCCCTGCAAACGAATGGGTGGAGAAGACTGGCTGGCCCACCTCAAAGCTTTTGGGAGAGCCAAATAGGGAAGTCTCCCTCTGCATAAGTTTAAAACCTCTTCTACAATTTATTTGCATTATGCTTTCTTTTTTAAAATTTGTACACATGTTTGGAAGGTACCCGCGTGGTGAAGAATTGACTAAACCTGCTATCAAATATTGTCCCTTGCCCCACTCACATCAGCACCCATGAGACTGCGGCATCTTTTCTTCTGACATTTGAAAGCATTAAAACAGCTCCAGGGTTGAAGGCAACATTTACCCTGTAATCTTTGAAAAGTTTAGTTGCCAAGGAGACAGAGGCCTGAGCGACCAGGTAAGAAGCCCTCTGCTGTACGTTCACAGTTCTTCAGTGAAGGGGCAGGAAATAAAAAAAAACGATTGGAGGAGAGAAACCCTGGTTTCCCAGCATCCTATCCCTAAAGTCTCTTTTATTATGTAATTAGAGGAAACCCCAACTTGCCCTTCTGAAAATGGTACTGTTTCTTGAAAAGATTGCAACTTAGGCTCCATGTGGCCTTGACTTACTAACACATGTTGAAATGCAAACATTATTCTTAGAGCAGCTACTTTGTGGAGAAGAAAGGGTCTGAGGGGCAAGTTTTGTAGACTACAGATGAAATGTCAGCCACCCAACACTACACTCTACTTTCAAGGAAAGCCATAGAAATCATCTCTCTGTAGTACAGCGTGGAAAGACTTGAAGAGGGATGACCCTGAGACAGAAGGGAAAAGAAGTTGACGAGCGGATAGAAAAAAAAAAAAATACAAGGACAGTTCAAGTTTTCCAAGCGTATCAATCAAGCCGTGCTCATCCACGCTGAGTGGCTTTGCCTGCGCGTGTTCTTTGCATCCTTCAGTCAGAGTTGGTAAGCCTATGTGAAAATACATGAAAATCCTCCCAGAATGCATCACGAGCTGTTCTTCACTGACTTTTTTTTTCCTTGGCATTAGAGAGAGAGAGAAAAAAAAGTGTTGAGAAAGAGCTGAGAAAAGATGCACTATCAGGCCGGATTCTCAATTAGCCAAGAGTATATATGCCTGTTTCAATAGGGGATGAGTAAGACTAGACCTCTTATCTAGCACACTGTAACATGTGGTCATGAAATAGAGAGAATATTGCATATTCTAACAGGGTGTTTCCGATATCAACCATTAACCAGGTCCTACGCTTCACCCTACACACTGATCTTATCACATGGAATTTTGAGGTTAGAAGCAACTCTTGATCTGGCCTGGCCCACCTGGAATGTTCTCTCCGAAGATAGTGAGTACTTTGATTTCAAGAAAACTGAAATATCACGCTCCCAAGAAAGAAGAATTCTACCTTCTGGCCATAAATTCATGTAGCCAGAGGCCAGAAATGGTTATCTCCATAACACATAACCTTTCTTCCAATTCTTTTCTCTTGACTCCAGTTTTCTTAGATGATTCATTCTAATCAACTGTCTCATGAGAAGATTTAGGATCATGCAACTATACTTCTCAGAAGAAAATAAATTATACAATTTGCACACAATTTATGGAACCCTAATTATAGTCTCTTTATAAGATAAAAATTCTGCCACAATTCATAGGCATGTCATTATTTTTAAATCAAACTGTTCAGAGGTAGAACTTGGAGTTGATACATAGTTTCTTGTCTGTATTGTCCTCACCATTCTTTATTTAAGTAGAGTTTCAAGAGACATGTTTTGGGGTTTTCAAGACAATTCAGTTAGTTTTCCTGGAAAATCTATGCTCACGAGGAATTATGAGTACAGTGGACACAGGAAACCTTTGTAATTTCTCTACAAGAATGGATGAAGCAGTAGTAGGCAGCAAGATTATAAATACAGTGAACATTTCATTAAAATATCTATTAATTAAGTATTGAGTAACTGATAAATGTATATAGAGACTATGCAATTTTTTCTATCACGTGATTCTTAGCTATTATATGCAAGGTTGCTTTGAAAACTTGAAAATATATGAATATTTTTTAAAAACTTCACTCTATATCATTAGCCTAAAAACATGTCAATATGCTTTTTCTGTTACTCAAGTAAGCTACTAATGGCATTCACAAGGATCGGGGCTAGAAATACTCATATGCTTATTCCAATTCTTATAGTAAACGGGCCACATCAGGAAGGTAAAATGATCCCTAAAAGTTCAAGATATGAATAACTTGGTGAGAATATTCTGTACCTGATATTAGGAATTAATATAAAATAATATTTTTCAATAGAATAATTTTGGAAGACTTTTATTCAAGCCGAAGTTTGGGGTTCAATGAGTCACCTGAAACAATTTTAATATTTTGGCTTCTGACCTTCCTGCTCTACTGAAGGCCCTGTGGTCGTTAGAATCAACAGTTTTATTGCCCAACATGCTGGCCCAATATTAGCGCACCCATAATAAATCAAGACTCCTTTTTGTACAATGTTCTATTTCCCTCATATATTTCAGAATTTTTCAATTAAACTTCTATTTAATTTTTCTCTTCCCTTTAGAATACTAAAAGGGATATTGTTTTCTGATTCTTCTTAATTGTTCTCCTTTTCCTGATCCAAATCAATTGAAACATCATAACAGCTTCAAAATTAATTACACAATTTCCCCTCTGCTTGGATAGATATGTACAGATCTCAAAACATGATGGCTGCGTTCACGTTACTAATTACTCACAACATCCTTTGATGGCCCTGCGTCTGTACTGGCCCAAGTGAAACCTCCCACCTGTAGCTGTGAGTTGCCATCTTTAAAAAAATAAATAAAAGAGCACAATAAAAGGCATTAACTATTTTGGTTTTCTGTGACTAAACAGAGTCTACTCAGCCTTTTGCCTCATTTCCTCTATTTGTGTGTGTGTGTGTGTGTGTGTGCGCGCGCGCTTTAAATAATGTTTTCATTAAAAAACCATAAATATTTAGATAACTTTTTTTTTTCTGAAGGAGAGAGCTGAAAAAATTCCATCCAAACAGAAAGATAAGACTTAAAATCTATAATACGGGGAGCTATCGTCACTGACAATTATTCCCCAAACCCCTCTTAATTATGCAAAATCCATAAAAAGTGAACTTTAAAGAGAAAATGTTTTAGAGCTTTCGGGACAATTTGTATTTTCTGTTGTTGATGTGTTTAAGAATGAGATGGGATATGGTGGTTATTATAAAGGGAGGAAATATCTCAGGAAGTATTTTAGAGACAAAAATGGCATTCTTTTTCATTGCCCCTGAAGCGTCATAGGGCTGCCTGCACGGGCTGAGGAGGTTGGGCACAGCACAGCTCCCGCAGGAACCAGCTACAGCGCCTTACATACAAGAGTCACTTTGCGGGATGATGCAACATCCTGCCCAGACATTCGTCCAGTGGGGAGTTGTGTGTTTTCACACATTTTTTTTCTTTTAATGAGAAATGTATTATTTTAAGATGAGTCAAAAGTTACTTTTTTCTCCTCAAAGAGGAAAAAAATGTGTTCTTTGGAGTTGCCTGATTACTTAGTTCTAGGTAATTTATAAATATTTGCTGAAAGAATAAATGAATGTGCAAAAAACTACCATATATTTGATTTCCTCTCTTTAGTCTCTTTTCCTACTCCTGCAACCCTTTTCTAAAGAAAAAAAAATCACAAATGTAGTAGTGAGAGAAAAATAGCAAAATTGGAAGACACTTTTGCAAGGTACAATGTGGTATGACCCCTCTTTGTTTCAAAATTTGAATTATTCTTCTTAAGTCGTTTACTGGGTAGAAGAGAAGACAAGTCCTTGGCAAACTGGAACACATGGCATTGATCCATTGTCTACTAATTATTAAGTTAGTTAAGTCCCGAAGAACTCCCAAGCCAACTGGAAGGGCTATTTTTGTCTTCAAACACATCCATCCTCTACTATCACCTTGTGCTCAAACCAGAAGCCCTATAATGTCCCTTTGGTCCTATCAACTAATTAATATCTAATTTTCCAATAATTGAGAGGAACACTATTTTTTCAACTTAGAATCAAAATAAAAATTTAAATATAAACATTCTGGAAAAGAAACATTGATTTATATTTATACTTCCAAAAGCTGATGTTAGATCATCTCTTTTTATTATACATACATAAAAGACAGGAGGGAGAGAAGATGAAACATTAGGTGCCTAATATAAAGGGATGGAGGAAAAGAAGGAAGTAGAAGCAGAAAAAAAAAACCCAATGAATCTGGAACATTAAAAATAGCTTTTTTTTTTCAGACTTTATATTTTGCTTCCATTCAGTCATTTTAGCACAGAAAAAAAACTCAAACCTGAAATAAGGCCATACTCACACAAAGAAAAAAAATAAAATAAGCAAGTTTAATTAGAAATGAACCATTGGTATTCTACTTCGGCCAAGTGTTTGGGTGGTTTCCCATAGTACACAGCTGTATCATTGCTATGAAATTGCTGAGTGTAGAAGTAACCAACCATTATCCATCCCACAATAATACACTCCTTACAATTCTCCCCCAAAGAGGCACAGATATCCTTTGAACATGATGACCTTCTAGTTCATCATCAGACCTATAAACATATTCTTCAGCTCTCCCAATAAACATCTGTGCTCATTCCCTAAAACTTACAGATCAGCCAAGGGAAAAAATTAATTAAAACTAGCCCAATAGATGTACATCATTCTTAATTGTCAATTAACAATATGGTTCCTAAGCCTAGGATAGAAAATCTATTTTTAACAACTAATGGCTGAGTTATAAAACTTGGTTGTTGACACCTTTAAACTTAAATTTAGACAATGATTGAGGGAAGTCAACAAAACACAAGATAATTTAAAACTTTCAACTGTTCAAAAAGACTTCTCAGTTTGACATATGCCTAGTTAAAATGACTGTGTTATCTGGTTCATGATACAAGTAACAGGGGTTCAATATCTCTCAGAACCACCAATGATTCCTCTGAGCCATGCAATCTTAAGAAGCTATGATTCAAATAGATGTCCTAGTGAGAAAATCTCCCGGCTCCTTCTCTTCCAAATGTGGCCTCTGAACCAGCAACCTCTGTACCACCGAGAAGCTTGCTAAAAACACAGATTTCTCAGGTCATGTCTCACTGTTGAGCAATCTAGATTTTATCAAGGAAAATAGAGAACACTTAGCGATTCAAGTTGTTTGCAAGAAGGAACAGAAAGGAACAGCTGTCAGGGAAAAGGACATGCAAAGGCCATGGTGGAAAATTTTCAAGTCTGAGGTCCTTCAAGTCCTTCAAGGTCTCACATTACTCAGGCTTTCCCTTAAGGTAGGGTCTTGTTGGGTTTTTCTTCCTTTTTTTTTCCTGGTTCTCTTTTGGTCATTTATGTTAATTTAGACAGCCTGACGTGCCCCAGCTAGACTTTTGACTCCAGAAGGTGAATGATGAATTCCACAGGAGAGATCTAAAAATCTCTCTTAGGGTGCAACCCCAGGAAGATGAGTCCAGAGGAAGAAATTATTTTTTAAAGTGCTATGATGCAAGCAAAAAGGATTCTCATCAGAATATTTATGGGGCATAATAAGTGCTTACTAAACAGTCTGTATGTTCTCTTTCTCTCACCGGCAAGAATGTCATACTTGGCCCTGGCCAGTTGGCTCAGTGGTAGAGCGTCGGCCTGGCGTGCAGAAGTCCCGGGTTTGATTCCTGGCCAGGGCACACAGGAGAAGCGCCTATCTGCTTCTCCACCCTTTCCCCTCTCCTTTCTCTCTGTCTCTCTCTTCCCCTCCTGCAGCCAAGGCTCCATTGGAGCAAAGATGGCCCGGGCGCTGGGGATGGCTCTGTGGCCTCTGCCTCAGGCGCTAGAGTGGCTCTGGTCACAACATAGCGACACCCTGGATGGGCAGAGCATCGCCCCCTGGTGAGCATGCCGGGTGGATCCCGGTCAGGTGCATGCGGGAGTCTGTCTGACTGTCTCTCCCCGTTTCCAGCTTCAGAAAAATACAAAAAAAAAAAAAAAAAAAAAAGAATGTCATACTTCCCTGGCCAGTTGGCTCAGTGGTAGAGTGTCAGCCTGGCGTGCAGGAGTCCTGGGTTCGATTCCCAGCCAGGGCACACAGGAGAAGTGCCCATCTGCTTCTCCACCTCTCCCCCTCTCCTTCCTCTCTGTCTCTCTCTTCCCCTCCCGCAGCCAAGGCTCCATTGGAGCAAAGATGGCCCGGGCACTGAGGATGGCTCCATGGCCTCTGCCTCAGGCACTAGAATGGCTCTGGTTGCAACAGAGCAACGCCCCAGATGGGCAGAGCATCGCCCTCTGGTGAGCATGCCGGGTGGATCCCCGTCGGGTGCATGCGGGAGTCTGTCTGACTGCCTCCTCATTTCCAACTTCAGAAAATACAAAAAAAAAAAAAAAAAAGAATGTCATACTTCCTGAAATAAAAGAGACTAATGAAAATATTTCCATCGACTGAGTGCCTCCTATGTGCCAACCACTGTACTAGATATTTTTCATTCTTTTTAAAAATTCTATTCACTTGTAAGCAGGGGCCACTTTCAATTTGCTTGCCTGTTTGAACTCTATGGTATTGCCTGCTACATGACTTGGACAAGAATGGCATGGTTAAGCCCTTCTCCCGGTACCTGGCAGGCCTGCTCTCTCAGCTTTGTCCTGATCACTACGGCTCCATTTTCCATGTTTATATAATTTCTTATCCATAACACTCTCCACTTCTAGTGCTAATCGCATGTATTAAAATACAATAGCAAATGTGCTGAGAGAAGCGCACACTACAAAATGATACTTGTAATACCAAGCACTTTCAAAAGTCTATAATATTTGCATTAGGTCATCAAATATATTCCCTACTGTCAAAGAGTGCTTTTGTTCTCTGCTCTCCTCTGACTTGTTTTCTCTCTCACAAGTGAAAATATCCTTATCTCTACTAAGCCATTCTTACATAATCTTCTACTTGCATCTGTTATTATTCAGGGGGGAAATATCACGCTATATGAACAGAGATAAATTCAAAGAAAAATATATTATAAATGCATTTGTCTATGGCAGTGTTCCCTTTAAACATGTGGGGTGTAAGTCTTTCATTGTTCATAGGTTCAAAACTAGTATTCCTTCTAGAATTTGGATGCTTAAAACTGAAAATTAAAAGGCATGCTCTGATTATAGCTGGATATCTTCCACCATGCTACTTTAAAGAATATATTAAAGAGAGGGTTAAGGCAGGTGGTACATTTTTTTTAACTGGCAGCTGAACAGTTGCTTGGCTTAAAGCCAAATGAAATAACATAATCCTAACTGACTGGTACACTTCTTCCTGATCCCTTTAAATTCTTCTTTCTCAAATTCTTTATGACATTTAAATATCTTTAGAATTAATCAATTTTATAAAACAATGAGATGGTTATAAATTAAGACAGCTAGTAGCTCTCTTATTGAGTTGCACACCTGAAACCTGTATGGTTTTGTGAACTAATGTCATCACAATAAATTCAATTAATTAAAAAAAAAAGACAGCTAGTAGTAATAATCATAATAAGATAGCTGTCTTGGCCCTGGCTGGTTGGCTCAGCGGAAGAGCGTCGGCCCAGTGTGTAAAAATCCCAGGTTCAATTCCCGGCCAGGGCACATAGGAGAAGCGCCCATCTGCTTCTCCACCCCTCCCCCCCTCCTTCCTCTCTGTCTCTCTCTTCCCCTCCCGCAGCCAAGGCTCCACTGGAGCAAAGTTGTCCCGGGCACTAAGGAAGATTCCATGGCCTCCACCTCAGGCACTAGATTGGCTTCGTAACAAAGCAACGCCCCAGAGGGGCAGAGCATCACCCGCTGGTGGGCATGCCAGGTGGATCCCAGTCTGTCTGTCTGCCTCCCCTTGCTTCTCACTTTGGAAAAATGCAAAAAAAAAAAAGATAGTTGTCTTTTTCTGAGTATTTAGAATGCTCTTTGACTTTTCATGAATCATTATCAATTCTCACGAAAACTCTGTAAGAGATATAATATAACTCCCATTTTATAGGTGAAGAAACTAAAGCCCGGAGAAATGAAATGACTTAAGATCCCAGAAATAACTAGAGGGAAGACAAGATTCAAACTCGTTTGTTTGTTTGTTTGTTTGTTTGTTTGTTTTGCTCCAAACCTTATGGTCTCTTTACCATAGTCCCCAATAATCATATCTAAATTCCCTTTGCTTATTTCTATATCTCTCTAGAGTGCTACCTAAAACTTTTTCAGTCTTTCTTGCTGTCTCTAATGAGCATGCACTGGGAAATGACTGTTTCCAACTCCACTGTTCGCAGAATGGCTCCCACGTGGCGGGTGCTCAATCAATGTTAAATAATAACAGTTGAAACCCAGTAATGATAAAGCAGGAAGTGCCTCCCTCTTTATACTTTTAATGACTTCATAGGGCTCTTTTTCGTTAATTGTTTAATCACAAATTTCAGTTATTGCTATTTACATGCTCTTTTTCAACTTTTGAATACAGTCTTATTTCTATTTTGCCAAGCTTTCGGAAACATCAAATTAGAAACAAGCCTATTGTCTTCTGCACAATTTCTGCACTGTGAAGAATGAAAAACCCCACTAGAGAGCCTGCGTGATTAATAGGGAAAAAAGAAAGGAAGGAAAAGAATCAACTGCATGTCGTAGGAATGCCACCTTTATATCAAGTGTGTCAGAGGTGGCAAGTCATTCTTTTCATAGGGAAAACACCCCCGTGCCACCTAATAACACTAACAGACGAACCAAGGAGGCCCAGCTTTATACAGTAAAAAATTCCGTGAAAGGGGTCATTGAATAAATGCAAAGCAGACAGGCATTTGTGTTCAGATGAGTAATTGACTGGCTCTTTAAAGGAATAAACAGATTTATTCACTTATTGCTATCAGTAAAATTAAAGACGAAAAACCAAAAGTTTTACCTTGACCTGGAGGACGAACAGGTTTGTGATTGGCACAAATGATGTCACACCAAAGATTAGACTCTATGCCCATAAAACATTTGAATTGGAAATTCACCTCCAAGAACTTGAATTCTTGAACCATCCCCTAAACTGAGGAAGTTATGTCCTCCCAAAACCTTTCTGGCATTTTGTGATATTGAAACACAAAAGTGACAAATTATTTACCCCAATGATTACTAACTCTACACACTTTGCTATTGTTACACACAAACCCTGAATATTAACAGTGGCATATCTAGTCAGGGTATGAAAAATCTTAAAAGAAAGCTGGGAGAAATTCAACAGAAAGAGTTGGCTATGTATTGCCAAGTGTGACTCCACTTGTTTCTGAGAATGCTTTTGTGCTTTTAAGTTTAGCAACACCCAAGGCATGCAAGAATTACTGAATGAGTAAGAGAGGAGAAGACATGAATTAGAGGCTTCCAACTGATCAGGCCCCCCTGACAGATTTTATTTGGCTTATACAGTCCTTCCTTTTTTTTTTTTTTTTTTTTTTTACAGAGACAGAGAGAGAGTCAGAGAGAGGGATAGATAGGGACAGACAGACAGGAACGGAGAGAGATAAGAAGCATCAATCATCAGTTTTTTGTTGCGACACCTTAGTTATTCATTAATTGCTTGCTTTCTCATATGTGCCTTGACTGTGGGCCTTCAGCAGACCAAGTGACCCCTTGTTCAAGCCAGCAACCTTGGATCCAAGCTGGTGAGCTTTGCTCAAACCAGATGATCCCGCGCTCAAGCCGGCGACCTCGGGGTCTCAAACCTGGGTCCTCCACATCCCAGTCCGACGCTCTATCCACTGCACCACTGCCTGGTCAGGCTACAGCCCTTCTTAAAATTAGATTGTTTTGGCCCTGGTCAGTTGGGTCAGTGGTAGAGCAGCACCGGGTTCAATCCCTGGTCAGGGTATACAGGAGAAGCGATGATCTGTTTCTCCGCCCCTGCCCTTCCTTCATCTCTCTCTCTTTCTCTCTCTCTCCTCCTCCTACAGCCATGGTTCAGTTGTTTCAAGCACATCGGTTCTGCACACCGAGGATGGCTCCATGGAGCTTCCACCGCAGGAGCTAAAAATAGCTCAGTTGTGAGCATGGCCCCAGATGGGCAGAGCATCTGACCCAGACAGGGTGGCCATGTAGATTCCGGCCTGGGCACATGTGGGAGTCTGTCTCTCTATCTCCCCTACTCTCTCACTTGGAAAAAGAAGAAAAATAATTAGATTTCCCCCACACACACTTCAGAGTTGGAACTTTTAAAATAGATTTCAGATTCTTAGATTTCCTTTAATAACAGAAGATCTAGAAAAAGTGAGCACATCATTCAATGGGGTGTAGTAGCTGGGCTAAGAAATGGCTGTTGACTTTCCCTCTCTCATAGAAAGGGGTTGTGTTCTTCAGATTGCAACAGTTCCCTATGGCTGACACCCAACCTGGATGATTTATTTCCATGATCTGTCTGGCTCCTGAGAGTGTTTGAGCATTTAACAACCTATTTGGTAAGCACTGGTGAGGGGATACAAGTAGTATGTATCTGAAAACTTTTCTAACTAAATATTTTAGATAACTTATTTGTATAGATGAGAACATAAGGCCTGAAAACCTTAAAGCTCCTAGAAAAAAAAAACCCGATGAGGAAAGATCCTGTACACTAGTCTTACCAATGATTTTTTTATTTGACATCAAAAAACAAAGGCAACAACTGTAATATACTAAGAAGTCCTTCTATTTAGAGTTAAATAACATGGCTTTGATTCCACTTCCACTCTTCATTAGCTGAGTGCTCTACAGCAAATTATTTTACCATCTTTAACTTGGATTTCTTCATTAGTAAAATAAACGTGTTGTATTAAGTTACCTTCAGAGTTCCTTGCAGGTCTAGAAGGCTCTACCTGTTATATGGCTAAACCACAATGAGCCAGAGAGTCACCTGATGTATTAGTCACCCAATGATGAGGCTGGGGACGGGAGGAAAGGCCTAATGACACCTTGTATGTGCTAAGAGAAAGGTGACTTTCATTTCCTCTGAACAGTAGAATTCTAAGGAAAAGGAGTGAGGAAATCATAGTTTTTTTTATAACAGCACAGAAAAATGAGAGGTTTAATTCAATCTTATTCGGTCTTAATTAAATATAATAATAATAATAATAATTCTGTTTGACAGAGATCTGCCTGTCATACAGAATTGGGTTCTCCACCTTCCCAAAGAAGATATAGTAAGCTCAACCTCTAGTATCTCAATATGTGACCTTATTTGAAAACTGGGTACTTACAGAGGAAATCAAGTTAAATGAGGTCATTTGGGTGGCCTTACTCTAATAAGACTGGTGTCCTTATAGAAAGGGGAAATTTGGACCCAGAGACAGACACATACAGATTTAAAGAGATAGGAAGAACACTATCTCTTGCAAGCCAAGGAATGTTTAAGGCTGCTAAAATCTAGGAGAGAGGCATGAAACAAATTCTCTCTCACAGCCCCCAGAAGGAAGCAACCCTACTTTTATCTTGGACTTCCAGCCTCCAGAACTGTGAAACAATACATTTCTATTGCTCGAGCTACCCAGTTTGAGGTACTGTTGTACAGCAGCCCCAGTAAACTAATACGCCACTTTATATCACTTGCCACCAGCTAACTAAAGGCATAGTATTGTTCCTGGTGGGGGCACACCCCAGAAAAGAAAGGAGGTAGTATATTTGTGACTTCTGCAGAGAAATAATGCAGACTCTTTTGGCTAGCCCAGGTTATAAGCAATGGCTGCGATGCACTAGTTCTTGCTCTTATGAATCTTGAAACTGCTTCTAAAACTGGGTCCAAGACCAGCTATCTAATCTGCAAGACTCAGAGGAAAATGAAAGTTCAGGGCCTCTTGTTGGAAAATTATTAAGAATTTCAAGATGGCAACAGTATAACACTAAACCACACATGGAGCTCTCTTTGCCTGCACAGACTGCATACCCATGAAGCTGGTCCCTATTGGGTCCCACCAGATATTTGAGAAGGCCACTAATGTCTTCTTCACTCCTTTTCCTTGGCTGGCTAATTCTATACCTTGTCTCTTTGTGGAGCATCTTTGACTTGCTTAGCTGTTCAAGTCCAAGTTTTCTAGCAACTTCTCTCCATATCTTTCCACGGGTGCATTTATTTGGCAAATGGGCTGAATCCACTGAATGTCCCATTTATTGTGCTGGCTCCTAGAAAAGTCACATAGTACCTACTCTGAAGTAATGTATAATTTAGAGGCAGGAAGAACTCTAAACTAAAGATGCATGTGATGAGTGAGATTAAGGACACATAGGCACTGTACTTTACATGTTCAAAGAGGAGGACTCTTGCCGATAGGTTGCTCTCAGAAGAGGCAATATTGGGTGGACCCTTAACAAAATGGATTGAATTTTGTTTGGCCTTGATGAAGACAATCAGGTATAAAGTCTATTCTATGCAAAAGCACAGAGCTGGGACACAAGAAAATACATTTGAGGAACATGTGTGCTTTGGTGTAGGTAGAAACCTGTGGAGACATTTGGGGGTAAGCGCAAACCTGTGGAGACATTTGGGGGTAAGCGCAAAAAAAATACGGTAGGAGTAAATCAGCCTTTTCCTGTCTGGGAGGCTGGTGGTTTAAGAGAGGGGGCTTAATTATGTTGACTAGTCAAAACTAAGCAGTAAAGATAAGGTACATTTGAAAATGAACTTCAAATTATTTTTACTTCTGCCTGACCAGGCGGTGGCGCAGTGGATAGAGTGTCGGACTGGGATGCTGAGGACCCAGATACGAGACCCCGAAGTCGCCAGCTTGAGCGTGGGCTCATCTGGTTTGAGCAAAGCTCACCAGCTTGTAGGTCGCTGGCTTGAGCAAGGGGTTACTCGGTCTGCTGAAGGCCCACGGTCAAAGCACATATGATAAAGCAATCAATGAACAACTAAGGTGTTGCAATGCGCAATGAAAAACGAATGATTGATGCTTCTCATCTCTCTGTTCCTGTCTGTCTGTCCCTGTCTATCTCTCTCTCTGATTCTCTGTCTCTGTCTCTGTAAAAAAATAAAAATGAATAAATAAAAATTATTTTTACTTCTGAGAATAGATGACACCATCCTTGCAGATGGATGTCAATCTACCGTAGCAGATATTCAGTACTAACAACTATTTTATGCCCACAGGAAAAAAATAATTTATATAGGAAATCTTGCACCTACTCAAGTGGTCCTTCTGAGAAGCTGGTTCTTTCCTTTATATTGGGACATCATATAAGGTTGCAATAATTTGTTTTCAAGCCCCTTTCCTCTGTACTATCAGTTCCTCAGACTCAGAGACTGAGTCTTACAATTCTCTACTCCTACATCTGGCATAATGCCTAATGCATTGTGAGTGTTTAGTAAATATTTGCTAAATGACTAAACAGATATTGCTGCTCTACGTGGTTGCCTTCCTCTAAACATTCTTCCTCTATGTACTCATAAATGAGAGGTATTAAATTTAAAAACTGAAATAAAAAAAAAGCTTTTATCCAGCCTTAGTTGTGAACAATAGCTAATAGTTCTACTTTTGAGTATGTTTTTCCCCCATATCCATGATGCTTTGCCTTGCAGTCTGGTTTCATCATCCTTCCATTGTCCTTGACCTTGTGGTACCTAGTGGCTGAGTTACCTGGTACCATTATTTGCTTACACTCAGCAATGGTTTAATCCTTTTCAGGCAGAGTCATCCCTACTGGGATGAAGATGAGAAACTCTAGGTAGGTTGAGCTAGGTCAGTAACAACAACAGCGATAGTGTGAGTATAACGTCACCTTCTTGCGCAAAATGGCTTCCGGACATTCGGTTCAAGGTCTCAGCTTTGGAAAGCACTAAGCCTGGCAGGTAACATGCATCAGAGCCCTTCTGGGTCTTATCCTTCCACCTCAGGAGTTCCTCCGTGGGTTAACTCTTAAAAAGTACTTTAAACTGCCTTGTGCCCTCCTGTCTTGTTTGTGGTATCTTTGTTTATTTTTTTCTGAAAACAATTGGTGGCTCTTTGACATCAGGGCTCACGTCAGAGTGTAGAGTAGGAAAAAAAATCCCTCTGCTAGAGGCTTTGTTGTTCAGTTTTTGAAAGAAAAGCCCTCTGACATAAACAGTACTAACTATGTATACTAATACAAACGGCCCGTGACACAGGCTGGTAGGTGGGGAGTTTTTAGCTGGTGTCATGATGGGAAACACTGTGAGACACTTACCAGACATCAGGGGATGCAGTGCTGTTCCCACAGCTGCATCCTGGGACTCACGCCACTTACAAAGAACAGTTTTAAATCACTTTAATTTTAAAGTAATTTGAAATTAGGGTAAATGTCAGAACACACTTTTATCATTTTTAAAAATACGTATGTATGATGTTGTGCCTGAGTTGGGCAGTTGTGAGAGGAAGAGACACATCTTGGTAAAATTAGTGAGGCAGGCTGAATTGGAGTAGAGGGAAGTGTTAGGCTGGCTGGATTTGCATCCTAGCAAGGTGTTTCGTTCTAGGATTCAGTTTCTCCATCAGTGAAAGAAAACAATATAATGATTACCTCACAGTCAGTTCAACAAAACGGCGCTCTTAATAAATTAGTTGATGCTATAGCTCTTATTAATTATTCAACTATTACCATAATTAACACTGGTTGTAGAGCCAGGCATCTGAAGTGGTTTGGATTCTGTTTCGCTCAACACCTACTAAGCATATAACCTTGAGCGTGGCTTCTCTTTGCCTCAGTTTTTACATCTATAAAATTGGACAGAATGTCCATATATGATTGGTATGAGTATAAAATGAGTGGTATCTATGTGATAGAGTGTCTGCCATGTAATAAGCACTCAATAAATGTAAACTGCTATTGTTATTATTTCTATTGCTGCTGAGATTATTGAAATGGCAGGACCAATGATCTTTGGGAAAAACAGCCCATTGTAGCCATTATGAAGAACTTTCTGAAGGCCAACAAGCAAAGAGCTGACACCACGGGCACACAATTTCAAAAACATTCTTTTTCTAAATAAACAATTATTTATTTTTACATAATTTTATATTTACAGAAGATTCACAAAGATAGTACAGATTTTCCAGATATACCTTCACCCAGCTTCCCCTAATATCAGCATCTTCCATAACCATCATACAATGATCAAAGTGAATTAACATTGGTATAAATGAACAAAATTACAGACTTTATTCAGATTTGACCGGCTTTTCATAGCTAGACTGAGATTATAATATTTAGGGAAGAATACCAAGGAGGCAAGATGCCTTCTCGGCGCATCTGATCAGGAGGTACGTGACAGCTATGTGCTTTGTTATTGGCGATGTTAACCATGATGACTTGGTTGACATAATTTTCTGCCCGGTTTTTCTGCTGTATTGTTACTATCTTTCCCTTTCCCTACTCTATTGATTAGAAGTGAGTTACTAAATTCAGCCCTCACTCAAAGGGAGAAGAAATAATCTCCACCTCCTAGAGGGAGATATAGCAAAGCATTCGTGGATATATGATTACAGTTAGCACAGTAATTAAGAAATATTTTGGGGAGAGATAATTTGTGGTGATGCAAAAGTTTCTTCTTAAACTTGTGCCCACTGATTTTAGCGTTCATCAGCATATCATGCTCGCAGCAATTTTTGCTATAACGTTCTAGCAGTGATTTTCTATTTTGCTCATCTGTCTATATTTATTAATTAGGATTTCTCTGTAATGAAAAAGGTTATTATTTATATAAGCATGGACTTATCAATGTATATCTTAGCCTTTGGGCTATAATTCAATACCATATTTGTTTTTGTTGTTGTTGTTCAAATTGTTGTAGTTTTAGCCATTAGATCTTTAAGGTTACTAATTCCTGTGTCCTTTTGACTCCCCCCCCCACTCTTACTTTTTGAAATCACAAGATGCTATGCTTTCATCTTGTATTTTCCTCACTCAGCCCTTTCTTCTAAGAGATGTGATTCCTTTGATCAGGGCGTGGTATTTAGAAGCCAAGTTTTGGGTGGTAAGAGTGTTTCTTGGTACTAGGGTGTTACTGCTGGGAGGACCTCTCAGAGAATGTATGTATTTAACCTAATCAAGAATGCACACACACAGACACACACACACATATATTATGTATGTATGTATCTATATTTGATTTTTAATATGACTGTATATACATTAAAATAAACATGAGTTTATATTGATGTCTTTGAATCTCATCTAGAACCACAAGGTTCCTTCTAGACTTCTCCAGCTTCTTTGTAAACTTCTTTCTCTGGCAATAAAAACTCTACCATTTGTTTTTTTATTTTTTATTATTTGTTTGTTTGTTTGTTTTAGCAAGTGAGAGAGACAGAGAGAGGGACAGATAGGGACAGACAGGAAGGGTGAGAGATGAAAAGCATCAGTTCTTTATTGCGGCTCCTTAGTTGTTTATTGATTACTCTCTCATATGTGCCTTGACCGGGCAGCTGCAGCAGAGCCAGTGAACTCTTGCTCAAGCCATAGAACCGCGCTCGATCCAGTGACATTAGGTTTTTTAACCTGGGTCCTCTGAGTCCCAGGTGGATGCTCTATGCAGTGCACCACCGCCTGGTCAGGTTTTCTATAATAAACATATTTATTTGTTCAATCCTACTTTATATGTAAAGTAGTTTCAGAATTGCTAGCCCCTACCACTGTCAGAAACAAATTTATCAACCAGAGTAAAAATTTTGTGTAGAGGTTTAGTCTTTAGGCTTGTAACATGTAGTTACAATTCTGTCTTCCAAAGTTACATAGGTCAGCTCCTTTCTTGCTCACCACTTTTCATAATTATATCATACGTTTGTTTGTACTAGTCTGTTTTCCTTCTTGGCTCCCACTGACATCCTGGTTATTTTTTAAATTTGCATAAATAAAATGTATTCTCTGTGTTGTCTAATTATATGGGTTTTGACAAATGTCTAGGCATCGTACATCTATCATCACAATACCATTCCGAAACGTCCCTCAGACTTCTGTCCTGCTGCTCCTTGTTAGTCAACCCCTCCCTCACTCCCCCCTACTACTACCCTTTATATAGTTTTTTCCTTTCCCAGAATGTTATATAAATGGAATCATACAACATACAAACTTCTACTTCTGGCTTCTTTCATTTAAGAAAATACATTTAAAATCTCTGTATGTCGTTGTATGAATTGAGAGTTTGTTTCTTTTTAGTGTTATGTAGTATTTGATTTTGAGAATACACTACGGCAGGGGTCCCCAAACTACGGCACGCGGGCCGCATGTGGCCCCTGAGGCCATTTATTTGGCCCCCGCCGCACTTCCAGAAGGAGCATTTCTTTCATTGGTGGTCAGTGAGAGGAGCATAGTTCCCATTGAAATACTGGTCAGTTTGTTGATTTAAATTTACTTGTTCTTTATTTTAAATATTGTATTTGTTCCCATTTTGATTTTTACTTTAAAATAAGATATGTGCAGTGTGCATAGGGATTTGTTCATAATTTTTTTTATAGTCCGGCCCTCCAACAGTCTGAGGGACAGTGAACTGGCCCCCTGTGTAAAAAGTTTGGGGACCCCTGCACTACGGCTTGCTTAGTCATTCTTCTGGTGCAGGACACCTAGACAGTTTCCAGCTTTTAGTGACAGTGCAGAGAGCTTTTCTAAATAGTCACATCAATGTTTTTGTGTGATTTTGTAATTTTTCAGTTCACTTGGTCAAACACCTAAAAGTAGGGCCGGTAAGTCACACGACAAATGGATGTTTAACCGCTAAGTCGTCTTTCCAAGGTGGCCGTACCATTCGACTTTGCACTAGAACTAGAGTTCCAGTTGCTCTGCATCATCGTCTGCGTTTGGAACGGTTCTTTCTGCCTTGGTTAGGTTTTCTAATGTAATGGTATCCCATTGCCTCAACTGGCATTTCCCTAAAAACTAATGATGGTGAACGTATTACCAAATGCTCATTTGCCTTTCATGTGTCCTCTTCAGTAAAGTGCTAGTTTAGATCGTTGCCCATTTTTAAAGCATTTTTATATTGTTTAGTTTTAAGATGTCTTTATATTATCGAGGATAAAGAAGACACTTATAAGTATCTTATAGGCTGTGCATTTTGCAACTACTTCACTCCATTCTTTGGACTTCCTTTTCATTCTCTTAAGAATATCTTTCACAGAGTAAAAGGTTATAACTTGGATACACTTCAGTTGTTCCATTTTTTTTTTTTAGATGGTGCTTTTGATTTTGTAACTAAAGCACTCTTTGCCAAACCCAAAGTCACATTAATTTTTTTTCTAGACGTTTTATAACTTTATGTCTTACATTTAAGTCAACCATCCATTTTTAGGGTTTTTTTTTTTTTTTTGTATATAATGTTTGTGTCACTCTATATTTCAGGGATATCAAGGTTTTCTCACCATTGGATGGAAAGGCCATCTTCATTACATCAAATTGCCTTTGAATTTTTGTTCAAAAATATATTGTCTATATTTATGTGAGTTTATCTCTGAGCTTCATAGTTAGTTCTTTGGTCCACATGTCTGTCTTTTTCCCAGCAGCACACTGGCTGTGGCGTATCTGAGTCAGGCTCTGATGGTTGCCTTGTCTCTTCTGAGTGTGTTCTACTTCTCTTTGCATATTACTAATAATTTTTGTCGAAAGTTACTCATCTATGTAAAACAGTGGATACTGAGGTAAATATTTTTTATGCTTAGAGATGAACATATTGTTGCTCCTGCTAGGCCCTTACTGCCAGAGGTTTGTGTGACCTACTCAGGAGTTGGCTGGGTGTGAGATTTACTATTGCTATGGTTACTCTCATTGTACCGCAGGCATGGAACGCTGCGAGCAATACCTTCTCTTCACTCTGGGGCTGGCTTGCCAGAAGTTGTTTCCTCAAAGCCCACCTCCCTCTTGGATTTGGGTTTTCCCTTGGTGCTGCTCTCAACAAGCATCTGTCTCTTGCAGCTCTCTCTGATTTATTTCACTGTTATGATTACTTGACATTTGTTAGCCTGACAGTGAAGGCTGGGAAAAGGGGAGCATTTTTCTGATGCTCTGATTAATCCTCAGTTCTAGACAGACCAATGTGCCTGAGTCTGGTGTGTGTGTGTACTGGACCTAGCTGGGCATGCATTCCCGTGGCATTCCCGTGGCATTCCCGTGGCATGCATGCTCCTCGCCAGAGGTGGAGGTTTTTTGTTTTGTTTTCTTTTTTTTTTTTTTGAATTTTTTCTTCTTCTTTTTTTTGTATTTTTCCGAAGCTGGAAACGGGGAGAGACAGTCAGACAGACTCCCGCATGCGCCCGACCGGGATCCACCCGGCACGCCCACCAGGGGGCGACGCTCTGCCCACCAGGGGGCGATGCTCTGCCCCTGCAAGGCGTCGCTCTATTGCGACCAGAGCCACTCTAGCGCCTGGGGCAGAGGCCAAGGAGCCATCCCCAGCGCCCGGGCCATCTTTGCTCCAATGGAGCCTCGGCTGCAGGAGGGGAAGAGAGAGACAGAGAGGAAGGAGAGGGGGAGGGGTGGAGAAGCAGATGGGCGCTTCTCCTGTGTGCCCTGGCCGGGAATCGAACCCGGGACCCCTTGCACGCCAGGCCGACGCTCTACCACTGAGCCAACCGGCCAGGGCGGTTTTTTGTTTTCTATACTTTTCCCTCAGTTGCAATGAGTTTCCATCACTTGTTCCACCCACTAAGACACCATGTGTTATCTCCCCACAGATTAAGGCTCTTGCTCTTTAGGGAGATGGTCCTGGGAGACACTCTGGCCATGGCTGCTGTTCCCCTCTCACAGACGGCACCAGGAAGAATGCTTTGCACAGCTGAGTAATGAGAACCATGGGCAATTTTCAGCACAGAATCAAGTGTTCATTTTAGAAGCATGCAGAGACTGGTTGGGAGCAGGGCAGTATGTGAGAAGACCAGTTTCAAAGCTCTTGAAAGCATACACATAACAGGAGGAAAGAAAAATCAATTCCCTTCAGAATTGGCATTCAATTCTTCCCCCAGAGGCAAGGTCACTGCTAAGGAAATCTCTTGATTGGACCATTTAGGCGTGAAAAGATAGACTCCCAGGAAAAAAGAGAAGGTAAGAGTACAGCTGGATTTCTCCATAATGTAAAATGAAATAAATTTGAGTTTGTTTTGCTGAGACTGATAAGAAAGAGGGGCAGGGGCCCTGGCCGGTTGGCTCAGCGGTAGAGCATCGGCCAGGCGTGCCGGGGACCTGGGTTTGATTCCCAGCCAGGGCACATAGGAGAAGCGCCCATTTGCTTCTCCACCCCCACCCCCTCCTTCCTCTCTGTCTCTCTCTTCCCCTCCCGCAGCCAAGGCTCCATTGGAGCAAAAGATGGCCCAGGCGCTGGGGATGGCTCCTTGGCCTCTGCCCCAGGCACTAGAGTGGCTCTGGTCGCTGCAGAGCGACACCCCGGAGGGGCAGAGCATCACCCCCTGGTGGGCAGAGCATCGCCCCTGGTGGGCGTGCCAGGTGGATCCCGGTCGGGCGCATGCGGGAGTCTGTCTGACTGTCTCTCCCCGTTTCCAGCTTCAGAAAAATACAAAAAAAAAAAAAAAAAAAGAAAGAAAGAAAGAAAGAGGGCAGGAACAACCAACAGAGTGATTACAAAGTGCTTGATAAGGAGGTGTGATCAGTGACCTGCCCAGGGGAAGGGGTTATCTAAACTACACTTTCCCATGAGGATGTCTAAAATGCTAATAAAAGTGACTCTGTTTTCTGGGATGTAAATGTCCTTGATTGCTCTCAAACTTCCATAAAGTCAGCCACCCAGAACTAAGGGAGTGATTTAAGGAACTGTGATTTGGAATGGGGCACAAGGGAGTCTTGGGACCAAGGATACCGGCTGAGTGCCATGCCTGCATCATTTAAGGTGCACAACAGCAGTTGTCCAAGAAGAGGGGGCAGGAGAGCCTCTAAAACGAACGATTCACAGAAATTAAGAATTCTATGCCTGAGTCAAAAATGACAATTGAAGTTCCCAAAGGCGGGGACTGGACTTCTCACAAATTGGAGATTTGGGTATTTGAGCTGGGTGATCACAGTGAACCCCCAAGAGTTCATAGTCAGTTCATTGCTGAGACCAGGAATAACAGATGCTCAGGAGTAGAGTCTATAACTGGGGCACCTGCTGTGCACATTATCTAATTTAAAAAGTAATTTTAAATATATATATATATATATATATACACACACACACACACACACACACACACACACTTTTTAATAAAGGCCAGCAAACTGAGTATGTCAAAATAAGCTACTTTGGACTTCAACTTTTATACTATAAAAAGTGAACAACAGTTAGGTTAACATATTCAAACCGCTTGGAATTATTTAAGAATATCATTATAGATCTGCAACAGGAAAAACGCAGTTAAAGTTTCCATCAGAGAAGATAATGTATCACTTATGAATTGTTTTTATTTAAAATGGAGTCCGTCTACCCTAGAAGGAAGCATGCCATCTGCCCGGTGACCCGGATGACAACCAAGAAGGGATAGGAGAAGCCTGTGCCCCAGGCGGACGGCGATTATGGAGGCGCATTGAACTGCTTCTCTAAATACGAGCTCCACCAAGACACTGAAGCCCCGCTGCACTTCACATATCGTCGGCAAAAGGCAAATTGGGCATAAAATGCCAATTATTTTACACCTGAGACACAAAAGCAAGACATATCACAAACAAGTGTATTTTGGGTGATTCTTTCAAAACAGTAAATCACTAACTTTGGCTCATAGTCTGTTGTATGAACTTCAGTACCAAACAAGAGGCAGTTGGAGTTACTGTCAACAACAGAAGCACTACAGAAGAAAGTCAAAAAAATTTTTAAAGAAAACCTCCTGTACATTTATATCATAAGAATATGTCTTATAAACAAGGGAGAAAATGTCACTAAAAACTCAAGGTATTATTCTTGGAAATATTCACGTCCACATTGTCTTGTTTTTTGTTGGTTTTGTTTTTTTTGGTTTTTTTGTTGTTTTTTTTTTCAGTCTCTAAAATATCTCATGCCCTTTACTGAAACAACAGAGAAAACATACTCCTCTGAATTATACTCCTTAAATATGATCCATAACAGGGATGCAACACCAGTATCAGTCCAAGTACATTTGAGAATGGGGTTGTTGTTGTTGTTGTTTTTTAATTAATCTTAATAGATCAATACCCTGTAATGCAGGGGTCCCCAAACTTTTTACACAGGGGGCCAGTTCACTGTCCCTCAGACCATTGGAGGGCCAGACTATAAAAAAAAACTATGAACAAATCCCTATGCACACTGCACATATCTTATTTTAAAGTAAAAAAAAAAAAAAAAGGGAACAAATACAATATTTAAAATAAAGAACAAGTAAATTTAAATCAACAAACTGACCAGAATTTCAATGGGAACTATACTCCTCTCACTGACCACCAATGAAAGAGGTACTCCTTCTGGAAGTGCAGCGGGGGCCGGATAAATGGCCTCAGGGGGCCGCATGCGGCCAGTGGGCCATAGTTTGGGGACCCCTGCTGTAATGTCTGCCTGGATTTGAGTCCCACAGAAGCAGATCCTGACATAAGGATTTGAGTATAAGAGAATATATGGGACATGATCACAGGAAACTTTGATAAAGGAATGGGGCAATGAGACAAAGAGGAAAAAAGCCAATAAATTGTGCCTTTATGAAGCAGATAAGCACTGTGAACAATTGAGACTCAGTGCTCCTGGAGAACTGAGGAAGATGGTGGAGAATACCCCCCAGAGTTCTCTCCTTGGCAGGGCCATGGAAGCCTACTTCTCATGTGCTTGTTAAAAGCTGCTTGTAGGGACATTAACTCTTCACTTTGCTCTGTGGCTGGGCCACCGATCTTCCAGGACTCGGAAGTCCAGCCTTTGGAGATCTGGGAGAGCTGGAAGAGCTTGCACCAGCAGCTTTGGGAGCTTGTAGGGATGAATCCTGAGAGGATGTTTGTAGGGCATAGTGACACTCAAACATTTCTCACAAATAAACAAATCACAGAACTGTACAATGAAAAGAATGTTCGAATAGCAAGGCATCAAATTCTTCCTGTAGGTGGTTCTGATACCATCTACCTGCTACAGACCTCTGTGCTTTTGCAATAGACCTCTTACATTGTTTAAGGAAGGGAGAAAAGGAACATGGGTCGATGTAAAATGCATGCAGTTGTGTCTCAGGAAATGAGGGAAGGAGAAGTTTGAAAGTTCAAACGTGATTCTGGGCCCTGGCTGGTTGGCTCAGCGGTAGAGCGTCGGCCTGGTGTGTGGGGGACCTGGGTTCGATTCCCGGCCAGGGCACATAGGAGAAGCGCCCATTTGCTTCTCCACCCCCCCCCCCCTCCTTCCTCTCTGTCTCTCTCTTCCCCTCCCGTAGCCAAGGCTCCACTGGAGCAAATATGACCCGGGCGCTGGGGATGGCTCCTTGGCCTCTGCCCCAGGCGCTAGACACCCCCCCCCCCCCCCCCGGAAGGGGCAGAGCATCGCCCCCTGGTGGGCAGAGCATCGCCCCTGGTGGGCGTGCCAGGTGGATCCCGGTCGGGCGCATGCGGGAGTCTGTCTGACTGTCTCTCCCCGTTTCCAGCTTCAGAAAAATACAAAAGTGATTCTGATACAAAGGGCCGCAGACATGCGCAGCAGTGAAAACAGTTGATGATGTGGTGTCTGCTCCCAGGCTGGCTCCCAGATTGACTTATGCCGGATTTGAGTCATATAGGAAGAAACCGGAAAACTCCAGGAGACGGTGAGGGTCAGAAGACTTATTTGGTGATAACGTGAAAAACTGTGCCACCATGTGAAAAAGAGTCTTCCTGGTCTTTCTGGCAAGAGCACTGTGGGGCCCCTTGGCTGCAGGGACCTCTGGGACTCCAGCCCCACTTTGGAATTCTGAGAGAGAGCTTCCAGATCTGAGGGCTGGGATGCAGTCCCTTTAGCCCAGGTGTCAGTGACTATAGTGGGGAGGGGACTATCAACTTCTGTGGCCAGATTGAGACGCCTCTCCCAAATGGCTTCACAGGTAACATATCACCAAGGCAGGTAGAAATGTTAATGAACACCTGAGATACCATCAAGAACTCTTGGAAGTAACTAGAAAAACCTTGGAGAGGGTATGCGGACTACATTGGAGTTGGGTAGAGAAGTGGGCAAAGTATCGGCAATGAAGTAAGAAATGGGACAAGGCTCAGGTATTGATTGAAACATGTGGTGGGACTCCAGGATGCATCAGGGTTAGAGGGAAATTCATGGATGAGAGAACCAGGACATAAATGAGGGGCCCAGTGGGGTTCAGAATAGATAAGGAGCAAGAATTGATTCCTTCAGCAAATACTGTCTGAGCATTCTTTATGCCTATCATTCCACACGTTGGGGATACATCACAGAACATGATAGAAAGTTCCTACCCTTATGGGGCTTACAGTTTAATGCGGTGATAATGTTATGTGTGCATAATATTAAACTATTTTTCTGCTTTTTAAAAACATCATATTTTCAGAGAATTCTCTTTTAAATTTATTCCAGTAGGGTCAGGGATATCACAGATAGAAATATCACCAGCATGAAACCAGTGTGCCAACATTTAATATGCACAATGTCTCAGTTCATCTAAACTATTCTTGATCATTTCATTGCTCTTACAAGTGGCTGGCTAAGGCAATGACATGTGATATAAACCTGGCCAATGAGACTTAACAAGAAGTTTGCTAAGGAGCTTTGGGGGAAAACAAAACAAAACAAAAAACCTCCTTGTAAAAAGAAAGAAAGAAGCAGTTTCCTTTTCTCTGTCCTTATGGATGTGAGAGCACATGACACGTAGGATGACAGAGACCCGCCTACTCTCATGAAGAAAGAAACTGAGGGGAAAGGCCAGCAATCTAGGGATGGCAGAACGGACAGTTAGAGAGAACCCCAGTCACAGTACCATCCCTGGGCTACTGAACTAAATCCTGAAATTTTCTACTTTCAATGCTCCTGCATCATGAGCATCTAAATTCCTCTCATTGTGTATTGCACTTCTAATAGTGTATTCTGTTACTTGCAGCCCAAAGCCCACTGTCTAACAGGGGCAGTGACTTTACCAAAAAGTCAATCAAGAACACCTGTTAAACATTGATAGCAAATGTTCCAAACTGCCTGGGTTATAGGACTAAAAACAAAAATCTTTCTTGACCTGGAGTGAATCCATTTATCTCAAAGCATTGCATAGACTGATTTTACTTGCTTTGTTCTCATTTCTCTTGAAATAGAAGCCTTATGCTTTTCTCTGACAGTTCAAAAAAGTATACATTGGATATGCTAAATATACGAATTGTCGTGTTTTTAGTAATACGTAAGAATAAAAGCTGGTCATGCTCAAATATTACAGTAAAACTGTTGTCAGAATTCCTTATGGAGAATTTGCCCATTGTAGCAATGTTTTGCATCCAGAACATTTCGTCCTTTATCACACACCTTTAAGGCACGGACAGACCTGTCACATGGGCCTGGACCACTCCCTCTGAACGGCTACCCCACTAGCCACTTACTCCATGGAAGAAATTATCTGCCAAGGTCACTTAATGTAGGAAACATCATGAGACAGTAAGAAAACTTCCAATTATACCCTGATCTAACTTCTGTTATGGTATCTTTATATTCCCATAAATCAAAACAGGGAAACCCTGAACACTACCTTTGAAAAGTTATTGAGCCCTGGCCGGTTGGCTCAGCGGTAGAGCGTCGGCCTGGTGTGCGGGGGACCCGGGTTCGATTCTCGGCCAGGGCACACAGGAGAAGTGCCCATTTGCTTCTCCACCCCCACTCCTTCCTCTCTGTCTCTCTCTTCCCCTCCCGCAGCCAAGGCTCCATTGGAGCAAAGATGGCCCGGGCGCTGGGGATGGCTCCTTGGCCTCTGCCCCAGGCGCTAGAGTGCCTCTGGTCGCAGCAGGGCGACGCCCCGGAGGGGCAGAGCATCACCCCCTGGTGGGCAGAGCTTTGCCCCTGGTGGGCGAGCCGGGTGGATCCCGGTCAGGCGCTTGCGGGAGTCTGTCTGACTGTCTCTCCCCATTTCCAGCTTCGGAAAAATAAAAAAAAAAAAAAAAAAAAAAAAAGTTATTGAAAAAAAGAAAAGAAAGAACCAGTTTCTCTCATTGTCAGATTTTACTGATACTTTGCAAAGACCTTTCAGGACTTTCCCAACATAAACTATGTCAGGAGAAATCTCAAAATATATCATATGATCTGAATTGTGGTTGACAAATCGCCTGGGTTTCCCATCATCCCAATGTTGTCAATTTGGCCTTCCTCCTCCCTGACTGAGGACAGACGGTGGGACTCCAGACTCATGCCTGCATTAAGTATCACATCCAGTAAATGAATTTATTTCTTTTACCAATATCATTGCATCAGGGAGAGGTGTGGGGGGGGCATGAGGGCTTGGAATAACATTTCTAGTAGCTGCTAATAGTTCTATTTTCTTCCTGTAGTCCCAATAAAGATGAAAGAGAGAAATAAAGACAGAAGGAGTACCATTTTATCTTAGCTGTACAATCCCCTTCGCGTTTTACACAAGTCCACGCGTTAAAAAAAAACACTACAGCTGCGCAGAACGGTGTGGGGCAGTGCGGAGTCAGCATGGGCTCCGCCTCCATCTGAACACCTTTCTCAGAACCACAGAGTTCACAGGTGACAAGAAGGGAGGTGTCTCTGATACCGGGTGCCAACCCCCCCCCCATCCAATTTATTCCCTTCCTGAAAGCTTTATTCCTCCGATGTGGCAATCACGCGTCCTCACCTCCTTCCTGCAGGAGCAGCATTCACTTCCCCGATTCGTTTCCCCCTGCTTCAATAATCCAAAACCTGCTACCGCGTAGTACCTCGCCGGAGAACAGATGCAGTTGGGCGCACCTGGGGACAGCTGCGGTCTGGACTCCGGGCCCCCATCAATTATCACCCCCTTACACTCACCCTCCCCTCCATCACATTGCCACCTGTGCTTTATGTGTTCCTGAGATTCCTTGGGAAAAAGCATGCATTGAGTAGCATGCGGGGGGTCTCTCTGATTCCCGCACAGTATAGAGTCCTCCCTTCCATCCCTCTTTTTGCAACGTGCTAATTGTAAATGCAGATACAAAGAACTGCCTCCAGAAAGCACAGACTTCCAGCTCAACCCAGACAAAGGTGGAGCGGCTGCCAGAACTCAGACACTATCCGATTTCAGTCTGAGGCACGGCTTTGAAATGACTGCAGGCTCATGACAGTTCCCCTTGTCTTCAAGGGCAGAATTGGCCCCAAGCAGGAGGCAGGCACCCTCAGCTTACAAGCCGCCCCGCGGTGTGAGGTTTTTCAATATATTACAATTATTAAAACACCTGTGCTAAATAACCCGCTCCAGTAGAAAGTGTTCCTGAATCTCTGAAATGACTCATTTCTTAACCAGGCCGGCTGGCTTACAGATTGCATTTCGGTGGGCGCCAGAAAACGGAGGGAAAGCCAGGTTCTGACCCTCTTGATGTCCTCTCCCACCTGCATTGCAAGACGGGGTACATCTGCTCTGAAACGTCTTCCTCCTTTATTCTCCTGCCGTCCAAGCCAGACTTAAATGGCACCATCTAGGCTTCCGCCAGCAGCCTGAAGAAACCAGCTCAGGGATGAAAAAGGTGCTGCTTATTCGGATGAAGAGTGCAGTGGAAGAAATCCTTCCATGCTGTGGTGAATGATAATTCAGGGGTCAATGGTGCGGGAATGACAGAAACGGCAGTGTTAAGTGAATTAATTCGTTTCTGCTTCTCAAGCTGTACTGAGTTCCCATGTCATATGCTTAGTCTATTTTAAAGCAGCTGGTCACTTAAGTCAAAACTCACACAGATGGATGAAAAGTTCTCGCAGGATTAAGAAATGTCTTTAAAATATCCACAGCCACATGGGCTCCATGGCCATCGGTGAGGCTAGGGTTTCAGTCTCTTTGCTCCCAAGCCCACAGACTTCGATCATTCTAATAGACATCTGACTCTAGCAGGGATTTTGTCTCCTTCAAATGCAATTTCTTCTTTAGCCGAGTTTCCTTTCTCAAACAGTAGGGCACAGTTCAGTTATGGGTAAGTGTTACAGGAGCCCATTAAGGAAAGCCGTGCACACACCTGACCTGTGGTGGCGCAGTGGGTAAAGCATCAACCTGGTAGGCTGAGGTTGACGTTAGAAACCCCGGGTTTGCCTGGTCAAGGCACATATGGAAGTTGATGCTTCCTGCTCCCCCCTTCTCTCTCTCTTCTCTCTCTTTCTCTCTCTCCTCTCTAAAATGAATAAATAAAATCTTTTTTAAAAGAATAAAGAAAGCCATACACAGGTTCTAAGGAAATTCAGTTCTTATCTAACCTCTATAAAGTACAATACGAAAGGGCCCTGGGTCTCCCTCAATCGGTTCTGCTGGGACTCTGGTATGATTCTGAGGCAGTTTGTAGTTGTTGTATTCACGTCTACGGCCATACCACCCTGAATGTGCCCGATCTCGTCTGTAGTTGTATTCACACTTGAACTTCTTACACATCTCTAGATTCATGATCAAACTGGGCCAAACCCGATTGAGTTCTTAAATGTATCCCTTGCCTCACTGTCATATACACATAACCTAGGAAGGTACGGTCAGATGCTGTTATTGCTTAGAATATCTTCTCTCTAGCAACTTCAAACATTCCACCAGTGCTTGCTGTTTTCCAAGCACTATGCTAAGATTCCTGAGATTTATACATTTTTTTTTTACAAAATCTCTCATTTATTTCTCATAGCAATCTAATGCTGAAGGTGCTATTAGTTTCTATATTCATTAAGGAAAAAGCTGTAATACAGGGTGTGTAAGTAACTTACCCAAGGCCAAAGCAGTAGTAGATACTAGAACCAGAAATGTACCCACACATCCTAATTCCAAAGTCTACATATACTTCCAAATACTATACAATTCAGTCCTCTCAAAAACAACTTCACACACACATACACACACACACACACACACCCTATTTAACCTTATGAATAATATTACAGATGTAAAAGAAAATAACAGTAAAATATTCCTTTTTTTTCAAACTAGAAAAAAATTATCTGGGCAGGGGTAAAGGGTGGGGTTAGTTAGGGCTTTCGCTGTTGCTAGGGATATGAATATGTACAAACAGGACAATAATACTACACGCCTAGGCATTTCACCTACTATATCAATCAGCAAATTTATCCCCAAGGATTTATCCTAAGGAAATAATCTAAAATAAGTGTGAAGGTCTGACCTGTGGTGGCGCAGTGGATAAAGCATCGACCTGGAAATGCTGAGGTCGCCGGTTCAAAACCCTGGGCTTGCCTGGTCAAGGCACATATGGGAGTTGATGCTTCCAGCTCCTCCCCCCTTCTTTCTCTCTGTCTCTCTCTCTCTCCTCTCTCTGTCTCTCTCTCTCTCTCCTCTCTAAAAATGAATAAATAAAATAAAATAAGTGTGAAAAATATGTGCAATGATGTCACCACAGCTTTGTTTGTAATGAATGGGCAATAACAACAGTGTGCAATAAGAGGAAATTGCTAAACAACCTGTGGTATATCCATATATTGGAATACTTGCAATAAGTCAAAATTAGGATTTAACTGTGTATTAAATTATATGGAGGTATGTTTAAGGTATAGTATTAGATAAAAAGATACAAAGCCACATGCATCATATCCCATTTTTGTTCAAATTTACACACACATTTGGAGCTTTGATTTTTACAAAACACTTTTTACTCTTATTATTTTAACCCTGATTATATTTTGCTACTGGAATTGTGTGCAAATGTTTTTAATTTATTTTTTATTTTCTCTGGATTAATAATGTGTTATTTGTGTAACCAAAATATTTTTTAAAAGCTATTGATAATTGTGATACTAAAATTAAATTGATTTTATAGATCAGCAAATCTCAATTACATTGTCTAGGCAGACATAGATGTGAGATCAGTTATGAAATGTCAACATTTTTTATTGCAAGTAATACTAAATTAAAATTAGAAAATGCTTTGTGAATTTAAAGTTATTCTTTTAATAATGTCTCTTCTACTTCCTTGGGTTTCAACATATTCTCGTGAGTAGAGGAGAGGAAAGATTAAGTAGAATGCCCATTAGCCTGGGGAAGTACATGCCATCCATAGCTGATGCCATCTGCACCCTACAGATTGATAGGGTGGGAAGTGATGTTCAATGACAATGTCTGACCTTGGTACGGGTGGGGGTCAAAGACTGGTTAATATCAGCATATGAATGACAGTTCATGAATGTGGTCACCACAGAAAAGTAAAGTTGAAAGCAAAAGCCACAGGTGACTTGAGCTATTTCCAGACTAAAATGTTTGATGTCCAACCCTATTCAAAGTACTCTATACTTAACATGACAAACTAGTCCAGTACTTCACAGTTCAAGCTGCCCACAGATTCGAGAATTCTATTTTTTTTTTTTTTTTTGCCTCTTTCTTTCTAGACTCTTAAAAGGCTACTCAGAGATTAGGCCACAATTCTACCGGGTTCAGGGATATGGGTCCAAGTTTTTTTTGGGGGGGTCAACCAGTATGGTTTTGTTCCATGCATTAATGTTCTAATTTCTGCTAGTCTTCTCAAAAAACAAATATATACAGTTTGGCCAAAGGAGCCCAAAAGAAATTACTTGGCTGAATTCTTGCCAATGTGGCAAAAATGAAAGCACACACTCTATAAGAGGTAGAGTGTTGACACTTTTCTGGATGGCACAAAAGTGTTTGTGGTGTTAAACCATCCTTCAACCGGCACACTTTTGCTGTTTGCTTATTGCTTCACCTAACAAATGTGTTAACTGATAGTCAAAAACATACTCTTTGACAAGATTGAATATGCTGAAAATATGAGAGCCCAAATGAGTTATTGTTCCCACCACTTACAGTAGGCTTGAGCATTTATCAGATAAAGAAAATACTACAATTCAATTGGGAACAGGAGTAACAGTCTAAATATAAAATATTTGGAGTATGTGTCCATATCTGATAAACATCTGAAACTATTTCCATGCGATTATATCAATTGTATCTGTATAGAAATGTCAAGCTTCTGTTTTTAAATTCCATACAGATATTTATATTTGGGAGGATATAAATAATAATACATATATTTGTGTATTGTGTGCATTTGAGTATATATGAGTCTATATCTTAATATGCTATAATTTACACCAAGGTTATGCCAGAAGTGATTTTAGCATAACAAATTGTATTCTATCACTTCAGTTAAAAATATTTAGTGAGCACTTTGTATGTGCAAGGTCTTGTGCTCAGGGCTAGCAAGGGATGCAAAGACGAACAAAAATACAATATATATGTTCTCAAGGAGTTTGTCAGGTGGTTGGAAAGACAAGTAAATGAACAACTATTAGGTAAACATAGCCAAATGGCAACGATAAAAATGTGAAGGTAGAGATATGGATATTTCAAAAACTATACATAGAGACAGATATAAAGATGGGTACAGATCAAGGGTTGTCAAATTTTTTTCTGAATGGACCAATAGTAAGTAAATTAGGCTTTGTGAGCCATACAGCCATTGTTGCCACTACTAAACTCCATCATTGTAGTAAAAGTACCCATAATCAATCTGGGAATCAATGGACATAGCTACTTTCAAATAAAACTTTATTTACGAACAGTAGAATTTGAATTTCATATAATTTTCACATATTGCAAAATATTCTTACTCTTTCTGGGTTTTTTTTTCTTCAATTTAAAAAAATATATAAACCATCCTTAGCTCACAAGCAGTTCAAAAACAAGAGGAGAGCTGGATCTGACTTGAGGGCTGTAGTTGACTGACTCCTGATACAGACAGAGCGTACGACACAGAGCTCACAACCAGGTGGGGTGTGAAAAGTAAAAACTCAGGAAAAAGGTTTGTGAAGAAAATAACTTTTACTAATGTATCGTAAAAAAGAGAAAAGTTTGAAAGAGATGGGTGTGGGTGGGAAGGTAATGAATGGGAGAGGAAAAGTAATTTGAGAATACAAGTTGAGTTTGGTGTTGGCATTGAGAAATGCCAGGCTAAGGAATGTGAATAGCTCCTGAGAACTCAGGGAAATATTTTCAGTGAGGAGGAAATTATTTCAGCTGTTGTCCAGCTAGTGAAAGGTGGGAGGCTTGCTGAGGAAAGGGATGGAGTTATTAGTCACCCAGGTGAGTTATCATAAAGGCTTGGCCATCCAGAGTGGCCATGGGACTGCGAATAGGAGGAGGGACTCAGGGACAATAATAAAGCATTAAGACCTACTGAGAAAATGAATATGGTGCCTGAGAAAAGAAGGAAGTGAAACTGACTCCGCGGCAGGGATGTGGAAGAGGTGGTGTCAAGATCAGAGACAAAGGGGACGGAAGGATGAGTTTTAGGGAGATTTCAGGAAGGATGATAAAAAATCTCAGGGCATGTCAAGGCACGAGGTGCCAGCACACTGGCTCTGAACATTGTTCCCCATGTACAGTCGATGTTTTCTAAGCCTCAGGTTACTGTTATCCTGCCGTGAAAGCTTGCAATGATTTCAGATTGCTGTAGAGAATTACCGCCCAGCAAGGTATTTTTGATACTATCAAAATCTGGAGTCAAATGCTTGCTTGTCATTCATCTTATACGTCTTAGCAGAAAACAAGTTAAGAGCCCCTGCTATTCGCTCCTTCCAAACTTAAAAGGATAATGTCTCTTGTTAGCCAAAACACCTAAATAACTAACTGCCCAACTTTGTTCTCACCATCCACCTGTTAACTGTAATTCTGGACCTCAGAAGGAAGTTTGGATTTCAGGTGTGACTTGAGAATCAGTAGCATGTAAAGCAATGATGTTCAACAGAGCATTCTGCAATGATGACATTGTTCAATATCTGGGCAGTCTCATATTGTAACCCCTAGCCCGTGTGGTTAGTGAATATTTGAAATGTGGCTAGTGTAAGGACTGACTTTTAAATTAATCTAGTTTAAATTTAAGTTACCATATATGTCCAGTGGTTCACCTGTTGGATAGCACAGATATAGATGATAATTATCGCTGAGGGGGCAGGGGCAGTGGTGGGATTCAGCCTGTTCGCACCAGTTCGGCAGAACCGATACCTAATTTTCTGTTGAGTTTGGCAAACCAGTTGTTAAAATGGCACTTGTCATCAGGGTTCTCTCTACGGTGGGTGCCTGGGCAGCCGCCCAGTGTGGAAATCACAAATGTACAGTCCTTACTCCTTTTTAATGTTCATCTGTGCAACAGCGTATTCTAAGTACCTGTAGCAATGTTCATTCCGTCCGCAGGTGAGAAAAATCTGATAAAACTATGGTTGTAATATTTATTTATTTGTTTCATAAAACTCATTATACTTTTGATGAAATACTACATTTTAATTCCCTCATTCCTTACTTAAGTAAACAAACATATATCATAAAGAGAAAAAGTGCCAAACAACCAGGGGGTGACAAGCTGTCATTGGAAATATCTTAACAGTTATATTGTATCTTGTCAGGTATTACTTAATATTTTCATTAATATTTTAAAACTCATAATAATATAATCAGGTTTTGTGTACCTCTTTTATTGTTCTTATTTAATATTAAATGTATGAAATAGTAAACTACCTTCTGGTATATTGTTTTTTATACTTAAAAAAGGTCATTAGGGCAGAGAACCGGTTGTTAAATTATTTGAATCCCATCACTGAATGGGTGAAATAATATATATAGTAGGTCACAAGAATAGCACATCCAGAACCCCACAATGAGGAAGCATTTAAGGATGAGAGGAGACAGAAGAGCCTTCCCACAAAGGGAAGCAGGAAAGGAGGTAGATAAAACAATTCTCAAAAAATAGCTTGGCCCTGGCCAGTTGGCTCAGTGGTAGAGTGTCGGCCTGGTGTGCAGGAGTCCCAGGTTCGATTTCCGGCCAGGGCACACAGGAGAAGCACCCATCTGCTTCTCCACCCCTCCCCCTCTCCTTCCTCTCCGTCTCTCTCTTCCCCTCCCGCAGCCGAGGCTCCATTGGAGCAAAGTTGGCCCGGGCGCTGAGGATGGCTCTGTGGCCTCTGCCTCAGGTGCTAGAATGGCTCTGGTTGCAACAGAGCGACGCCCCAGATAGGCAGAGCATCGCCCCCTGGTGGACATGCCGGGTGGATCCCGGTCGGGCACATGCAGGAGTCTGTCTGACTGCCTCCCCATTTCCAACTTCAGAAAAAGAAAAAAGAAAAAAATAGCTTAAGGAAAGCTAAGGAGAAAAAAAAAGTTAAGGAGGTACATAGTTTCAGTAAAAACAAAACAAATATGAGGCAATGCATGAGGAAGACATTTCCACAGACTGTGGGTATCAGGTGACTTACTGATGGCCTTTGATACCTACAGGAGTATGATGGGGGTGGAATCAGATTGCAATGGTTTAGGAATGAACTGGTGACTGAAACTAAAAAAGTATAACAACAGCCATAGTCATGCATCAGAACTACTTTAGAAAGAAAACAAACAAAAAAGACACTCTTCAAAATCATACATGGTGTAACTCACAGTTATTGGAAAGGCCCACGTGGGAAGGGCATTGAAAGGACTGTATTTTTAGGATGCCTTTCCTGGTAAGGAGCAACGTCAATATACTAACAGCTTTCTTCAGCGGGGGAGCAGGGAAACCACTCGTTAACACAGACTCACCAGTGCTAACAGCCAGGCTTTGCAGGCTCAGGAGAATGGAGCATATACAAAGGTAGAAGGATCCCTTTTAAAGACATGGCTATACTTTTTTTCTTTTGAGGAAACTTGAGCTATGTGGGTAGATTCCAATCAATATTATCAGATTCTCAGAGAATTCTGGCTAAACATTCTTACACAAACAATAACTAATGTAAAAGAAAAGAACATAGCCTGACCTGTGGTGGCGCAGTGGATAAAGTGTCGACCTGGAACGCTGAGGTCACCGGTTCAAAACCCTGGGCTTGCCTGGTCAAGGCACATATGGGAGTTGATGCTTCCTGCTCCTCCCCCCTCCTTCTCTCTCTCTCACTCACTCTCTCTCCTCTCTAAAAATTAATAAAAGAAAAACTAAAAAAAAAGAACATATAAGGAAATAATATTAAAAGGTAAGAGTAGAGGAAACAGGCATAGAGTGAGTTGGGTTCCAAAATGAGTGGAAACACAGTATTCTACTGTCATTACTGACCTCAGTGGAAAAGGCGGGGCCAGTATAGGAACCAAAACTACTATGAGCTTGGATGAATGGATGAAGAAATATGTTTGTGGAAAATGAAAAATTATTCAGCTTTAAAAAACAAGGAAATCCCACCATTTACAATAACATGAATGAAACTTGAAGGCCTTATTGTAAGTGAAATAAGCCAGACAAAGATAAATATTGTATAATCTCATTTATATGTGGAATCAGAAAGAAAGAAAGAAAGAAAGAAAGAAAGAAAGAAAGAAAGAAAGAAAGAAAGAAAGGAGAGAGAGAGAGAGAAAGAAAGTAAGAAGAAAGAGAAAGAAAGAAAGAAAGAAAGAAAGAAAGAAAGAAAGAAAGAAAGAAAGAAAGAAAGAAAGGAAGGAAGGAAGGAAGGAAGGAAAGAAGGAAGAGGGGAGAGAGAGAGAAAGAAAGAAAGTAAGAAGAAAGAGAAAGAAAGAAAGAAAGAAAGAAAGAAAGAAAGAAAGAAAGAAAGAAAGAAAGAAAGAAAGGAAGGAAGGAAGGAAGGAAGGAAGGAAGGGAGGGAGGGAGGGAGGGAGGGAGGGAGGGAGGGAGGGAGGGAGGGAAAGAAAGAAAGAAAGAGAGAGAGAGAGAGAGAGAGAGAAAGAAAGAAAGAAAGAAAGAAAGAAAGAAAGAAAGAAAGAAAGAAAGAAAGAAAGAAAGAAAGAAAGAAAGAAAGAAGCTCATGGAAAAAGAGATTAGACTTGTAGTTAGCAGCGGTGGAGGGTGGGGAGAGGAGGAAGTAAAAGGAGGTAGTCAAAAGATACAAACTACCAGTTATCAATATAACAAAATTGAACACTAGGGATGGAATGTACCTACTTGATGACAAGGGCTGACACTACTTGTAGGGTATATAAAAAGTTCTTTTTACAAAAAAAAAGTGTTTGGCTTTTTATCTTACTTTTTTTTATTGTATCTATGTGAGACGATGGATGCTAGCTTAACCTATTGTGGTAATCATTTCACAATCAATGTAAATCAGATCATCATGCTATCATGCTGTACACCTTAAACTTATAGAGTGATACAGATCAATTATTTCCCAGTAAAACTAGGGGGGCAACCCCCATTATGAGCACCTGCACTTGTGGAAGACCACATGTGCTTAGATTGACTGTGGTTTCAGGTAAAACCTCTTTTGAGTTCTGGTGCCAAAGGGTCTTCACCTGAGGTGCTGCCACCATCATGCGAGTCAGAGGAGAACACCACTTCCTTCTTCCCCAGCCCATTCCCACTCCTGCTATTCCTGGGCTTTTAGCTTAGAGGCTAAAAAGAAGGCTTTTCCTTTACCTTCATCTGTGCAGTTAACATCAGCATTGCATCCAGCTCACATCACCAGTCTTTATATGCACATTGAGTAACATGTACTTTTATTAGAGAACATAGTCATAGAACCAGAAATCACATTAAAAAAGCACCTTGATCGGATATTGTCTTCAGGCAGGTACGTATTTCTTTATCCTGCCTCCGCCCCCAAGAGATGATTATTCATTTCCTTCTTGCAGATTCCTAGGGACAAAGAGGTGACTTTCTGCCTTGTTTGTTTGCTGCAGCATTTTATCCAGATGTTGCTTGTCCTGGACAGAGGCCTGTGTATTCATGGCAAAATGCACCAATGTCCATGCTGGAGCTTTTGTTCAAATGTGCACTATATTTGAGTAAACACTTCTGAGTCACTAAGTTTCTCCCAACAAATGTTTTAACATCTTCCCCTCTCTTTCTCCCATTTGTTCATTTCATTTCAAAAATAATAATCATTGTTCTTTGCCCTTTTGTCTAGTTTGTTACTATGTCTTGTATTTTTTTTTAATTAGGGAAATTTAGTGCAACATGTTATGCCGCTGATTCTAAATGTCAACAATAAAGCTCTCCAAACTCATGATTTCTGTGGCAAATGTAACTCCGTCTCATTGCCGAGTCACAGA
The DNA here is from genome assembly GCF_036850765.1 of Saccopteryx bilineata. Lineage (NCBI taxonomy): Eukaryota > Metazoa > Chordata > Mammalia > Chiroptera > Emballonuridae > Saccopteryx > Saccopteryx bilineata. Next base: position 30,854,360 of record NC_089499.1, read on the forward strand.
GGCACAAGCATTAACATTTTATGCTATATGACAAAATACTGCACTCTTGGAAAAGGCCGGAATTAATGTTACTATGACAACTCGAAAATTCTGACTTTTATGCATGTAAAAATTTCAAGGATACAGTTGCATTATAGCATGAGGTTGTTCATAAAATCTCACCCGAACACTAAGATATTTATTACAAGTCCTCACTGAAACCAATAGAAAATGCCACCCCCCCATACCAATACACATCAGCAAAATAGATGGTAGTGTATATGTGGTTGCAAAATATTATGAAATCGATTAAAATCTTATTTCTTTTTGTAGCTGCTATACTTATAAACACATACATACTGTATGCAGCAGTGGGTATAAATACAAATAAAACATAAAGAGAAAACATATAAAACCTCATAAATATACAGTATCCTGCCTTATCAATATTCATTTATGCATATCTCTGCACTCACGCATTAATAAAAGCACATATATTGGATTTGAATGTGTGAGGGATGGGCAGGGAAGCTGTAATCAAGATATTCAAGCTCTCCTCTTCATGGATAAGTATTACATTATCTCTCTCAGCCTATTATGTTTTCTGAAATTTCCAAATGTATGTTCTGGCCTCTTCAACTTTAGTCTTTTGCATTTAAGTAATGAGAAAGTTAAGTGCAATAAATGGATCACTCAAGGGCATTACAAAGAATGTTTTGATCTATTTAGAGCCTTTAACTTCAGAGCAAAGGCCTGGTTTAGTGTGACCTTAGTGAATTCAAACTGTTTTGTTTCACTAACGACTGAGGCATATGTTTCAATAGAATTAATGTATGACTGGCTCCTCAAAAGAGCTCCTTTTCGGGGGGGAGGGCTATATTTCCAAACTCCCTCCGACATATTTTTAAGAAATCACCTCAGTATAATGTCAATTGATGGACATTTGGGAAGTATAGAGTCCTGCAGCCCTATTTTATTTCGGTTTGTAATTAGTGGTGCAAATAATCGTTTTCTGCAAAAAACTCCAAGTGCTGAGGTGTTTACAAGCAATCTGGACTTGTTTTCCATGGAGTACAGGGTTCCGGAGACCCGCACTCTCTTTTTATTTTGTAACTGTTAATATGGAGGCCCGATCCAGCTCTGAGCTAAGTAAGGTTGTTTACTGTTCTCTGGGTCTTTATTTTCTTTAGGTGTCCTCCTTTTCCGTGGCTTTCGTCATTCCTTTGGCAACTATGAATAATGAACCCACTTTTCTACAGAGGACCAGTTGTTTTATGGAGCCCGGATGGCTAATTAGCGAATTAATTCATTAGCGCGTGCCTCCTATTATTGGAGCAATCGTCTCATATAAGCAAAATATCCTTCACTTATAAAAAGACGTGTGCGCCTATGGGTGTGAATAGTTGTGAATTTGTCGTTTTCCTTTCTGGAAAGTTTAGAAAGATATTTTGCATGGAGTTTCTTTGTGCCTTTACCGAAACAAAGAACATACCAGGGGGCCAAAGGCAGCCAAGGTACCAGGAGCCATGGGGTCCAACACAAGAACGATCTCACTGAGAACAAGGTGCTATTTCAGGTACCTCGCAAGGACATGCTGTAACCCTCACAATAATTCCATCAAGATGAGACTATGATGCACCAGAGGGTGCATCAAGTGACCTGCTCAAGTTCATACCACAGAGCCAGGATTTGAACCCAGGTAGCCTGTCTCCTGACCACGCTTGAGATGGCTTTTTGTGACTTAATTTGATCAGATCTCTTAAAGATATTCAGCGTTTTAGGCATCGAGTTTTGGGCCTTCTTGAGGCAGCCCCATGACCACCCTCCATCAGAGGATGGAATAGGTCTTCCCACCCACCTACTCCAGAGCAGTCTCTCTCACTTTAGACGATTTTGCCTCCTCTATGACTGATATCCCAATACATCACTGCCCTTAAGTCAGGGAGAGAAGACCAAACTTAAGACTTAATGGTAAAATTTTCTCTATATAATTATACAAGCTTCTTTTCAGATTCTTAAAGTTTAATCTCTTATTATAGAAAAATTGTAAAACACCAAAACAATCACTCTTACTAGTTATACGATGGCAATTACCACTCCTGTCATAATAAATTAGCACTTTAACATATTTTTCTGTCTTTTTTAGGCACATTTTCCAAATATTAGATAACATTGTATATACCTGTAGTAACTACTAGTAATATTTAAAACCAGTGCACAGTGACTCAATGCCAAGGACAACTTTAAGTTTTATATGCATCTTGCTTATTCACTTAATATCATAAGCCTCGTGTCAGTTATGTTATTTATTACCAGGTCAATGGCTTTATGATATTTTATCATTTGCAAAATTTAATGTATTTACAATTAAACATTCATATTTCTACAATTTAAATATTATAGATATTACTGAAATGAACATCTTTGTGTGTCTCAGATTATTTCTGACATGGATAAAAGTAGATTTCTAGACATGGAATTTCTGGTTAAACATGTAGAAGGTCCTTTTTGGTAGTCATTGCGAAATTGCTTCCTAGAATCTACTACTACGCAATGCTTGCTTGAAGCCTGCAACACTTAGTGAGGCAACTGTCATTTGGGAAGATTAAGGAATGTGCCAGCCCTGTTATTAAATTAAGTCATTAGAAAGCTCCATGTTTAAAACTCATTAATGTGGGCTTCTCAGAATGGCCTTCCCAAAGTCACATGTCAGCCCATGTCAAGATTCTGGCCTTGGCCTTTCACTAAAGACAATTAAGACCAACTCCACATAAGTGAAATTACTTTTGAAAAAGTTGTCTACAGTGTTAGTCATTATCCCTTAAATAAGAGTAAACAAATGTTGTCCTGTGTGATTAACTGGCACACACCCATCGATTTCCATTAAAAAATATATAACTATATTTTTTTCTGGACAGTTGGGAACCCTAAAACTCAAGTAAACATTGTATAATAGCCTACAAAATAAAATACAAACTTCTCTTTGGCAAAATGTTTTCCTTACCATTTTATCCGAATCTAACGTCCTAATCATACCTCCTAGTATTGCTGTAAGCAAACTCTCTGTCCTAGATAATATGAGTCCCACTTTTTTGATGCCTCTCATTACATGCACAGTGCCCTTATCAGAACACCTTATTTGAATCTTACGTGTTACTCTATTTTCTTCACTTGTCTTTTTATGTTCAACCTCATGACTAAGCCATAAGCCTCTAGAGGGCCTCTTTCATGTCTACATCCTGTAGGAATTCTTAGAGGAGAGGGTCTCATATCTTAGATTTATCTAGTGATCTACATGGGTTCTATTGTATGTTCCCCAGGGAAATTCCGTGAGGATAGAAGAGTCAGTTATTACCCCCTTATGGCCCTTAATGACTTGAAATCCCTTTACATCATAACCTCTAATAAAAGCATAGTCACTTAAGGTAGGAAGTCATTCTGTTGTACAATAGAAACATAAACTGCTAAACAGGTCCCCCTTTCACTGTTAGGACTACAGCTTAGTATAAGATCTCAGCTAGCATTTACCGAGCGGTTAGCAAAAAACAAAATGTTGACTCGGTACTTATTGTATGTACCTAACCTTTCTCTGAGAGAAGAGGACATTTCTGAAAACCCCCTTTTCGGTTTGGTTAGGGTTTTAGAAATTTCTTTCTATAACCCCGCACCAGGGGACCTTTCTCAGCAGCGCTACTTTGACAAGAACGAGTACGTTCTGTAGAAACATCTTTGGAGAGTGCTTGTGTTCCATGTAAAGCCATTATTTTTCAATATGGGAACTCAACAAACTATAACTAGCTCATGCCCCTTTGGGTCCCTTAATCATTCCCTCTCGAGTTTCCAGAATCACTTGAGAAGTATTCACTTTGTGAACCTCCCTTTGTAAAGTCACAGTTTGAACTGTACGTCTCAGTCAAGAGCAGAGTCATACAATGTTGCTAAGCGAGGCACTTGAGTGAAAAAAAAAAAGAAATTCAGGGTCACTGTTCAAGTCAGCTTGGCAAAGGAACATATTCACTGAGTGAAGTCACCAGGTAATGAGTAGGTTGGAGGCAATTGAATTTTCTCTCTGAGGAAGTCTTAAACTCTCAGGAGGACTAGGGAAGGAAAACAGACTTGTTGATCTAAGAGGCTCTTTAAGTCTCTCATGTCTCAAGTGTGGAAATGTCCAAAACTAGCCATTGAGATAAGATGGGGCTGCTTCAGAACAGGCAGTGACAGCTTCTCCTAATTCCATCAAAAAAATCTTGCAAGTGAGAAAATGCAGAAACCATCATCCAGAGGCTAGAGACCGGGAAGTAGCTAATGGAACCGTATATTCATCATATTGATTGGCCCATTGATTTTTTTTTCCCCCTGTTTTTAAGCGCCCATGTCTTGGTCCTTTGCCAGAGATGCTTTAAAGAGCTTAAACAAAACTTACACCAAATCTTGCCAGCGGCCCCCAGGGAACTTACAAACTAACTTTCTCTGTTGTCGCAAGCACATCTGTACAGGTGAATCCCCTGCAGAAGCGAGTGTAAAATGTTGGGTCCAGAAGGTGGAAACCTGTGTAATTAAGAACCCGGACTGGGAAGAGAGGTAAGAAAAAGCTTAAGTGGTAAGAGCCTGCATTGTTGGACCAAGAATCTAGGAAGAAACAGTTTTGTTCAGGTACTCCTGCTAATAAAAATTGAAGAACTCGTAGCATCAGCATTATGGAGAGAGGATATCCACTTTCCTACGACTAATCGCAGAAGTTCTGGCACCATCAATTTCTTAGTCCATTAGCATCCAAAATCTACTGTGTTAAAGAATCATCCGAGACATTGTTAAAAACACAGATTCCTGGATTCACCTTCAGCACATCAGATTCAGTAGGGGACAGGGCCTCGGGACCTACACGTCACAAAGCAGATCTTTAGAGAAACACTACAGACAGGTTTACAGAAAACCTTTATCCAGTGCCTTGCTGTAGATTAACCTAAGAGGTATAAAATGGATGTTGTCCAATATTTGAATGTCTGCTGATTATCCCTTTATTGTTGTCTATTCATTCTCCTACACACAGTAATCCGGAGAGCCTCTGGCCAACCCTTGAGTCACAGAGATATAGACACAATGATAATTATTAGAAAACTTGGATTGCAAGTAGCAAAAACTGACCTAAGTTAGTTCAAACAAATCAATGTGACTATTATGAGGCTACAATGGCACTGTCTGATGTCCTGACCTGGGGAATTAGAAATTCCTAACCCTGCCTCCCTCATTTCTGCTATCTCTCTCTCTCTCTCTCTCTCTCTCTCACTCTCTTTCTCTGTCTCTCTGTCTCTGTCTCTCTTTCCCTCTCCCTCAGTTTACAAGGCAGGAAATGGCTGCCTGAAGCTACTCAATAAACACGTGAGAGTTCTGCCCACTGAGACTGAATTCCTGTTCATACCTGGGTTGGTTGCTACCTGTGGTACAATCAGTATGGCTCCGGGCTCATCTAGACGTCAGGGGTTCACATGAAGGGAGGAGGGTAATTCTGAGTAGGGAGTGGTAATAAATGTAAACTTTCAACCACACTGCTTCTAGGCTTTCCTTCTATTTCAAATCCTCTCATTTCAAACAGAGATATATCACAACAAATCAAGCAAAATGAAACCTTATGGCAAGGAACCAATGGTCCATAGACTGTTCTTTCTTAGAAGGCAAATAAAATAAATGAACAGGATTTGGTCTCAGCACAAGGTCAGCTCAAGGCTTCATTGTCAAGTAGATGAAAAATACCCAATTCTCCTGTCTTCACTTTCCAAGCCTTTACCTCCTCCACCTATATCTACCTGCTCATCCATCGTTTTCAAACAAGAGAGTATTGTTAATTATTTGCATCCAGAATGAAGGGGCTAAGTTCATCTGTCCTTTACTCCAGGGGGAAGGATGACCACAGTTAGCCTAAAGCTACCCATTTGAATGACAGAACATTGATTTCATTTACCCCGAAGAGCGCTCCCTTCCCGAGACTCTGGGCATGGGAGCCATTGCGTGTGCCAGCATTTAGGTGACTCTCACATTTGAGCAGTAGAGCAAATCAGAATGGACAGAGTACAATCAGGAGTCCTGATCTCAAAGGCAGATGTGTTCTCAGACATATTTCTTTAGCACTTTGTGACCTATTTGCCTGTATCAGGAGATTTTTCTGTTTTAAATATTTAAACAGGGTGAAAGAGTTCATTTCAGCCTCAGCGATGGGCAAACCCCATGGTAGCCTTCCACAGCCTGAACAGAATTTTCTCTCTGACACTCTTTATCCTCCAAAGGTTGAAGGTGGAGGGCCGAGTGTGTGCATCTGGGGGGAGGGGGGGAGGTAATCACAACCTAGCAAACCTTGACATTCTTTAAAAACTTCATCATCTATTGCTTCAGGGGTTTTCACCTTCCCAGGTGTTCTCTACTGGCAGCTAGCTGTTGAGGTGTGTGTGTGTGTGTGTGTGTGTGTGTGTGTGTGTGTGTGTGCTGTTTTTTATTCAAACCACAAACTCCTTTGCTTGAAATTTTATAAGTTGTCTTTGGATTTAATTTGTGTATTTTAAGAATTACCAATAAGCGTCTAGTCTCTCAAGGTTAAATGTACAAAGACTCCCATCAGAAATTTGAGAGCTTCCGAGGAGCCTCCCTTTGAGCCCAATGAGCACAGCTTTAAGCTTTCTTTCAGCTGAGGTGTGGCACTTCCTCCTTTAAGACAAAGACAAGCTAGTGCCAATGAAATTGGATAGGACAGGAAGCACAGGTTTGTTACCACACATTTTCTACCTTCTGGGAATTCACGCTGAGGAGAGGTCACTCTACCTTGAGCCACCTTGTGGCAGGTATGAAGAATGACAGCCAGAGGCAAAAGTCTTAGGTGACACAAATAATACTTTGGGGACAGTCTTTGGGGAGGGTGTGGTAGTAACTCTGTGAGATTTCTTAAGGGAATGAAGCAATTTGACGGCAGAACTTGTTTCTGCCACTCAGTTTGTCTTCTGTAACCTAACTCTCCCAGGAGGTGGTATTATTATAGTGATTAGGAGAGAAAGCGTTGGAAAGCCACAAAAGTGAGTCAAATCCTGACTAGACCAGCTCCTGGTCACATACCCTTCACAAGTTCTTTCGTCTCTTCAGCTTCTGGAAAAAAAAAAAGAGACTGAGAATGGTACCTACCTCACATCTTTGTTGTGAGGATTAAATAAGATAATGTATGAAAAGGAATTGGTATAGTGTCTGGCACAGCGAACGGGCTCCAATAATTTTAAATGGATAACAAACACATTGCTATGAAACTTGTTTGGGGAACTTTCACTATTTCTCCTCTGAAATTAGAGCCATGTTTTTTTGTTGTTGTTGTTTTGTTTTGTTTTTTGGCATAGTCAAAGATCTGATGGCAGAATTGCTTTTGGAAAACTGGGAGGAATCTTTTAAAAAGTGCTATTAAGTCAGTGTATGAATTTTATGATGATTAATTTCAACTAGTCATGTAGAAGTTACTTTTAGCCTCTCCCCCTTTATGGGAAGGATGTTCACCTGGCATCAAGGAGGACTTTGAAAACTCCCTTTTCTCTTTGTCTTCATTGAGCAGTATTTGACCAAACTAAATACTTTGAAGCACTAGGAGATATTAGTCAGAGAAACCATCTATTGACCAGTTCCAGGAGTTAAATGCAATGTCCGTTCAGATGAAAGTTGAAAGTCGTGGATGATGTTTGCAGGGCCATCCCAGACCATGCAGAGTGAGTGCATTTAAAGCCCAGATGACCCAAAACCAGGGGGTGAAAAAGTCCTTTCCTATTTCCTCCCTGTCTTCCTCCTTTCTTTTTTATTTTAACAGCAAGTGACTTCCTTTTAAGAACCAATCTTCTGAATACATCTGTGAGCTTTGCCCAGACAACAGAACCTTTGCCTCTGCCAAAATGAAATGGACAATCTGTTGAGGAGGAAAAAGTTATAGAAAAACACTATCCAAACCCAATAGACCTCTACTTTGAGTGATTTTTTTTTTTCCTGAGCAGTGTCTCAATAAGAAAAACCTAACTGAAATAGAATTAGGTAGTGGATGAAATCTCACGTTATTAGCAGAAGGCACCAGATAGTTAGGGAGGTATTTCTCAGGCTCACTTACTGAACAATCTTAGGAAGATGAATTCAGTGCACTGAAATTGCCACAGTACCAGGTAATGGGTTAAGGCTATTATTTTCCTTATCCATTTGGAATATAATTTATATGGCGTGAACACTAGAGTTAAGGAATAAAAATAAAGTCCAAATACGACATCAAAATTTTGTCTTAGTGACAGAACGTGTTCTTTGACTCTCTTCTGTCATATTATTCAGTATCGAGCGTAAGAGTGGGGGGAGGCTGTTGGTTTTCCAACTCTGCTAGGGTGTTCCATGTACTTCATTGATTGTATTTTATTGGGAGAGGTGCTTTCTGCATAGGAATTATGTTTAATATCCCGGGAGCTTGTCATTGTGCAATACTTCACAATTTGTCAATCCCTTTAAAGAGGGTTATTTGGTTTGATCTTCACAGCAGCAAAATGAGTTCCACAGAGCATTATTAGAATCATTAGAATTCAAATTTTGACAAATGAGGTTCTAAGAGGTTAAGTGACTCGCTCAGGTACACTCTGCTTGTAAATATTCATGTTGAAATAGCAAGATGGTATTGTTGCGAGCTTAAATGCCATGCCGAGGGAACTTACGGTCCCTCCTCCTCTGCAAATCTTTTAGAAACAAAGTATATTCTCCTCTGATTACAGTGTTTGGATATGCGGCCCCTCCTGAAGGTAAGGAAAGAGACCAGAAGACCTCTCATAAGTATCCTGCTAGCCCTGTAATTGGAACAGTTTCTTTCTCTCTAAATGAAGGAGCAGTGATGATAATAATTAAGCTTTAGGCTTCCGTATGTCCTTTCATCTGAGTTCCTTAGCCCGACAGGAAGGAAACACCCCTCCGCACAGTATGGTTCTCTTTTCAAGCCGGCCCACATCCCTGAACTATCTAGACTTTGGGGTAGGAGGGGAGGTTCAAGACAAACACCTTAAGGAAACCTCAGGAATTTGTACTCCCAAACCTATGGTGAAACTGCCTTTTTGTGGATTAGGACGTCTTAGGTTTATAAAACTTTCTGAGCAAATAAAGTTGCTGTTCGTACGCATAAAAATGAAGTGAAGGAACCATCAAAGCCTCTCGTCAGCACCATCTGCAAGCTTCGTGGTGAGAGTCTGAAGGCAGAGCACGAACAGCTATGTGAACATTTCTTCGCTCTGGCCCCGCCCCCTCCGTCTTCCACCTGCAGTAGACTGTATTCATGTCTCCCAGAGGAAATATGCTATTACTGATAATATGATCACTGAAACACTGGGAGTGGTTAGATACAGAGCTCTGGCAGTGGGTTAATAAAAGGCCTAATGAAGAACAAAAAATCCTGCCAGTCGCTGTAAAAAAATATTGCTCTCGGGAAATTATAAATCAGACACCGTGGTGTGAAGTTAAAAAACATATATATTGCACTGACTCGCTGATAAATGCAGGAGTGGGCAGACTGGTGACGACACAAATATGTCACTGGATGCCCTTGAAGTTTCAGTCCACCTCAGCACGATGCAGTTCAACACCTCGGCGGGGCCAAGCCACAACCACGTTTACTCAGCCTTGTCAAATCACTCTGCTACGTGCGCAGGGACAGGATGCCTGGTCCACAAATTAGCTGGAATTCCCACAGCCTCACTCGCCATTTCTCTTTTTATTTTTATCTTGTTTTATTTGTTTGTTTTCCCAATTTCACAGTGTTAATCTCAGTAGACTCTTAAATGCTGCCTCTGAACAGAGACCTGTATTTAGGGTTTTCTTAATATATCCACACTGAGCTTGTCTGGAAAAAAAAAATAGTAAAAATTGATCTTATGGGCAGCTTCCACACAGTTCCATGTGACTTAATTTAGGAAATAAAATGAACCAAATAGGGGAAAGGCCTTGCCTAACAGCCATACCTTACCTTTGAGCTCACTAGTCAAAGGTCTAGGCAAGAAGTTGACCTGTCTGACTCGAGGGACACTCACACACCTTGACACGTGAACTCAGTGGCTGCCTGATGCACACTCACGGAGCAGCCGAAGCTCATCTGCTCAGCTGTGACTTTCTTCTTTACCCTACTGCCTTCCCGACAAGGCCAGTTCTTCCTCCAGGAACCACATTTGCCAGCTTTTCACCTGCTTCATTGGGTGCCAACTGTTGACTCCCCACTGTCGACCATCCCCAGGGGATGTGGAGGAAGGAGGCCAACCTGTGCAATAGGATCAAGGCCAATGGAGACTTCTCTGCATCCCCCCCCTCCTCCTCACTGCATTCCACTGGGAGAAGCGGGGAGATGTTGAGATGTGTTCTTTTCTACTTATCAGGAATTCCAAAAGGACAAATCCAGCAATGTAAGGAGGCTGTATTTGAGAAACCTCTAGCTCCCCTAAGGAAATTGAACCACACACCTCCAGTAGATAGTACAGGAAAACATCTCAACCTGTAACAAGCATCTGCACCTTTATCTTGAATTCTCATTCCTGAAATTTACATTTTCTTGGAAGTGGCTAAAACATGATCACAAATAGCATTATCCTGGCTTCAAAGCTCCTGTTGGCCCCAGATATAGATTCATCTTTCTTTCTTTCTTTCTTTCTTTCTTTCTTTCTTTCTCTCTCTCTCTCTCTCTCTCTTTCTTTCTTTTTTCCTGAGGTGAAGTGAAAATTTGTAAACCAGACTTTACCAAGGATTCGGGGATGGAAAAAAAATAGAAAAGGAATCAGTAAAAGAAATATACATTTTAGTAACCCAACTCACACATCACAGCTTTATAAAGCTGTTTGATGGAGCATTGATTTTCATATGCCAGAGAAAACTTCTGATGGAGGTTTTATTGGCATACAGCATAGCAAAAGGCAATAGCACAAAATGCAGTGAGATTTTTATGTTATATAGAATTATATAGTGAATTATACTTTATTTATTCTGAGATTATTTTCTCCTTCTGCTTATTCATAAATAGTCTCCTCTGGTAATAGTAGATTTACTTGTGTGTGTTTTTTGCTGCCCTAATTTAGTGAAGTGAAAAGTTAGTCGCTCTACGTTGCTCCCCCTCTTTTTACCTTTTACTAGTCTCAGAAATCTAGAACCCTGGAACCTCCCACAATCACGAGAAATTTAAAATCCTGGAACCTCCCACAATCACGAGAAATTTAAAACCCTAGAACCTCCCTCTCTGTCTTATACCCAGACTGCATCCACTGACAGAGGCCACCTTTCCCCCATCACTGTGGAATCAGTCACCCCGGAGACAGCCAGAGTTCTTAAAGTTCAGGCTCAAGGCACTAAGATCTTCTCGCCCTTTCACTTCAACCTTGAAGAACCTACTTCAAATTTTTATTCTGAAAATTTTCCTTATTACAACCAGCTTTGAGAAAGTTGGTTTCTGAAAGGGGCATTGCTAAGGTGACATCTACAACATGGACCAGTGGTAGATGCGACCAGTGGCTCTCCAGTTTGGGCTGCCACCCTCAGATCCAAGCCAAAGATCCCTTTCCCTTCCATGAACGTCAGCAGTGGTATTATGTTTATTTGGTTGAGCTGTTATCAAAGGGAGCTTTGTAAGGTTTCCAGATTTATTTTTAGGGTAAATTCCTTGACAGAATCTAGTTATGTAGACATTTTAGTTTATGAATACCAACTTATTATCCAATACCAACTGGATAAGCCAACCAAGTTGGGTTAACTAATACTTAACTAATAAGTTGTTCACATATAGCTCTTGGTTAGATACATGTTATTTGCCCTTAATTTCTAAGTATAAAAGAAAGGACATGTCTAAAGGAGTCTCTTAATAATCATGGGACTACAAACCATTTTTCAAGAATCAGCTCTTTGGGAACTGTAAGCAATAAGAGTAAGCCATGCATATCGACCAGAATGTTGGCTAGATAGATTCTTTCAGGTGTGTGTCTGTGTGTGTTATTCCTCTGTGTTTAGTTAAGTTTTTCTTACATGTTTCTATTGTGTTGAAAGCCTTAAATCCCCATCTAAATTCAGAAAAATAAGAGATATAATAGGAAGAGCCCCAAGTCCACATCTCAATTTGGAGTTAGAGGAAAAAAGGAACAGAGGTTCCTGTGTAGATATGTAATTTCTGAAGAAAACAAGCACTTTGGGGATAGAGAGAAAAGTCTATAGGTAAAACCATCTTTCTCCCATTTGAAGGTTCATCATGTTGGCCAATTTTATAGAATTGGGGTTCTCTTTTACTAAAGATACAACTAAATGCTGTTAGGTAGTCAATAGGACAGAAAATCAACTTTTGAAACTGGCCCATGAAACTCAACGATGATCTTAACAAAAGCAGTTGCAGTGAAGTGGTTGGGGTGGAAACCATTCTGGAATTAGCTGAAGAGTGAAATCAGTGACAGTAGGGACGTAGCATTTGTAGACCAATCTTGGGAAGCTGAGCTATGAAAATGTGTGGGAAAATAGGGCAGTAGCAAGAGGGGTTGCAGAGTAAGGGAAATGTGAAGATGGGAGATAACACAGCACATTTGTACTGTGGGGAAATCCTTTAGGAAGAGAAAGATTGATGATGTAAGAGAGAAAGGAAATGGTCAAATGAGTCAAGTGAGTAAAGTGAGAGATGAGGAGACCTGGAGAATGTATGGGGCACCAACATTTAATGAAAAAGTGATGTGTTCTTCATTTTAATAGTAAGAAAGAAGAAAATAGATACTGGTGCAAGTAGGTTGTGATCACCAATTTGGTGATGGAAAAAATGACAAAGTTCTCATCTCATGGTTTCTGCTTTCATAATGACACTTGGTTATTAGCTGAAATGACAAAGAATGAAGTGAGAGTAGCAGAGAATTTTAAATGGTGCTTAATTTTTTTAATGCATAGTTGTTTTGTAGTGTTGAGAAGCCATTTGAGGTCTGATATCTTGATTTATGTTATACATCTTCATATACAGATATGAAAAAGGCAGAAAAGTTGAATGGAGGTGGGAATTTTGCTAAATTTGTACAGCAGAGGGAGAAAGGACAAGAACATTGAGACTATTTGCAGGAGAAAAATTATAATAATGAATCATAAAATTTAAGTTAGCAATGAAAAATGATAGCAGAAATTAGCTAAAGGATAACAAGTAAGCAGTGGAATTAATGGATTGAATGTCATGAAGTAGGAAATACCAGGAGAATGGAAAGTTGTGGTCAAAGAAAGAAATATATATGCATTTAAGATGGATATCTCAATGGAGGTGGGTGGAGAGAAAAAAATCACTTCAAAGAAAATATTGAAACTGAGAAGCCAAGTTCCTAAGAATAATAAAAGGAAAGCATATAGAAGGAAATAAAGAAAAAGTTTAATGAACAGAGACAAGTGGCTACAAGAAAACCTGTGAAGGCTCTGGCCAGTTGGCTCAGCGGTACAGCATTGGCTCAGCATGTGGAAATCCCGAGTTCGATTCCCAGCCAGAGCACACAGGAGAAGTGTCCATCTGCTTCTCTACTCATCCCCTTCTCCTTCCTCTCTGTCTCTCTCTTCCCCTCTTGCAGCCAAGGCTCCATTGGAGCAAAGTTGGCCCGGGCGCTGAGGATGGCTCCATAGCCTCTACCTCAGGCACTAGAATGGCTCCGGTGGCAACAGAGCAATGCTCCAGATGGGCCGAGCATTGCCTCCTGGTGGACATGCCAGGTGATCCTGGTTGGGCACATGTGGGAGTCTGTCTGACTGCCTCCCCTCTTCTAACTTTGGAAAAATATTTAAAAAAATAGAGAGAGAGAGAACCTGTGAACAATGGTCACAAGAAGATGATTGTCTACCTAAAACAACTGAGTCTCAAAGTTGCAGGCATTGTGTAGGAGAAAGGGGGATACTGGATTAAAAGCAGCATGATACAGAGTTGAACAACTATGTCCCCTTCTCATACTGATATAAGTGAGGAGGGTAATCAAACAAAAAATATCTTTAAAAGAGAGCTGCTAAGTAGTGGGGTCTTCAGAAGATAGTCATATTTCAGTTGAAGTGGTGAAGTAGACACATCAAAGTTTGAGTCTCTAGGATGGTTTACCTCCCAAGGGAAGAGGGTCAAGATTTTAAAAGGAGAGAAAAATGGAGAGTTAACCAGTTGTCCAGCAATGTGAGCTCAAAGAATAGGGAATGAGAAGAGGATGAGCAGAATTGTGAGGCATAATGGAACTATCTCCAGGTACTGCTTTTTCTATAAACATAGCTACAATTGTGGGCATGACTGAGTATCCACAGTGTATGATGTATACATTTTACATGCATTATCTCATTTAAACTTTATGACAATTTATAAGCAAGTTACTTCCTTGCCCATTTTACAAAGGGTAAAATTAAGACTCAGAAAGGCCCTGTAACTTGCCTGAAAGCATACAGCTTTAAAATGACAGAGCTTACCCACGATTCTATATTGCCTATCCTTTAGTAACAAGTGTATTACTAAAGGAGTTGATCATCACCTGAACTTTTATAAATCAAACCATAGTTCTAATTCATTAAAGTTTAACATTTCCTGAAACACTATTACTAATGCTATTAGTCAATGCAAAAATAACTTCCCCAAATGGACACTTCCTCAGTAATGTTTGGTCAATCCCAACTTTCTGGAAGCAAGGTTAATTTTAATCAAAAGATATAGTTATAGAATGCTCTAGATAAGAATAATCAAACCACTTTACAAGCAATAAGTTGTCTCTCTGATTTTTTTTTAAGACCCAAAAAGGTCAGTAGCAAAAGCAAGAATTATCCCAAGGCATTATGACACTACTCACTATAAAACATTGCAATACCTTACTCATTAGCAGAGCTTTATTTTCCATAGGATGTATTTCAAATGAGGATATGCTATAAGTAGAAAACAATACATACGGGTTCATTAGTCTTGCTCTTTTAAAGATAAATTCTGTATGTGGGACAAATGCTGTGAGCAAGAAATTACAAGCAGGTTCCCATATGCTAGATATCTATTTCCACAGCTCTTATCATCATGGTTTCTGGGCACTTTGACAGATAGATGAGGTTAATTCAGGCAACGCAGTACATTCTGAAGAGCAGGTGAAAATCCTCCTTCTCCTTAGCTCCCTTCCTTGGAAAACAACAGTTCATTGGAAAGCGAGAAAAATAAAAGATTTTCTAGAATGATAACCTAATAGAGAAGCCATGCAGAAGGGACACGTTTTAATCTTTGGTTACAAGTAATACTGTTGTCTGTATTATCCTTTGATCAAGGTGTTTGGGAATCTATATTAAGTAAATAATCCTAAGTGGGGAAAATGTTGCATGCTAATCATCATAGCATTAAAAAAAATTCAAAAGCAAATGAAAGAAAAGAGTTCAAAAGTAGGAGATATTTTTCAATAATTTATGGTGTATATTTATCTAGGTGTTATGGAAATGTTAAAATCATTTTTATAAAAACTGTAGGATTAATTGGGAAAATCCTTATATTGTTAAATGATAAAAGTAATAATATTTTAAATGTAATATGTAAAATGTTAAATAAAGAGTGGGATTACAACTGTGATAAAAAATATACAAAGCATAGAAAAATGGTCAGATGTAGGTGTTGAGGTAAGGAGCAATGTCTTTTTAATCTTATATCATTTTTGTATTTTTCAAATTTCTATTTAAAAGATGCCTATTTTAAAATATATATGATGGTGTCATGATCTGGAGGTTTAGGAGCTAGAAGTTTTACCAAAAATCACATTTTAAAAATCAGTCACTATGGCTTTCCAATAAGTATATCATTATGGACTAACCTTGTGGCATTTTAAAATCACCTTTTAATCAAAATTTTTTTCTGATTTTACATGCTTTATAGTACATTAAAGTGTGGCCAGTTCACAAATTTTGACAAGCATACACACCCATATAACCATAACATGATCAAGATATAGAATATGTATATTGTTCCAAAAGTTTTCCTATTCTTTCTCAGTCAAATTTTCTCCTACTTCTAAAAGCAGGAAACCACTAACCTGTTTTCTACTACCATAGATTAAGTTTTTCCTATTCAGAATTTCATATAAGTAGAATCATACAGTTGACACTCTTTGGTATCTATCTCTTTTCACTCAGCATGTTTTAAGATTAATCTATATTGTTGCATGCATCAGTAGTTTACTCCCTTCTCATTGCTGTGCATATATAGACCACATGTGTGCATAAACCACACATTTTTATTCATTCACATGAAGGTGGTCATTCGAGTGGCTCTCATTTGGGGATATTCTGAATAAAGATGTTATAAACATTTGTGTTCAAATATTTCTATGAACATCTGTTTTCATTTCTCTTGGGTAAATAGGTGGTAGTGAAATTCCTGGGTATGGAAAGTGTATATTTAACTTTATAAAAGTTAAACTACTTTCCACATGGTTTTCCAAAGTGGTTTTAACCATAAAGCTGCTAAGAGAAAATCTTTTTGGTCAGAATAGGCAAAGAATTCTTAGATAAGACACAAAAAGAACACACCATAAAAGAAAAAAAATTATATCTAGGACTTCATCAAAGTTAAAATTTTCTGTTCTAAAGGCAGCACTAAGGCAATGAAAAAGCAAGTAACAGACGGAAGAAAATATTTACAATACATATATATGAATGAGGACATGCATCTGAATATATAACTCTTAAAACTCAAAGCTAAGAACACAAACACTCAATAAAAACACGGGCAAAAGATTTGAACAGACATTTTGACAAAGAAGATAAACAGATGGCAAAAAAAAAAGCACATGAATAAAATGCTCAGTATCATTAGTCATCAAAAAATGCAAATTAAAACCATGATGAGATGCCATAACTCTTCTACCAGAGTGTCTAAAATTATATAGATTGACAATACCAAATGTTGGTAAGGATGTGGAGCAACTGGAACTCTCAAACACTGAGTTTTTCTAGTGGGATGATTAATCTCACATCGCTATCCTAAACAAGTAAAGGATTATTCGCTTGAGTCAAGACTGAGATTTAGTTAATATTTATCTTATTCTCTAATTATGACCTTAGACTTTGCTAATTTCCATGGATGGATTATAATATATATGATAGCTAAATATGAAATATTCTATCAGAAAAAGAACAATTACTATTGACCTAATAAGTTATTTTAGGATAGCACATCTAATATACTATTACTTCTTTTTTTCATTGAATTTATTGAGGTGACACTGGTTAACAAAATTATACAGGTTTCATGTGCCCAATTATACAACAAATCTTCTGTATACTGTATTGTGTGTTCACCACCCCAAATCAAGTCTCTGTCCATCACCATTTATCCCTCCCTATTTCCTCCTCCACTTCCTCCCACTCACTCTCTGGCATTCACCACACTGTTGTCCATATCCATTAGATTTGGGGGGGGGAGTTTTTTTGCTCAATGCCTCCATTTCCCTCAACAGCCCCCATTCTTACATTTACTATCTCATTCCAACTTTGTTCCATTTCAATATTCATAAATTATTTTAGAGATTATACAATATATCCTTGATACCATGGACATCTTGTAATGTCTTTTGCCAAAAGTAATAAAATTGAGACCAGAAACAATTAGCAGATTCTTGGATTATCTTTCAGTTTATATGTCAATTTCAAAGATTAAATTCCCTTTGCCTCAAATCATGCTTTATAGAAGCAATTCAAATGTTAATGGTACTAGGTTATGGAGTTTGAACAGTGAGCTTGGTCAAATTAAAAAATAGTTTCATTTATTCTAGACTTTTAATTTTCCATAATCTTTTCAAAATCTATGATAAAGCAGTTCAATGCTCTCTCTGAAGTGACAACAGGATCGCTCTAGAATTTTACTAATTGCACTTCCCTACAAGCCTTATTGGGTCTATTTTCATGTTAGTCTGGTTTTCCAAACCCCAAATTAGAAACTTTGGGGGCAGGTGAGAAGAAAACAGTTGGAGATATGTTGTTTCTTTGCCTAATAAAATTTCCACAGTATCTTGATGATTTATGGAAACAATAGAAGAGATATTTCAAATCCAATTTTCCCTAGATCTTCAGATCATACATCTGCTGGAGCTATAGCCACACCAAAGGTTCCTTCACACCATAACAGAAATACGTCTTGATGATGTACCAGTGAGACCTCCAGGTTTAGATGTCAGATGTACTTGATAATTTTTTAAATTTTTTGTGGATTCTGCCCTCCATCAATTTATAGCCCCCTTTTCAGTACCAATTTTTTTGAGAGACAGAGAAACATTGATTTGTTGTTCTACTTATATATGCATTCATTGGTTGATTCTTGTATGTGCCCTGACCGGGGTTCAAACTCAAAACCTTGGTGTATTGAGATGATGCTCTAACCAACTGAGTTAGCCAGCCAGAGCCTCAGTACCAGTCTTTATGGGTTCTGGTTCATTGTTCACTAATTCCTTAATTTTTTTAAAAAATGTAGACACATACAGATTAAATCACATGGCAGAATTGTTCATGGTACAACCTGTACCTTCTTGGAGAACATATTTAATTAAGAAAAAATAATAGCACTCAGCAGAAGAAGAAAAAAAAGTGCAAGATCAAAACTCCAGCTAAACCCTTTAAGCTGTTATGAGTGACCTCTCAACCACAAACAATGCTAAAGTTCTTGGGAAAACACTGTTTAACTGGAACACATAATGCATATTAACTCAGAAGCAGAGCACTGCCAAAAATGTAAACCAGTCACTCTTTGTAAATGTGAAAAGAAAATTAGCACATGAGCAAAAGGAAAAACACATCTTTGGTATCAACCTTTCTGTGAACTTCTCAACAGTGATTATTACAGTCTGTTTGCTAGGTTTTGCAGAGTTATGATGGACAGAGGAAAAGGTACACCTGGAGTGGATGGTGCACCTGTTTGTAGTTGCAAGCTGGAACTATCTCAGGTACAACTGTGTGTTCATTGTTTGTGATTCCTGATATACAAAGCCCCTTAAAGTCACTTCAAAAGAGCAAATTTTGTAGAGGTCCACAATTCTGGCTGTATATTATACTCACTAAGAGTTTGAAAAAAATCCCTCCAATGCTTTATTTCTTCCCCAGGTTTTACTAAATAAGAACCTCTAGCCATGGGACCTGGATATCAGTATTGCCTAATAACCCCTGGTGAGTCTGATGCAAAGTCAAGCCTGAAAAACTCTGTACTGAAACCAACCTTAGCAGCTGTCTCCAAACCAGTCATCTAAGATGGTAGGGGAGGTGGTATCAGAATCGAAGGTCGGGAGTGACGTCACGGAAATGGTGCCGTGAGAAGCGCGTCCGACAGCTCTCCCCTAAATCACAACAAATTTATCAACTAGAAACAGAAAAATTTATCCTCGGAGCATTCCGGAGTTCCACACAAACTGAAAGCAAAAGGACTGTTATCACTTGAATCTGAGAGGCAAGGGTGTGGAGGAAGCTACCGCAGCAGCGACGCTCATTCAAGCCACGAGGGAGTGCGCCTGCGGTGAGTCAGCCCATATACTTGGGAACCGCGAGCCGCCTCAAGCGGCCGACGTGAGCCCCCGCGAGCTGCCACAAGCCCCGGCGAACCGCCACCGCGAGCGGCTGCCACGAGCCGCCGCGCGCGGGCCCGGTCCAGTTGAGCACCGCTGACGTTCCCAGCGGCCCGCACACTGCTAGTGGGGGTCGCCGGCCACCGGTGCCTGGAGTGCCCCATTCGCGCGCGTGCCTTGGGCATTCCACGCGCCCAGGGCACCCTACTGGCCCGCACACCCAAGGGGCTCCATTATCCTGCTCCTGGTGCGGTCCAGCCGCCAGCGGCGGGGCGAGCGGGAGAGGCTTGGGAGATTCTTTCCGTGGGCGGGGCACCTCACCCAGCCATTCAAGCTAACAATCAAGCGTTGGGGGAGGGGCGCGCAGGCAGCCTAAAATACCTTCGGAAACACAGCTGCGACCCAATCACTGAAATTAGCTTAACCCATAAAATCTGCGCACCCTCAGTTCTAATTGATAAGATCTCTCTCAGTTCAGCGATCCAAGACAAGAGGTGTGATATTTTTTAGTGCCTCTCGCTAAAGGAGCGGGGGCAACTTCTGATTGATAGAGCCTCCATATTCAGGAATAAATGCTAACAAGAAGGACTTGGCAGATAATAAGGTCTATACTACACTAGTCGTAAGCAGAAACTAGTGCCTCTCCTTCCCTGCAAAAACAGGCTACAAAGTGTGGAAAGCCTGGGTTGAGAGGTCCAACTAAATGATAGGCACTGAACAGTCACCTTGACAACAATTGACTCCCACACCCGCCTGATTACACTGGAGGCCCTGACTGTCAGAGCCTTTCCCAAAGCCTTGCACTGAGTGGGGATAGAGTGGGGATTTCCCAGCTCTTTGAGCCTCTTACTCCCCAGGCAGAAGCAGTTGCAGCCTTATAGCTGGATCACCAGGCTGCTAATTCAGAAAGGGGGGACTAGGAGAGAGAATCCAGGAAAGCAAACTCTCTCATCGGTGGACCCTGCAAACGCCAACAAGCCTTTACTTCCAGCAAGACTAAAGCCAATTATATGACATTGCCATAGAATCCCATCAACTGCAAATCCCTACCTAAGAGTGACACAGGGGCAGAGCCTGGGGTACAGAGTCACCGACTAGGAAGAGGGAGAGAAAAGAAAAAGGAAGAAGTTAACCTCTCAAAATCAAGAAAAACCCACAGACTTTACAACTTGATCCACTAATTTTTTTTTTGTTGTTGTTGTTGTTGTTTGTTTCTTCTATCTTTTTGCCTTTATTTCCTCCACCTCGGTCCTTCTATTCTCTGCCCATCTTATGCTTCCCCTTTCTTGAACTACACTACCCATGAGTGTTGCATTTTATTTTTCTTCTTCATCCTCACCTTCCTTTAAGGTAATACTCCAAAACACTTAACTCTCACTCTCTCCTCTTTTGTTTTTGTTTTTTGTCTTGCTTTATTTTGTTTTTTTCTCCTCCTATTTTATTTCTTCCTTCGTTTTTCTCTTTTTCTTATTTTTTCCTTTCTATTCGTTTTTTCTTTTCTCATTTTACTTTCCTCCCATATAATCCTCAATCACGAACAAATTAGTTAATTTGGGACTGAAGGCTTTTTTTTTGGCTTTATTTCTCTTTTTTGCTTTTGTTTTTATTTTTTTTCTCTTGTTTGTTTATTTTTGTGGCATTTTGGGTCCTCCCAACCCAAGGTCTCCATTGTATTTAGTCTTCGCTCCACTTAATACAACAGATTTTTACTTATTATTTTTATTTTTTCTTCTTTATTATTCTTTTTTGGTCCTTTTTTCTGATTCCCTCTTATCCCTCTCATTATATCTCTTAGTTGACCATCACTTACAAGCAAATCATCTTATGCTTGTCTAAGATTTTCTTCCTTTTTTTTTTTTTTGCATTTAGTAGGTCCCTACTCCCTTTTTTTTTGCCCCTTGAACTCTTCATCTCAAATCAGGCCCTCCATTATAGGCACGATATTTCCCTGAGGAGGGGAGAGGAGGGAAAGAGAAGAGAGAAAAAAAGGGGGAAATAATAAATTATTACTGTTTTTTTTGTGGGGTGTTTTACCCTTTTTTTTTTCTTTTTACTCTTTATTAATTCTAATTAGTGCTATCAATAAGACCACCCTCAGATGCTGATAAGAAAGAGGAAATCGAATATTATGGATACAAAAGAAAGAGAGGTAACACAAATAGATGTGGAAAAATCTATGGAGAAAAGACTTAACATATTGGAAGCCTTGGAGCTAAATGACAGAGAATTTAAAATAGAAATCTTAAAAATACTCAGAGATATACAAGAAAACACAGAAAGGCAATATAGGGAGATCAGAAAACAACTCAATGAACACAATGAATATATTACCAAGGAAATTGAAACTATAAAAAC
Source organism: Saccopteryx bilineata (assembly GCF_036850765.1). NCBI lineage: Eukaryota > Metazoa > Chordata > Mammalia > Chiroptera > Emballonuridae > Saccopteryx > Saccopteryx bilineata. The sequence goes on from NC_089499.1 coordinate 30,876,244, forward strand.
AAATCAAACAGAAATGAAAAACTCAATTCACGAGCTGAAAAACGAGGTAACAAGATTAGCTAACAGAACAGCCCAGATTGAAGATAGGATTAGTGAAATAGAAGACAAACAACTTGAGGCACAACAGAGAGAAGAAGAAAGAGACTCAAAAATAATAAAAAACGAGAAAGCCCTACAGGAATTGTCTGACTCCATCAGAAAGAATAACATAAGAATAATAGGTATATCAGAGGGAGAAGAGAAAGAAAATGGAATGGAGAATATACTCAAACAAATAATAGACGAGAACTTCCCAAGCCTGTGGAAGGAACTAAAGCCTCAAATTCAAGAAGCAAACAGAACACCAAGTTTTCTTAACCCCAACAAACCCACTCCAAGGCACATCATAATAAAGATGACACAAACCAATGACAAAGAAAAAATTCTCAAGGCAGCCAGGGAAAAGAAGAGTACAACATATAAAGGAAGGCCTATTAGATTATCATCAGATTTCTCAGCAGAAACTCTACAAGCTAGAAGAGAGTGGACCCCAATATTTAAAGCCCTGAAAGAGAGGAACTTTCAGCCAAGAATACTATACCCATCAAAGCTATCCTTCAAGTATGAAGGAGATATAAAAACATTCACAAATACAGAAAAGATGAGAGAATTTATCAACAGAAAGCCCCCACTCCAGGAAATACTAAGGGGGGTTTTCCAACCAGATTCAAAGAACAAAAGAAAACAACACCACAAGTAACAGCTCCACCAAGAACACAATAAAACCAAACTTAAACTGTGACAACAAAGGAAAAAAAGGGGGGAGAGGATGGAGATTAACAGTAGCAAAGGATGATGAAGTGCAGAAATACTTATAAGATAGGGTACTACAATGAATATGGTAGGTACCCTTTTCATTACTTAATGGTAACCACCCTTAAAAAAACCACCACAAAAACACTTGACTTAAAAAAGGTAGCAACAGAGGAAAGAAGTATGGAACACAAACAAACAAAAACAAATGATAGAAAAACAAAAGAGAAGAATCAAACTAGATACAAAACTAACAGAAAGCAATTTATAAAATGGCAGTAGGGAACCCACAAGTGTCAATAATTACACTAAATGTAAATGGATTAAACTTACCAATAAAAAGACACAGAGTAGCAGAATGGATTAAAAAAGAAAATCCAACTATATGCTGCCTACAAGAAACACATCTAAGCAACAAGGATAAAAACAAATTCAAAGTGAAAGGCTGGAAAACAATACTCCAAGCAAACAACACCCAAAAAAAAGCAGGTGTAGTAATACTCATATCTAATAATGCTGACTACAAGACAGAAAAAGTACTCAGAGACAAAAATGGTCATTTCATAATGATTAAGGGGAAGTTGAATCAAGAAGACATAACAATCCTTAATATATATGCACCAAACCAAGGAGCACCAAAATATATAAGACAGCTACTTATTGACCTTAAAACAAAAACTAACAAAAATACAATCATACTTGGAGACCTCAATACACCGCTGACGGCTCTAGATCGGTCATCCCAACAGAGAATCAATAAAGATATAGTGGCCTTAAACGAAATACTACAACACCTGGATATGATAGACATCTACAGGACACTTCATCCCAAAGCGACAGAGTATACATTTTTCTCTAGTGTACATGGAACATTCTCAAGAATTGACCATATGTTGGGCCACAAAGACAATATCAGCAAATTTAGAAAAATTGAAATTGTACCAAGCATATTTTCTGATCATAAAGCCTTGAAACTAGAATTCAACTGCAAAAAAGAGGGGGAAAAACCCACAAAAATGTGGAAACTAAACAACATACTTCTAAAAAATGAATGGGTCAAAGAAGAAATAAGCGCAGAAATCAAAAGATATATACAGACAAATGAAAATGAAAATACGACATATCAGAATCTCTGGGATCAGCAAAAGCAGTAATAAGAGGAAAGTTCATATCACTTCAGGCCTATATGAACAAACAAGAGAGAGCCGAAGTAAACCACTTAACTTCACACCTCAAGGAACTAGAAAAAGAAGAACAAAGACAACCCAAAACCAGCCGAAGAAAGGAGATAATAAAAATCAGAGCAGAAATAAATGAAATAGAGAACAGAAAAACTATAGAAAAAATCAATAAAACAAGGAGCTGGTTCTTTGAAAAGATCAACAAAATTGACAAACCCTTGGCAAGACTCACCAAGGAAAAAAGACACAGGACTCAAATAAATAAAATCCAAAATGAAAGAGGAGAGATCACCACAGACATCATAGAAATACAAAGAATTATTGTAGAATACTATGAAAAATTATATGCCACCAAATACAACAATCTAGAAGAAATGGATAAATTCCTAGAACAATACAACCTTCCTAGACTGAGTCATGAAGAAGCAGAAAACCTAAACAGACCAATCAGCAGGGAGGAAATAGAAAAAACTATTAAAAATCTCCCCAAAAATAAAAGTCCAGGCCCAGACGGTTATACTAGTGAATTCTATCAAACATTCAAAGAAGGCTTGGTTCCTATTCTACTCAAAGTCTTCCAAAAAATTGAAGAAGAAGCAATACTTCCAAACACATTTTATGAGGCCAACATAACCCTCATACCAAAACCTGGCAAGGATGGCACAAAGAAAGAAAACTACAGACCAATATCTCTAATGAATACAGATGCTAAAATACTAAACAAAATACTGGCAAACCGAATACAACAACATATTAAAAAAATAATACATCATGATCAAGTGGGATTCATCCCAGAATCTCAAGGATGGTTCAACATACGCAAAACGGTTAACGTAATACACCATATCAACAAAACAAAGAACAAAAACCACATGATCTTATCAATAGATGCAGAAAAGGCTTTTGATAAAATACAACACAATTTTATGTTTAAGACTCTCAACAAAATGGGTATAGAAGGAAAATATCTCAACATGATAAAGGCCATATATGATAAACCATCAGCCAACATCCTATTAAACGGCATAAAACTGAGGACTTTCTGCCTTAAATCAGGAACAAGACAGGGTTGTCCACTCTCTCCACTCTTATTCAACGTGGTGCTAGAAGTTCTGGCCAGAGCAATCAGACAAGACAAAGAAATAAAAGGCATCCATATCGGAAAAGAAGAAGTAAAGCTATCACTTTTTGCTGATGATATGATCCTATACATCGAAAACCCGAAGGACTCCACAAAAAGATTATTAGAAACAATAAACCAATACAGTAAGGTCGCAGGATACAAAATTAACATACAAAAGTCCATAGCCTTTCTATATGCCAACAATGAAATATTAGAAAACGAACTCAAAAAAATAATCCCCTTCACGATTGCAATAAAAAAAATAAAATACCTAGGAATAAACATAACAAAGAACGTAAAGGACCTATATAATGAAAATTACAAAGCATTGTTAAGGGAAATCGAAAAAGATACAATGAGATGGAAAAATATTCCTTGTTCTTGGATAGGAAGAATAAATATAATCAAAATGGCCATATTACCCAAAGCAATATACAAATTTAATGCAATTCCCATCAAAATCCCTATGAGATTTTTTAAAGAAATGGAACAAAAAATCATCAGATTTATATGGAACTATAAAAAACCCCGAATAGCCAAAACAATCCTAAGGAAAAAGAATAAAGCTGGGGGCATTACAATACCTGACTTTAAACTATATTATAGGGCCACGATAATCAAAACAGCATGGTATTGGCAAAAAAATAGAGACTCAGACCAATGGAACAGAATAGAAAGCCCAGAAATAAAACCACATATATATGGTCAAATAATCTTTGATAAAGGGGCCAACAACACACAATGGAGAAAAGAAAGCCTCTTCAACAAATGGTGTTGGGAAAACTGGAAAGCCACATGCAAAAGAATGAAACTCGACTACAGCCTGTCCCCGTGTACTAAAATTAATTCAAAATGGATCAAAGACCTAAATATAAGACCTGAAACAATAAAGTACATAGAAGAAGACATAGGTACTAAAATCATGGACCTGGGTTTTAAAGAACATTTTATGAACTTGACTCCAATGGCAAGAGAAGTGAAGGCAAAGATAAATGAATGGGACTACATCAGAATTAAAAGTTTTTGCTCAGCAAGAGAAACTGATATCAAAATAAACAGACAGCCAACTATATGGGAACTGATATTTTCAAACGACAGCTCAGATAAAGGCCTAATATCCAAAATTTACAAAGAACTCATAAAACTCAACAACAAACAAACAAACAATCCAATAAAAAAATGGGAAGAGGACATGAACAGACACTTCTCCCAGGAAGAGATACAAATGGCCAACAGATATATGAAAAGATGCTCAGCTTCATTAGTTATTAGAGAAATGCAAATCAAAACTACAATGAGATACCACCTCACTCCTGTTAGATTAGCTATTATCAACAAGACGGGTAATAGCAAATGTTGGAGAGGCTGTGGAGAAAAAGGAACCCTCATTCACTGTTGGTGGGGCTGTAAAGTAGTACAACCATTATGGAGGAAAGTATGGTGGTTCCTCAAAAAACTGCAAATAGAACTACCTTATGACCCAGCAATCCCTCTACTGGGTATATACCCCAAAACCTCAGAAACATTGATACGTGAAGACACATGTAGCCCCATGTTCATTGCAGCACTGTTCACAGTGGCCAAGACATGGAAACAACCAAAAAGCCCTTCAATAGAAGACTGCATAAAGAAGATGTGGCACATATACACTATGGAATACTACTCAGCCATAAGAAATGATGACATCAGATCATTTACAGCAAAATGGTGGGATCTTGATAACATTATAAGGAGTGAAATAAGCAAATCAGAAAAAAACAAGAACTACATGATTCCATACATTGGTGGAACATAAAAATGAGACTAAGAGACATGGACAAGAGTGTGGTGGTTACCAAGGGTGGGGGGGGGGAGGGAGGACATGGGAGGGAGGGAGGGAGAGAGTTAGGGGGAGGGGGAGGGGCACAGAGAACTAGATAGAGGGTGACAGAGGACAATCTGACTTTGGGCGAGGGGTTTGCAACATAATTTGATGACAAAATAACCTAGACATGTTTTCTTTGAATATATGTACCCTGATTTATTAATGTCATCCCATTACCATTAATAAAAATTTATTAAAAAAAAAAAAGAATCGAAGGTCGAAGACCTATTTCCAGTTTATCAAAAAGTCTAAGAGAAGCCATACGTGCAACCTATAGCCTCTTGAGTTTGTTTGTTTGTTTATTTTGCTTTCTTTAATTTTATCTACAATTATATTGTCTTTAATATTGTGTCATGAAAGAAAGACTAGTTTCTTTGAGGAATAGGAAATGAAAATTGAATTATTACATAAGAAAGCTTTTTCCTGTAAACAAATACCTTCAAGTATGGGCTCCCTTTGGCGACAATGACAAAGAGGATCTCTAGTAGATAGCTGTGGCTTTTGCCTACGTGGCATTGTTCCTTTTCTTTTGGAAACAATGCTTTTATCTTATTTTGGGGAAAAAGATCATTCACCCGGTGTCAATCAGAGTTTAGCTGAGCACACCACCTCTTTCTGGGATAAGCATATGACCCAGGCCTGGATAATTCTAATATCACATCTGCTCAGCTAGAATGATTGATTCAGATCCTTGAAAATATAAGACTGATCAAGTGTCCGCCCAGCCCTGGGCCTTTTCCAGAAGGATGAGAAGGAAACGCATGTTCACATGAAGGCATTGCAAAGGAAAGCAGAAACTAGAAGAGAGATAGAACTGGTTCTTTTGACACCATTGCATTGCCTGGATACAGAAGTGCATCAAATAAGCAAGACCCTGGACTTGTCGGTTATGTAACTAAATAAATGTCACTTTATTAAATGCATTCATTTATTCATTCATTTGTCTTGTGAAAGCCAATTTGAATAATGTTTCTGTTACCAATAGCCCAGTACATCTGATGATACAAGATTGTCAGAACCATTAAGAAATTTAAAGATGCTTTACTATTTCATAAAGGGATTTTGTTTGTTGCTTGACTGTTTGTTTTATTATGGAAACTAAAGCTTGAATTTCCCAGAATCAGAACCTCAAGGAAATTTCTGGTAAATCACTCAATCTATTAAGAAACATTAAATGAGCCCCAATCTGGACCTAGTAATTCACTAGGTATAACAGGAAAGTGAAACTAGGTAGAAAGCCCGGTCCCTGCCTTCAGTAAACTCACAATCCACTCAGAGAGACAAAGCAAATGTGTTAGAAGTAACTTGGGAGAAAAAAGGGACATAAGCTCCAGTGGAAAGAAGTGTTAGTTAGCATGGCTTTAGTGCTTTCTGTGAGTCAAACAGCATAGAAAGTGTTGTAGAAGGACCCTAAGAATTAGTACAATCACTGCCCTCAAGGAGCATACAGTCAAGGACATAAAATGCACACTCCAGAAATGAAGTTCATTACAAAGCAGCATGCCATGGTTTAATTTAAAAAGTGACCACTTAAGGCCCTGGCCGGTTTGCTCAGTGGTAGAGCGTCGGCCTGGCGTGTAGAAGTCCCAGGTTTGATTCCCGGCCAGGGCACACAGGAGAAACGCCCATTTGTTTCTCCACCCCTCCCCCTCTCCTTCCTCTCTGTCTCTCTCTTCCCCTCCCGTAGCCGAGGCTCCATTGGAGCAAAGATGGCCCAGGCGCTGGGGATGGCTCCTTGGCCTCTGCCCCAGGCGCTAGAGTGGCTCTGGTCGCGGCAGAGCGACGCCCCGGAGGGGCAGAGCATCGCCCCCTGGTGGGCAGAGCGTCGCCCCCTGGTGGGCGTGCCGGGTGGATCCCGGTCGGGCGCATGCGGGAGTCTGTCTGACTGTCTCTCCCGGTTTCCAGCTTCAGAAAAATACAAAAAAAAAAAAAGTGACCACTTAATACTAAGGCCTTACTAAGTAGCATGGCAATTACTTTACTAAAATACTCTAAAAGTTCAGAGGCTTCTTCCCTAGGGTTCCCAAAAGTCACCAGCTTCCATTTCAGAGGCCAAGTTCCCCTAGCCTTTGGATCGCTAGGGTTAGGGATCGTCTCCAAACTCAATCACTAATCCCATGGCTTTCCTGTTGAGACATGCCCTTCTCTAAAAAATAAAGCAAACCTCCCAATTCTCCATCATTCTCCAGCTTTTCATTGTTCTCCAACTCCTTGTTCTTCTTTAACTCTCAATCTCTAACTTTCCACCACCTCTTCAACTCTCCAAACTGTTTACAGAGTTATCCAAAGATAGTTTAATCTACTTTTCATACTAAAGATAGAGAGGGAGGAAATAGAAGGATTGGACATAGGAGAGCAAAAATTGGCTCCATGTTGATAGAAATTTTACATTTTTTCCTTTTCATCTGGTTTTCTTCTTCCCTTCAGCTTCCACATCCTGACTCCTTTAGAAACAAACTGCTATTGAGTAAAGAGTCACTTTTGCACTCCAAAAAAAAAGTTTATCAATCTAAATGACTCTTTAGCATGTGTGTCTATGTCTGTGTGTGTGTGTGTGTCTATGTCTGTGTGTGTGTGTGTGTCTATGTCTGTGTGTGTGTGTGTGTGTGTGTGTGTGTGTGTTTTGAAAGTTTCAGAGTTTTGAAAGGAAGTGAGGCCAGGAGAGGGTTGAGAATAAAATTTACCAAATAAGGATCCTTATTTATTTTAGGTACTCTTTTATAATTTCTTCAGGGGCATGAGGGATGGATTAGGTTAGTAACTGTAAATGTTCACACACCAAGAACACAAACAATATCTCAGTAACAGAATCAGTGAAAATCCAAGAACCAAAGGTTCTCTCAGAGCTACTTTACTGCCTTAATTTTCCCTTTGAATTCTTACTAACCTCTCTGTTAATTCATGGAGAGCAGGAAGCATTGATATGGAAATCACACAAATCAATGACTTAGAGCTCTTATTTTTAAAGTTGACATTTAATTGAGTGATAAAATAACAATGTTAGAATATTAGCCAGCATGATCTCACCCACACACCCCCAGTGGTCTCTTCCCATGTCTTCGGCTTACTCCACTGTTTAATCAGCTAGGCTGTTCCCTTCTAATGGTCTCAGAGAAGGAATGTCACAGTGGAAAACAAAGAAAAAAAGTAATCGCTTCTTGGCTTTGGGGTTCCAAAGACTACAGGCCATAGAAGAGTAGAAAGGAGTCATATCTAGGAAAAGATGAAGGATAAAATATCATGACAAAGGACACAGCTCCCTCTAGATCCCCGTGGCTAATTTAAAAGACAAGATAGGAGAAAAGGAAATGCAATGCAAGCACAAACTTCAGTGTCCTCCCAATGGGAGGATCACTGCCTATGCTCCTAGGCTAAGCCCAAATCTGGGAACAAAACCCCCTAACAAGTTTGTGGAATCTAGATTGACCCAGAGAAGGCAAAACCTAAGAGAAAGCATGAATGCTGAGTTCATTTGGGCAGTTAGACTCTTGCACACTATCAGAGTTTCCTTCCCATTTCTGCAGTGGGGCAGAGAAGAAGAAAGATAATTAACTTAGGTCAAGTGTGGCTCAGAGGCAGCATGAGAGCCATTGGACCTGAAGTGATCAGTGAGCATGTGTATTGGAAGAGGTATATCTCCATGGTGACCTGAGTGGACTAAGAGCTGGGAACCAAATGAAGCAGTGAATGAGACTACCACTGTGGACAGAGATCACTGAGGATAAGATAAGGCAGTGTTTTTCAACCGCCAGTCTGCAGACCACTCTGCCAGAAATTTTGTGCTAGTTCACGAAAGAGTTAACCACCCTGATGTTGTATGAAAATTATAGACTCAACGATCTCAGTCAAATTTGCTTATGCTCAGGCTGATTTTTGCCTTAGCAGTCCTCAAAATAATTATTCTATTTTCACAGGTCCCCAAGTATAAAAGGGTTGGAAACCACTGAGATAAGGCAATGAATATCTTCAAAAGTGCCTATATGGGTAAATGATGTTGAGGACCAGACCTTGCCTGCCTTCACCCCTGTCCATCTATACTCACCCATAATGCAAGATCTTTAACATGAATTAATAGAATCTGTTAAGCTCTATAAAAACTGATATATTTAAGAAATTGACGCTTATTATCCAGCTGAATAACAATGTTCAAGTAACTATTTCTAATGCAAAAAAAAAACCCTTTCATATTGATGATCACAAAATTCTGTGAGTGATCTCTTAGCAAATGAAACTGATTGAAATATTACAACTGACAAATATGATCAACACTCACCACATAACCTTAGAGTAACAAAAGCTGAAACTGTCATACTTCACCCTCTTGAAAACAGAGACATGACTGAAATATTTGCAAGCCAACAGCCACCAAAGGCATAGTTTCAAACAAGGCTGAATAACAGTGCCATTTTCCTGGTTCCCAGAGCGATGAGTGGGTGGCTTAGAATCAGAGCAGAGTAAACCTCTGAGCTTTTATGCTGGGAGTAAATTAAAATGCATTTATAATGTCACTCATTTGGTGCCTCCATATTTATGTACTGTCGACATCATCTTGTGATATGCTGCTTTTCAATGCCTTATGCGTTTCCAGGGTCTATGCTTTGTACCATCAACAAAAGCTATTTGAGGACAGGGATTGTGTCAAATCCAAAGGACATCTCTTACTTTTATTAGACTATTCTCCTATATTTTCACTTTTCTCCTTGACTTAAAACATTTGCTCATTCAATGAACAGTTACGGACCACCTGCTATTGTGGCAGGTACCATTCTTGGCCCTGGGAAATACCTTTGTAAACAGGAAAGACAAGGTTTTGGCTCTCATTGAATCAACAGCCCAGTGTAAAAAAACAAACAAACAAAATAAACAGGCAATAAAAAATAGAAAGATATGAATTGAATAACTCCAGATTTTGATAGATGCTAGGAAGTAGGCTACTATAATAGGATAACACAGAGAGGCTATTTTTTTAAGATTATCAGAAAAGACATCTCTGAGGAGATGACTTATGAATGGAGACTTGGATGATTGAAAAGAATCAGGTTTGCAAAGATCTGGGAGAAAAGCAAATAGCAGATACAAAGGCTCAGACAGGATCCATCATGCCTCACGGCAAGAAGACTAGTGTGTCTTAAGCTGAGCCATCCAGGAAGGGAGTAGGACTCAGAGAGACAGGCCAGGCCCAGCTCTGGCTGAGTCTTGGAGACCATGTCACCACCCTCCCTGCTTCTCCTTTTCTGTTTCTGATCATTCCCTCTTAATCTCCTTCATTAGCTCTTCCTGCTTTGCCTGACTCCCAAATGGTGGTATTTTCCAGATTTCAATCTAACCTCTATTTTTCCTTTCCCTTCTAGGCTTTTCTCAGGTTATCACCATTACCAACCATTTGCTAGAAACTCCAAAATCACTATGTCCAGTTGTAGAATGTATTACCTGTGCCTCTTAAGCCCCCGTGATTTCTATAGAAGTATATCAGTACCAAAATATGAGAGTTGTCTAAAGTTGCACATCTGCACAAGCAACATCCAGATGAATGAAGGTAACAGAGTCAGCATGTGTGGTAGTTATATCTATGTCTTATCCCTCTTAAATATTTTCTCAAATCATTTCTTTCCTCTACATTTTCATAAGCACTGTTCTAGTTAGATCCTATAACCTTTCATTATTAAACCATTATGATAGCCTTCTAACTAGCTTCATTAGTTAATTTATTGTTTCTGAATCCCATCTACACACTAATGTAAAAAAGATTCATTGAAGACCTGGCCAGTTTGCTCAGTGGTAGAGCATCAGCCTGGCATGCGGATGTCCTGGATTTGATTTCTGGTCAGGGCACACAGGAGAAGCAACTATCTGCTTCCCCACCCATCCCCCCTCACCTCTCTCTCTCTCTCTCTCTCTCTCTCCCTCTCAATTAAAGCGAGTTGGAAAAAAAAAAGCAAATTGGCCCTGGACAATGAGGATGGCTCCATAACCTCTGCCTCGGGCGCTAGGCAGAGCTTGGTTGCTGAGCAATGAAGTAATGCCCCAGATGGGCAGAGCATCGCCCCCTAGTGAGCTTGCTGGGTCAATCTTGGTTGGGGTATATATGTGGGAGTCTGCCTCTGCCTCCTCTCCATTCACTGAATAAACAACAACAACAAGATATATATATAAGAGAGAAAAGAAAGAGTCATTGAAAACTGCCATCTGCATACACCATTCCCTTGCTGAAACCCTTTCAATGATTCCTCATTTCCAACCAAACACCCAAGCCTCTATTATGCATACAAAGCTCTCAGTGACTGGCCTCTATTCATAATCCCAACACAATTCTACCTTACCCTTTATGTTTTACTAACAATAGTTTTATTTTTATTTGCTCACACCCCATATTGCTTTTACCTCCTCGAGACTATCTTTGACACTTCTGTTTGTTTCCTGCTACCATATCCAATGCATCAGGAAGTCCCATCCACTCCGTCTTTGGTATTTATCTGGAATCTTACCACTTTACCCCATCCTCACTGCAATCATTTCATTCCAAAAATTCATTCTCTTTTCCCTGGATCATTGTCACTACAATTGTGTCTCTGCTTCCATCCTTGTTCCCTGTAGTATAGTCACCTCCCACAAAGCCATAACAAATATTTTGTGTCAGTTATTTCATATACTTTATCCAATGTCATCTCAGTTTGCACAAGGATTACCCAGATTCTTTATAATGATTCATAATATAAGATATGATGTGCTAACCTGAACTCATTGCTTCTCAGATCTCATTTCCTCTCACTCTCCCCCTTGTTTACTCTCCTCTAGCCACACTGGTCTCCTTGCTCTTCCTTCAAGACTCCAAACATGCCCTTGCTCATGGCTTTTTCACACGCTGGTCCATCTGCCTTAGAGATTCTTCCTTTCAATATTCCTATGGCTACTCTCTTTCTTCAGAGCCCCTGTGAAAGAGTTCTTCTATGACAATCCTACATAAACTAGAAAACCAACTTCTCTCATTGCTTTCTATGGCCCTTACTCTGCTTTATTTTCTCTTTGTTACCTTTATGTCTCTCCTATCAACACCATCCTATATTTAATGTAGGATTTTTTTTTACCTTATCTGTCTCCCCCACTAAAATATAAGCTCTATGAGGACAGAGATTATTTTCTGACTTATAAATCTTTAGTTCTCTACATCTATAACAGTACATAGCACATAACAGTGACTCAGTAAATATTCTTTGAATGAATGAGTGAATCTCCTTGCCCCTGCATACGCTGTTTTTCCCAACTGGCATATTTGACTTTCTCTCTTCTGTTTTGCTTACATTAATTTTTTTCAGCATGGACATCATACCCTCCATAAAATCTTTCTAGAAGCTCCATTTTAGGCTAATTATTTCTGCTTTCTACCTCCATAACACTGAATATGTCATCATTGAGCAATTACTTTTTTATTAAAATGACATGAATCTATGTTTTCCTCTGGCACTAGATTTCAATATCCATCATAAAAGAGAATATTGTCTTCATTTAACATATTCAATAAGCATGTATTAAACATGTGCTGCCAGGCACTAGGACTACAACATTGAGCAGATAGACAAGCCCTCATTTTCATAATGCTTGCTTTTGATTTTCAAATATCTTACTCTTTGATGTACTCCCAACACTTAACATGACTTCACACATCTTGGCACATGAAACATCTTGAATGACTGATGAGTGTCTCTATTTGGACCTATTACCTAATATATTGCATTTCAAAAAGGGTCTTTTCTCATATTACCCCTACCTTTCAACAGAATAAAGGTATAAAACTCGAAGATATGAACTTAGGTTTTCTTTTGTAGTTTCTCAACTTTGCTCCTATGTCAAAAGTCAAAGGCATTTATGCACTGGAACAGGAGAACCGAAAGAGCTCAAAGAGAATAAAGAAGTAAATTGAACTTTTAATTTGTTTACTTTTATATCAATTTTGTTGATGTTCAAATGACGTATACTGAAATATATCCATTTTAAGTGTACATTTTGATGAGTTTTTGGATAGTTTATTAACTCATGCAACCACTATTACAATGAAGATATATATATATACCATATTCACCACTCCAGAAAGTTCCCTCATCTCCTTCCCAGCCAACCCAACAAACACCCCTAGCCCCAGACACCATTGCTCTGCCTTCTATTCATTTAAATTAGATGTCTGTTATAGGTTCATATAAATGGAGTCATTCAGTATGTAATTTTTTAGATCTGATTACTTTTGCATAAACTAATGTTTTTTGAGATTTATCTGTACGGTGGCTTGTATCCATATTTTATTCTTTTCATTGCTGAGTAGTATTCTATTGTGTACATATAACACAAATTTTTCATTCATTCTTCAGTGGATAGGTATTTGAGTTCTTTCCAATTTGGAGCAATTGTGAATAAAGTTGCCATGAACATTTGCATACACGTCTTTGGTAGATAACTGTTCATTTCTCTCAGACAAGTACTTAGAAGTGGAAATGTTGAATCATATGATAAGTGTATATTTAAATTTAATAAGAAACTGCCAAACTGTTTTCCAAACTGAAATGCTTTACATTTCTACTAATAAAGTATTAAAATTTCAGTTGCTTTGCATCCTCGCCAGCATTTGTCATTTAAAAAAAAATTATCAATCTATTTCTTACAGAGTTCAGAGCAGAGTAGTTATTGATAACTATAGCAGTATTGGGAAATGCTCAAGCCTTGTAGAATAACAGAATGTATTTTCATAGGCAACTTGATGAATCTCTGAATAGCTGAACCTGATACCAAGAACAAAGCCAGGTTTTCTGAGCCCCAGGAGCTGACAGGGGCAACAAAACCAAAAGAACTTTAGGATTTCAAAGATAAGAATGCAAAGGATAAGAATACACCCAGAGATCATAGTTAGATCACAAGCTTTAGTAAAGGAAATACAGTGTTAGGTTCCTGTTAGCCTCTGGTCACAACACTGTCATCAGTTACAATGAATACATAAACTAGTCCTGGCCAGCAGCATCAACCCCACATGCCAAGGTTGAGAGTTCAATCCCTGGTTAGGGCACATACAAGAATCAACCAATGATGACATGAATAAGTGCAACAACAAATTGATGTTTCTTTCTCTCTTTCTTTTCATTCTTTTCTCTCTAAAAATCAATAAATTTTAAAAAAATACATAACTTTATTTTATGTGCATTTCTGTCTGTTTAAAGACACTTTATTTACTATATCTATATTGGATGTAACATTGAGCTCACAGCCAACAGCACTCTAGCTCAAGCCTGAATGAAGCTTTTCTAACAAATGTAATATTTTTTTTGTAGGGCACACCACAGTCTTCTTGTTCTTGGAAACAGTAGAGTAACTTAGTGTAACAGTACCGTGCGAATGGTAACTTAAGCACATCAGCACTGTGTTTGGGGGCTAATCAGCAAAGACACCAAAGGCACAGAATTGCAAAAAACAATGTGCCACTAAAGAAACCACAAAAAGGGCATGTTTCATGTGAGATTGAAACAAAAAAGAGGAATATGGCCTTGTTCAACCTTACCTGGGAATACGCACATTCGTGACAAGAAAGTATACGTCCACAAATGACTGTGAAAGTGTCCTGAGCAGTGATTTGGGGGTTACAGAAAAATCTTTGCAAGTAGGCAATTTTGAAATTAGAAAATCAGTAAATAATGAAGTTCAACTGTGTGTGTGTGTGTGTGTGTGTGTGTGAGAGAGAGAGAGAGAGAGAGAGAGAGAGAGAGAAATGCACAGTGGATAATATGACCCATGAAAATATGAATATTGCTGGTATACCTTTAGGAAAAAAAAGCTCTCTGTGGATAGTCAGCATATATTGAAAAATCAGAAGTTTGTGATCTAACATTAGTAGATCAATAGAATTTAACTAAGGTTTTGTTTCTTTTGTGAGGTGTTAGTAAATTACAATCATTTAACTTTAGACATTCTCTAGACTAGCTAAAGTGCTTTTTACAAGTGAAGCTTAACTTTGGGAAATAGCAATTTTATCCAAAGTACTAATATCACAAGGTTTAGACACCAACCATCATATTGCTGTGCATCCAGTTTGCCAGGCTTAGAAACTTCATTGCTTGGAGTTGGGTCTTCGTATCCATTTCCTAAGTAACCTCAGACTGTAGGTCTTTGTATACTTACACTTCCTCAGCACCCTAATTCTTTTTTCACTTTCTAAGTCCTCCCTAACCCTTTCTAGAAGGAGCCACTACAATACCTTCCATATTAAAAAAATAAACCTCTGTCATCTTATACCAAATGTAGATTGCTCCTTCTAGTTTTAATTTTTTTTCTTATGGGCTCAGGGATTCATTCGCTTATCAGCCATTCATTCACTTATCTTTAAAAACCATTTACAAAATGATGATTGAGTGACTATTACGTCCTAGATTACCATCACGCTCCGTGTAGGAATCCATCATCTATTGAAATGCCAGCCAGGCAGCTCTCTGCTAGGTCTAATCATTTTGATTCATGTTTCCCAAACTTTTGGTCATCTTCATGTTTCCCTTTTATTATCTTCTTTCTCATTCTGTAGATCTTTTGGTTCAAAAGCCCAAACCTAAATCCAATAAGTGTCTGACCGAGTGCGGGTAAAGCCAACAACAACAACAACATAAACCATCAAAAATCTTGGAATTTGAAACAGAGAAAGTTTAAATTTTTCGAATTATAAAACTAATGGACTTTATTGCCCCAAAGTATTTGAAATAATAAACTCACAAGAAAGAGAATAATATAAAATAATAGAGATCACCTCTAATCCCAGACCCTCTTTACAATGTGTTGCATATCTCGCCTATGCATATTGTTTTAAGTAGTTTAAGTGGACAAGATATGCATTTTCTGTTGTTCAATAATTTAAATTATTTATAAATAGAATGATGTTCTCTTTTACGATGACAGCATAATGTATTTAGTCATTCCTGTGCTGTTAATAAAATTCATTTCTTTCAATTAAACAACATTGCAAAGGATTAGTTCTCTATCCAAGTGAAGCCTTCATCATTTTTGCCATGGTTGAAAATGGTCTGTCATTTCTAATTTGTATACATAGTGTTAAATTGACTGTTGCAGAATATGATACTCTGTATTTTTTGACATCCATCTGTGTTTACCAAAAGCACGTGAAATTTATCCCTACTAAAGGTGGGAATTTAGCAATGGAACTTTAAGTGGCTTTATTATAAATAAGTAACCCTTGAACAGAACAGAAAATATGTAGAAGGACATATATTTTATAAATAAGACAAATAAAATATTTTTTTAAAGTAAAGAGTGTTAGAATATTGCCAAAAATGAGCATGAAGTTTATATATACTAAGGTTCAAACTGGACAGTAAAGATAACAGTGTAGCAGACTTAAAGCAGAGTCTATTTCACAATTATATATTTTATGTCAAGCATGATAATAAAAAAAATAGAGACCTTATCACTCAGAACTTGTTAAAAGATCCACTTTCTTCAAATGTAAGCATCTACTTTATCATTTTAATCATGGCAACTATTATCACTACTTAATATTTACTGAGCCCCCCACTCACCCCAGGGAATATGGTAATGTACCAATTTGCTTTCTATTTGTTGAAAATGTCAATTAAAAATCAGGAGAATTTTTATTTTAAAGCAAATTGTTAACTGCTAGTAGGTCAAAGGTGCTCTCTTTATGTCCCTAAGGTGAAGAAATTAATAGGACCTCAACTATGGTCATTGAAGAGTAGTAGAACTTACTCACACTGTAATAATTATTTGCTTATATAGTAACAACAGGAGTAAGGAAATAGTGAGAGGCAGCTTAACTGTGGGCAGCTCTCTCCCTTCAGTTGTGGCTATGGAGTGAGAGGAAGAATGTGTTCTGGGAAGCCATTTATGAGCAAGGAAAGGGTTATGCTATAAACATAAAAAAATAGTCCTTAAGAGAAAAGAGATCAAACTGAGATATTTAAAAATATGGAAATGTTGGTGACTTTACATAGGAAAAAACAAAACCATCCACCATTCCTCAGAATATGCATGTAGTAAGATTGCACTCTCCTAGCCCCTAGAAATGAGAAGTGCTCATGTGACTCACCTGGGCCAATGAAACAGAGCTATGCAGCGCCCCCTGCAGGTGGCAGCTTGGAGAACCACTGCACAGTTTGCCATGACCCTTTCTTTCCACTGGGACTGTGGATTCATATTTTGAGATACAGGCTCCGTCTTCCAGCTTCCTAAATGACTATAATCAACAGAGTCCCATTGCTAATTTGCTTCGAAATCTGTCTTGCACAAGAAATAAATTCGTATTGTTTTAAGCTACTGAAATTTTAGAGTTGTTACTATCTCAAAACCTTATTTAAATCTAACTGATAACTACCGCCGTGGGAAAAAAAATATCTCCAGTAACAAAATTTTCTTATGTTCAGAATAACTTCACCAACCTTATCCCAACTGACACACAAGACCAAGTATTATTTTTGAGTTGTTTTAATAGACACTCCTTTGTCCGGAATGTGTCATCTTTTCTCTTGGGCACTGTTTTGTAGTAGATGGTGTCAATGTTTCTCCAATATCACCTCCCTGTTACACTTGTTTATACTTGGCCCAAATTCCAACTCCTAGCACTGGCAGTTCTTTGTTGAGGGTGCCCTCTCATGATGGAACTCACCCTGCCACCTGCTCAACAAGTGGGAAGTTTCTAGAATTTGTGTCTTCACTCTCGTCTCAAACAAAAGCTGAGGAATGTTGAAGCAAGGTGGTTCCCTAACTCTTTGGCTGGAATAACTTTAACATGGAATAATTTATATGGGCTACTGGAACTTCCTTAGCACAATGATGCTTCCGTGACTTCCTGGAACTGAAAGCTGGTGTGATAACATGCTCTTCAAGCGCAAACTTTCCTGCCTACTGGTAGTTCGACTTAGCCATCCTCCTGCCTCTACCATCTAATAAACCACTTGAGCTTAAAAGCATGTCCTGGTGTCTGATGATCAGAAACCCAAACTAAGTCAATTTTAAACAACCAGAGTTTTGGAACAGAGAATATATAGTGGATACAATTTCATGAGAATAGATTTTAAGGTAGAAGAACAGATAAACTATTCGAAAAATAATAAGTCATTCTTCTGGTTTAGATTAAACTATATGCAAAGGAAGATGGTGTGGGGTATGACTGGGAAGCTAGATTGGCCAAATCATAAAGGATCTTGAATCATGAAGTGTTGAAGCTTTTAAATATGTGGATTCCTAATCTGCTACAATGTTGAGCCTTCCCTTCAATTCTCTGATATTTTCTCTTACAATTTTTTATTTTTTTATTATTTTGGGGGGTATTTTTCTTAAGTGAGAAGCAGGGAGGCAGAGAGACAGACTCCTGCGTGCATCCAACCAGGATCCACACAGCAAGCCCACTAGAGGGAGATGCTTTGTTCATCTGAGGCCATTGCTCCGTCGCATCTGGAGCCATTTTAGCACCTGAGGTGAGGCTTTGATGCCATCCTCAGCTCCTGGGCCAACTCGTTCCAGTGGAACCTTGGCTGCAGGTGAGGAAGAGGAAGATAGAGAGAAGGTAGAAGGGAGAAGGGGAAGGGTGGAGAAGCAGATGGTTGCTTCTCCTGT
The DNA here is from genome assembly GCF_036850765.1 of Saccopteryx bilineata. NCBI lineage: Eukaryota > Metazoa > Chordata > Mammalia > Chiroptera > Emballonuridae > Saccopteryx > Saccopteryx bilineata. Next base: position 30,894,815 of record NC_089499.1, read on the forward strand.
GTGCCCTGACTGGGAATCAAATCCAGGACATCCATATGTTGGGCCAATGCTCTACCACTGAGACAACTGACCAGGGCCTTCTCTTACAATTTTTCAATCTCTATTATGCAGACCAGAGAGAAAAGGTTATATCCCCATTAAATACAGCAAAGTAAAGAAAAGCTATAAATAATTTTTCAGTCATTCAATCACTTGATAATATCGAGCTAGACAAGATTTGGACTATAGCATCTCTGTATTCCTGACATGCAACCTGTATCATCTCACCTTTCATCAGAAGTATAGATAACATTGTTCTGGAATGAAGTCATTAATAAAATTTGATACCAAAAAAATATCTAACTGAAAACTTAAAAGGCATGTGGCTATTACCATATCTATTCATCATGATAAGAAGCACAAACTCAAGGAAAAAAATAAAAATGCTTTACTTTAATATATCAAGGAGTTGAAATCATCTCTCTCTCTCTCTTTCTCTCTCTCTCTCTCTCTCTCTGGAAATTATAGACCTTAAAAAGGCAATACATAATGGTAAGAGCATTAGAAAAAACTCAAGAGAGACAGGACTTTACCTTGTGTGTGATCCTAAACCAACTCATTTCTCTTTGGGACTCAGTTTTTATATGTCTAAAATAATAGAGTAAAACTAGAAGAATGCCTAGAAAATTTCCTCCCTCAAAAATTCTAGGCTTCCAAGTATTTTGCATGGGATTTATTGTTATTGGTAAGCAGAACACTCCTATACCTTCAGCTGGTTCTACAATTACATTTTTTGGCAGCTATACGTACACTTACTGCCTCTGCTTTCTGAAATTACCTTCTTCCTCTTGTTTTCCTTCCTTTTCTTCTTTACACCCCTAGTAAAATGATCCGTAAATATTTTCCCTAACCTCTGGGAAGGATATGAAGATCAATCTGTCACTTCTCAAGAAAATGGAAACTAATTTTTTGGTTGTTAATGATTAGTTTGTAGGGTTTAAATATGCCCTTAGAGTATATTGGGAAAGAAGAAGAGGATAGTAACTTTGAGAAGAGAGAGAACACCTGTAAATACCTTCCAAAATAAGGTCTGAATGATTCAGAGGATTAGCAGATGAAGCTCCAGGAATTGAGAAGTTGCCAAGAATGCTGAGTGCCCCTTAGCCCAAGAAGAGTTGTGTAACAAGATCTAACAAATATCCATTATTTGGGTGACCAGGAGTTCCATAAAAAGTGGAAGGTGGGGTCACTTAGGGCCCCATTGCCACTATCCAGGAACCACACCACTGTTTTTTCTTATCAACAAAGAAAAAAGAACTAATTGGTCAACCTCTAGCACTTTGGGTGTTGACTGTCTTGTAGGAAGGACACTTGGCCACACACACTTTGCCATAATTATTTGCTCAGTATTTATCTAATTATAACTTTGGTAACCCCATACTTAAAACAAGCCAGATGTCCACTCTCAAGAGGAGGCATGGAGAAGGAAACATGACATCAGCCATTAGAGCTTAATGTAAATTAACACATGGAAGTTTTTCGGTCTCAGAAGATAGAAATGACTTTCAAAATTGTTAGCCAGTCAACTATCCCAAGTTTATTCCCATTTTTTGTTTATATTTAACCATTTTTGTTGTTAAAGCTATATGAAATCCTATTGAAATTCTTTTCTAACAAGGCTCTCTGAATTTGAAACTGAATGGTTGGATTTAAATAAAAGGTATATTTATATAAATAAAAAACAACTAGTATATAGGTAACCAAAAAGGCATGGATATGATTTAGAGATAATATAGTGATTTTTGTGGTGTTATTAATTAAATTTAACTTTTAAGTATAATTTTATTGGTGATAAATTTCAAGTGAGAAGAGATATTTTAATGAAAGAGGATGTACTAGTACCCAAAGATTGAATAGTTATTTACCTCAATTAAATCAAAGGTCATCTAATGTCTCCCATGAGAAGGGCATTTCAGGAATGTAGAGGTCTGGGTTGTGAAATTGATACCTTTCCACATGAATTAATTAGCATCCTCAAAGTTAAACAGGTGTCAGATGAGAAAATTTAGGCTTTATTGACCTCAGGCATCAGGAAGCCAACAAACTAAAGAGCCTTCAATTTATTATCAGACTGTAAAACAAAAATCAAAATCCTTCTTTTTTAAGTCACCATTTCTCTATTGATCACAACAGCCTGTCCAACCTGTCTCCACTTAGCACTCAATTCTATTTCCTTCTCTCAGTTTTTGCTGCTTTGGCATTGCTTTGCTATAGGTCCTCATCAGCTTTTTAAAACAGATTTTATTATTGATTTTAGAGAGAGGATAGAGAGAGGGAGAGAGAAGTGGGGAGCAGGAACTGTCAACTGTAGTTGCTTCTTGTATGTGCCTTGACTGGGCAAGCCTAGGGTTTCGACCCAGCAACCTTGGCATTCCGGTCCAATGCTTTATCCACTGTGCCACCACAGGTCAGACTCAAAAATGCTTTTTTCAAATTATAGTTTTTAATGTTTTATCAAAAGACAATATTGCTCTGTACTAGAGAAAGAAAGGGTTGAGGAATTGAGAGAGAAAAGTCCACTTTTATAGGTTACATGAGATTACTTACGCTATGGGAGGGATTTTTCCACTACTGACAAAGTTAAAAATCTTTTTTTGTCTGTTTGTTTCTTGAACTTATTTATTTATTTATTTATTTATTTATTTGCAGAATTTGCAAAAACAATGATTTTAAACCAGCTCTGCTGATTACCACAAGCTCTGGGTAATTATCTTCAATAGGTCCCTTTAGTCAGTCAGTTTCTTTTTTTTTTCTTCAAAACTAGTTTCTTTTTGACATTTTTATGTGGTCTTTCAGTTTGCTAAAATAACAGAAGTCTCCTATTAAAAAAACATCAACAACTGTCAGGGATTTTGTTTCTCCAGAGCCCAGTGCTCAGCCTCCTGACACAGTGACTAACATGGGGATCTGAGTTGTGAGTTTCCTGAAAATCCTTCCTTTTTCTCAGCAGATTAAGGAAACTGAAATTGAGACTGGCCTGCTGCTCTGTTTAATTATCAAATACCTATGCTATAAGACTTTTATTTTTGTGAGTTTCTATAAGACTCTTAATTTATATTCTGATCTTTAAAAATCTAGAGTAAGACAAAAAGAAAGATCAAATAATAAGAATTCTTGCTTCTGGCCAGAATGAAAAAAATAAACCAATTTATTCTTCCACTTGAAACAAGGAAAAATTGGGCAAAATTATATGAAGCAATAGTTTTCAAGACATTGGTTCATCAGGTGGTGAAAGATACTGATCCCTGAGAGGTGAGAAACAAATAAAGTAAACCCTACGGTGTTCCACCTTACAATCTTAAAGCAGGGTCCAAGCCACATCTAGAAAGAGAGCCCACGTGAAATACAGCTGACTCCTTGAGTTGAGAGGGTACAACTGAGAGTCTGAGGGCACCAAGGAGGCTCTAGTTCACAGTACAGAGCACCAGAGAGGAAAGAGCTATACAGAGATGACTACAGATATCTACTGAGTGCCCCTCTTTAGTGGTCAACTGAATGCAGTTCACTGCATGTGTGTGGGAAAACTACCTGAGGTCAGGGAAAATAAATCACCAAAAAGGATTAAAGATACCACTGCCCAGTGAACAATCAGGGGTAAGAATAGCACCTGTACCCATCAGGCAGACTAGAAACTTTATTTACAGGGCATTAAATTAAGTACAGTACTTAGTAGGGTTTTTCCTCAGTAGTGGAGAATAATTAGCCCATGACTATTGACTACACTGGGTCTGCCTAACAATTGAAAGCAAGATCAGACAGGACCAAACTGTTTTCAAGTAACTTAACTGTGTCCCAGGAAAAAAGCTCAAGAGTATTTATAAGAACACGAAAATATTCAGCATCCCACAAGGTATAATTTACAATGTCTGGCATCCAATCAAAAAAATTCAGAGCCACAAAGAAACAGGAAAATATGATCCATAATGAGGAGATAAATCAATCAATTGAATCTGATTAAGAACTAACCACAGATGTTAGTTAGCAGAGAAGAATATTAAAATGGTTACTATAATTCTATTCCATATGCTCAAAAAGTTAAGCAAAAACATGGGAGATATAAAAAATTCAAATAAACTTCCTGTGGTAAAAACTACAATGTGTGAGATAAAAATATATATATACTTTTTAGGATTATCAGTAGATTAGACATTATGGAAGAAAAGATTAGTGAACTTGAAGGCATAGCAATAAGAACAATTCAAAAAGAAACAGAGAGAACTTTAAAATTTTGACACAGTATCAGAGAGGTGTGGACAACACCAAGCAGTCTAACTTCTGAGTAACTGAAGTCACAATGAAAAGGTGGAAAAAATATTTGAAGAAGTTATGGATAAAAAGTTTTTAAATTTGATAAAAACTATAAACAAACATAAAGAAAATAATATTCTCAGAGCATAATCAAATTGATCAAAACCAATAGAAAACCTTGAAAGCAATCACAGAAAAAGATATGGACAAAGAAACAGAAAAAAAGAATAACATTTAATGCAAACAATAAAATAAAAAAATGTCAAAGAAAAACTTACACTTATCCTTCTCAGATTATTCCAAAAAATTCAAAAACAGGGAAGACTCCCAAGGTCATTTTATGAGGCCAGCATTATCCTAATTCCAAAATCAGATAAGAACACTACAAAGAAAAAAATTATAGATCGATATCCTGAAAAACATAGATGCCAAAATCATTAACAAAATATAAGCAAAACAGATATAGCAATGCATTAAAGAAAAACTTATTACTATGATCAAGAAAACTTTATTACAGGGATGCAGGGTTAGTATAGCAACAAATCAATAAATGTGTTATACCACTTAAAAAAAAAAGAAACATAAAAATCACATTATTATATCAATAGATGCAGGAAAAGTATTTGATAAAATCCAGTACCCATTTATGTAAAAACTCTCAGCAAAATGGGAATTGAGGTAACATACCACAACACAATAAAGGCCATATATGAAAAACCTACAGCCAACATCATATTCAATGGGAAAAAACTAAAACTGTTTTCCTTAAGATCAGAAACAAGACAGGAAGGGACACTTTCACCACTTTTATTCAACACAGTACTGAAAGTCCTAGCCATAGCAATCAGACAAGAAGAAATAAAAGATATCCAAATTGGAAAGGAAGAAGTAAAATGGTCATTATTTGCAGATGACATAATACTGTGCATAGAGAATCCTAAAGTTCTCTCAAAAACCTACTAGAACTGATAAATAAATTCAGTAAAGTATCAGGATAAAAAATTAATATTCAGGTGTTGATGATGCTTTTATACACCAATAATGAACTATCAGAAAGAGAAACTAAGAAAACAATCCCATTTACAATTGCAACCAAAAAAAAAAAAAAAAAAAAAAAAGATACTGAGGAATAAATTTAGCCAAGGAGGTAAAAGGCCTTTACTTGGACACTTATAAAATACTGAAGAAAGAAATCAAGTAATATACTAAGTGTAAACATACACTGTATTCATGGATAAGTTTAACATCATTAAAATGTCCATGGTGCCTGACCAGGCAGTGGTGCAGTGGATAGAGTGTCGGACTAGGATGTGGAGGACCTGGGTTCAAAACCCCGAGGTCGCCATCTTGAGCACAGCTCACCAGCTTGAACATGGGGTCACTGGCTTGAAGTCAAAGGTCGCTGGCTTGAGTCCAAGATCACTGGTTTAAGCAAGGGGTCATTTGCTTTGCTTTAGCGCCCCGGTCAAGGCACATATGAGAAAGCAATCAATGAACAACTAAGGTGCCACAATGATAAATTGATGCTTCTCATCTCTCTCTCTTCCTGCCTATCTGTCCCTCTCTCTCTATCTCTGTCTCTTTTGCTAAAAAATAAATAAAAATAAAACAAAATAAAAATAAAATTTCCATGGTAACCAAAGCAATCTATAGATTCAGTGTATTTCTTATTAAAATATTAATGGCACATCTCACAGAACTAGAACAAATATTTCAAAATTTCATATGGAACCACAAAAGACCCCAAATAGCCTCAGCAGTCTTGAGAAAGAAAAAAAAAGCTGGAGGTATCATACTAGCTGATATCTACCTATACAACAAAGCCATAGTAATCAAAACAGCATGGTACCAGCATAAAAACAGACATAGAGATCAATGAAACAGAATAAAGAGCGCAGAAATTAACCCACGCCAATGTGGTCAATTAATATATGATAGAGGAGGCAAAAACATACAGTGGGGTAATACAGTCTATTCAATAAATGATGTTGAGGAAATTGGACAGATAAATGCAAAAAAATGAAACTAGACCACCTTCTTACACCATACACAAAAACAAGTTCAAAGTGGATTAAGGACTTAAATGTAAGTCTGAATACCACAAAAATCCTAGAAGGAAACATGAATACTAAATCTTGGATATTTCTCATAGCAATATATCCATATATATTTATGATATATGTCCTAAGGTCCTGATGGCGAACCCTCCCTTTTGTAGTGCTGGTCAACCTGGTCCCTCACGCCCACTAGTGGGTGTTCCAGCTTTCATGGTGGGCCAATCACAGTGCCGTTTGGTTGCTTTCCTACCGCCCACCATGAAAGCTGGAATGCCCACTAGTGGGCAGGAGGGACCAGGTTGGACCAGCACTGCAAAAGGGGGCAGTTTTTATAAAAAGTTTTGCCATCAGGGTCCTAAGGTAAAGAAATCAAAAGAAAAAAATAAACAAATGGGACTACACCAAACTAAGAAGTTTTTGCACAGCAAAGGAAATCATCAACAAAATGGAAAGACAACCCGCTGAATGGAAAAACATTTATCAATAGTACATCTGATAAAGGGTTAATATCCAAAATTTCTAAGAAACTTATATAACTCAATACTAAAAAAAAACCAATCAAAGGACCTGAATAGACACTTCTCCAGAGGACATACGGATGGCCAATAGACATATAAAAATTGCTTAATATCATTAATCATCAGAAAAATGTAAATTAAAACCACAATGAGACATTACTTCACACCTGTCAGAATGGCTATCATCAGTAATTCAACAAACAACAAGTGTTGGTGGGAAAGTCGAGAAAAGGGAACCTTTGTGCCCTGTTGGTAGGAATGTAGATAGATGCAGTCACTGTGAAAAACAGTATGGAGGCCTAGCGTGCAGAGGACCCGGGTTCGATTCCCAGCCAGGGCACACAGGAGAAGCGCCCATTTGCTTCTCCACCCCTCCGCCGCGCTTTCCTCTCTGTCTCTCTCTTCCCCTCCCGCAGCCAAGGCTCCATTGGAGCAAAGATGGCCGGGGCACTGGGGATGGCTCTGTGGCCTCTGCCTCAGGCGCTAGAGTGGCTCTGGTCGCAATATGGCGACGCCCAGGTTGGGCAGAGCATCGCCCCCTGGTGGGCGTGCCGGGTGGATCCCGGTCGGGCGCCTGCGGGAGTCTGTCTGACTGTCTCTCCCCGTTTCCAGCTTCAGAAAAATGAAAAAAAAAAGAAAGAAAAACAGTATGGAATTACCACAAAAAATTGAAAATGGAACTGCCTTATGACCCAGTGACTCCATTTCTGGGAATATATCTGAAGAAACCTAAAACATTGATTTCATAAAATATATGCACCCCTGCGTTTATTGCAGCATTATTTACAATAGCCATGATTTGGAAGCAGCCCAAGTGCCCATCAGTAGTAGAAGTGGTACATTTACACGATGGAGTACTTACTGAACAGCAAAACAGAAGGAAATCCTACCTTTTGTAACAGTATGGATGGACTGGAGATTATTATGCTAGATAAAATAAGCTGATCAGAGAAAGACCGGTACCATATAGTTTTACTCATATGTGGACTCTAGTAAACAAAATAAACAAATTGTGATAGAGCAATATATTGGAATACTATTCAACAATAAATACTATATGAATGAACCATTGATATAAGCAACAGAATGGGTGAATCTCAAAATGATTATGCTTGGGAAAGAAACTAAACAAAAAACTAGGTACATACTTTTTTATTATATTCATATGAATTTCTAGAAAACACAAACTATCTTACCATGATAGGTAAGTCATGGCTGATGGGGATGGGAGGGAGCCATGAAGAGAGACAGGAGAAAGGGGTTACAAAGAAGTCTGAAAAAAAAAAACCTTTGAGTATGATGGACATTTTCATTATCTTGATCATGTTAACAGGTTCATCGATGTCAAAATTTGCCGATTTGCACACTTTAAATATACACCGCTTACTTTATGTCAATTATTAAATAAAGCAGATATTTTCCAATTTAAATATGAAATAAGTAGACAATCTTTCCTTTTATACAAAAATCCAGAAGCCCTTTAATGAAGACTTGAGGTGACATGTACGGTGACCCCACAAACAGTCATCAGGCTGTAACCTTGGCAAGTGATAGGACTCATCCAGATGTTGACGTAATTCCTTTTTACCTCAACTTTAAAAAGGCCAATGTCAAATCCAAATGTTTGGGGCCTGGAGAATGTTAATTTGAAGACATTAATTTGAAGCAAAAATATACAAAAGTTAAAATATTAAATTAAATTTGAAAGTGATTATATTAAGACAAGATAAGAAACCAGAAAAATTTAATTCTAGAAAGCTCACACACCACAAATTGGAAAAAATTTATAAAAATGAAAAATACTATTTATTAATCTACCACTTAGCACACTTCTTAATACTTTTATGTGAAATCTTTGTTCATCTCTCTTATGATGATTTTATAACAGTATCTGTACAAAAATAAAAATATATTTTAGTCTCTCCTCTATAGACATGCATATAGCATTAGTAATTGTACATGCAGCATTATTTATTATATTCCTTACAGGAGCAAACTTTCTGTTTGACGTCATACTGAGTCCTCTACTGTTAATTCTATATTTCCAATAATTGGAAGAATTTCCACAGATTAGCTTCTGTCTTTGTGTATTTCAACCTGGGTTTCTCCTCGCTACTTATGTATTTCTGGTGCTGGACATCTTAGCACACATGCATATTGCAAGAAAACCTCCAATCCTCCTGGTTCTTGTCCCAATGCCAGGTGAGTTGGCACAGTTGACAGAATCGCTATTCCTGGAAGGCAAAGCTAAGCTGGCATGGCTAGCAATACCTTAACTAAATGTGGAAATGTCTATGACCCACATAACTACATCCCTGTTGAATTGCATCCCCTTAGCCTGGTCTTCAAAATGTCTATAGTCACTGCAAGCCTGCCCAACCCAAATAAAACAGGATGAGGCAGAGAAGATGAGAGGGCAGAATAGACAGCCGTCCTAACCAATTACAATGAAAATATCTTGCTTTTGAAAAATTTGGAAAATCCCATGACAATATGAACACATTGTTAGAGTTCCTTTCACAGCCTTAGAAGTGAGGGTCATGATGCTTAAACTTCACGAGTTTCCCAGTGAGATAACCTTTGAAATGAGCCGTCATTACTTCTTTCTACACCTTCTCATTTTCTCTGTAGTGTTTGCTTTCTCGTTTTAGTTTCTTAATTTAGGATTAGTGATAGGCATTTAGCTTTATATGTGGTCTATATAACACCTTGAGAACTATAGCTATATATTCTTAATACATATAAGGGAGAGGACTGAACATAATTTCTGCAAATGAGGAATTATCAAGATAAAGGGACATACACTGGAGATATATCAACATATTATCTCAGAGGGGGAACTAATGTATATATACCTTTTCATTTTCTTAAGCATACGTAAATAGTTTGAAAATCGTGCTCCTCAAACATAAAACTACACCTCAGTTTTTATTATTTCTATGGAATTAAAATTTCAATGGGTTAGAATTATCAGAGAATCGCACCATTTAATTTTTTTTCTAAATTAAAAATCATTAAACAAAGCATTCTCCTTTTTTCATTCTGTATTTTTCAAAATTTTTGTATTATAAATTTTAAGTGGACTTTTCTCACTTTGTGAGACCAGCCTAACTGTAATTCAATTTTATTTATTAGGTTGCCGAATTGTTTCAGGAATGTGACTCTGGATGTCAATATTCATCATTGCAGGGGCCTGGAAGAAGAAAGGCTCTCAATGAAGATACACTCCTTGGGAAGTCCCTTTGTCACAACTCTTTGTGGTGAAAGTGGCACAAAACCTATAGAGTCACTCAGACTAAAAATAATAGTTTGAGCCAATAAGTCTGCAATTAAGTGCAAAAACTTCAGGTAAGGTTTGATCCAGGAGTTCAATGGTTGCCACTATGAATCTGAATTTCCTATCTGCAACCTCTCTGTCTTCTGCCCCAGTGGCTTCAAACTCAGGCTGTTCTGTTCCCCCAACAGAGCCATGCTCTTTCCTACGGGTAAGAAAATGCCGCCATCATTTCAGGACTCACAGCTTGATTCAGCACAAGGAAGGAAGCTTCTCATTCCCACAAGACCAGGACTTTTTCATTGGTTCCAACTGAGTTACCTACTCGTTCATCTCTGAAATAGGTTAACGTGTTAGATGGGTTTGGAGGTGATAAATAGAATATAATGGTTGGTTGAAGTCAATCCAGGCTCTTTCCTAAAGCAGGTGGTGGGGTCAGTTCCACACAAACTAAGTTGCCGTGGTGTGATGCAGTGCAAGAGATAGGTAGTGAGGGCTAAATTTTCCAAAGGAAAGTAGTGGTTAAAGGAGGACAAATTTTAGGGATCCGACCAAGCAACATACACCACAGGTCACTGAATGATTCGGCTTTACAGTCAGGCAGTCTGGAGCTCTGATTCCATCTGATTCCCATCATTTATTATTTACAGAACCTCAGGCAAGTTGGCTCTTTTAAGTCAGTTTCCTTTACTGTAAAATAGTGACAATAATGCTTGCATCCAGAAGTTATTATGAAGGTTATATAAGATAATATACAGTGAATGAGACAGTGTCTGATACATAGTAGGTACTCAGTAATAATACTTGTGACTCTTTATAAATTCTTCAGTCCTATGAATGGCTGCTGTTGAAGTGGATGGTGGGAGAACTCTCTTTTACAGGGAATAAATCACTATTCTGGTCGTAGAAGAGCAGCTGTGAACTTCCGGGGGGTTGATTGACTTTGCACTATTGGCCTCACCCAATGTGTTGACAATTTCTTACAAACTTTCACGGATATGTATGTTAGGATAGAAATATTCTTGGACTCCCAAAGCCAATTGGGATTCATTTCTTTTTTCAGAGAAATAATGACATGAATGATGATTGAGAGCCGACACTAGCTCAGAATTACAAATTTAGTCCACAGCATAGCTGAAAAATCATATCTTTACAGTTACAATGGGCATGATTACAATCATATTCTGCCAAAATCATAAGTCCACCCATGTCAGAGTTCCTATAGGGAGGGTATGGTCAGTCATAAGTGACTTCCAAATGAATTTTCAGTACACACCTCATTATAAAAGGGTGAGACAGTTGAGTCTGGCTGCAGTGCACACCATGTAGATACATCAAATATATACAAGGGTGGGCAAAAGTAGGTTTACAGTTGTTCGTATGGAAAATAATACAATAATTAATAAATAATAATACAATAATAAATTCTGTTTCACCTACTCATAACTGTCAACCAACTTTTGTCCATCCCTGTATTTTTAAAAAATATTGAAGAAATCTAAATGGAACCATCTTACACAGAAAATCTCAGGGAGCAGGAGCAGTGGATGGGCGGAGAACAACAAGGCAGTAGGTTATTCAAAGATATGTGACACTACTCCAGGAAAGCTGTCAAATTCCCTCTGAACCTAGACTTTGGCTCTCTGCCATGTTGTAGCAGCCAGAAGTGTTTTATCTCTGTATTTCTCCATAAAATGCTCTACTACGTATACGTAGCAGCATCTGAGAGCTCTCATTAAGGGGAGAAGGCACAAAAGTGAGAAAAATAAAAGTTCTCATTTAGAAACAAACTACCAGACCAGAGTAGGACAGGACGTATCTCTGTATCTCTCCCACTGCACAAGCAACATGAGAGTCTCTGCAGAGCCATCAGATTTCCAAGTGTCCTCACACCTTCAGCTCTGATGAAGGAAGTATACTGCTTTTGCTTCCTTCTTTTTTCCCTTCCTTCCTTCCTTCCCTCTCTCCTTCCTTCCTTTCTTCCTTCCTTCTTTCTTTCCTTCCGCCCTTGCTCTTTCTGTTTCTTTCTTTCTTTTTTTAAACTCGTAGCTCCCCCTTTGTGTAAGGTTGCAGGTGTAAAGACCTAATATATTCAAGGTAACATCTCATACATTTGCATAGTGTGGCAGGTGAGGCTTGCACCTTTCTATCTTCTTCCTTTCCTTTCCTTTCCTTTCCTTTCCTTTCCTTTCATCTCCTTTCCTTTCCATTTCTTTTCTTTTCTTTCTGAAATTACAGTATTTCACTCCAGTGTATAATAGCCCTTAAAGCCAGGAAGCACATCCTTTAGTTTAACCTACAACCCTGATATCTTTTAGTAGCAAGGAGGTTTGTATTCTACTCTGTAGATATCTGAGCACAGCTGATCAGTGTATTCTATGTTAAAACCTTTCAGGTACTTGAGGACCATCATTAGATTTCCTCCCTTCCCCTGGCCATGGAATTATTCTCTCTATTTGCTGTAATATTTCTTGGTTACAAACTGTCATCTCTCTCTCTTTCCTATTTACTCTATCCAAGTATTTCAATGCCTTCCTGAACTGAACCCCTCTCAGTTTGATTATAGAATATGACTAAAAGAAAGATTGGAATATTATAAGAGGAGAGTAAAGTTATGAATATAAATCAGAAAGGAATATAGTAAGAGGAGAGAAAAGTGACTGCAGACATGATGTTTAGGAGCAACAGGATTTGAGTTCTGACTCTGTCACTGACCCCCTTTATTTAATTTGGATTTTTTAACACTTAAAAATTACTTAACATTTCAGTTCCTTGGTGTGTAAGATGCAGAGAATTCATGAGGATACTGTAAAAACTAAATAATATACTACATCAGGGGTCGGGAACCTATGGCTCGCAAGCCAGATGTGGCTCTTTTGATGGCTTCATCTGGCTCGCAGACAAATCTTTAATAAAAAATAATAATAATGTTAAAAATATAAAACATTCTCCTGTATTCCAATCATTTCCTACCGCTCATGTTCATGGTTGCGGGTGCCTGGAGCCAATCACAGCTGTCCTCCGGGACAACATCAAATTTTTATTGGATAATGCGTAATGTACACGGTCGTTGTATGGCTCTCATAAAATTACATTTTAAAATATGTGGTGTTCATGGCTCTCTCAGCCAAAAAGGTTCCCGACCCCTATACTACATGAAAGAAAAGCTTTCCTGGCACTAGCAAACACTCACTGAATGTCTACAAGGATGTGGCAGGCACAGGGGGGGCACCTAAGACCGCTTCCGTTCCTTTGAACATTTGTGAGCGTGCCTCTCTGCGGCTTGGTTTCTGCTTCCCATGGCCTCTCTCACAAGACTGTCCTTTAAAGGACTCCCCTAGGGCTGGGCAGCGGAAACACCTGGGAGTTGACGTGGCCCTCAGCGGTGACTGATGCCGCTCCTCCCAGTCTCCTTGTGGTGGACCGCTCAGCTTCCACTCTGGGGCTCCCTTGTAGGATCGCGCTAAAGCTCCTCTTATTGGACTTGGCCTGAAACAGCAAGTGTTGCTTCACTTCTTCCCTTTGTTCATCCTGGGGCCCCCCCCCACTTTTTTTTTTTTAACCAGGTTCTCCTGGGAACACTTCTTTAATAAATCATTTGTACACAAGTGCTCATCTCAGGATCTGCCTCTGGGGCCCTGACCTACAACCGGTGACCAATATAATTATCATCTTCACTTCCTCATAGTGTGAGTTTTTTGAATACCTCAGGTTAAGAAAGATAACACTGAACTTTGCTCAGGTAGATACATGTTCTGAACAAAAAAAAATTCCAAATAGGGCTTAACTCCTCACACCACAGAAAAACTGTAGTGCACAGGGAATAAATAATTGAGGTATTTGCCAGAAGTAAAGGAGGTTGCAAATAGATTGGTGGCATGGGCATTTCTGGGGTAATTCAATATTTTTGCTTTGCCATTCCTCACCTTGTTTCTATACGACTGAGCCCACAAGGAATAAGCACTTCCCAGCCATGGACGCAATTCTGCTCTGTCTAACCTCCTCTCTTTCCTTGTGAGAGACCACGTCTAGACGTAGGGTCCTTGAGAAGTTGAGACAGGCCTCTTACCCAAGTCACCCTAGGGAAGGCGTCGTGAGAATCAAACACCCGAGAGACAAGTACACACACACACACTGGAACTGGAGAGGGAAGAAAAGAGTCTAAGGTCTTACAGAGACAGATTCAGGCCAAGAACAATGAAGAACACTCAAAAAGTATCCAGGGGAATTGCCAGCCAGTTTCTTGAGTCATTGCACATGAGGTGTGGGAGCATGTCAGGATGGTTTAGGAATCCAATTGCCACCTTGGCTGGGTTGCTCAGTGGATAGAGCATTGTTCCTGCACACCAGGGTCCCAGTTCGATTCCCATTCAGGGCATGTATGAGAAGCAATCAATGAGTACACAACTAAGTGGAACAATGAGTTGATGCTTCTCTCTCCTTCTCTTTCTTTTGCCCCCTTCCTCTCTCAAATCAATGAATTTTTTTTTTTCAAAAAGTCCAGATGCAGAGAATTTAGAGCTGAAGAACATGAAGGATGGGAGTTCACTGTATCTTCCTGTCCAGACACCACTCCTCCGTGGCATTTAAGGACTTAAGGAATTTATTCCTCTCATGGGCCATCTCTCATCTTTGTTTTCCCTCCTTCATTGTGCCCAACTTCTGCAAGGGTCAGTAATTAGTCAATAAGTCTGAAGTCTCTGATTTAAGGGGACTTGAGATAACCAAGGGGAGCCAGAATGTTTCCCGTCTCTCTCTCTCTCTGCCCCGCGGGGCAGTGCCAGACCTGTGCTCTACTGCGTGAGCTCTGTGACTGTTTTCCTATCAGAGGCTGCATTCCAGTAATAGTGGCCCCCAGAAATGCAAGCCCCGAATAGGTGAAGCAATACCATCACTATTTGTCATATCTGTTTGCCCTTCCTGAGTTTCAGGCAGGCAAAAGTATACTTTCTTTTTTTTTTTTTTTTTTCCAATTTCAACTTAATTCCTTCATTCCCTTCTCTCTCACTTCTCTCTTACCAATTTTCACTCTAATCACACTCATTTTGAGGCCTTCTAAAAATCGAAAAGATATGCTTTTTTTTTTTTTAGCTAAGATTACCCTCCACTCTGTAGCATAATTAGACTTCCTACCAAATCCACCCACACAACTGCAAACCCATCCATTTTTTAATTGGATTTTTACATTTAAATCAATAGCTACAGAGAGGATTTCTAACCACTTACATTAGACCAGTTTTGTTTGTTTCCAAAAGATGAGGAGCTCTTGTTTTCGCCAAGGCCACAGCATGATAAATACACCGAGAAAAGCAGAGTGTGCACACACATATCCAAATTTTCCACAAGGCGTCCTTTCCCCGTTGTCATGGTTTCTATTGAAGCCTATTACCTATGGTAACCCTATCTGGATGATGCTCTGTTTGTTTGCTTACTTGACTATTTATTTTAAAAATCTCATCACTTCTATGCCTTAGTAGTTTATAAGATGGAGCTCTCCAGAAACGTAGAACTCAATATCTCGTTCTCTCATTCCAGTGTGCTCTTGAATAAGTTGTTTACGTCTGATTCCATTTTCTTACCTCATTCATAGAGGTGGGCGAGGTGTCTTGAATTATTAGCCCTTGAGCCTAATGGAATTAAATTCTTCCTGAGAAGAACTGATAAACTCTGCATTGTCAAACACAATGCTAAATCCCATCCAATAATGCTCTTGTCTTGTTAGACCTTTCAGCAACATTTGACACAACTGATCACTATCTCTGCCTTAATACATGTTCTTTGCTTGGCTTCCAGAATGACATACTTTTTTTAGAGCATTCCTTCTCAGCTTCATTGGTTTATTTCTCCTTGTCTCTCTGATCCCTAAGATTCAATCCATGGACTGCTTCTCTAAGAAGGGACTTAAGTGATCTCAATTCAGTCTCGTGGCCTCAAATATGATCATCTACATGCTGATGATCCTCAAATTTCTGTCTCCAATTTGGTCCTCTGTCTCTCTCAAATCTAGGCTTCTATATCCAAGGGCTTACTTGATAACTTCACTTGAATATCTAATAAACCTATTATTCTTCACATGTTCCAAATCAGGATCTTTACCACACACACACCTAACTTCTCCAATTTTCCCTGTCTTAATTAATTGAATCTCCATTCTACCATTTATTCAGATCAATATCCTGGTTACATCCATAACTCTTACCCGAAGAGTCATCAAAAAGTTCTATTGTCTCTGCCTTCAAAATATATTCAAAACTATACCACCCTGATCCAGCCATGTCTAAATAATTTCAGTAACTTCCTAATTAATCTCCATCTGCCCTGGACCCTCTTCCATCTATTCTCAGGCAACATAACATCCAGAGTGATCCTGTTAAAAGGTAAATATGATCATCTTTATCTTTAGTAAAAAACCCTCCAGTGGCTTCTAATGAGACTCAAAGCAAAAGCCAGTGTACTTTCTATGATTTACAAGGATCTACATGGTCTGGTCTTCCATATCTCTGTAGTATCATCTCCTATGACTATCTTCCTCATTCATTCCATTTTAGTAATCCAGCTTCTTTGTTTTTTCCCACAATGATGCCAGACATGCCCCATGGCCTTTGCACCTGCTGTTCCCTCTGCCCGGATTATTCATCTCCAGATATCTACATGGCTAATTCCACCACTTTTTTCAGGTCTTTACTTAAAATCATCTTCTCAATGAGGCTACTTCTATCTACTCGGTCTAAAACTCTTCCCCTCCTTTATTTATTATTAGCTTTTATCACTATCAAATATTTTATTTACTTTATATATCTTGTTTATTATCTGTCTTACAAACTAAAATGTGAGGCCCATGAAGGCAGATGTATTTTCTGCTTTGTTCACTACTGAATCCTCAGCTCCTAGTGCAGGGAACATATGGGAACATAGTAGGTATTCAATGGATATCTGTTGCACGAAGGTATAATGGTCAATAAATACAGAGGTAGTTTTATTTAATCAATCTCACTTACCCAAAATCAAAGAGAGGCAGAGGAAGATTTGCTGTTCTTTAATTTCCTGATTTTTACAGTCTCCTCTTTGCCAATTCCTTAATTGTCTTCTTTTTTGTTGTTCTTCCTATTATTTTTTACTTTGAAGATACATCGCAGGGATTCTATACTGTTCACCTAAGAGCAACAAAAAATTAGTCCAGGAGTGAGGAAGTACTTGCCATTTTATTACTCCAAGAAGACCTATTGAGATAACTTTTCAGAATTGGGGCATGTCTTTCAATTTCGTTTGTTTATTTGTTTGTTCATGCATTTTTCTGTGTCTGAGTCTCCCGGACCTAAGACCAGAGGCACCTTCCCTTCCCTTCCCTTCCCTTCCCATATTGTATCACCTACAGGCATGAAAATACCTATAGGCACAAGTGTGTGCTGTCTGCTCATTTGGGGATTTGGGATATTACTAGTAGGGTGTGGAAGATTGGTTTCATACAGGGAGTTATGTAGCATCTTCAGGGGATCTGAGACCTAAAAAACAGCAGTCCTACTCAAGGAAGACCATGCTACCACGGAGCCCAGTTATCAATCAATGTACCACAAAAATTAAACCGTCTCTTCTAACAGCAGTTGAAGCACTGTGGGCAATGAATTCTTAGGGGGTGGCAAAACAGATGAAATCCAGTCATCACATTTTACAACAGATCTGCTGCTTGATAAAGTACAACTGGAGAGCAGACTGTTAGCAAGAAGGCCATTTCTAAGAATAAAATGAGAGTTTGTAAAAGATCCATTTGAATTATTAACTCCAAACAGTGGCTAGAGAAGAAAAACGGTTGCTGGTATCACTGGCTCTTCTCCTCACGTGTATGATTAGAACAAAGGGAGGCACAGAAGAGCAGGGGAAAGAAGTGAAAGCAAATTTCCCTCCGCCATACGGAGGCACATTGTCACGCAGCGCCTCATGGATGCATGGAGAGGCCACCTACCAGGTAAAGAAAAACACTGCGGCCATTGTGAAAGCAAGCAGATGCCGAAGCAGGGGAAACGACACTCGTTTTTACCAAACACCATCCTCTCTCTCTTTCTCTCTCTCTCTCTCTTCTTTTGTTTGCAAAAGCATTCCTCTAATTTCCAGTGGACACATCAAGCCTTTACTTGACTTGGCAGCCTGTGGATTCCCACGCCCCAACCCCAGTCACCCCACCCAGATTCAATTTCAAACCTGAGCCGGGTTGGAGGTCACCGGGAAACAGCCAAGGTGGCCAGGAATATCTTTTCTCTTGGTCTGACTACAAAGGAAGGGTGGCTTGATATGGAAACACAGTATTCGTGTTTTCCAGTTCAATATTTTTCACCACATTAAGATGAGATTTGACATCTTTCATCTGAACCAAAGCAGAGAAACATGTTAGACAGGTCGCAAGGGTCCGTGTTCTCCCTTGACTGTACGAGCAGGTTTCCTCCATGCTGTGCGGACGCAAACAGATACATTCTGACTCAAAAATATAAAGATGCTTCATTATGGAACCAACTCGATAGTGAACATCCTGGGATGGTATCATTTGGACCTTTGCTCTTCAGGAACTTGCTCTCAGGAGCCCTCTAGGTCTTCCTTTGTAAATGCTTCTAGTAGAATGTACATTGTGACCTTTCAGAATATACAGGTCCCCTCGACCATAAATATGGTTAATAAGTAATGTCAGTGTCTCCTGTTTACTTCTTTATGAAAGGTACATTCCTCTGTTATATAAAGTAACTGAATGTAAGATGAGTTCAATATTTAGAGTCATTAAGCATTTAATTGTCCTTCTCCTTAAAATAAAGGAGAGTAAAGTTTACATCTCAAGTACTGTAAGTCTGATTAAGGCAGTGCAGGAAAAACAACAAAAGACCCAATATGAGAGGAAAAGATGCTAGAATAAGCTTAGTCTAAAAATCTAACAGGTGAAAGGCATATGTTCAAAGGTCACAAAATTACAATATGTAAATTCACCAAATTCTGGAATAACACTACTTGAAAAAAGTAATTTGGAGTTGCACCAGTGCAATTGTTTGTTGTTGTTGTATTTTTTCCCCCAGTAAATTTTGTACATCACTAAGTGGAAAGAGATTTAGAAATCCAGTGTATTTTTGTCATGAAGTTGTATATATGATCTAAAATATTTGGGTAAACTTGTTGGTATTTATTTATTTTGTTCAAAGCACTATCCTAAGCACTTTTTGAAAATTAACTCATTGGCCCTGGTTGGTTGGTTCAGTGGATAGAGCATCAGCCCAGTGTATAGACGTCCTGCGTTCTAGTCTTGATCAGTGCAAACAAGAGAAGCGACCATTCGCTTCTTTTGCCTTCTTTCTCTCCTTTTTTTCTCTCTTCCCCTCCTGCAGCCAGTAGCTCTACTGGTTCAAATGTCAGCCCCAGGCACTGAGGATACCTTAGTTGATCTGAGTGTTGGCCTCAGGCATTGAGGATAGCTCAATTGATTTAAGCATCTGTCCCAGGTGAGAGTTGCTGGGTAAATCCTGGTTAGGGAGTATGTGGGAGTCTGTCTCTCTACCTCCCCTCTTCTCACTTAAAAAAATTAACTCATTAATCCCCACAAAAGTTCAGTAAGGTAAGTGTTCTCAATATCCTCCTTTTCCAGATGGAAACTGAGGCTAAGAGAGGGTAAGTAACCTTCTTGACATCCCACAGCTATTAGGTAGTAGAGTCTGACCCCAGGGTCTGCACTCATAACTAATTCATCTCTCATTTAATTACACATTCAATAAATGTTCAGTAAGCACTAAACATTAAGGAGCTATGCTAAGATAAATTAAATATTCTCTTTTCTCAAAAATGTCTACAAATTAAGAACAAAGATGAGACATGGACACAAAATGTCTACATCATAAGGTAACATGTGACAAGCTATCTGACACTTGAAGTATATGAATCAACTCCATCATCCGGACAGGTGGTTCAAGGAAAACGGGGCACAGAGGACTAGGAAAAGAGAAGAATTTTAGAGGATGGGACCATCAATCATGATGGGAATAACTATAAAGTGAGTCTATAGTAAATACCATTCAAATGTTGAAAAAGAGTTCTCATTGGAGAAAAAATCAATTCTTAGAAAATGCTGGTGGTTTTCCATTTCAATGTATGTAGAATCAATGAGGCCAGCTCTCTTGGAGCAAAACTTGGCTCTTGCCTTTTTTCCCACTTGCACAGCAAAGAAATTGACTAAGTATTTACATATTTTAAAAATACAATTTAGCTCCTATACAACCATGAGAATGCTACAATTATAGGCAAAAGACTGACAATGCCAACTGTTGCCAAGAATAACAAACAAATGAGACCCTCATAAATTGTAGTTGGGAGTGTTAAATGGTACAACTTTTTTAGAAAAAGATCAACCAATTTATTCTAAAACTAAATATACACCTACCCTATAACTCAACAATTTTATCCTTAGATATTTACCCAAAAGAAATCAAAACAGATGTCCACAAAAAAGGCTTATATCATATATGAAACACCACATATATGAATCTCAAAAACATTATGCTGATTGAATGTAGCCAAAGTCAAAAAACTATGTGCTGTATGACTTTTTTTTTTTTTTTTTACAAAGAGAGAGAGATAGACAGGGACAGACAGACAGAAACAGAGAGAGATGAGAATCATCAATCATTAGTTTTTCATTGTGACACCTTAGTTATTCATTGATTGCTTTCTCATATGTGCCTTGATTGTGAGCCTTCAGCAGCCCGAGTAACCCCTTGCTCGAGCCAGTGACCTTGGGTCCAAGCTGGTGAGCTTTGCTCAAACCAGATGAGCCCGCGTTCAAGCTAGCGATCTGGGGGTCTCGAACCTAGGTCCTCTGCATCCCAGTCCGACGCTCTGTTCACTGCACCACTGCCTGGTCAGGCTCTAGGACTCCTTTTACATGAAGTTAGTTCTATTCTTGGAAAAACAATCATTTGGTGGCATCACCAAATACTCTGGGAGGGTCAGTACAAGGATTGCAGGGAAGGACCATGAGGGAACTTCTTATATGATGGTGATGTTCTATATCTTGATTGGAGTTTAGGTAAAACAGGTACATGCATTTGTCAAAACACATTGAATGATCACTTAAGATTTATATATTCCAATGTATATAAGTTTTACCTTGAAAGTTCTAAAACATATGTACAAGATATTGAATTGTAGTTAAAGATAGGCAGGAGATAGTATTTAGAAGTAAAATGTCTTCATGTATGCTATTTACTTTTTTACTTTTTTTTTTTTTTTGGTTACTTATTTGAAATGTATCAAAAAGTAAGATGGACTGATGTCTGGATAAATAGATATGTGATAAAGCAAGTATATTAAATGTTAATTTCAGAATCAAGCTGGTAGGTCTATGAGTGTTCACTATAATAGTCTTTCAACTTTTCTGTATGTTTGAAATTTTTCATAATAAAATGTTGGAAAAGTGCACCTCAAGAATATATTAATACAGGCCTGACCTGTGGTGGTGCAGTGGATCAGGCTTACCCCGTCAAGGCACATATGGGAGTTGATGATTCCTACTCCTTCCCCCCCACTCTGTGTCTCTTCTCAAAAATGCATAAATATATAAAAATAATTTTAAAAATAAAAATTAAATTAAAAAATAGAATATATTTTAAAAATAGAATATATTAATACATTGTTTTTAAAAGGTTTGAAGACTTGAACTCCCTACAAATTGAAGGTACTTTGCAGTGAGGAAAGCTTGGGATTTTATTTTTTAAACTACCCTCTTTTCTTGAAGTATAGAAGGAAATAATCAGGAAAGTAACACCACTATACAGCATGAATGAGGGACCCTTGTTTTATGGCATAAGACACATATGTTACATGTTTTAAATAATTTGACTAGAGACTTTTGATGGAGTTTTAATTTTTTTAAAAAAGAACTGGAGTGGATAAACCAAGGATAATAGAATTTAAGTACAGTCTCTGGAGCCCTGAGAATTTTTTAGAGACATTTTTTGCAAGTTGTGCAAAAATTTGGAAAAGCTCATAAGTACACAGTGAAGAGGGAAGAAACTATATAATATTACCACCAAAAGAAAATCACTGTTAATAGTTTGAGAAATTTATTGCCAGTCATTTTCTGTTCCATATTTTAACATTTAAAATGGTAAATATAATAGCTCTGTATAGTATAAATATTTCATGTGAATAAATTTTTTATAAAATAATTTTAACATTTTTTAAAAATATTTTATTTATTGATTTTTTTAGAGAGAGAGAGAGAGAGAGAGAGAGAAGGGGGAGGAGCAGGAAGCATCAACTCCCATATGTGCCTTGACCAGGCAAGCCCAGGGTTTTGAACCGGCAACCTCAGTGTTCCAGGTCGACGCTTTATCCCACTTCGCCACCACAGGTCAGGCCTATAAAATAATTTTAAAGACAACATGATGTTGTTTTAAAAGGGTATATCATATTATACTATGGAAATGTAGTTTACAGGTTGTTTTAATTTTATTTTGCTACAATAAATAATGTTGAAAAAAACATCTGGGCAAAAATACTTTACATACTTATTTTTAGAACAAAGAATTTCTGGAAATGTATATTTATCAGAGCATCTTAACTGGCCTATGGGTTCAAAATAGCCCCCATGTGCTGCTCTTAACAAAGTATCCTTATTCCTACAGACAGCTCAATGTTATTAAATACAAGCTAAGCCTCATCCTGTGGTTTGTCAGCATTCCAACAGCCCAAGGAGACCTGAACTCTGGGTACACCAGCAGTTCATGCAAACATAGACTTAGGCACTGGACAGGGGTGGGATGGGAGAAAGGAGATGGTGAACTCAGTTTGAAAGTGTTTCTTTCTTTTCCAGAAAGGGAGGAATGAAAATACTCTTCAGTGAGGCAGGAGCCTATCACTGGAAGAGGCACCAGACAGTGAGAGGAGCGTCACAGAGTTGCTCTTCTCACAATGTGAGGTTGTGCTTGAACCCCTCCCAGGCTGGGGCACCCAGTGTGTGTTCCTGGAAAGAGCAGCTGCTGTATTATAAAAGGGTAAGAAACTGTATCATGTCAACAGGAGAAATGATAAACCACTAAAGCCTTCTTTAAAAGCCGTGGACATGAAAAGGATACAGTCTTTCCATTCCACAGAATATAAAGGTGTGAGCCATGGATAGATACTCAGAAATGGTTATTCATAACAAAAGAACTTAAATTCAATATGTCCTATAGGCAATAGGACCTGGTGCGGAGGTGAGAAAACTTTGTATCTCTCTCCCTCTCTGCCTCAGCAAATGACTCATACCTAGTAGTGTACTAGAGCCAGCAGACACCAGCTGGAGAGAGCCAATTGGTAAATATGTTCAGGAATTTTGCAAACCGGTTTGGTAACTTGAAACTGGCCATGACAAAGAGTATTTACAGCAAGGAAATCAGCAAATGCCACATATCAGTCTCCCCCCCCCCCCCCCGGGAGATCTGGTTTACCAACTCACACAGCTCAAATCCAAAGCTCCTTTTCTGATTTCTCTCCCAAATTCAAGACCCATTAGCTACCACTACATCAGAACATTTCTTGTCAAATTCATTAGGTTCAAAAGAGAATTTATCATATTTTTCCCAGGTAAGATTTTACTAGTGGGTTCTGCACTTCTGTTAACATTTTTCCAAACATCAAAACTTGATCCTCACAGCTATATTTAACACTTTGCCTTAATAATAACATGAAGAAGAAAAAAGAGAAAGAAAGAGAAGAATTATTCAAGTAGCACTACTTTCTGGACACATTATGTCAGATCTTGTGATACGTTCTTTACAAACATCTTTACAAGATCTCTTGAAAGAAGGTATCGTTTCAGTTTGGCTAAGGTTAAACTGAAGCTCAGGTATGTTGTATTACCCAAACTTTCACGCTAATAAGTTTCAGCACTATGATTTAAATAAAGGGTCCTCTGAGTACAAAAGCCACTCTCTTTTTTAAATGAATTTACTGGGGTGACACTGTTTAGCAATATTATGCAGGTTTCAGTTACCCAATTCTATAATGTATCTCTGTACACCGTATGGTGTTCACGACCCCTCCAAGTCAAGTCTTCATCCATCACCATTTATCTCCACATACTCTCTTTCTACTCCTCACCATACTGTTGTCTGTGTCCATGATTTTTTCTCTCTTTTTTTGTCCTTTTCTGCTCAATCCCTTCACTCCCCTCACCCACCTTATCCCCGACAGCAGGTAGCCTCTTCTCTATGTATGTGGCTGTCTCTATGTGGCTGTCTCTATTTTGCATGTTAGTTCATTTTGTTCATTAGATTCCACATATGATTGAGATCATATGGTACTTATCTTTCTCTCACTGGCTTATTTCACTTAACATAATGCTTTCCAGGTCCATCCATGCTGTTGCAAAAGGTAAGATTCCTTCTGTTTTATGGCCAGATAGTATTGCATTTTTTATCCACTCATCTATTGATGAGTACTTGGGCTACTTCCAAATCTTGACTATTGTAAATAATGCTTTAATGAACATAGGGGTATATATATATTTATACAGCCACTGTGGGAAGCAGTATGGAGTTACTCCACTAATATATGCTATCCCAAAGCCACTCTTAAACCCATGTAATGTATTTCTAATCAGTTGCTAAATTTAGCCCTTTAGAACTACTGTTGATTGTTTTTATGGAAATAGTATTTATATACAATGAAATGCACAAATCTAAAATATATATTTATTCTCTTGATAAATATATACACTTGTATAAATTCAGACTTCTAACAAAATATAGACCATTTCTATCACCCCAGAAAGTTTCCTCCTTCCTTGTTTCAGTCAATACCCCCGGGAGAATAACCACTGCTTTGATATATTTAATCACAAATGAGTGTTATTTGTCCTAGGATTTCATGTAAATGAAATCATATAGTGTGTACTTTTTTGTGGAAGGTTTCTTTAGCTCAGCATTTTGAGAATAAGCTATATTATATATGTGTATAAGTATTCTGTCTTTATTGCTAAGCAATAGTCTATTGTATGTATACATCAATGTTTATCACTCTTGAATTGATATCCATCCATCACATATGGATGATTGGCTATAATCAATAAGGATGCTATGAACATTCTTGTACAAGTATTTTTGTTGACATATGTCTTAATTTCTTTTGGGTAAAAACTAAAAGTATAAGCACTCACCATAGGTTATGTATATGTTTATTCAGATGAGAAACTATCAGAATGATTTCCAAAGTGATTTCATTATTTTATATTCCAACTAGCAATATATTATGATTCCTGTTGCTCCATATCCTTGTCAACACTTAGTATTGCCAATCTTTTTAATTTTAGCCATTCTAGAGAATATGTAGTGATACTTTATTGAATTTAGTTTGCATTTTTCTAATAATATTTCCCTAATGACTTATGAGGTAGCCTAAATGTGAAAGAAACACAGGAGTATGAGGAAATGTCTTCATGACTTTGGAGAAGGAAAAAATTTCTTTGACAGGACCCAGGAAGCAATAACTTTAATAAAAAGGAATATATATGTATGGTGTACTACACTAAAATTAAAACCTTAAAAAATAAATTAATTAAGGCCACATACTAGAATAAATATACACACAAAGGATGTACCTAGACTATAAAAATAACCTTTTCAACTCAAAAATATACATATACACACACACACACACACATCCAATGGGAAATGATGGGCAAATGGTTTAAACAGGCACTTCACAAAGGAGGATAAACAATGAACAAATTGTACATGAAAAAATTTTTCATCACTCTTCATCTTTACCATTTTTAGGAGTCAATCATATTTTATTTTGTACCACCACTTATGTGTGTGTGTGTGTATGTGTGTGTGTGTGTGTGTGTGTGTGTGTGTGTATATATATATATATATATATATATCTCGCAACCCAAATCGTAAACCAGAAAGCAGAAGGAGCATTTGAGCCATCTTTGTACCCTCAGGCTATGCTAGATGTGGAGACAGGATAGACTCACAAATATTTTTCAATGATTGACCAAATGAATTAACAATGTATATCTGAAGACATTTCAGCTGGCCATTAATATTGTAAGCAAATGAAGCAGTAGAATTCGAGTGGTGCCAAGAGAGAAAATAAAACAGTCACGAGAGGAGTAGACTTTAGAGGCAAAATAAAGTATTTCTGATAGACAGATGAAATGAGATTTTAAGTGTTTGTGTAAAATATAAGAAGAAATAGGGTTAGTAAAATAAAATGACAAAGATAATGTAAAACAAAGCTTTCCAAAAATAAGACACCTACTCTTTTGCATGGGTAACCTTTCGCTGTGTGAGTAACTTTGCATTTGAAAGCCCTGGGGGAAGCTATCAGACCAAAACAGGAAGCTGTGCCTGGGTTCTCAGGCGGAAGTCACCAAGACATGCCTCCTGTGTACTCTGATGTGTGTCCTGCCTAACAGAACACTCAGATTCCCTGTCAAAATATGGACCCAGAACGTGCACATGGCATCACTACTGTGGCACAATAGTGTTTTCAAATTCCAGGTGATACCTTGGAATTCTCAGCTTACCATCATTTTCACTCCTGTGGGACATGTCCTTTCTGAAATAAGACTTGTTCGTTGAGGCCCTTGTGAATGACTGGTGGGGAACTTGCTCACATCTATGCTGCATGAGCTACTGTTCAATATTTACAGTAACTCTGAAAGGAATTTTCTATAACAAGAGGCTTAGTTGGACCACTTTCGTAATTATTATTATTATTATTTTTTTCAGAGACAGAGAGAGGGATAGACAGGGACAGGCAGACAGGAACAGAGAGATGAGAAGCATCAATCATTAGTTTTTCATTGCACATTGCAACACCTTAATTGTTCATTGACTGCCCTCCCATACGTGCCTTGACCACAGGCCTTCAGCAGACCCAGTAACCCCTTGCTCAAGCCAGCGACCTTGGGCTCAAGCTGGTAAGCTTTTGCTCAAACCGGATAAGCCCTCGCTCAAGCTAGAGACCTCGAGGATCGAACCTGGGTCTTCCACATCCCAGTCCGACACTCCATCCACTGCGCCACTGCCTGGTCAGGCCTTCGTAATTATTTTAAAACAGTGTATTCTCCATTCCAGATGATGACCTCAAGAACCAGATCTTTTCAGGGGGAAAAAAAAAATTTCCGGTGAACTGATTTCTGTCCCAAATTTCAAACTAATTTGCATAAATCATTCAATTCTCTAGTAAAAGAAATATTTCTTTTCTCTCTCAACCAGCGCACATATGAAAATTTTGACCAAAAGAAGTAATTTTTGTTACTTTTCCTTTTTGAGATTCTCAGAAGGAAAAAAAAAAAAAAACCTTACTGAAATTAAGCTACATTTCATGACCAGAACAGTAAACAAGAGAATTAGAGGGACACTCTGGGTGGGGCTCATATAGATCCTAAAAAAAGAAGGAAAGTCAGAAATATAAAAAAGAGACAGGGAAGAGTTAAAGAATTTGAAAGAATCTAAAAATGACATTCCAACACTGTGACATGTGTGTGTGTGTGTGTGTGTGTGTAGGTAGGTAGAGGAAGATGTATGAGAATCAAAGGGAAATAAAACCTTAATTGAAAGTTATAGTTTTGTTAGGAAAACTTTGGAGGATAAACATATTGATTCCTAATCAAACAAAATATAATCAGATAATCAGTAGGATGCCTTAAATACAGTGTGTCCGTAAAGTCATGGTGCACATTTGACCAGTCACAGGAAAGCAACAAAAGACGATAGAAATGTGAAATCTGCACCAAATAAAAGGAAAACTCTCCCAGTTTCATACCTATTCAGTGCAGTTCGATGTGGGCTCACGTACAGATTTTTTAGGGCTCCTTAGGTACCTATCCCATATAGCCTCTACAGACTCATCACTGACTGGTGGCCTACCAGAACGGGGTTTCTCCACCAAACTGACGGTTTCCTTCAACTGCTTATCCCACCGAGTAATGTTATTCCTATCTGGTGGCGTTTTGTTATAAACGCGCTGATATTCACATTGCACTTCGGTCACGGATTCGAATTTAGTGAGCCACAGAACACACTGAACTTTCCTCTGTACCTTCCACATCTCGACTGGCATGGCCGTGGGCTGCTCCGCTGTATACACGGTGTTATGTCATCATCTGCGCAGCACACATGCTGCCACATCATCCAACAGAAACTGGGAGGGTTTTCCTTTCATTTGGTGCAGATTTCACATTTCTATCGTCTTTTGTTGCTTTCCTGTGACCGGTCAAAAGTGCACCATGACTTTACGGACACACTGTAATAGGAGCTCACCCAAGATGCCACCTCAGAAGCATCCTTCTCCCACGGAGTAGAACCATCTCTCAGACATACACACACCCCACACCTCTCAACAGCTGACCTGAAGCCATAGTAATAGACATAAAAGAAGGAGGATATGGCAAGAGCAAAATTGCAGAGTACTCTTAAACACGTTGGATAGACATCCATCCTTCAAACCCATCTTTTGAAGTCTCACAACTTTCTGTGTTTTCTCAATGAAAAGCTTAAAAAGAAAAAGTGCCGTGGCCACAGTTAGGAGGAAACAAAAACAAATAGTTCAAAGTTCTAGAATAACATCAAGGTAAAGGCAAAATCATTCCAGTTATTACATTCTTATAAAAATAGAATGCCTGCTCAATGCTTCTCTGCTTATCTTGTGGTTCTTTCTCAGGGCAATATTGGCCGAGGTTTTTTTGTTTTGTTTTTTTTTAATCGGATGCATTTCTCTAAAAGATATAGAGACATCATTTTTTAGATCTGTCATAATTTTTAAATGTTCAAGGAGAGCCTATTATTTAAAACATCTCCCTCGTTTCTATACATCTAAGTTTCAATTCGGCATGTTGGACTTTTATGTGAGTGCCGCATATTAGAACAGCACTCCGTTTCAGAATCAGTGAATGGGTGTGCTACACCAGAATGTCGGGCTGCAGTATGTTCATTCTGTATTTTAATTCTGATCCTTTTTGTGACTATCTATTTGCTTCTAATTTGAATTTTGCTGGGTGGTTTAAAGTTTTTAAGTTCTTTCACATCTATTCTTTCAGATGCTTAGTTTAGCATCTTGCATTTTCCCACCAGGGTTTTCTTTGTGCATAATTCCTGGGCTCCCCTCCCCACCTCAGCAGCAGGCTCAGAAACAGTGGCTGGGCGTTCTGTGGTCCCCAAACTCTCCCAAGGAATAGAGGCAACGTAGGAGCAGCCTGAAGGATTTGGTGTCGGGGGTAATGTGCGCTGTTTGTGAATTAGCACCTCAGAAAAAAATGAAGATGTTTGTAAAGAAGGTATTCCTTCCTGATGGCGGGGAGCACAAACTAGGAAACCTCTTCAACCTGTTTCAGCACCATTTGGTGCTCCGTCAGCACTAGCAACATTTTAGACGGTGGTTTAAAATGGATAACCTTGATGTTCTTAGCCTGGGTTTCCAACGTACGAGGGAAGATAGGATTTCAAATATGTCCGTTGGAACGCATGATCTTGGAGGAGCTTTCAATGAGAAGGCAGTTTATTCAGTCTTAGGTGTTTCTATTGCCTGTTTTGTTCTTTTGTGCTCTCTTGAAAGAACGTGGAGCAAATTTTCCAGGGACCTCAGTTTTGAGGTGGATTTCTTTCTTTTTTTTTTTAATTCTGTGCTTTAGCAATAAATCTATAATGGCTATTTGAAGATATAAATACATGAAACATAAATGGTGAGAAGGACACCTGCATTCCGGGAGTACCAATAATAGCTATTAGTTATACAGTGCTAACCAGGGTGCAGCCACAGACTAAGCAATTTACATACATCTGATCTATACCATAATGCTACAACTTAGGTGCTATTATTTCTAGTTTACAGATAAAGAAACTGAGCTTTTATATTGCTAAAACATAAATAAATAAATAAAAAGAAGTATGCGTCCTTGACTCCAAAGCCTAAGTTTTTGAGCATTACACTATTCTGCCTCTCTGTAACACGCTGAAGTATATATTTTGAAAGATATAACACTCCATACATGTGTCAGGTGGTATTATCACGGCTGCTAGATAGGAATCTCAATCTTGCACTATCCTTGCTGCTACTACCTGAAAGAAGAAATGCTTCAAAGTGCTTTGAATGGCACAGCTATCCTTGTGAGTCATTTAATTACGTGTAGTTATACCCTGGGAACTAAGGACAGTAATATATACTTCAAAACTAGTGTTTGACAATTCCATGAACTCAAGAGATGGGCCAATGTCATCAGGAGCTACTGCTATCTACTTCTGAGTGCAGAGACGGAAAAGCCTTGACAGAAAATAGCAAACCAAACAACTCTTTCAAGGCTGACGAAAGCCTGCCTTGGATGCTTACATTTTTCTGCTGTGGTTGCAAAGAAATTGTTTGCATTCCAAACGCACTTCAAAATGACTTCCTTTATCTGCCCTTTGGAAGACACCTGTGCTAAGGTCTAAAGGGAAAGAGCTTCTTTCTGTGACACCACAAGTTAAAGACATCTGCTTGAACTCCAGCCTATTATTCTGAAGTTAGATGTCCATAGGAGGTCAAAGATCAGAACTCCTTTCATAGAAAACTCGCATAATGTGTTTAGTACAGTCATGCGCTGCATAATGACGGTTCAGTCAATAATGGACCCCATATACCACGGTGTTCCCATAATATTATAATGGAGCTGAAAAATTCCTGTCATCCAGTGACATTGTAGCCATCCTAATATCGCAGCACAATGCATTACTCATGTGTGTGTGGTGGTGCTGCGTTGCCAGTTGTGTAAAGTGTAGCACATGATTACAGCAGTAGGCTATAGCATCTAGGTTTGTGTAAATACAATATGGAGTGGGTAAAGCATCGATCTGGAATGTCAAGGTCGCTGGTTCGAAACCCTAGGCTTGCTTGGTCAAAGCACATATGGGAGGTGATGCTTTCTGCTCCTCTCCATCTCTCTCTCTCTCTCTCTCTCTCTCTGTCTCTCCTCTCTAAAATGAATGAATAAATAAAATCTTTTAAAATATACACTATGGTATTTGCACAATCATGAAATCACCTACCAATTCGTTTCTCAGAATGTATCCCCATCATTACACAGAACAGGACTGTGCTTTAGTAACACGCCCCAAGCTTATGCAGATATGACATCTCCTAGTGTAAGGGTTGTTACTTTCTGATAGAGTTCTATCAAAAATATTCCTCATTAGACTTCCCTGAAAAAGAAGTACACAGCACTTACTGAGACCTGAGACTGCTAACAAGTTGATAATTTGGACAGCAAGAAACAGTTGCAAGTTTTTAATAAATGCTTTGTTAAGCAAATTGATTTTAGCAATTTCTCTCCAGTAAAATATTGCTTTCATGACATGCACCTTTTAGCTGAAAATGGAATTTATCTCTTACTGAGGCAACTAAAGTGATTTAAATTATAGCTGTGGATTTGGTCTCATCCATTGATTAGCAGAATTATTTTGTTGATGTGAATGGATTCCTTTGTGTGTGTGTGTGTATGTGTGTGTGTCTGTCTGTCTGTCTGTGTGTGTGTGTGTGAGAGAGAGAGAGAGAGAGAGAGAGAAAGAGACAGAAAGGGAGAGAAGGGGGTGCAGGGAGAGGGAGAGAGTTGAGAAGCATCTATTCATAATTGCAGCACTTTAGTTGTTCTTTGATTGCTTCTCAAATGTGCCTTGACCAGGGGGCTCCAGCCTAGCCAGTGACCCCTTGCTCAAGCCAGCGACCTTGGGCTTCAAGTCAGTGACCTTTGGGCTCAAGCCAGTGACCACGAGGTCATGTCAAATCTCACGATCAAGCTGGTGACCCCACGCTTAAGCTGGCAACCTCGGGGTTTCAAACCTGGGACCTCAGTGTCCCAGGTTGACACTCTATCCACTGTGCCACCACCAGTCAGATCTAAATGGATTCTTAAATTTGCAAGTGTTTCCTCTTTCTCCTTCTCTCATCCCCCTCTCCCACCTCCATCTATTAAGACATTCAAATACCTACCCTGTACCATCATCAATAAGCACTTCTTTGGAGTAGGTACAACAAAGAGCCTCTGCCAGTGGAGAGAGGTTGGCACTATATCCTTCTTGATTGGGTAAGATACCTGTAGTCACACACCTTCACGAGGGAGCAGATAGGTGTGTTTGGGTAAAAATGGGAGATAAGTAAATTTGGTGGCCATTCAAGCCGAGCATAGCTCAATAACTGGATTTGGAAAATAAAACAGAGGAACATAACTGATTCTTTTGGTTTTTAAATTTTTCTTGAAAAATTTAATGGAGAAACTGTCCACAAGTATCCCCTTTCAGCATTTTTATTTTTCTCTGCTCTAAGGAAGTCTAATTTATTGTGGTATACAATTCTAACTTCTTTTGTGTTGTTACCAATTTATCTCATTTTATTTTAAATTGTGCTTGCTTTGTTCTGAAGGGAAAACATTGAAAATTTAAACCTCCCCAAGAACAATGTGATGGAGAATTCATGGTAAGTTGTTGTTTTTTTTTACTTTTATCAGCCTATTTCTCCAGATACAATCTGAAAAATTACAACGTTTTATGTAAATTGTTATTCCTGAGTTAACAAAGGCTTTGACCATTAATATATGCTTCCAAGCCTTTAAAATAAGGTGCCAAATTCTTAAAAGACTTCTGACAGAAATAGCTAAAACATGGTGTGTATATGTGTGTGTATACACACTTATGCACAAATACATACCCATCCCTTAGGGTTGGGTTAGAAGCTAGATGAAAGTTGAAAATTAAACTAATAGGCAGAGAGTCTCAACAGTCTAAGTACTGTTTTCAGCCTGAATCTTAAAGAAGGGTTTGAGTGGTTCATATTCTATCTAAAATGGTTTGTTCATCAATAATGAATGTTAGAAAGGCAGAATGCCGAAAGTCCCTTTACATCCGAAAAGGAAATTCATGATCCTGTCAAGCTTTTAAATCATTTTAGATTGTGTAAAAAAGAATACCTTTAGATATTATTTTTGACCTAAGTTTTATTCTGCCAACTTGCTAGGATTATACTCTATACAAAGCAGGTTTAATCAACCTCGGCACTATCGATATTTTGGACCAGATAATTTTTTGTTATCAGGTGCTATACTCTGAATTATAGGGTATTTAGTAATATTCCTGGCCTCTAGATTCTAGTAGCAACTACCACCCTCAGTTGTGAAAATGAAAAATGTCTCTAGACATTTCCAAATGTCCCTTGGGAAAATGGGGACAAAATCATATCCAGCTGAGGACTACTAATATAAGGAACTATGGTAGTATAGAGAGAGTACAAGTGTGCGCGCAGGGGATTTTGGGGTGTTCTTAATAAGGAGATTAACTGTGAGATAATTTCTCCTTTAATTTGGTATTTGACATTGAAAAACCTAGTTGCAACATTTGGCCTCTTCTCTCCTAAGAGGTGGAGTATATTTCCCCTTCATCGAATATGGCCTGGCCTTATAAAGAGTTTTGACAAAGAGAATGTACATATGTGACATTTTGTGACATCTGAAGCTAAGCTGTCTTGGAGTGCTGCCCTGAGATCACCATGTACAGAAGTTGGTCTAGTCTCCTAGAAGATGAGAAGTCACATGAAAGTAATACCAAGGCTCTCCAACCAACAGGAAGCACCCATTCACAGACATGAGTGACGCCATCTTGGACTTTGGAGATCTGTGTGATCCTGCAGCTAATTCAGCCTCATGAGCAAACCTGGGTGAAATGAGCAGAGGAAATGCTCAGCCAATCTATAGAATAAAGAGAAAAAAAAAGGAATTGTTCTTGTTTCAGCCTCTAAGTTTTGGGGTGGTTTCTTATGCAGCAAGTGTTGCAGGAAAATGCCATCTAAAAGGAGGATAATAGCCGCCCAGACTACTTAATAGAGGAAGAATGTATAAGTAACCTGCGGAGCACATGGGGCTGGTAGTACCAAAGCACAAGCTCCCTGAAGTTAGATTTTTTTTTTTTGTATTTTTTTCTGAAGCTGGAAATGGGGAGAGATAGTCAGACAGACTCCCGCATGTGCCCTACTGGGATCCACCCGGCACGCCCACCAGGGGCGATGCTCTGCCCACCAGGGGGCGATGCGACCAGAGCCACTCTAGAGCCTGGGGCAGAGGCCAAGGAGCCATCCCCAGCGCCCGGGCCATCTTTGCTCCAATGGAGCCTTGGCTGTGGGAGGGGAAGAGAGAGACAGAGAGGAAGGAGGAGGGGTGGAGAAGCAAATGGGCGCTTCTTCTATGTGCCCTGGCCGGGAATCGAACCCGGGTCCCCCGCACGCCAGGCCAACGCTCTACCGCTGAGCCAACCGGCCAGGGCAGATTTCTTACATCTTGTATACAGTGTCCATGCAAGGGGCTCATGATTCCTTTGTCTGAGGTCCTACGAGCACCTCATGACTCAAGGTGGGGTGGGGGGGTTTTGGTGGGGAAGCAAGGGGGAAGGGGTTTCCAGACTCCTGGTCCTATCTACTTCCAGATCCTGTTTTTCTTGTGAGTAATGTAAGAGTCTCCAGGAGATCAGTTAGAGATCTATAGGTTATGGATAGTCTTTAACTGGCTGAGTCAGTCATTCCTGCAGGCGCCTTCTCCTGCATTTTTCTGGTTTCTCCCCTCTCACAAGGACTAACGTGGTTCTCTGGGTTAGACACAAAGTATGGTGTTATTAAGAGATTCTTACATGAAATGTGGTGGGTCAGCCCCAGAGAGTTGAATGACTTGTGGTTACAGTCATGAAACATAGTTCCTAGTGTCCTCAGAGACTTCATACAGCTTCTCAAGAGCACAAGTGTAAATAACTTTTCAGAACCTCATTCAGTTCAATTAGGAAAAGGTGTATTTGTATAGTATCAACAGTGTAAAAAGTACATAAGGGGATGAGGGGAGATCTATACTTTTCTACCTGTTTTAAAGTAAAAGCTTGGCTATTACTATGATAAGAAATAAAACATGATGCCCTGGAATAAATAAAAATGCATACATTAAACAGATAACGATTGTGTAGGTTTTATGTTAATAACTTGTTAACTTGGCTACTCTGGAAGAATATCCCTTCGAGTTATGGTTCTGGATTAGAGCTGAACTAAAGAGAGATTCACGTGAGGTTTTGGAAAGGCGGAGGTGAAGCTATAGTCACTGTGCTCTGAAGGTTTTCATGAGCAGATGCAGTGAGTGTCCAATGTAGAGAGATGCCGGCGAACACCAGCTCTACATCCTGCTCTACATCCTGCTCTACATTCTGCTCTCTGTCTGGCTCTTTTTTCCAAATGGTGTTCCTGCTGACCAGCAGCTTCCCCAGACCTGACACAGAAATGACAGCTTTCACAGACTCTGCCAACATTCCTTCATAAAGAAACTTTCAGCATCTGCATGTGCTTAGCTTCCCAGGTTTTCCTGTAAGCTATCATTGATTCTCTTGTACCAATGTGTTAGAAGGATGGATTAGTGCTTTCTATTTGATACTTCAACTCTTAGTTTTGAACTTGTCTTCAACATTTCCTACATTTGTGTAGGGCAGGGGTCTCAAACTCAACTCAGCATGTGGGCCGCAGAGCAAGATCACAGCCGTTAGGCGGGCCGCACTAGGTCTACAAAAGGCAACTGTTACGCAACACTTTTCTCACTGCAGTTGAAAACAAAAAAAAATCAGTACAACAAGCACAATCGTACATGCAGTTTACTCAGTGTCACAAAACGACCAGAAACTGTAGTTCTCATCACAACTGCTGTTAACTAAGCTAATATCTAGCTAGGATGCTAGAGAAATGAAAAATACAAGTAGGCCCCTAGGCTTACTTAATTTTATCCAAAATATTTTGAATTTCGTGGATTAGTCTGCGGGCTGCACAAAATTTTCGGCGGGCCGCATGCGGCCCGCAGGCCGCGAGTTTGAGACCCCTGGTGTAGGGTCTTCCTATAAATAGAATCTTTACATTATGGTACGCATAGTGGTTTTTACTTCCCAATTAAACATGGGCAGACTCGGCAACACAACAGTTCAGAAAGAAGTGCTGAGCGTCAGATTTGGATCTGGCACTCTATGTGATCATATTT
The DNA here is from genome assembly GCF_036850765.1 of Saccopteryx bilineata. NCBI lineage: Eukaryota > Metazoa > Chordata > Mammalia > Chiroptera > Emballonuridae > Saccopteryx > Saccopteryx bilineata. The sequence goes on from NC_089499.1 coordinate 30,930,980, forward strand.
AATTCTGAGGATTCTTGATTTGTTGGCTTTCCTAGCATCAATAATGGAAAAAGCCCTTGCATTGTCAGGGACACACACAGTCCACTCATTCTTCACCTAGTCATGGAGAAGCAGCAGATAGGAGGAATGTTAAAGATCACTTTTACCCCTTGGTTGTTCCAGTTATGAATCCAGGTCTTAAGAGGTCATTTTACTATTAGCGGAGGGGATGAATATACTGTCTGTACAGGTAAAGATCTCACAGGCAAAAATTAAACTGAGGAACAGTAATCAGGGCTTTTTTATCAAAAGAAGAGAAAAAGTAACACTATTTCTCTAATACTAAACATTTTCATGAGACAATAAAATGTTGATGGCATTTGAAAGGAGATGTATCTCAGATATAATTCAAATAGGTTTCAGTGCCCAGGATAAATGCCAAAATACCAAAAGAAAAATCTGTAGGCAAGTGTAACTTTGAGAGGTATAAATCAGTAAAGAATAAGACATTTTCCATAAGGCCAATTGAAACGTGTCGGGGAGAAATAAACACTGTGAGCTTCAAACTTGATAAAATTGAGCTTTATATTTCTGAAAGTATTTTATGTGAAAAAACATTATGATATTCATGGTGGATTTCATAATGGTTAGAAAGAATTTTGAAATTTTAAAAATGAGACTGCAAAACTACAGTTCTGAACTCTAGATATATGTTTTTAAACTCAATGGATTAAGTTAAACACATACTACTGGGTTTTATTTACTTTTGGCCCTAAATGGTTAACCCTGAGCCAAAGTAGGTGCAAAATTTACACCAGGCATTCACAAACTCTAAGGTGCAACAAAACTCCATGGGGCTTGTTAAAAATATGTCACCTGGGCCCTGATTCAACAGATCCTGCATGAAATCAAGAAATTTCTATTTTTTTGAAACATTCCAGGTGACTCTGACCTAGATGATCCAGAGTCATACCTTGGCAAACAGCTACCTGGACCCAACAGAATGAGGTCACAGGCTCTGTTCTGAGTATCTCAAATGAAAATATTTGTGTTATTTTAAAACTATACAATGCCCAACATGTCACTTTGTAGCAAGAAGCATACCATTTGCTTCATTTTCAAGGAAAATACACAAAACTCATTGTGTGTGTGTCTGTGTGTGTGTGTGTGCGTGTGTGTGTGTGTGTGTGTGTGAACATCCTGTACTGATGTCCCTGATACTGTTTGTTGATAGCTCTGTCTCAGATGTAGAAACATGAGGATCTCAAATTTGCTAGCAGGCCCAGGACGATGGAACCAGACCAAAGTAGAATTTTCCTCCTGTTGTGCATTGCTAATTTCAAAGAAAGGTATAAAATTACTCACATGAATTCATAGATGCAAAGAAAAATTATATTTTCCTTTTAGTAGAGTATATAGTACTTAGAAAAAAATTTTAAATCTACGGTTCACTATGAAGAGTTCGTTTTTGGCAAAACAGGAAATGTTCAAACGTCCAGCTTTCAAAAGTGGCAGAGGAGTACACATTTTGTGTTTAGGGTTTTGCTATAATTCAGATGTGAAATGGGATCTTGGTCTTCCCAACTTAGCATCTTTATTTTGCTTATTTTTCTGTGAGTGGAAATGTCACAACATTTAGCAAGGACAAGTGTTTCCAATGCTCTCTCTTGCATCCTTACTTTGTAGACTTTGTTTCCTCGGTCTGAAATGCCTTCTCTATACCTCTACACTTAACTAAATCCTACTTTTGCCTGACACTCAACTTAGACTGCACCTCTGCAGGGGGCATTACCTGAACTGTCCCCATCCCCTTCACCTTTATCTGCTGAATGGGACATTTCTTCCTACACGGTCTCATGGCAGCTGGTCCTTCCCTCATTCAGGGGCACTATGACTCTGGTGTCTGCAGCCCCATTGCCTCCACCAATAACTTGTGAGTTCAATGAGATGAAAAGCCTTATCCTAGCCTGACTTGCCGTGGCACAGTGGATAAAGTGTCAACCTGGAATGCTGAGGTGGCCGGTTCGAAACCCTGGTTTTTCCTGGTCAAAGCACATACGGGAGTTGATGCTTCCTGCTTCTCCTCCTCTCTCCTCTCTCCTCTTTAAAATAAATAAAATAAAATCTTTTTTAAGCCTCATGCTATTTGTTTCTGTCTATTTATGGGGCTGAGCAGATAGCAGGAGTTAAAATTTATCTGTATAATAAGTGAACTTTTAAAAATTGAAAATTATTTACTAAACGGTATATGTTAGTAAAGCATTAGTTGCATGTGTACAAAAAACACTCACAGAAAAAAAAAGCCACTAGTTTTAAAATGTGTAACTATCTTAACAAAAGCAAACATAATAACATATTTCGCATCAGCAGCAGCAAACAGGTACATCAACTACAGAATAGTATGACATGCTATGTTTTAATGTTGCAAAGTTACAGTGTGATTATAATTTACACCTAAAAAAACACACACACTCAAGGACAATGACTTTTTCTAACCCTTTTGTTTACTTGGCTCAGTACCTACCAAGAACTGAGAAAATATTCATCTTTTTATTTCCTTTGGTCTTATTAATAGGAATAATCTAGTACTATTCTTTGAGGCAAGGGTACAAATTCTCCTAACCAAATATAGAAACACAAATAAGTACTTGATTTTTTAAAGAAAAAGGCATTAACTTATTTCCTTTATTGATTGATTTATTTAAAACAAAAGTCTATCATTTAATTAGTTTTGCTTATTTGGGTCCAATTTTACATTTGTTTTTACTGTTAAAAAACTTTTTTTAAGTATAGATAGCTTATTTGTTTTGTGTTTTTTTCTCTCATTGCAAGTGGAGCTGTGCAATGCCAAGCAAACAGTGATTAAGAAAATGAGTTGTTTTTTTACTGAATATAATTTATTGTGTTTACATAGATTCTAGTGTTGCCCCAAATGCATCCCCCTTCCCCGTATTCCCCTCAACATCTCCCTTGCCCCCCACCCCATAGTGCCCTCCCCCCTTCCCTTCAGGTTTATCCCATCCTATCATCCCCTTTCCCTCTGTTCTCTTTTCCTCTGGTCCCTTTGCTTTCTCCTCTGTCTCAATTCCGTTCCTCAGTTCACATTGTTCATTGGATTACTGAAATGAGTGAGGTCATATGATATTTTTCTTTTTCTGTCTGGCTTATTTCACTTAACATAATAGTTTCCATATCCATCCATGTTGTCGCAAAAGGTAATATTTCCTTCTTTTTCATGGCTCCATAGTATTCCAATGTGTATATGTACCACAGCTTTTTAATCCACTCATCCACTGACGAACTCTTGGGCTGTTTCCAGATCTTTGCTATTGTGAACAATGCTGCCATAAATATGGGGCTACATTTCTCCTTTTGAAACAGTGCTATGGTGTTCTTGGGGTATATCCCTAAAAGTGGGATAGCTGGGTCAAAGGCAGTTCGAATTTTAATTTTTTGAGGAATCTCCATTCTGTTTTCCACAGTGGCTACACCAGTCTGTATTCCCACCAGCAGTGCAGGAGGGTTCCCTTTTCTCCACATCCTGGCCAGCACTTATTCTGTGTTGTTTTGTTGATGAGCGCCATTCTGACTGGTGTGAGGTGATATCTCATTGTGGTTTTAATTTGCATTTCTCAAATGAGTTTTGTTTTTAATCAATAAAATTAACAAGTTGGCACATGAAGCTTATAGTTCCTTAAAATAATGACTAAATAAAGAAGAAGTAGTTTAATATTTAGCAGTGGGAGAATAATCAGAAAGAAATAAAAAAAGACATCTTTAAATACATAAAAGTGGCAAACCTATATAATACATAGAGTTTAGTCCAATAACCTCTAAAATTATTATCTCATGAAAGAGTGAAGGCAAATCGCTGCACCTTATTCAGTGTTCAGACTGAACCTGCCCTCTGACTATAAAGTTATCACTGAGGAGGCATTTATGTCTTCAACAAACAAATATTATTCAGGTGTGAAGATGAACACACATAGAAAGAGAAAACATGTCCATATATTTTAAATGAAAAACTCTTTATTGAATCAGAAAAAAGAAGAGTTCAAATATTTAGCCCTATAGTTACTCAAAAATTCCTATCTCACTTAGTACCATTCTTAGAAATTATGAACCTTTATGATTTCAAATATAGCCCACTTTGAGATATGAGTGAAGATGTAGTTAATCTTCTCAAAGAAATTATGCCTGGTTGGCTGACATATATAAGAATTTTTTTTTTAAAGAGAAATACCAGTATATGAGATTCTGAGATAGGCATAAAGGAATATGTTGATATAAATTACTCCAAAAAAAGTAGTTAGACACTGATGTAAAAAAACTTCAGTATATTTTAGGGAACATGCTGGGATAATACAAATTTGGGATTCTGACGAATCAAAATAATTTGCCAATTTAAGTAGAAGATAAATCTTAATTTCCCTACAAAAACAAATTTTCCTCTTTAGGGTACTTAGCGCAATAGTTCATAACCCTATTCCACTCTTCCAACCTTCTTCATGTCTTCACTCAGATGTTTTTTGAGCAACGAGGCCCACCCTTAAGACATATTTAAAATTAAAATATTCTACCTGCATTCCTGATCTCTATCCTTGTTTTTCCCCCCCACTCCTTTTTTTTTATTCATTTTTTAGAGAGGAGAGAGAGACAGAGAGAGAGAAAGAGGAGAGAGAGAGACAAAGAGAGAGAAGGGGGGAGGAGCAGGAAGCATCAACTCCCATATGTGCCTTGGGTTTCGAATCGGCGACCTCAACATTTCCAGGTCGACGCTTTATCCACTGCGCCACCACAGGTCAGGCCTCCCCCACTCTTTTAATAGCACTTATTTTATTAGACTTAATTACTGTGTTTGTTGCTTAGTCTGTCTCCCCACACAAGAATATAAACTCCCTCAAAAGAGGGTAGTTTTATCTCATTAAAATGTTGGTGTCCTGGCCAGTTGGCTCAGTGGTAGAGCGTCCGCCTGGTGTGTGGAAGTCCCTGGTTCGATTCCCAGTCAGGGCACACAGGGGAAGCGCCCATCTGCTCCTCCTCCCTTCCCCCTCTCCTTTCTCTCTCTCTCTCTTCCCCTCTCACATCCAAGGCTCCATTGGAGTAAAGTTGGCCCGAGAGGGCACTGAAGATGGCTCCATGGCCTCCACCTCAGGCACTAGAATGGCTCCAGTTGCAGCGGGGCAACACCCCAGATGGCCCGAGCATCGCCACCTGGTGGGCTTGCCAGGTGAATCCTGGTCAGGCACATGCAGGAGTCTGTCTGTCTGCCTCCCAGCTTCTCACTTCAGAAACATACCAAAAAAAAATACACACACATAAAGCCACAGTGGTGTATCCAAGCACATAGAACAGTGGCTGATACATGGTGGACACACAATAAATATTAGCTGACTTTCAACAGATGTGTATACGGTCTGGAAAGCTAAAAATATGTTTAATAAAACCCATTTTTCCAATGTATAGAGGTTGAATTTAAGTATTATTTGGCATCAGGGTACACATTTGAAGCAACTTATAAATCATGCTACAATATTCAGAATATTGTTTTCAAATATAGTTTTGCTAATGTAAATATGTCTGAGACTTCCGTCCATCAGAGTATAGAAAATATTTTGTTTGCCAGTTTATAGGTTTAGAGATATGCATCTTTGGGGAAATTCATTCTTACAAGAATATCTGAACAAAGTACGTAAGTCTGACAAAATTGGATCCATGTTCCAGTCAAAATTCTAAGTCTGAACAATCTGTTTTAAATTTGGAATTGAAAAACTTTTGAAAAAAAGTTTTTAAGACATCTTCTTGATACATTGTTATAGACACATTTCCTTGATGATTTCCTTTATCTCCATTACTAATCTACTGCCTCCATACCATACTCATCCATTTAAATGTCAGCATCCACTCCACATCTGCCTAGTCAGGATGACCTCACTGCCTTGCCATACACCGGACCATGAATAGAGCAGATACTTTTATTACTTTGATTACTACACTCTTATTAATCTTTCCCAGTGCTTACCTTTCTTGTCAGAGAAGTCTGACCTTTTCTGTAAATTCTACTTATAGTCATGGATTATCCTTGACCTAAGACTGTCCCTGGTCTTCCAGGGAATATTGTCTTCTTCAACTACATAGCACATATTTGGGGAGAAACTTTAGAATCCACCATGAGGTATAGGGATGAACTATCTCACTGATTCAATATCACATCTGGCTACTTGGGTTCACAATTTAGAATTAATTGTGATTCCTTTCCATTAATATTCAAGTACCCACACAACCCTAATATAGCTTCATCTTCTAGTAGCCCCATAATCCAACCATTATATGTGCCACATGTGATCTGAATCCACATGACATATAACAGTGAAAGTATATACATTTTTTGAGAGTATGTTTCCTGACTATGGTACAGAGAAGAAAAAAAATACAAAACAAAACAAAATACAAACAGGTGACCATTGTGGTGGTTGGTTAATGGTGTAAAAGTTGACATAACATCTCTTTCTACTTTTGAATAAAAGTGCATATAGGGAAGGTGTTGGCTCAGGTGTCTCGTGCTCCTCTACCTATCTCTGATGTCATTGCAAAAGTTTGGGGGATAATGATTCTTCCAGATTACAGCTATCACCTCCTATATGGCTTCCCTTTTCCAATTTTGCCATTTTCCTTTTCATCCTCCATAGCATTAACAAAATAACTTTCCTAAAAACTTCATTTATTGCTAGATCTCTAGTGCTTATAAAAGAAAATTCCAACTCTTTTGGAAAGTAGATAGAAAAAAGGCTTAATGATGTGACCCCAATTTGTTGTTCAGACTACTCCTCTCTCTACTGTCTCCCACCTTTACCTGTGTGCCTCAGAGGAATACACTTGTGTTGGGATGTTCATGATGTCACACTTGCTTGGAAGTTCTATGTGTCTGTTTTGTCCATCCAATGGCCAACATGAAAACTGACACATACTAGACACCAAAAGACAGATTCCAGATTCAAGATGGTTGATGAAGACTTTCAACATCCCTCCATTCCAAATCACAGAGGGGGGAAAATAAATGTAAAAAGGTATTTTTGGGCCCTGGCCGGTGGCTCAGCGGTAGAGCATCGGCCTAGCGTGCAGAGGACCCGGGTTCGATTCCCGGCCAGGGCACACAGGAGAAGCGCCCATTTGCTTCTCCACCCCTCCGCCGCGCTTTCCCTCTCTGTCTCTCTCTTCCCCTCCCGCAGCCGAGGCTCCATTGGAGCAAAGATGGCCCGGGCGCTGGGGATGGCTCTGTGGCCTCTGCCCCAGGCGCTAGAGTGGCTCTGGTCGCAACATGGCGACGCCCAGGATGGGCAGAGCATCGCCCCCTGGTGGGCAGAGCGTCGCCCCTGGTGGGCGTGCCGGGTGGATCCCGGTGGGGCGCATGCGGGAGTCTGTCTGACTGTCTCTCCCTGTTTCCAGCTTCAGAAAAATGAAAAAAAAAAAAGATATTTTTGGCACCACTGAAAACACAGAAAAAGGACAAACAGCAATGACCTCAGTTAGGAATTTGAGGACAATATATATAAACACTAGTGTATAAAATCCATACAGCTGAGAAATCTGTGACTCAATATATATTACAAAGAAAAGCTCTTAGAAATTTTCATGATTTCTAACTATTTAGGAAACTATGGTTTTAGTTTCTGGTTGTTTTTTTTTTAGCATGGATTCAACTGATGACAAGTTAGTGGCCTGGAAGACCAAGCAAAGCCTTCTCTCCTAACACACTGGAAAAAGAAAGACATGGAAAGTTGTGAGAAAACCACTGGGAAAATAAAGAATAGATTCAGAAGTTTCCATTTCTATTTAATAAGATTTCTAATAAGAAGGAATGAAGAAGATGAAAGGTTGAACAATTAAAAAATAATAAAAGAAAATGCCCCTGAACTACAAAGAAAAGATACAAATCTTTTGTATGAAATGGTGATAGGCTTCCAAAGTAAAAGAAAAGTCATTAAAACTGCAACCACAGAAATCAGGAAAATGTTTTCCTCAGCTTCAAAAGAATAAAATTAGAATAAGCATGCAGATGTGTCATCTGCAAATCTGGGTGCTAGAATGGAAGACCTTCTTCTCTAGTTCTTTTTTTTTTTTAATTTACTTTAAAAAAAATTTTTAATTTATTGTATTGACGTGGTTTCAAGTGTCCCACTCAATGGAACTTCCTCAACCACCCACATCATGCCCACCATGCCCCATGCAAAGTCTCTTTCCATTTCCATTTAACCCTTTTGGCCTCCCTCCCCCTACCTCTATCCCCACTTCCCTCTGGAACTTGCTACCCTGATATCTGTATCTCTGTGTTATATATATATAATTTTATATTTTTATATATATATAATTTTATATTTATATATATAATTATATATATATATAATTTTGCTAATCCCTTTACCTTCTTTGATCCTGTCCCCTCATCCCCCTTCCCTCTGACAGCTGTTCATCTGTTTCTTGTGAACCTGCCTTTGTTTCTATTTTGGTCATCAGTTTATTGTGTTCATTAGATTCCACATATAAGTGAGATCATATGGTATTTGACTTTTTCTGCCTGGTTTATTTCACTTAGAATAATAATCTCAAGTTCTGAGATTAAATGATTTTGAACCCATAGTTCTATGTTCAGCAAAATTATCAATCAAGTAAAGAAATTACTCAATGCATTACTCAAAGAAAAAAAATATTGCACAGTATATCATAAAGAGAAAAGTGTAGACTAAAAGAAAAAAGTAAGCAAAAAAATAAAGCAGTTAAACTTTTGATTTGTTTCAATGACCATTATTGACTAAGACATTTAAAAAAATTCTGCAATTTTTATGCCCCAGAAATTGCTAAATTCCTAAGTAAAATAACAGCAAAGCAAATGTTTTAAAATAGCAAATGAAAAAACATAAGAGAATGTAATATATTTCTTTATACCACTATTTTGATAAATCTAGAACTCTATATTCTTTTAGGGTTATAATCTTGGATGGTCAAATAAATTATGTCTCTAGCTCCACTCAACTCTAACTGATATTAAGCATGTCTTTCAATTATGATTCTTGGCAAAAACAGTGGTATCAGCAATACTCATCACTTTCATGGGGACAAATCACAGAAATGTTTAAATCACCTGTCATTGTTGGTGCAGGTATGTGAAAATATCATTTACAGTAGTCATTAATTAGCCTGTACATTGCACCCAATCTCCAAGTTTCTGTCTACAGAGGATCCTGCAGATGAGCTGACCATCTCCTCAGGCATTCTCACATTGGTGACTCCGCCACCCATTTTACTCTCTGATAGTCTTATTTTATCAATACTTGAAAGGGGGAGCCTTTCCCCTTACTTGTTGAAAAGAGCATGTTTAACTCTCCATAAGTCAGAATGGTGTTTTGCAATACTGATAACTGAGTGAGCTACAAGTACAAACCCTGCAAGTTCAAACAAATCACATGATTGAGATAACTATGGAAGCATTATTCAAAGTAACTTGTTAGTATTCAAAGATTGTGCAGTGATACAGGCCATGCATGTTACAAGTTCTGAGTAGCAGAGGTTCTTTACTTGGTTTCCTCTTCAATTCTCATTTTCAAAGTGTTATAAGGTAAAGGCATGCACACATAGGATGCTATGCAAGCAGGTTTTGTGCACTTTTAGTCCGTAAGGTATACTGTGTATACTGAAAGTTACATGGTGAGAACACCATAAATGTAATCTGAAAAAACAAACAAACAACCCACACATTATATGTGGGAAGTCATGGAAAGTCATGTGACTTCACTCACAATAAGAGGCAAATTCCAAGAAAAACACTTTTTTCTAAAAAAAATTATTCTAAGAAGTGGATCATAGACTTCTTCAACTGCCAAAGGTTTCAAGCATTTAAAAAATAATAATAATAAAGAATCCCTGATCTAAATCAAGTAGATGTTTTCTAAGATAAAAATTAGGAAAACTCACTTCTCAGAAATTATAAGAAGTTTATAATTATAAGAAGGTTACTCAAAGATTTACATACACATACAATACCCCATCACCCTTACCACTATCAAAGACCTACGCCAAAAATGCAACTACCAAACTTCAAGGTACATATAATTTCTTTTTTCAAATATTTTTTTTTTTTGCCTTTAGAGAGACAGTGGAAGGATGGGAGAGAGAGAGAGAGAGAGAGAGGAACATAGGTCTGTTCCTGTATGTGCCCTAACTGGGGATCAAAAAGGCAAGTTCTGTGCTTCAGGATGACGCTCTAGCCAACAAACTATCTGGCCAGGACCATATAATTTCTTTATTTAAATCCTTGAACACTTAGAAAAAAGAAACAAAAAAAGCAAGAAAAAGCACCCCCATTTATTCTACAAATCAAGTAAAATAACCCTGATGTAAGACTAAGAAAATTATATATGCACAGTAAAACCATCAGAGAAGTACTACTTGTAAAAATGTACAAAACTCCTAAATAAAATAATAGCAAAGCAAATTGTCTCTAGCACAGCAAGAAGGAAGAAGAAAAGATATATAATTGAGAAAGTTTGTAAATTGGAATATGGAAGTCGAAGCCTCAATTTTTTCAAAGCTAGGAGTCATCATCAAACACTGAGAAGAAAGCTGGAGATGGTGAGAATCTGACATTTGAAGGGAATGGAAGAAGTTTGAAATAATTGTGGCAGACAGCAGAAGGGTTATTTAACCAGAGAAATTATGAGGATTGCTAAGGAGTGTTTAGGATCTATTTGAGATGGGATATTGCTGCCTTCAGGAAAAATTTTCTCTAGCAAACTTTTTCTGCTTGGTCATAGGACATTGTGAGAAGTGGTTTTGCAGATAGGGGCAAAAAAGAGAAAGAGTCTAATGAAATAATAACAATTTAAGTTTTAAAAGATGAAAAGTGAATAGCAGAGGAGATCAGTCAGTAATCTAGAGAGTCTACTGATGAAACAGAATAGTCAGGTTGAGAGTAATTGCTAAGAAAGATTATTACATATTTTATCATGAAATATCATGCAGCAATGAAAAAGAATGAAATAGATCTACATGAAATTAAATGTAAAGCTCCCCAATATATATTGTTGAATAAAACCAAGAAGTGTGTGTGTGTGCGTTCTCCCAAAAGATGCAATTGCAGAGCACAATAAGGCTTACAATTATTTATTTATTTTTATTTCAGTTTCTTACTGTTTGAGTTGTCTACACTTAATATACATTTTAATTTTTAAATTAAAGATATTTCCATGTTGGAAAAAAAGTGGTGTGCATAACTTCATGAAGAGATTCTGCTGTTAACATTTCTATTGATTTTCATCTAATCTTTTAAATGGGATTTTTTTTTTTTTTACAAAAAAGGAATCATACTGCGCATACTGTTTTAATCAGCTTTTCCACCTTTTCTACAGCATTAAATATTTCTCCAGTATCATTTTTAGTGATTAATAAAGCCTTGTTTTTAAATATTTATGTTTTATTCACTTTTTGTTTCTACACAAAACATTTCCATAAAAACCTTATAGCTATAATTTTGCAAATATCTATGACTTTTCTTAGTATGAATTCCCCCAAGTAAAAATGCTGGTTTAAAGACTTCAGGCAAAATTCTGAGATATTCAATAGAAATGGCCACAGTACTTTCCAGGAAGGTTTTTTAAAATTACACTCTCACATACAGCATATGACAATGCCTTCTTTCAAGCCATTTTTCCAACACTGAGATTATAATTTTTAAAATCTAGTTTTTAGCACCAGGTAACTTAAACAAGAATTATCATGCAATTACTGATTTTTTTATTTTAGCCTGATCATGCAGTGGCGCCGTGGATAGAGCATCAGACTGGGATGCAGAGGACCCAGGTTGGAACCCCCCCGAGGTTGCTGGCTTGAGCGCGAGCTCATCCGTCTTGAGCGTGGGCTCACCGGCTTGAGAGTGGGATCATAGACATGACCCCATGATCGCTGGCTTGAGCCCAAAGGTTGCTGGCTTGAAGCCCAAGGTCTCTGGCTTGAGCCCAAGGTTGCTGGCTTGAGCAAGAGGTCATTTGTTCTGCTATAGCCCCCCCCCATGTCAAGGCACATATGAGAAAGCAATCACTGAACAAGCAATCAACAAACAACTAAGATACCGCAACAAAGAATTGGTGCTTCTCATCTCTCTCCCTTCCTGTCTGTTCCATTCTCTCTGTCGTAAAAAAAAAAAAAAAGTTTTTTATTCTAGCTCTATACTAAATTGTTCTTTTCAAAATCAAATAGCATTGTGATAATAAGCTGAAAGCAGTTTGATTCTGCAGGATACAGAGATCAGAACAGTTTTAATGCATCTCTTATGGACTCTTCCCTTAAGCTTCCCTTCTTTACCAATAAGTTACATGAAAAGATTGAGGATTACATAGGTTTTGAGAGTCTGGTTCAAGCTGCTTCCGATGAGCAAAATTAAAATTTAAATATAACTTTAAAAACCGTGCACTGGACCTTTGTGCCATTGAAGAAGGTCAAGTTCAAGCCCCTTATTTGAAAAGACCTCTCCCTGAGAGATCTCAAAAGGAAGCCTATTAACATGACATCTTTCTCTTTTCTTTGGCATATTGTTAATTTTAAAACAAAGCTGATACTGACTGAAACCTAAAATTGCAGAAAACAGTCAGGAGTTATGTTATGTTGCTGTGGCATTAAAATTGAGTGCACTCCCACTGAAATCACTGGACACGATGACTAGTGGAAAATCTCAGTGAATTCTCCATCTATCAAAGTCTAGCTATTTTGTTTTCTAAACAATATCAGAAAAGATACATTGCCAGTTTGGCATTTTGTGTTTTTATTTTCAAACAAAAATTTTGGAGTTTGGTATCCTTGAAGTTTGGTTACTAAACATTTTGTTATTCCCATAAAAAAAAAAAAAGTGGTAAGTTTTCAAGCTGGAATGCTGTTTGAAATGCTTCAACACTAAACTTCGAGAATGTAAAATGGTCCGAACTTTAAAAACGATTTCTTTTAGAAAGGAAAGAAGATACTTGTTTGTTATTGCTATAGTTGCCATTTAGAGGCAAGTAAAATAGTAATCTACTGAGAAAAAGGATGAAGATGGTTGCAAGTGATTCTATGGTGTAGACACAGCCATATTCTTCAAATTAATTATAATGACAGTAACTTTTATTGTTGTTTCTCATATAAAAATCGCAAACAGGCTACAATGCTGGAAAAAAAATGAGTACTTGAGGGAGATCAAAGAAGATCAAAAACAATTGAAACCTCTGGTGTCTTAACAGTTATCAAAGGAAATCACACAGCTCTCAAGACATCCAACACTTATTTATTTCCTTAAAAAGCATGCAGATGAAGTCAAAAGAGAAAAGAAAGGAGATACCACAGGAAAACACTATTTTTCTCAGTACTTTCACCCAGGATCTTTTCAAACATGTGAAGGCCTGCATATCTATCTCATTTACAAAATAATTACAAACCCTAAAACTAACTTTTGGATTTTTTCACTGCTCGCCAAGCCACTGACCTATTCCCTTCTTTCATTGCCAAGCTCCCATTGTAAAGGGTCCTCATTAACTGCGTCTAATTTATTCCCAGCCCAACTTTGGTAATATACCAGCTCTATCAAAATAGTTGGTGGTTACAGCTGAGTTACCACATTAGCGTAATACCCTTTGACAAAGGAGGTGCTAGACCATATAAACGTTTACACATGAGGTGTGCTGAAACCTGGTGACAAATTTCTTGGAACCCGTGACCCACCTCAGGGTTTTTAAAGAGGTCAGGTTCCAGAGATGACAGAGGAATTCGTGAAGGGGATAACTTTATTTTCTTTTTATATTTATTTTATTATTTATTCATTTCAGAGAGAGAGAGAGAGAGAGAGAGAGAGAGATAAGGTGGGAAGGAGCAGGAAGCATCAGCTCCCATATGTGCCCTGACCAGGCAAGCCAAGGGTTTCAAACCGGTGACCTCAGCGTTCTAGGTCGAGGCTTTAATCCACTGCTCCACCACAGGTCAGGCACAAAGGGGATAACTTTAAAGAGAACTGCTTTGGAGTCCAAGTCACAAAGGCGAGGGGGAGATGCCATTACCAGTCACTTCCTCATACCTAATGAGAGGGAGGGGCTTCAAGTCGACTTTAGGCTGCCACTCCATCTGTGTTCCTAGCAGGGTACCCTCACTTAACTCCTGTATGAGAAGGACAAAGGAGCTGGAGCAGCACAGTGTGTGTGTGGGGGGGGGGGGGGGGGGGGGCGGGGCTTGCTGTTCCGGGAGGTAACTGCACTTCCTTCTGACAGCAGGTAAAGGTACATAAATCCCAGCATAAGTGAGTCAGATTGGAGTAAATGTCTCCTCCAGAGGACCCCGGAGAAAGTCTGTGGGGAGCCCAGGGAGTGGACCGTCAGAGAACTGAAGGGCTACAGGGGGTGTGGCTGCCGGAAGAGACATGACCACATCAAGGGAGTTTCAGTCAGAGAGGCCCAGCAGAGGAAACTCTGAGCACCTAACAAAAGTGTCGCCGAGAGAAAGTGCCAAGTGGTAGATAAATGTCTGCCAGGCCCAGAGAGAGCATCGGCATCTTAACAATGCCACCTGTCCTGTGGGCTTTCTGCTTCTCCTTCCCCTTCTGCCTCTCCTCCAACCCCTGGTGGGTCCTACACTGCAAGTAGTAAGCTGGAAGAAAAGGGGTGGGGAAGGGAGATAACTTGAAATCAAATTGGATCCATATCAGAACTGGGTACTCTGATCTTTGCTGCCTGGTTTTGGCTAATAGTGAGCAGGGGGACTTGCAGATAGATAAGAACCGGAAAAGCCAGTGAGTCTCCCAGGATTGTCAATCAGGAGTGAGGGAGGCTACCACCCTGAGCAGCTTTCAAAGGCAGGTGGGAAACAAATACAAACTGTTCATTGTCATTTCATCCCAGGAATCTGAAAGGCTTCCTTGCTCTTTGAGACCCTTGTCTCAAAACTTGCCAAGGGAATGTAGTATCGCGAGAAAATGAATGGATTTGTAATTGTGAGTTCTGAAATTGAATTCTAAATTCACAGTTTACGCATTGAGTGGCCTTAGCTAAATCATCTAACCTCTCTGAATCTCACTTTTTAAAACCTATACATTTGAGTGGTTAGAATGGCTAACCTCTAAAATGTTTTTCTGTTCTTCATGCTATTTGTCTTGGGTTCTCCAGAAATAGGCCATGAGACAAGGACACTAGTGCAACCTAGGGAATAAGCCCAGAAAACTCAATAGAGAAGCAGGAAAAGGAGACAGAAAAGGAAGCCAATACAGCGTATGGTATCAAGCCAGTTATCACTACAACAGGAATTCAGTCCTCCTGTGGGACCCAGAGAGGTTGCCTAGACCAGAGCTGTCCAATAGGAGGAATACAATGCAAGCCAAACCAGTAACTGTAAATTTATCAGTAGCCACTTTAAAAAAGGTTAAAAAAAAAAAAAAGTGATGTTAATTTTAATAATTTATTCAACCCTTTAAATCCAAAATATCACATTTCAACATGTAAAAATTATTCATGAGATATTAAAAAATTTTTTTTACTAAGTCTTCCAACTCAAGTGGGGTTTTTTTTTATAGGTATAGGACGATTCCATTTGGGAACTCAACTGTCATCTTTAGATGTGGATTTAGTTTTTGTAAAACTTACAGGTGGAAAAGTAGATTTGTATAGTCAAGTTTTTCCAAATATGATGAAAGGTTTTCCATTAATTGAAGAGTATTATTTTTAATTTAAGTTTATTAAAATCAAATCCAATTGAAAATGTAGTTCCTGAGTCACACTAGCTATATTCTATATGCTCAATACCCACAGGTATCTTAGTGGCTACTGTGTTGGACAGCACCCATGCTGGACATGCCTGAGTAATTCCACCTGAGGGGAAAGAAGTTGAAGCCTTTACGCACCTCCTCACGGGTTACTGGCTGGTTCTGGAGCTGTTGACAGCTGTGCTCACGACTGAGCTTGCTTACCACCAGAACAAAGCCTCTCGCAGAGAGGCGCAGGTGCGCACAGTAAGCAGCCTCCTGCCTGTGGAGGTGAATGCCAAGGGGGTGTGGTCAGAGCCCTGCCACCTTCGCCTGCACTATATAATACTTTTTTTTTTAACTTTATTTATTTATTCATTTTAGAGAGGAGAGAGAGAGAGAGAGAGAGAGAGAAGGGAGGAGCAGGAAGCATCAACTCCCATATGTGCCTTGACCAGGCAAGCCCAGGGTTTTGAACCAGCGACCTCAGCGTTCCAGGTCAAAGCTTTATCCACTGCGCCACCACAGGTCAGGCCGCCTGCACTATAAAACCTCCATTTTCCCATGTGCTGTCGTTTTTATCAGGTCTCTTTTTGATTTCTTGGAAGAGTGTGACAAATCAATTTTTTGTTTCAAATATCTCCCGCAGTCAACTCTTTCCTCCCATTGCCCTTGATGGTGTTCTGTGTGGCAGAGGCCCTGCCTTCCCTGGCATCGGTTGCCACATTTTTAGTAGTCCCTTTACAGCGCACGTACAGTAATTCGGGCATGAAGGTGGATGCTGCCTCTTTTGCGAGCAATGGTATATCTACTGTTCACAAAAATTAGGGGATATTTCAAAATGAATAGGAAGCTATAAAATATCCCTTAATTTTTGTGAGCAGGATATTATGTGGCCATCCCCGTCCTTGTTTTTCTTTTTTTTTTCTCCCCCTCCCCATCCTAGTTTCTAAAACCAAATCTGATTTCAGGTGGAAAGAACTTAAGATCTAACTTAATACTCTAGAACCTGGCATTTAACTATCACTATACCTAGTTCTGTTTAAAAGCTTGATCCTGAGACCCTTGTACCCATGGGACCTATTCAAACTTGGTATGTTGAATGTTTGACTCACTGGTTCCTTTCCCCGAGCCCTAGCTTGGCTAATGTCTCTATTTCCTAACCTCACGCAGAATGCAGTCCAGCCAGCTGACTTCCCTGGAAACTGCCCTGCCTGCTTGCCCTGTGGGCCTCTATGCCTGTGGCTTTGTCTCCTCCCCCTTTATTCCTCATTGAATTTGGCTCAATGCTTTCTGGGTTGTGTGAAGCTAAAACCTTCTAGAAATGATGCTCTGTCTGCCAGACTGAATCTCCTCCCAGTCTTCCCCTCCTGGCCTATGCCGCCTAACTGGCAGGAGCTTGTTTCAGTTCCCTGCTTCCACCACTCTATACCATAACGCCGCACCTAACCAGGTCACGAATAGCACAGCCCCCAAATAGGATAGCATCTGCCTTCAAGCCTATATAGTAACTGTGTAATTTCTCCTTTTTTCTCTATCTATTCTGCACTATGAAGTCGGATTCAATTTCTTAAAATTCTGTTCATGACATGCCAGAATTTTTAAAGAAAATCCGTAACTATCCTACATGGACTCACATGTTGGAGAGGCAGAAGAATATATGACAATGTTCCCAACTGAAGTACTTTTCCGTCAAATTTGAAAGACCGGATTCACATGGATGACAGAATTAGGAAATAATGTAGAACAGAGACTGGCAAACTTCATCTGTTACTGAAACTACATCTGTTACTGAAGTTAACAATTCAGTTCATTGGTTGTGGGCTGTGTGTACTTTGTTGCAAATACTCAGCTCTGTCTTTGTATCATTAGAACAGCTACAGACAATAAATAAAAGGGCATGGCTATATCCCAATACAAATTTATTTGGGACACTGAAAGGGACACTAAAATATTCCTTGCTTGTTTTTCCATGCCATGTAATTTTTTTTTTTCCTCAACCGTTCTTAGCTAACAGACCATACAAAAACAGGCAGTGGACAGAATGTATTTAGCTGTCTTAGTTTCTTAACCTGTGTTATAGAACATAATTGAATACTTAGTCAGGTATTTTAGATCCAATGATGTAAATATTTAAGAAAGAGAGAGGGTCATTGAGATTTTCTTATAGAAAGGTTAAAATAAACTGAATGTAGGAGGTAGTACAGTAATTTGGATGAAGAAGGAAAGAAGGAAGATATTTCCACTCAGCAATGCATAATCCAGAGGGATGAGTTGAGTATGATACTAAATTACAAACTGTATTCTGATTTTATCAGATTGCTTCTAATGCCCTTTATCTGTTCCAAGGTCCAATTTAGTACTCCACATGGTATTTAGTTGTGCCTTTTTAGTCTCCTCCAATCTGTCACAGTTCTTTAGCTTATCATTGTCTTTCCTGACCTTGCCTCTCGCGATGAGTCCTGGTCAGATATTTTGTAAAATGTTCCTCAGTTTTCATTTGTTTGGTGGTTTGTCATTAATGGGAATGATATCACAGAGGTGAGGTACCCTTCTCAGTGCATAATGTCAGGGGCACACGTCTATTACCGGTGATGTTAATCTTGATCATTTAGTTAAGATCAAATAGTTAAGGTGGTATCTACCATGTTTTAAAGCTACTCCTTTTCCCTGTGTAAAAATATAAATGTTTTGAAATCGATACTTGGAGACTATGCAAATATTCATTTTTCCCCTTCAACTATTACCCACTAATTTTAGCATTCATAGGTGGATCCTCTCTACAGAAATTTTTCCTAAGACTCTAATTATGATTTGCTAGTTCCTTATTTCCTTTTACATTTATTAATTGGAATTCTTCTGTAAGGGGAAGTTGTCCTTCCTTCACCATTTATTAATTGATCTAATAATTTATTTAGATCAGTCTGGACTTCCAAGGGTTCATTGTATTGCTTCTTAATCCAATATTTTATTTTGTTGTTGAAATGGTACCAGCTTTGCTCATCAGATTGGCTATTGTGTCCTTTCAACAGGCTCCATTCTTAGTGTTTCCTGATTCCTTGATACTAAGATCCTCCAGGATCATCTATTATCTCTGTCCCAGCTGAAGAATCAATCAATCACTTCTCCAGAGATCTATATAAATATTTTAAACCACAAGGGTAGAAAGATTAGAAAGCTCTCATCCAGGGAAAGAGAAACATGTCAGGAAAGAAGCTGAGAAGAACTTAGAGATGCCCAACATTCAGGGTTGGATAGAAAAGGGGACAGGAACCAGCGAAGGAGACAGAGCAGGAACTGTCTGAGTAGTGGGGAGAAACTACAGCTTGGTGGCAGAGAAGCCAAGGAGAGACAACCCTCAGCTTTAAATGTGGAATCCCCAATAAAGCATATTACCTGTTCCCTGCCACCTTACCTCAACAGCCTCTCTTAAGAAACACAGGAATCTTTCAGCCAGATACCCTTATTGCACTGGTTCATCCAAATCGCTAATTGACCAAACTGCAGTAAACACAGCTACAACTAATAAATTCAGCCCTGTGGATTTTAGATCTTCTTCCCTCTAACTGAAATGTTCCCTTCCCCCCTCCCCGAGCCCAACCTTATTCAACTTTCTCAAGTCAGGGCAAGTCACATCTTTTCCTTAATCATTTTCCAAACTCCCAGCTGACATTTATCATTTGATTCTTTAAATAAATAACATGAATGGTTTTTCTTCCTTCAGTTAATTTATTGTTTGGATTATATTCTGTAATTATTTTTTTCTATTTCTTTCATATTATTTATTCCTAAACAATACTGTAGCTCCTTTAACTATGCTACATAGCCTGGTATGCACAGTAGTTAGTAATATCTAAATACCTAATAGACATTAATAAATGTATGTCAGTTTAACATTCATATCAACAAATCAACCACTATGGTGAGTCATCAAAGAAATAGTTGAGCCCTGGGAAGATTCCAGGAGCTATCTTATCTCAGCAGGAATGTTAAAAACTACTTCTTAAGATACAAAGTTAGGATAGCTGTGCAAATTGCTTATGGCTTTGATGGTTTTCCAAGAAAATGTACCCTGAGCTAGGGCAATTCTTATTTCTTACCAGGAAAGAATTCATCAGGATATTTATGGTTTATCTATTAATGAGGTAAATTGCTATAATATTTTACATGACCCTTTCTAACTTCATTTTAGAACAACTATTGGACCTATTTCTATTTGTATAATCAACTACACTTCACAGAATCGTTAACATATAAAGCTATCAGATTTTTAAAAGATGAGTATTGAAAGAATTTATTGATTTTTAATGAAGAAACTATAGATTAAAAAATAATTCCATAATCCCAACACTGAGAAATAGATAACATTAACCTATTTTTCCAGATTTATTGAGATATAATTGACCCATTAACATTTTATATATATATAAGTATGTGCGTGTGATCATTTATACAAATTGTGTTCTAACTTACTTTTTCACTTAATGTTTCATATTTCTCATATCATTAAATATTTTCTACAATATTTCTTTGTGACAGTAAGTGGAATTTCATAGACTAGATGTATTATAATTTATAAAATTAGTGTCTATGTTTAGACATTAGGGCATTTCCAATTTTCCCCCAATGAATGCCATGCCACAATGAATATTCTTATACTAATTGTGAACATAAATTTTCTTAGCATAAATTTCTATAAAAGAATATCTCTATATGGATCACTATATATAGTACAAGGGTATTATTTCTGTGTTTTAAAGGTCTTTGTCCAACTGTGGTTCTAATTTACTATCTCAATCAGTAGTCGTCAAAACAATTCACAATCATTTTATGTTTTTAAAGGAACTATGATCACCTTTACAGATGAAATAAAATTCCATTTTCTTTTTTTATTATGAATGTTCTCATTTTTTCTGCAACTTTGATCAATTTTTAAATATTGTGCTTCCTCATATAAAAAATCCAAAACAATGCACATTATTTAGTGTCAGTTACAGAGAAAGTACAAGATCACTTGAAAATAACAAAGTCTCAGGGAACTAAAAAAAAAATATTAATAGTTAAGTTCCTATTTTAAAAATTTCTTGTTAAGAACAATTATTTTTTTAAGTATGTTCTTTTGCTTTCTTTGGTATTACTAATATATTTTCATGAAAGAGAATATTTTGCACTTTTACATCAGATTGACCAGTTTTTCTTATAAAAGAAAATCAAGCTCAGCTAAAACTTGTGTGTGCACAAACAGTTGGGAGATAGTTGCGACAGGTAAAGTAAGAAATTTCCCAGTAGAGATCTGATCCTTGGTTATTTCAATGCACTTGTTTGTATACTCACCTCTGCACAAAAATAATTTGAGACAATTAGACTTATATTTCAAATGACAACAATAACAAATAAAAAGATATAATTAAAATTAAAAACAGACCAATAGTGCCAAGAAAGTACATTAACGTAACAGCTCTGTTTGAACTTCAAATTTGGTTTCATGAATTGTTCTTTCCTGTTTGAGACGTAAGTCTTTACTGTCAATACTCATATCCGATTTATCTCAAGTGAAACATTAAAATGACAATTCAACAGTTTCTAATTATTAATATTCATTTCAAGACAAAAATCAACACAAGGACTTAAAGAAGTAGCTGACACATACACTCTCCCATTTCTGTAGATAAAAATCAAGAAAGCAACGTAGGCTAAGATTACTTTCAAACAATGTAACAGTTTTAAAAACCAGTCCCCTTTCCCCTTCAAAGATCTGAAAGGAAGAGGATAAAATCAGCATAGGTTTTATTTTTTTCTTACTCACCTAACATCAATCAGGGGTGACTAAATCTCTACAAGTTGCTTTGAATCTAATAGTCCTTTTAGTATTCTTTAAGTATTCTTAAACTAATACTGTATTTTTAAAGTATATGAAGTTGACATCTAGGAAAAAAGGAAACACTGTATTGATCCCCAAAGCAATATTTTAAAAAGGCAAAGATCCCATAAGAAGTTTGTTTGGCAGTGGCAATAGTGCAAGAAAACGCTATTACTAAACAGGACTGTGCCCACCAGGATGCAGGAGTCATGCAGGATTTCATTTTGCTATTTGTGATACGGCTCCTATTTTTTTTTTTTTTTTTTTTTTTGCAAATAGGATAATATATACCAGCAAAGCAAGTAACATTGCTTCTTAAACAAAGAAATAGTGAGTAAAAGAAGTGATTGCCAATGTCAGGTCTACTTCCGTCAAAGTATATCACAATATTTATAAATCACATACATGCTTGAAAGAGTGTCTACGGGACGACTGACCAAGTCTCCTAAAAAGATGCCTCACACTTTAAATTCCAAGAGGGTGGCTCTGTAAATGCACGTCACACCTTGGAAGCTCCTAATAATGTGGGGGTAAAAACACGCACAGACATGTGCATAACGTTTTATTCTCGTAATATTCTCCATTGTAAAAATGGATGTTTTTCATCTGGCATCAGTTGCCTCTACGATACAAGCAAAGTACCTGTTTTTCTAATTTAAAATTTCAGAAGAGTTTTTTTTTGTAGGTTTAAGGTATGCATTGAAAAAAATATGATATATTGTCTTTCAGAAACCATAGTCATTAGAAACCGTTGGAGGAAGAGATTCTGAGAGTTTTTGTTTCTCCTAAATAAAAACAGCTGAAATTTTCCTCTCTAGTGAAAGGGTGTGACTAGATATAATGACTCTTATTTGGGGCTTTATATTAAATTTCAAAAACAGCTTCCCTTACATCCAGTGAATGCCTGGTTAGTCCACCTTTCTCTCCATCTCAATGTGTATACAGTAATGTCATAATTTGATTAATGCGTTTCTTCTTTGTTTAATTTGCTTATTTTCTTTCTGGTCTCACAAAGGAACTGTGCATTTCCTATGCATCTTTAAGCCTCTGGCCAGTAAACACTTCCCGTAGGCTTACTGCGCCAAGGGAAGACGAAATACCCAAGAAAGGGCCGCCTTCATTCTTGCTACTCTCAGAGAGCTGTAGCAAGACATCATCTGAGAACTTGTTTGGAAATCAGAATACAGGTCCCCACCCCAAGCCTACTGAGTCCGAATCTGCAGTTTAACAAGTTTCTCAAGAGATGCAAAGACAAGTTAAAGGTTAAGAAGCATTGCCCTAGAGCACATTTACCCTTCCTGAGTCAGGAATTCCACTTCTCAGCTAGTCTTTCATTTAGAAGGAGCTGTAGCTCTCTGAACAGCCCATTCTCAGATAGACACAAAATACCGGAAATAGTTTAAGTTTATATATATATATTAATCTACTTTCAATGCATACGACCTTCCTCGTTGTCAGAAGACATTCACTCTCACGGTAGGAGAATTCGTTTGTCAAAGCAAGATTGTAAAAAAAAAAAAGAGTTCATGTTCAGCCTACATCATCCAAAATATAAGTTGTTATTCTGCAAAAGATAAAAGACTTGGAGGTCAATTTGTTAAGAGAAAACAATTTTCTACCACCTCTAGCTTCCTCCCATAATATCGTGAAGCAGGATGATGTAGAAGATCATAGATTTTCTCCATAAAATAGAAAAAAAAAATCTATTTCACCTATCACCAAGGCCATGAATTATTTTCCTTTATTAGTTATAGTTTGAAATAATTGTATATTTACAGAAGATCTGCAACTGGATTTCAGCAAGCTTTTCTATACCTTTCACCCAGCCTTGCATAGTGTGAACATTTTACATAATATGGTACAATGGTTGGAATTAATAAGTCAACGTTGGTATATCACTCAGACTTTATCACTCCGCCAGTTCCTCTGCCATTTTCTTTCTGTTCCTGAGTCCAATTCATGAAACCACACTGAATCTAGTGTGGTAGTCTCCTCCAAGTTATGACAGTTCTTGAACTTTTCTGGTCTTTCATGTTTTTTCACATTTTTTTAAAAAAGAGAATTGGGTAGATACTTTACAGAATATTCCTCAATTTCAGCTCATAAAACATTTTCTCGTGATTAGATTAAATCGGTAAGTTTCAGGGGAGAATATCAGAGAGGTGATATTAGGACATGAATGTTTATCTTTAATACATAAAGATAAGCTGTGAAAGAAATAAAAGGCAGAAGTTTGCTCCTTTTGGTCCCAAGAGATGGTATTGAGAGACAGGAGACAAAAGTAGGCCAAGCAGATAAGACAATATTTGGGTTTTAGTTTTCAATATTGTTTTCCACTCACACCTTTTGAGGGCTGGCCTTCAGGGGAAAGACAACTTGGTACCATCTACGTAAATAAAGGGTAACCAGACCGAATGGGTTACTTGCTCACTTTCCCAGATTTAGGCTCTAAGCACGGTGTCTAGTAAATGTTTAGTAGTTAGCATTGGTGAGGTGGAGGTGAGGGAGGGTGAAGCCCTGATTTATGTTTGCTCATTTCCATGGTATAAATGCTCTTCCTGTGTGTTGGGCAAATAAGTTTGTAAAATCTGTATTTTCCGAGTTTGCTCATTTTTATTGTTAAAAATGGCTGCTTCCCACGTGAATGGCGCTGCCTAGGTGAGGCTGCTGATTGCCTTCCTGCTTGGGAAGGGCCATTGTTATGCTCATGTGTGCTGGAGGAGGGGTTTCACGCCAAAAAGTTTTAAGGAGAAGAAGAAGGAAGCAAAGACGGCAGGGTGCTGAAGAAGTTAGTTTGTACAGAGATGAGGAGGGAGAAGATGTGCAGATGGGGAACCAGAGGTGACTAAGACTGGTGGCGGGGGGGCCTTTGATTCTAGGAAAAATCAGAAAAGATTCTTCTGGTTGTGGAACCAGAGAGTGTGTGAGTGGGTTTTGGAGCCCTACTGTGTGTTTACTCGCCAGCCAATTGCAAGGCTAGAATAAAGAAATGGCCCACCAGTTTTTGGCTCCGCTGTTTCTCTACCGTCGTCCAAATCTAATGGGAACCTGCACCTGAATGGCCGCAAGGGCCACGACTACTGGCCATACACTTTGGCTGACTCGAAGCACTGTAACATTGCTTAACAGAATTGAAAGAAAGCTGTGTGGAGGTACATTATCTTACAGTACTTTTACCACACACACACACACACACACACACACATATATATAATAAGCATAAATAATAGTAAAATGTAGTAAAATAAATATGAAGTGATGAATATTAGTTATCTTTGCATTTGATGTAATTTGTTTAGATGTATGTTTACATTATTTAATTTTTTATAATGGCTGTTTAATAACTGGAATACAAATTTTTTGAAAAATTAACCATGAGTTAAATTCTGTGCTCCCTCCAGCACTGCACTGCTTCTAGGGGGTTCTGGCCATTTGGCTCAGTGTACCACATCGTGTGAGGCTCAGGAGCAATGGTACGGAGGCAGTAGTACGAGGTGGGTATATAGGACTTAGAAAGCATTCCTGTCTTCACACGGCCTTTGTGTGGGAAGCAGGAGTCTCCAGAGTTTCACACTTTCCCCAGTGGTGGTGGACTAGCTGAGGTCTAGGAACAGGAGAAGAGGCTATGGGGATGGAAATTTAATACCAGGGAGAATGTACAGGGCTATGGCAGTAATAGTGAGGGCCAGCAGACATCATCGTGAAAGATCAGATGGGACCAGGTCCCATTTCAGTGGTCCCAATTCCAGAGGAAGACAACAAATTCAGCCCCTCTGAAGAGGAGACTATTGAGTGTCCAGAAGATAGTACATGATCCAAGTGTGCTACAAAGATAAAATAAGAGCCCCTCATGTACCCCAGTGCTATCTTGGGAAAGAGAAGGAAGAGGAAGGGCAAGAATCTGTGGGAAAAAAAGAAAAAAGAAAATCACCTTAAACAATGTTCCTCAAATTACGGCCCATAGACCAGGGCCAGTACACAAACTATTACTGTTCTAAGATGAGATAAATACAGGTGAGAGTTCGTGTTTAGAAATTTTCACTGTAAATTGGCATTGCCATGACATCCTAGCATGCGATCAGTGGCCTGGTCTTGTTGAACAGGATACAGACCAGTTTAGGTGTATCAAACTGGCGTGTCAAATGGCTTGGGCCGAAAATGCACACTGGTCACAAGCAGGAAGGCCATGTATTTGATCCACGATTAACTAGAAATATCAATTTGAGAAACATTAATCTAAAAGACATGAAATCATCATGTCTCGGGATGGAAATAAAATGCTGAGTAGTTTGAATCAGAGGTTGTCAGCGTGTGTTCCTTGGATCTACAATATCCGCATCACCTGGGAACTCCTTAGGAAAGCGAACTGAGTCCCTATCTGATGGACTGAAAAAGAAACCCTGGGGGCGGGCCCGGCAATCTGTGTTTTAACGTGCCCTCTGGGTGATTCTGCTGCCTGTCAGAGTTTAAGAACCACTGGTTAGAATCTTTAAAGTGAAAGCTGGAAGAAAATGAAATACGATTAATTAAGTGCAAATTATCCCCACTAGAATGCAGAGCTAGAGCCTGTGAAGACAGACCAGGTAGAGATAAAGGAAGAACACTAAGCTTTCTTTGCATATCTGAGAGATATGCAAGTGAGTGAGCCCAAGGGGCAAAAGCTGAATACTTTGAGTGGAGGATTCATTTTTATTTTTCTCTACATTTCCAAACATAACTCATTCCTCGGTCCACATCAGTCTCTCTCTCTTTTCATTTCATTTAATTTTTTTTATTATTATCATCTTTTTTTTTTTTTTTTTTTTTTTTTTTTTTAATAAACAGGGTCACAGCAATAGGAACAGAATAGTATTTCTCTAGCTTTCCTCTGACCACCCAATTGCTGGATTTCTGGCTGTCTTCACATTTCCTACTACAGCCTTTACAATGAACAGTTCAGGAGGCACTTCTTGGCTATTTTTTGTCATCTCTTTCCCATAGCATATGCTCTTCTTCGATGTTCCAGTTCCTTTCCAGGCAAAGTTAATATGGCTTCGGCTTGGACATCGGCCAACCTGACATCAGCCATAACACAGCCAGGAAAGTATCTCTGCTGTCCATCACAGAGATGGATATTTTCTTACTGGGGGATGCCACCTGGGGTTCACAGGATCTTCTAAAGCAGTCTTTCTCAAACTGATGGGCAGGCAGTCACCTGGGCTCTTCTTGTCCTGCAGGTGTGATCCTGCAGCTCTTGGGTCGGCCCGAACAGCTGGGTGTCTAACGCGTTCCCAGGTGATGCTGATGTTGTCAGTCTAGACACTATTTTAAGAAACAAGGTTTAGTGCAGTGATTTTTCTGCTTTCCCCATGTGATCGCCCCAGGTTCTTGAACACAGCACAGCTGTAGGGTGGCTGTTGTTGTGGTTTGACAAGGATTGTCCTGAACATCCTGTGTCCTGGACAAACAGAGCAGCCCCAAACCACTCTGAACAGTCCTTATCCTGTTTCTCCCCCAACTCTGTCCCCAACAAACCCTCGCGTAGTTGCTTCTTGACTGTTCCTTCTCTCTATATAAATGTTTTCCCTTGAGATCCTTAATTTCTCTTCCACACCATGCCTTCCCCTTTGGCAGACCTGTCTCCACCAGCCCTAGAGGCAGCTGCATCTCAACCAGTATGAGAGTTAGCCCTGTTTTAGGACAAGCTGTCCATTTAACTTGCTTTGGAAGGTTCCATTTAATGTTTTCCCGTAGTTGGTCAGGATTAAGAGGCCTCTCCTCGGTCGGCTGAGCCCGTATTTGACAGTTCCCTCGTGTACTTTCACATAAACATATTTATCCCACCTAGTCTCTGAAGAACAAGCAAGCCTCCCCAGTACCTGGGAACAATGCCTGCTCTGCTTTGCCTCTTAGGTAATGATATGAATACTATCTGGAATTAGAAAAAAATAAACAAAATCTTCTACTCTGAGGCTTGGCAAATACAATGTGTTTTTTGATATTTTCAATTGTTCTTTCTATGTTGAAACTATAAATTCTTTTAGGCACAAGTTCAAGCCTCATCATCCTAGAAGTGCAGTTCTGATTATGTCCATCCACAGATAAAACCTTCAATCACACTGAATTTACAGGAGGATAACTTCAAAATTCCCCATGTTAGTACAAGTTCAGGGATCTCAAAACTTTACTATGCATCAGGATGACCTAAAGAAGGACTGCTAAAACACAGATGGCTAGCCCCACCCCTGAGTTTCAGGTGCAATAGGCCTGGGTAGGGGCCCCAAAACTTACATGACTTACAAGCTCCCACAGCTAATGCTGCTGGTCCATGGACCACTCTGAGAACCACTGGCCGAGTAGATCCATTCCATCTGGGGTTATGCTCCTAACCCCCAGCTACAGTATATGTTTTCAAAGATAACCCTTTATTCCTTGTTCATTGGTATACTTTCTTATTCCATGCCTTTGCTCTGTTTCCTTCATTTACTTACTCAGGTCTTAGTCTGCTCAGACTGGTCTAACAAAATACCATAGACAGGGTGGCTTAAACAACAGATATTTATTTCCCACAGTTCTGGAGGCTGGGAAGTCCAAGATCAAGGAAATTCGGTTCTTGGTGAGGGCCCTCTTCTTGGCTTGCAGGTGGCCACCTTCTCACTGTTTCTTCACATGGTGGTGAGAGAAGGTGCTGGTGTCTCTTTATCTCCTTGTAAGGGCACTAATTCCTTCATGGGGCTCCACCCTCATGACTTCATCTAAACCTAATTACCTCCCAAAGGTCTAATTACCTTTTAATACCACTACATTGAGGATTGAGTCTTCAAAATATGAAGTACACAGACATTTAATCCTTACAGATTCATTCACTCAATGGTCCATTATTTCATCAAACTTTTTTCCAGCTTTATTGAGGTACAGTTGACAAATAAAAATTATAAATATTTAAGATTTACAGTGTGATTCTTTGTATACACTTCATCAACCATTTTTTTAAAGACCAACAAAACTGGCTTTTCCCAGTGCCCTCATGGATTTTATGATATGAGGGAGGGCAGAAAAAAAGATATCCTTTTATTTACAGATTGGCTTCATAGTTTTTAAAGAGCTTCCATGTTCAACTTCCCATTTAACCTTCTCCAGAGCTCTAAAAGGCCAACAGGGCAGAGATTCCTTTACATATTTGACTGATGAAGACATTGAAGGCCAGTGAGAAGTGGTTTATCCAAGGTAATGCCAACCCAGGTCTTTTCAGTTCCAGGTCAATGTTTATTTCCAATGAATCATACTACTTCTTGAATCATTATATCCTCCCTCTTCTTGCTGTCCAAATTGTATCCCTTCTTTAAAACCCAATCCAACACTACCACCTCCATAAAGCCTCCCCTAATAATGCTAGTTAAAATAATTTCTCCTTCTTATAAACTAATGTAGTACTTTATTTTGTCCCTGCACTGGCATTTTAAAAAAAATATAACCTCCCTTTCTAGACCCCAATCTCTCTGAGAATAAGATCAATATTTCACTTTCCTTTTTGTCTCCCATACCACTCAACATTTAGTTTATGGTAGGTGTTCATTATAGCACTGAAAATTGAATAAAGGAATAAAGATGAAGAGATGAAAATTTCACCTATTCTGAATCAATAGTTATAGTCATAAGATAAACAATGAAGAATATAATGAAGATGAAAGCAGAGCTGTGTGTTATCTTTTTTGCTTTTCATCTCCATAAATATGGGTGGGGAGAAATAACATTAATTAAAGTGATTGTTGGGTACCAGATGTTTTATATTTTGATATTTTTGCCTTTCTAACCTAATAGATAAATGCTATTTCTCCCAGTTTTAACTGAAGATACAGAAAACCCAAAATTGTTTAGAAACTTGCCCAACTTCAGCAATTGATGGCATGTTAGAAAGGAGACCAAACACACTCCCATTTCATTTCACGTGGCAACATGAACACATGAAATCATCTCCAGTTATACTATGACATAAGAAATTAGTTCATTGTATAGTAATAATCTTGAGATCATCATTGTACAGTAATACTCTTGAGATTAGCTTTTAGTGCCACAGTCTCTCATTTTATTATTGATTTGTCATTGATTCGCCATTTCCTTGTTGAATTCTTTGACTCATTTTTTCAAAAGAAGAAAGCAACTTCACTATTACCATACTCTTTCCTTGTTCTCTATGTAACCAGTCATCACTAATTGTGAAAAGCTAGCCTGTAAGTTAGCTACTAAATCTTGTCTTAACAAGTGGCATTTTGTTAGAACAAGGGCTATTAGAAAAGACAGTGTGAAAGGTTGGGGCTAAATCCTGGAACAAAGTGGAGGTGGGGGTGGATAAACCCAGAGATATTTTCATGGATAACCTCAAAAGGAATAATAACTTTAGCAAACATAAAAAAATTTAGACAGTAAAGCAATTTCTCAGGCATCTGCTATATTATAGAGATGAGAATTAGGGAGTTTAAGCAAAAGATATTGCTATTCAATGTCATAGAACCTTGATAGAGACAGATAAGAGACAGACAGCATTAAGGGAATAGCTAATGGTATAGCAGGGTTCACGCACTGGTTGTGCAGTTGAAGTCTTACAAGAGCAGAGGCCTGGAACATCCTGAAAACCAACAGACACATCAAAGGCAACTCCTCACAAATGGATGAAATAATCATTTGTATCCCTTCTTCTTTCAGGTACTGCGATATTCTACCGGGGAAACAACCATCAGTTTAATTGACGGGGTTTTTTTTTTTTTTACAAGGTCATATCATTTCACTAGCCATCAAGACAGCTAACAATAAGTCTTGGTATCCTAACAGATTGTTTTTTTTTTTTTTCTTATAAACGATTTCAATGAAACTGTTTCAAGTAGTGAGAAAATTCTACCCAAATAGTCCAAACTTTTGGACCTGCCAGGTGGAAAAAAAGTTTGAAAGCTCATTTTCAGGCTTCCTGGGGTGTTCAGTTCAGGAAAATCAAGTCACAACAAATGTCCTATTTCTTTAAGAGCTTTGTATTGTTAGTTAGCCTGTCAGAGAAAGAAGCTGGTAAAAAAAAAAAAAAAAAAAAAGTCACACATTTGAAGAAGGGTGAAAATTGAGGAGGTAGAGAAATATTTTTTCTAATTTAGTGTTGATGATGTTAATGTAAGATGGGCTTCTGTGGACATTTTCAATCACTCATGTACATGTCCCCAGGGATGTGACACAAGCAGAAACACTGAGCTAGTTAGAAATAAAAACATTTCAGACATTTGACTTTTGTCACTGCTTCTTGGAGAGAGTTCAGAAGTGCCCTCAACTAATAGTAGGTAGGTTCTTAGACATCTCTGCATTGAGGAATTCACATAAGGACCAAGTATGATTTATACATAGCAACAAGACTTGTTAGTAAGGGCTGGGCCTGCTGAAGGGAATTGTCAATTTTTTCCTGGTCGCTACAAAGCTCTAAAATAATAAGGTTTGCTTGTAAAATAACAATAACAATACTAGATCATGCTTACATATTTTGTAAGTTACAGATACTGTTCTAAATATACTATAAACATATTTAATCCTCACAATGACCCTATGAGGTAGGTACTTAATTATCCTTATTTTACAGGATAAACTCAGAAACAGAAGTTCAACAACTTGCCAAGGTCACACACTAGTAAGTGGGGACACAGGCATTCTGGTTCCAGAGCCCATGCTCTTACACAATATACTCTCCTGTTTTTTCATGTATAGATAATGGTATATTTATTCAATATAAGAAACACACATTATTAAGTTTGAGAGAACGAGAAACGGAAGAAAATATACTATATTGCTTCTAACCTCAAATAACTGTTGCTCACCTTTGAGGATATTTGCTTTCAATCATATTTATATGCATATTTTTATTTATTACAGTTCTATGATTCTGATCTTTTTTCTTCACATTAGAAATATTTCTCGCCCTGGCCGGTTGGCTCAGCGGTAGAGCGTCGGCCTAGCGTGCGGAGGACCCGGGTTCGATTCCCGGCCAGGGCACACAGGAGAAGCGCCCATTTGCTTCTCCACCCCTCCGCCGCGCTTTCCTCTCTGTCTCTCTCTTCCCCTCCCGCAGCCAAGGCTCCATTGGAGCAGAGATGGCCCGGGCGCTGGGGATGGCTCTGTGGCCTCTGCCTCAGGCGCTAGAGTGGCTCTGGTCGCAATATGGCGACACCCAGGATGGGCAGAGCATCGCCCCCTGGTGGGCAGAGCGTCGCCCCTGGTGGGCGTGCCGGGTGGATCCCGGTCAGGCGCATGCGGGAGTCTGTCTGACTGTCTCTCCCCGTTTCCAGCTTCAGAAAAATGAAAAAATGAAAAAAAAAAACAACCAAGAAATATTTCTCATGTTGCTAAAAGTGTTCATGATGCTCATTTTTAATACCTCATCATATTAAGTGGATTGGGTGTACTGTACTTACTTAGCAAGTCTCCAATTGTTAGTTATAGAGATTGCTGCCAACAGCCTAGAGCAGTTCTTGCTCCTCTTGTCATTAGCTATAGAATCTTTTGTGTGTGTGTGTGTGACAGAAACAGAGGGAGACAGAAAGAGGGACAGATAGTGACAGAAAGGAAGGGAGAGAGATGAGAAGCATCAATTCTTTGTTGCAGCTCCTTCGATGTTCATTGATTTCTTTCTCATATGTGCCTTGATGGCGGGGCCACAGCAGAGCGAGTGACCCCTTGCTCAAGCCAGTGGCCTTTGGGCTCAAGCCAGCATCTTTGGGCTTCAAACCAGTGACCTGTGAGCTCCAGACAGTGACCCTGCACTCAAGCCAGTGAACCTGCACTCAAGCCAGTGACCTAGGGGTTTCAAACCTGGGTCTTCTGCATCCCAGTTCAATGTTCTAACCACTGCGTGACCACATGGTCAGGTACTAGCTATAGAATTTTGAGAAAGTTATTTGACCTCTCAATATTTCCATTTTTTCTTATGTAAAATGAGGATATTAATAGTAACTACTTATCATCTTGTTGGTTTTTTGAGAGAATTAACTGTATTAACTGAAGCAAAATACTATACTTAAAACATTGTCTCCAAATAGTTATTACCATCATAAATAAGTCTGTAGTGAACATCTTTATACATAAAGAAATTCACATTTAAAAAAACTGTTTGCTTATTATACATTCCCAGAAATAAGATTATTGGGTCAAAAGATATAAACCTTATTTTGTCTAATATATGGTTGATGTTACCAAAGTATTTCAAAGAAGTGTTATATAGATTTATATGCCACCAGTTATGTTAAAAGAAACCATTTTTAAGGCACCCTTGCTGACTTTAGGTATTAACATTAAATTTTCTTTTGCTTTGTCTTCCAGTTCATCAATTTGTCCCTCAACTTTTTCTAATCTGTTCTTAAACCTATCTATTGAGTTTTTTAAATTTCAATTAAAGAAACTGAGAAACAGTTTATTTCTCAGTTCTGGAATTTATATTTTATTGTTATCCTAATTTCCAGTAATCTGCTAACCTTCTCTTTATCTTCTCATCTAAAGCCTGCTGCTCTTCTCTTACACCTGGATTGCCTGTAGGTCTGTTGTTCATTTTATCTTATCTGCTGGCATGCCTGCTAATTTTATTGAATGCCAGACATTGTGTATAAAAAACATCATAGAAATAATTTGAGCTTTTAGATGATCATATTCTTGTCAACTTATTTTTTCCTTTAGCTTCTGACAGGCAGCTAGGGAAGTAAGATGGCTCTTGGATTTCCTGTTGTCTGGGTTCTTGACTTGTCAAGCCCTCTCCACCATTAAGCCCTCTGATTCCTTTGAACAAATATTTACTAGATATTTTATCCAGCTTTTCTGCCTGCTCTTGGAGGATGAGTTGATTTAAAATGAAAATAATCTGTAACACCTGGAGTATAAGTCATTGACACTAATTTAAAAATAATGAATTTAAAACCTAAATATAACCTAATTTTTGTTTTAAGGTATATTCACTTGATTATTAGTAAGGCTAAATGTTTTTTTTATATGTTTGCAAATGTTATTTTACATCTTTTATGAAGGGTGATTTTAGTCTTAGCTCATGTATTAGTTAGATCTTTTCCTATCTCCTATATTAGTTTTCAGTTACAGTGTTTTCTCAGTTTGTATGAGCTTCTGTATAATAATCACATTCACCCTTTCTGTTATATATCCAAATAGTTGTACTTGGGCTATCATTTGTTTATTTTATTGATGTTTAGATATAATCAAGTATATTTTATCTTTCACCTTGTAATAAGTTACAGGCTTCTAAGCCTATAAAAACAAGTCACTTTAGACTTCTTATGGTTTAAGTTTTGCTAATTTATTACATGTTTATGATGAGTGTATATTGATTTTTTCCAAAACTGTTAATTGGTCCAGGTATTGCAAAATGTTTTCCCCCTCCATTGATTTATGTCCTCATTATTACCTCAAAATTTGATAAATGAAAGAGAAATTGATATTAGATTTTCATCAAATCTATATGCTGAAAAGAGTAACAATTAAAATTATATATTATCTTTAAAGCAGAAGTGAGTCTTTTGATTATTTAACTCAATATCTGTATAGCTTTCCAAAAGTTTTTTTTAGGAAAACTTCAGCTTTATTGAAGTAATCAAAATAACCAAATAATAATAAAAAAGTCTTTTGATTTTTTAATTTAATATATTTGGCTTCCAAAATCTTTCATTTAGGTAGGTCACATATTTCTGTTTAAAATCAATCATAGAGCTTAATATACTTGGTTGCTAATATTTAGACATACTACCATTTTATACAAATTTTCATATGACTTCTGATATTTGACTAATTTATTAAGTCTATTTAAATTTTCATTGGCTCTTTAGAATTTTCAAGCTATAAAAATATTTTTTCAGTACATACTATAATGTATCTTTTTTCACTCTGAATCGTTCTTCTTTACGTAGTATGTTTTATTACATTCATCAGGGCTTTTGAAAAAACATTCAATAACATTATTAAGACAAAAACGATTACATCAACTTCTTTTCTCATCTGATTTTAAGCACTTACATTTCTAGTGTTTTTACATTAATTTTAATTTTGACTATTAGTTAAAAATAGTTATTATCCTGTTGAGGAAATATTTTATTTCATTTACCATTTTATCAAGAATAGGTATTACAATGTTATCCCATTCTTTTAAAAATAATACATTAATATAACAACTTTTAAATTTGATCTACTGATATCCCATATTTCATAAGTACAGTTTCTAATTTTGAAAGCTTTTGCATTACTTGATATACATAATTTTAATTATTTTGCTGTGGTGAGTTTAATTATTTTGCATTAAAGTATAGCATGGATAAATTATTTTTTATTTAGAGTTATTTAATGTGTAATCTTTCAGTATCATTGTCTCTTCACTAATATTACACTAACAATGATTATAAAGTATTTCCTTTGTCTTATTTACTGTTTCTTAGCAAAATTCCTCTTTAATATTCATATTGCTTTATTTGATTTAGATGTATAAGCAGATTAAGCTACAAAAATCTGTGCCATTTAAAAGCATACGTCTCTGTTATTTTTCTTTAAGTATGATTCTTGTAAGCACCTCCCAAACATAAGACTTTTTATCTTAATTTAATGTGAAAATTTTTCCATTTGAATAGGGAAATTTAAGCCATTTATACTAGTCATTCTTTTTTTTTTATTCTCCTTAAAGGCCTTTAAGCAAACTCTTGGCCAATACAGCAAGAATCCATAAAAGAGTAGTGTCCTTAACATGTTCACCAAGTCCAAGTTGGCCCCATCACCATGCCAAATCCCTGAAAAATGCAACCCAACCACAGTTCAGTCTGTTAGGAACTGTCACAGGGAGCAGGAGTCCAGAAAAAGTCTACATCCAGGAAAAGTCCGCATGGCACTGGAGTTGTCACCATTCTATACTTTGCAGCTCGTGTCCAAGTCCCAGTGACCGCTGCTTCTAGCTGGTACTGATTCAGGTAGACTGGAAAAACCATTTCCAGCATGCATGGATATGGAGCTTCTGTTCTCCTCTGCCTGGAGAGATGAGACCAGGTTGCTTTTCCCTGGAGCTCTGCGACTGTGGCATGGTAAAGAGAACCTTGGGATACATACACTAAGCTGGGTGCAAAGGTAGATTCATAATAGAAGTTGGCAAAAGGGGGAAAGAGAGCTCTAAATTAGGAGTAGGTCCCAGCCTGAAATATGAGTGGGGCATTGAGGTAGGAGGGATAAAGGAAACACTATATATTAAGCAAAGCAGCAGAAAATAGGACTATCAACACCCACAACAGAGATCTTTGAGGGAAGAATAAAAAACCTGACTATTCAGGCAAAATATAGTTAAGTGGCCCTTGTGCAAATGAGATCAGTTTACCTGCTTCTTGGAAGAAATACCCTAGGCTCGTCCACAGTGTCGTAGATGGGGCCGACGGCCCTGGGCACCTTCAGCCTTCAGTGGCAAACCCCAGCTTTCTGGACAAGGTTAGGTCATAGGTGGCTGGAGCAGGGCTGGAAGAGACTGAACGCTCCCTTAGAGGAGTGAGGGGGAAGCCTACCTTCCAGTGTCCCTGTTTCCTCACAGCAGAGGCATGTAGGCCTGGCAGGCTTTAGCTCAATGACCTTCCTTTCCACTATTGAAGCAGGATCCAGATGGCATCCTATGAGGCATGCCTTTGGGGCATTGGAGCCTTTAAGGGTGTATCCTAAAAGCTGGTAGTTCCCTTGATCTCTATTGGGCTTTTTCTGCCTCTAGGTATCTTAAAAGCCATGCTCAGAAGATCTTGCTGAGGGGTTTGAGGATCCCCATCCGCCTATATAAATCTTTTCCATATATCTGGAGCTATTTGGAAAAAGACAAAACAGTGTTATTAGCTGGATCTAATAAAGAAGGTAGTAGTTTGCAGGCGAAAAAGATTTGGTGTCTCCTGTTCATCAGCATTCAAAAAAAATGTAAATTTTTTTTTAAGTAAAAAGTTTTTTTTAAATTGACCTTAAAATATTTGCTGAGTACACTTTAATAATACCTTAACTTTAAAGATTGTAAGCATGACAAAATACAGTGAATGCTTTTGCTCCATATGCAGGAGCATTTTCAGTTTAGCCAGTTTAGGAAATCCAATAATAGAACAATGCATACAGACAATGAGCTAAAACATGCTTAGCAGCCTCTCCTGTTCTGACAGAGGTTACTATAGATCCGGAATATGTATCCCCTGTAATGTGGACATACGACTGTTTGCCAAATGAAGGTATATGAGTAACATCCATCTGCCAAAGTTGTCCTGGTAGGGGTCCTTGAGGGTTAACTCTAAATGAAGGGGCAGTATAGGACCCCTTGGACAGGATTTCCCAATCTGCCGTGCTGCTTCCCGAGAAAGTTGAAACTGTTTACACCGGGCTGCAGCATTCTGGTGATGAATAGTATGAGACTGACTTGCTCGGTCTGTCATGATTGCTCTATATAATTTTCTTTTGGGTAGCTTGATCAACAAGGGCATTCCTAGGCCCTGGCCAGTTGGTTCAGTGGTAGAGCCTTGGGCTGGTGTGCAGGATTCCCGGGTTCGATTCCCAGTCCGAGTACACAGAAGAAGCGCCCATCTATTTCTCCACCCCTCAACCTCTCCTAACTCTCTGTCTCTCTCTTCCCCTCCTGCAGCCAAGGCTCCACCGGAGCAAAGCCACCCTGGGCACTAAGTATGGCCCCATGGCCTCTGCCTCAGTCACTAGAATGGCTCTGATTGCAACAGAGCAACACCCCAGATGGGCAGAGCATTTTCCTCTGGTAGGCATGCCAGGTGGATCCCGGTCAGGTGCATGCGGGAGTCTGTTTGCCTGCCTCCCCATTTCCATCTTCAGAAAAATACAAAAAATAAATAAATAAAAGAAAAAATACAACAATAAAAAAATAAAGAAAAGAGAAAAGAAAAGAAAAAAAAGGGCATTCCCTTGTGCTAAAGCCCCAGGGAGCATGAAGTGAGCTTGAGTATGTCCTATGAAACATGGAGCTCTATGTTGACATATAAGTCTTTGAAGAAGGAGGAACTGCTGAAATAGTTACATCAGCATTTGTCCCTAAGACAGCAGTCTTTATAGTGGAAACACCATAAGTAAATATTTTCTGTCTGTCTATACATTAAAGGGGGAATATGGCAAATGCTGAAAGCCATGATCTTTGTGCCCCGCCCCTCCCCCAACCCCCTCCCTCTCCTCCCCCCACCCTGTAACCCCAACACTGTTGTCCATGTCTGAATCTCATCTTTATGTCCCACCTATGTATGGAATCCTATAGTTCTTAGTTTTTTCTGATTTACTTCTTTCGCTCAGTATAATGTTATCAAGGCCCATCCATGTTGTTGTAAAAGATCCTATGTCATCATTTCTTATGGCTGAGTAGTATTCCATAGTATATATATACCAAAGCTTTTTAATCCACTCTTCTTCTGATGGACACTTGGGCTGTTTCCAGATCTTTGCTATTGTGAACAATGCTGCCATAAACATGGGGGTGCATTTCTTCTTTTCAAACAGTGCTATGGTGTTCTTGGGGTATATTCCTAACAGTGGTATAGCTGGGTCAAAAGGCAGTTTGATTTTTATTTTCTTGAGGATTCTCCATACTGTTTTCCACAATGGCTGCACCAGTCTGCATTCCCACCAGCAGTGCAGGAGGGTTCCCTTTTCTCCACATCCTCGCCAGCACTTATTCTGTGTTGTTTTATTGATGAGCGTCATTCTGACTGGTGTGAAGTGATATCTCATTGTGGTTTTAATTTGCATTTCTCTAATCATTAGTGAAGTTGAACATTTTTTCATATGCCTATTGGCCATCTGTGTGTCCTCTTGGCGAAGTGTCTATTCATTTCTTTTGCCCATTTTTGGATTGGATTGTTTGTCTTCCTGGTATTAAGTTTTACAAGTTCTTTATAATTTTTGGTTATTAACCCCTTATCAGACGCAATGTCAAATATATTATCCCATTGTGTAGTTTGTCTTTTTATTCTGTTCTTATTGTCTTTAGCTGTGCAAAAGCTTTTTAGTTTGATAAAGTCCCATTTGTTTATCCTGTCCTTTATTTCACTTGCCTGTGGAGACAAATCAGCAAATATATTGCTGCGAGAGATGTCAGAAAGCTTACTGCCTATGTTTTCTTCTAAGATGCTTATGGTTTCACGGCTTACATTTAAGTCTTTTATCCATTTTGAGTTTATTTTTGTGAGTGGTGTAAGTTTGTGGTCTAGTTTCATTGTTTTGCAGGTAGCTGTCCAATTTTCCCAACACCATTTGTTGAAGAGGCTGTCTTTACTCCATTGTATTTCCTTACTTCCTTTGTCAAATATCAGTTGTCCATAGGGCTGTGGGTTTATTTCTGGGTTCTCTGTTCTGTTCCATTGATCTATGTGCCTGTTCTTATGCCAGTACCATGCTGTTTTGAGTACAATGGCCTTATAATATAACTTGATATCCGGAAGTGTGATACCTCCCGCTTTATTCTTCCTTTTCAAGATTGCTGAGGCTATTCGTGTTCTCTTTTGGTTCCATATAAATTTTTGGAATATGTGTTCTATATCTTTGAAGTAAGTCATTGGTATTTTAATTGCTATTGCATTGAATTTATAAATTGCTTTGGGTAATATAGACATTTCAATGATGTTTATTCTTCCTAACCATGAGCATGGTATATGCCTCCACTTATTCATATCATCCCCGAACATTCTTTTATCAATGTTTTATAATTTTCCGAGTACAAGTCTTTAATCTCCTTGGTTATATTTATTCCTAGGTACTTTATTTTTTTGGTTGCAATGGTAAAGGGGATTGATTCCTTCCTTTATTTCTCTTTCTGACAGTTCATTATTAGTGTATAAAAATGCCTCTGATTTCTGACTATTGATTTTATATCCTGCCAACTTGCCAAATTCATTTATCAGGTCTAGTAGTTTTTTGACTGAGATTTTAGGGTTTTCTATATACAATATCATGTCATCTGCAAATAATGATAGTTTTACTTCTTCTTTTCCAATTTGGATGCTTTTTATTTCTTTTTCTTGTCTGATTGCTGTGGCTAGGACCTCCAGAACAATGTTGAGTAAGAGTGGTGAAAGGGGGCACCCCTGCCTTGTTCCTGATCTTAAGGGGATTGCTTTTAATTTTTGCCCATTGAGTATGATGTTGGCTGTGGGTTTGTCATAGATGGCCTTTCTCATGTTGAGGTATGTTCCCTGTATTCCCACTTTGCTGAGAGTTTTGATCATGAATGGGTGCTGGATTTTATCAAATGCTTTTTCTGCATCTATTGAAATTATCATGTGGTTTTTCTCCTTTCTTTTGTTTATGTGATGAATCACATTGATTGATTTGCGAATATTGTACCAGCCTTGCCTCCCAAGAATAAATCCCACTTGATCATGGTGTATGATTTTTTTCATATATTGCTGGATCCGGTTTGCTCATATTTTGTTGAGGATTTTTGCATCTAAGTTCATCAGGGATATTGGCCTATACTTTTCTTTTTTTGCGTTGTCTTTGTCTGGTTTTGGAATCAGAATTATACTCGCCTCATAAAAGGAGTTTGGAAGTCTTCCTTCCTCTTGAATTTTTTGAAATAGCTTGAGAAGGATAGGAGTTAGTTCTTCTTTGAATATTTGGTAGAATTCACTTGTGAAGCCATCAGGCCCAGGACTTTTCTTTTTTGGGAGTTTTTTGATATCTGTTTCAATCTCATTTGTTGTAATTAGTCTGTTTAGGTTTTCTGATTCTTCCAGATTGATTTTTGGAAGATTATATGATTCAAGAAATTTGTCCATTTCATCTAGGTTGTCTAGTTTTTTGGCGTACAGTTCTTCATAGTATTTTCTTACAATATTTTGTATTTCTGTTGTGTCAGTTGTTATTTCTCCACTCTCATTTCTAATTTTATTTATTTGAGTCCTCTCTCTTTTTTTCTTGGTGAGTCTGGTTAAAGGTTCATTTATCTTGTTTACCTTTTCAAAGAACCAGCTCCTGGTTTCATTGATCCTCTGTATTGTTTCTTTAGCCTCTATGTCATTTATTTCTGCTCTGATCTTTATTATTTCCTTCCTTCTACTAGCTCTGGGCTTTACTTGCTGTTCTTTTTCTAGTTCTTTTAGATGCAGGGTTAAGTTGTTTATTTGAGCTTTTTCTAGCTTTTTGAGTTGAGGTATGCCTGTAATGCTATAAACTTCCCTCTCAGGACTGCTTTTGCTGTGTCCATAAATTTTGAGTTGATGTATGCTCATTATCATTTGTTTCTAGGATATTTTTAATTTCTTCTTTGATCTCAATGTTAACCCATTCGTTATTTAATAACATGCTATTTAGTTTCCAAGTGTTTGAATGTTTTTCAATTTTTCTATTGTAGTTGATTTCTAGTTTAATGCCATTGTGATCAGAGAAAGTGCTCGATATGATTTCAATCTTCTTAAATTTGTTGAGACTGCTTTTGTGCCCTAACATGTGGTCTATTCTAGAGAATGTACCATGAGCGCTTGAAAAGAATGTATATTCTGCTGTTTTAGGGTGAAAGGTTCTGAAGATATCTATTAAATCGAGTTGATCTAATATGTCCTTTAAGTCTGCTGTTTCTTTGTTAATTTTCTTTCTTGAGGATCTATCTAATGATGTTAATGGGGTATTGAAATCCCCTACTATTATAGTATTGCTGTTGATCTTGCCCTTTAAGTCCATCAAAGTCTGCTTTATATATTTAGGTGCTCCTATGTTAGGTGCATAGATATTTATACTGGTTATATCTTCCTTTTGGATTGCTCCCTTTATCATTATATAGTGACCTTCTTTATCTCTAACTATAGTCTTTGTTTTAAAGTCCATTTTGTCTGATATAAGTATTGCTACCCCAGCTTTTTTTTCATTTCCATTTGCATGAAATATTTTTTTCCATCCTTTTATCTTGTCTGTGTGCATCTTTTGATTTAAGGTGTGTCTCCTGTAGACAGCATATGTATGGGTTCTGTTTTCTTATCCACGCAGCTACCCTATGTCTCTTGATCGGATCATTTAATCCATTAACATTTAAGGTTATTACTGATATATAATTGTTTATTGCCATTTTTTTTCTTTAAAACTGTTTTCCTCTTTTGGTATATATATTTTTTCCTTTGATCTGTTTACAACAGGTCCCTTAGCACTTCTTGCAGCCTTGGTTTGGTTGCAGTGAATTCCTTGAGTTTTTTTTTGTCTGTAAAGCTTTTTATTTCTCCTTCAATTTTAAATGATAGCCTTGCTGGATAGAGTAGTCTTGCTTGTAGGTTCTTGTTCTGCATTACTTTGAATATTTCTTGCCATTCCCTTCTGGCATCAAGTGTTTCTGTTGAGAAGTCAGAAGTCATCCTTGTGGGGGCTCCTTTGTAGGTGATAGTCTTTTTTTCTCTAGCAGCTTTTAATATCTTCTCTTTATCATTTAGCTTTGGTATTTTAATTATGATGTGTCTTGGTGTTGGTTTCTTTGGGTTTCTCCTTAATGGAGTTCTCTGTGCTTCCTGAACATGTGAAATGTTTTCCTGCCTTAATTGGGGGAAGTTTTCCACTATGATATGTTTGAACAAAGTCTCTATCCCTTGTTCTTTTTCTTCTTCTTCAGGAACCCCTATGATGTGGATGTTATTTCTCTTCATGTTGTCACAGAGCTCTCTTAGATTTTCCTCAGACTTTTTGAGTCTCTTTTCTTTTTTCTGCTCTGCTTCCATGCCTTTATTTATCGTGTCCTCTAACTCGCTGATTCGATTCTCTGCTTCATCCATCCTGCTTTTAATTCCTTCCATTGTATTCTTTATTTCAGATACTGTATTTGTCATTTCTGACTGATTCTTTTTTATTATTTCAATGTCCTTTTTTATATTTGTTATCTCTCTATTTAGGTTTTCGTAATGGCCATCTATGGTTGTTCTAATATCTTTGAGCATCTTAACAATCGTTATTTTAAACTCTGCATCTGGTAATTTGGTTATATCTGATTTACTTAGGTCCTTTTCTGGGGATTTCTCTTGGTTTATTTGTGTTGTATTTCTCTGCCTCCGCATTTTCTCTTCGCGAGAGTGGCTGTGATCACACGCTTGGGTGTACAAGCGTTGGTGGCCTTGGCCTTTGCCCCGCCCCCGTGTGTGACGTTATGCTCAGTCCTGAGGGCACTGGCGAGCACCTTTGCTCAGCTGCGGGTCTCCGCCTGTTTCCAGGCTTTCACCCTGCCTTTGCAGGAGGAGCCCGTTGGAGGGATGGCTGCTAGCCTTGGCTCTACCGCCGGGCAGGACTGTGTGCCCAAGCTCAGCTCAGTAGCGGAACTCCGCCTCTTCTCCTAGTCATTATTTTTAAGCTTAGTTGGAATTGTTTTATATAGTACTTTGTTCTTTTCAATAGTTTTTTATTGTTTCCTTTCCATTTGATCTTTTGCATGGACTATGTTTTGTTTACTTTTAACTTCTACAATTATTTATAAAATATTTCTATTTTGTCTCCAATTTAACAGGTGCTTACATTAACTTGTTCACAACTATCATAACTGTATTCTTCTCTAATGGTTTAAAAATAAAGCAACAATTTATAATGCTTTTGCTTTCTCCACCTTCTCTTTCCACATTATGAACATTAGTTACAGACTCTTCATTTAAAAATTTAAACGCCTCCTTTTCATAATTATTTTATTGAAAACATTGCTTCCTTTGAAAACATATATCTAGCTATCAGCATCAATTATTAATTAATTTTAATTTTCACTACACTTTATTCATTTATTACTTTGTCTTTACCATCAATGTTTAGTATTAATCTTTTTTCCAGAAATTTATTATTCTTTAGTTTTTATATTATCTCATCTCTCAGGGTTCTGGAAGATAATTCTGCATTTTTGTAGAAAATATTAGCTATTATTTGTCCTGATATCTTGCAGATTTTCCAGTATTATTCTGTCGCTTTATACATAAGCCAATAATAAAGTAGGCATAAGACTTGCAAAATCAAACTTGTTTCTCATAAAATTATGCAGAAATTTACCTATGGTCTTAAAGTTCCTGTTTTGTATAAAAATATAAAAGCAATCTACAAAAGTATGTATATATATATTCTTTCTCAACTACTTGCAAGATTTATTTGTCCTAGAAATTTTAAAATTGACCAGCCCATGACTAAGCATTTATTTCTACATCTTAATTTTCTTAAAAAAAATAAACCAAAAACAAAAATTACAATGTTAATGCAACTATTTTTCTCAGAAAGATATCCTCTGTTATAACTTTAATTTTTCCTTCTGATTCACAGGCTCTATATTCAGGGGAACACCAAAAATTTTATGCATAAATTCAAGAAATGTTTAATACCAAAAGAATATACTCTGTGTTAAGCACTTTGTTAGAGAAAGGATTAAAATAATAGATGTTTATTATTCTCAAGAAGTTTATATTCTAAGATAGAACTCCATACTTTGTCTTTCTCATTTCCTCTAATCATTTTAACTTTAATCATTTGCTATGGATGTTTAGACTATTTATGAACTTATTCTTTTGTAGCTGTGATTTCTATTTCTGCAAAACAAAAATTTCACCTACTGAATTTTTTATTTAGTCACAATCTATTCTTATTTTTACCTGTTCTTGTTTAATTAAAAACAATATAGTCTATCCTACTATATTGTTATAATTGCATTTCTAAGAAACCTCATAGTATCAAAAGGTTACTATAAAAACAATTATTACAAGAAGAAAAGGGGCTAGGGGCTAAAAAGTTTCAAATACACAATAAGATAATTTTTACTACAGTAATTTCAATAATAAATGTTTTTATATCTCTAAGTGGTTTTATTTCAAATTATAACTAATCAATTAGTCTGTCACAACCAGTAAGTAAATACAATTCTCAACATTACTCATCAAGTACTATAAGACTTAAAATATAAAATAAAGCCAGATCTTAGACAAGGAGTTCCTAAGACCATAAAATAAGTTATATTACAATTTGCAACTATCATCCTGGCCGGATAGCTAGGTTGGTTAGAGCATCATTCCGAAGTGCAGAAGTTGCTGGTTCCATCCCTGGTCAGGGAATCAACTGGAACAGATCAATGCTCCTGT
Organism: Saccopteryx bilineata; assembly: GCF_036850765.1. Lineage (NCBI taxonomy): Eukaryota > Metazoa > Chordata > Mammalia > Chiroptera > Emballonuridae > Saccopteryx > Saccopteryx bilineata. Next base: position 30,975,636 of record NC_089499.1, read on the forward strand.
CTTTCTCTCTCTCTGTCTCTCTTCCTCTCCCTCTAAAATCAATAAAATAAACATTAAAAAAATTGCAACTATCCAAGGTAAAAAAAAAAGTCTATAACATCATTTGAGCAATTATCTAGCCATTCAAACAAATGTTTTCCAAATATTTTTATGAAATAACTATTTCTGCACAGTGAACTTTAGTTCTAATGTACCACTGACTTAAAACGAATAATAGCCAGTACAATGCAAATGATATGTATCTTAATGTATCAATGATGTTATTGCCGATTCCATCTATAAAACTGTGGGAAGGAAGATAAATGATTGAAGTCTTACATGGAAACAACCAGAGTATCTGGTGCACTTCATGTATTGGGTTATGTTCATCACTCCATCCCCCCCAAAACTGAAGGTGATCCAAGGGGAAAAGCATTCATGCCTTCAAGGTGCTTCCCCCCATTCCCCTTTTCTTTTAAGCTTGCAGACTCAGCTTCTAGCACTTACAACGGGAGCAAAAGAAAAAACAGAAAAGAACAAAGGAGAATATTTGTGTGTTGCTCATATAGTTCAAGTCCTGGTGCACAGGGCCCCCAAGAAGCCATCAGAGGGAAGTCTTTTATGTTGAACATTAAAATGCAGAAATGCAATTCTAGGCAGAATTAACTTTCACTCTGCTAGGCATAGGAAATGCCCGAGGTATGTCAGGGCCAGCGACACAGAGGGCCACGGGAGCATGCTAGAGAACAAATCGGAATAGATAAAGCAGACCTCTCACTCCTTTCAATATCTGGAATATGCTTATATCCTATGTTTTAATTTTTGTGTATAAAATTCTTTTTCAGGTGGTTCTGAAGCATTTTTAAAAACAAATTCAGTCAAAGACTGTTCGTATACTGTATGTAACTCATTTGGTGTCTTCCCAGAAGTCCCCCAAATTGGAATCTTAAAATATGCACATTGGGAAGAAAACACAGCTTAAAAACAGTTTTGTTAAATGTCTGTTTTTTTAATTCAATGAATGATTTAAAAAAATTAGCTTCATTGTTTTTTAATTTACCATCTGTTAACTCAATAAATATGAGTTCTTAAAGTTAACCTAATTGTCTTGGAATTTGCTGTTTTTGAAACTGATTAAAGTTATTTAAATTAAGTTTATTGTACATTCAGACTAGGACAAAGCCTGTCTGCATTTGGATAGATTTGGCTAATAATTTACACATAAATATGCCCATTTTTAAAACGAACTAATTTTCTTTTATGGTTCCTAATATATATTAGTCAACTTGTAAAGAGGCAGAGATGCTGATATTAGATAACTAAAGAGCTAGTATATCAATACACCAAATTTATAGCTGTTAAAAACTGTGGCCATGTACAAAATTTTCATCAACTCTGTCTCTCGTCTAATGAAGAGAAATGTAGAGTAAATGTTAACTGGAATGCAATTTCTTTCATTCTATGTTCTCATGAATAAAAAAAAAAGCTATGATGTTTTTTAAAATATTGTCCTGCCTCTGGTAACAGTACACTGGACTAGCAGTGATCTCTGGACCCAGGTGGGCTGAACTCTTCAGAAGGATTGTGAAAGACAGAAGGATTGATCTTTCTCTGGATGGCTTGACCAGAACATCTGCTATGTAACTGAAGAGGGAGCAGGACTGCTTTGAGGAAGAAAGACAAAGAACACATATGGAGTGAGAAGATTGATGGGTTTCCTATAGCACTTTAAATATACTGCTCACAAAAATTAGGGGATATTTCAAAATGAATATGAAGTGATAAAAAAAGAAGCATTTGATTTGTTTTTATTATTATTATTATTATTTTTTATTATTTGTATTTTTCTGAAGCTGGAAACGGGGAGAGACAAAGACTCCCGCATGCGCCCGACCGGGATCTACCCGGCACACCCACCAGGGACAACGCTCTGCTCACCAGGGGGCGATGCTCTGCCCCTCCAGGGCGTCGCTCTGCCACAACCAGAGCCACTCTAGCGCCTGGGGCAGAGGCCAAGGAGCCATCCCCAGCGCCTGGGGCCATCTTTGCTCCAATGGAGCCTTGGCTGCGGGAGGGGAAGAGAGAGACAAAGAGGAAGGAGGGGGTGGTGGAGAAGCAAATGGGCGCTTCTCCTATGTGCCCTGGCCGGGAATTGAACCCGGGTCCCCCGCACGCCAGGCCGACACTCTACCGCTGAGCCAACCGGCCAGGGCCGATTTGTTTTTATTAAATAAGAACATCAGAAAAGCAAAGGACAAGTCAAAGAAAGTTGTCTGATTATGCAAATGAGATGCAAAACCAACTTTTATTTCATTGGTGAAAATGCACCAAAAGGCTGAAAGTACTGGAGTATCTGCATGTTCCTTGATCCCCTAATTTTTGTAAGCAGTGTACTTCTTCTGCTCCTGAGGGGCCATTTCATTGACCATGAATTCCATGAAAAGCCAAGTGTGTTTTTCCCTTTTTTTCAAGCTCACAGAATTAGTATCTATCACTCACAAGCCATAATTTGAATTATTGCACAAGAGAAGAAATACCCCTGGTAATGATTGTTTAATCAGGGATTGCCAGGCCTTACTCCTCCTCTTGTTTTCCTTTAGATAAGAAGTTTTTAATATTATTATATAATTTCTTTATTTTTGTTTAATGGTTATTGCTTTTATGGTTTATCTAAGAAACTTTTGTCTATCTCCAAGTAACACTATCTTTTCCTTTAAAAATGTTATGGTCTTAGCTTCTACATTTAGATCTATAATCCTTTGCAAATGAATTTTTGAATATGGTGTGAGGTAGGGATTCAAGGTTTTATTTTTTTTTTGTTTTGTTTTTATATATTTAGTTATTCAAGCACCATTTATTTATTTATTTTTTTTTTTTTTTTTGGTATTTTTCCAAAGCTGGAAACGGGGAGGCAGTCAGACAGACTCCCGCTTGAGCCCGACCGGGATCCACCTGGCATGCCACCAGGGGGCGATGCTCTGCCACAATCAGAGCCATTCTTGCGCCTGAGGCAGAGGCCACAGAGCCATCCTCAGTGCCCGGGCCAACTTTGCTCCAGTGGAGCCTCGGCTGCGGGAGGGGAAGAGAGAGACAGAGAGGAAGGAGAGGGGGAGGGGTGGAGAAGCAGATGGCGCTTCTCCTGTGTGCCCTGGACGGGAATCGAACCCAGGACTTCTGCACACCAGGCTGACACTCTACCAACTGGGCCAACTGGCCAGGGCTAAGCACCATTTGTTGAAAGTACTTTCTTTTGCACATTGGGTTGCTCTGGTAGTGAAAATGAAAGGAGGGATGGGGAGGCCTTCTGAAACTAAACTAATAATAATACTAAAATAAAGAGATAGATGTACTTTACTAATTTTACTAATGAGTTTAAAAAAGATGATAGCTTCTTCACTTAACAAAGGAATGGATTAATAATTCATTCATCAGAATGCCCTTCTGCCATGAATTCATATGTAATACATGTAAAACATATCTGATGACTAACAATCAACTCCATTTTCTGTTCCATGCTGTTGCCAGCTTACCCCCTTTCCACGTGCCAAACATTAAAAGGAGCCAGGCATGCTGAGATCCAGGCTGAGACTGGAACAGTCTATTAGATGGAACAGACTATATTTCCCCCAAATATTAAACAGAACCAAACTGATAACCAAGTCAAAGTAGGATTCAACGGTTGTCCCTGTTAGTTTGTTTCACTTCTTTGTACCATAATTGGAGTTTTTGTTGTAACTTTCAAAAACTCCATAGACCAGCTTCCAAGTTAGTTCATAAAGATCCCATAGTAAGATTACTGCATGTTAGAGATGACCTCAAAGTGTGAATAATTCTCCAAGTCCAATGATTCCCAATGCACAAGTCACAGATAACTTGCGCATAAATCACTTTCATTGCACACATAGCAAATGCTTAATATTTGCCAAGAACACTGGGGTAAGTGAATCAGATAACTGGCTCAGGGACTCTGATCACCCTAAACCCTTCCCAGGTCCTGCTGAGTCACCTTGATGGCTGAAGGCCTCAATACCTTGGCCCCAGTTACGTTTTAGTAACATAGCAGTTGGCTCATTCATATATAAATATTTCTTTAAAAATATACAGTATTGAATGCAAATCTATAGTTTTGACTAATAAGCATCCATTTTACCTATTTATGGAAAAATTACGCCCCCCACACACCAATTTATCTTGGAGAATCATACCTCCCCCATTCCTGGCCAACATGACTTGACTAGGGTGGCCCAAATCCAAGGTGGGCATTTGACCCAATGCTGGTTAAAGAACCACAGTCTCTAAGCAGAGTGATGATGAGTGCGGGTATGTGTACCTGATACAATTTGATTCAATCACAGTCAGGTGTAGTTATTTGGGTGGAAACCTGGAGAAAGAGGAATGCTCTTTGTGCTGGGGTTTCCAGGTCAGAAGAATGGAAGCTGGAGGGACTAGCACACTGTCGTAAAGGGAACAGCAGACTGAGGATAAAAACAGAAGTTAACACAGAAGAAAGCAGAACCAAGAGCTAATAGGTGACATTATTTGAGCTGTTAGGTCTCCTTATGCCTAAAACAGTCATTACACTTTATTTTCCTGTTTATGTGTAGCTTTGGTTACGGGTGAAAAGATAAAAATGAAACAAGACCAAAAACGAAACTTTGATATTTGTGTTAGATTTCTACCCCTGACAACCCAAGTCTCCCAAATCCACATGGATTTCTGGATCCCATTTTATTTCTACCAAATGTGAATGTAGGGACATAGAGCTAGAAACTTGTATTTTTAATAAGCATTCCATTTAATTCCTAGTCTCACTAAAGTTTGAGATCTACTGATTTAATCCCTCATTTCATGGCTCAGGAAACTGAGACTAATAAAGACCAGGTGTCTTTTCCCAAGATCATTTAACAATATGTATTTATGCTAGGTATGTGGGAATTAAGAGTGAAAAAAAACAAAGACCCCTGCTTTCGTGGACATTAACAAACTAGCTGGTTAGTTACAGAATCAAGACTAGAATTTCAGTTTCACTGTTTCCTTCCTTGTGACTTGATTTCCTCAAGGTCATACTCTAATACTTTCCTTCCCTATTCCAACACATTTTTGGTCGAAAATGTATGCTTTTATTAAAGGCAAGGATTCTACACTGGACAGCATTCATAGCATATGAAGATAGTGCACACCATTCCCCTCAAAGTCTCAGGTAGCTCGACAGTCTTTGAAGACTTGTTTTTTTGATAAAAAGTCACACAAAATGCTACATGCAATCCCATTGTGTGTGTAACTGCTTTAATAGAAAAACAATTTCTTCCAAAAATCTTTAAGTAAGAAATAAATATTCCAGAAATAGAGGCCATAATTATTTTCTGGCTTTGTGTACCCTAGGCACACCAGCAAGTCACATGAAAGGAGCTTGTTTCTACCCCACTTACATTCCAGTCAATTCATTTTTCTATTCTTGTTTAGATTCCAGGATTTCTCTCCTGTGAGAATACTGATGACAACAACAACATGAGCACAAAAACAAAACAAAACAATTGTTAGTCTTTGTTGAGTATTATCTGTGTTGAAGCACAGTGCATCTATGAACTCGAGGAGATGGGTACAACTCTTATCCCCATAATATAGATGAGTAAACTGAGGCAGAAAATTAGGAGACTTGCTCAAGGTCATGCAGGTAGTAATTAGTTGAATCAAGATTACAATCCAGGCAGTCTGACACCCAAGGTTTCTTTGCCTATATGCATTCATTTATTCTGAAATTCACTTGAAATATTTTAATTTTCCCATGCTGTTCCTTTGTATTCAAACCCCATGGAGTATGTAAAATGGGTGTATTCTATTGTATATAAATTATACCTCAAGAAAGTTGAATTTAAAAAAATCATAATTTGGCCCTGGCCAGTTGGCTCAGTGGTAGAGCGTCGGCCTGGTGTGCAAGAGTCCTGGGTTCGATTCCTGGCCAGGGCACACAGGAGAAGCGCCATCTGCTTCTCCACCCCTCCCCCTCTCCTTCCTCTCTGTCTCTCTCTTCCCCTCCCATCGCCAAGGATCCATTGGAGCAAAGTTGGCCACAGCGCTAAGGATGGCTCCATGGCCTCTGCCTCAGGCACTAGAATGGCTCTGGTTGCAACAGAGCAACATCCCAGATGGGCAGAGCATCGCCCCCTGCTGGGCATGCCGGGTGGATCCCGATCGGGCGCATGCGGGAGTCTGCCTGACTGCCTCCTCGTTTCCAACTTCAGAAAAAAATACAAAATAAAATAAAATAAAAAACCATAATTTGTAGAGTGGAGTTGTGAAGAATTTAAATACTTGCTTGTTCAGTGAATTGAGTGGCTTTAAGAATATGGATGTGCCTATGAGAACATCACCTACAAGAAACCAGTCAGCAGCATACCATATGAAAGAATAGCTAGTATTTTTACCATTTTATCAGAGTTTATGGGAAGGTGTGAGTGTTATGACAGATCACAGTCTGTGGAGTGGCTGGCATGTATGGTTTCAAAGCAAGAGAGAAGCTGAGAAACATTGTTAGTGAATTCAGTTTTTAAAAAAATTGAAAATTAAACGTTGTAAAGACAGTCTTAGGCTCATGGCTATGAGAAAGACTGTGCTATAATATATTCTGATGGTAGTAATCAAAAGTTTAGCCTTCACTAAAAATATACATAAGCTATGCAAATAGGGCTAGTGTAGTGTTACAGAGCCTGAGTTCAGGGTTTTAGGGCTTGGGTTCAAGAACCATCTGGTTAGCCAGCATTCCACAATGGCAAGGTCAGAAAGCTTAGTCCTAGACAATGGGTCTTCTGACGCTGTATGGATCTTTGTGTCCTGCGCTAAATCACTTATTCATTTTTAAAGAAAAATTTTAAGATTTTATTTATTGATTTTAGAGAGAGAAGAGACAGAGAAAGGAGAGGGGGCGAGCGTGAAGCATCAACTTGTAGTAGTTGCTTTCTGTATGTGCCTTGACCGGGCAAGCCTGGGTTTTAAACCAGTGACCTCAGCATTCCAGGTCATTGCTGTATCCACTGCGCCACCACAGGTCAGATTGATTTATGCATTTCTAAACACCAGTAATATTTATCATAGATACCGAAAATGATATTAATATAAGATCATTGTGCTCTTGAAAAATAAGCAACCTAGCAAAGGACGCATATGGCGTGAGGAGCCCTGAAAACTGCGCCCCGTTCTAAAACATTGGCTTTCTCTGCTTTCATTTATTAGCTCTGCAAATATTTATCTGGAACCATCTCTATAGTATATGGAAAGCCATGTACTATAAAATGGCAGTTTTGGCCCTGGCTGGGTAGTTCAGTTGATTAGAGCCTTGTCCCAATATACCAAGGTTGTGGGTTCGATCCGTGGTCAGGGCACATACAAGACTCAACCAATGACTATATAAGTAAATGAAACAACAAGTCAATGTTGCCCTCTCTCTCTCTCAAAATCAATAATTAAAAATTAAAATAAGATGGGTAGTGTCATAAAGGGCTTTGCTTCATCCCTCAAATGATTACAGAGTAGCAACTAAAACCTCCCTGGATGGACTTTTCCTGTCCACCTTGCCACAGGAGTGATCTTTCTAGAGATTCAACGGTCTTACTCCCATCCTTACAATCTTTAATGATGACTATTGCATACACAAGACTCCTAATATCTCATGTAGGAGACATTGACTGGTAGTTCTTAACCTCAAGTTGACCAATAGACATGTCCTCCTCACCCTGAACATGTGTACTTTGAAATTTAAGTTCTGGCCCTGGCCAGTTGGCTCAGAGGTAGAGCATCGGCCTGGCGTGTGGGGAATCCGGGTTCGATCCCCGGCCAGGGCACATAGGAGAAGCGCCCATTTGCTTCTCCATCCCCCCCCTTCCTCTCTATCTCTCTCTTCCCCTCCCGCAGCCGAGGTTCCATTGGAGCAAAGATGGCCCGGTCGCTGGGGATGGCTCCTTGGCCTCTGCCCCAGGCGCTAGAGTGGCTCTGGTCACGGCAGAGCGACGCCCCGGAGGGGCAGAGCATCGCCCCCTGGTGGGCAGAGCGTTGCCCCTGGTGGGCGTGCCAGGTGGATCCTGGTCGGGCGCATGCGGGAGTCTGTCTGTCTCTCCCCGTTTCCAGTTTCAGAAAAATACAAAAAAAAAAAAGAAAAAGGAAAGAAAGAAAGAAATTTAAGATCTTGGCCCTGGCTGGTTTGCTCAGTGGTAGAGCATTAGCCCAGTGTATGGATGTCCTGGGTTCAATTCCCAGTCAGGGCACACAGAAGAAGCAATCATCTGCCTCTCCACCCCTCCCCCTCCTCTCTCTCTCTTCACCTCTCACACTCATGGCTTGATTGGTTCAAACACATCAGCCCCAGGTGCTAAGGATGGCTCCTTGGAGCCTCTGCCTCAGGCACTAAAAATAGCTCAGTTGTGAGTAAGGCCCCAAATGGGCAGAGTTTTGGCCCCAGATGGAGGTTGCCAGGTGGATTCTGGTTGGGGTGCATGCGGGAGCCTGTCTCTCGATCTCCCCTCCTCTCACTTAAAAAAGAAGAAAAAAAGATAAAAATGAAATGTAAGTTCTCAACATTATAACATTTCTATTATTCATATAAGCTGAATTTCTAGCTTCTCTTTAGAAATTGAAGAACTGACATTTGGCATCATTGCCACTGACTGTCCGTTTTGAAAGAGCCTATATTGTCCAGATTGCCATAGTTCCGACCACTGCTTAGGGTCTCAACTTGGTCTCTGCTTTGCTCCCTCATTTCCATGCTTGGCCTAAGGTATATATAGTAGTGTGCACTCCCTGATGGATGGGATCTTATCTCAGCATGTCTGCAAGGTCCTTCACAATTTGGAACCGTTTGGCTTTATCCTTCACAGAGACTCCATGATCCAGCCAACCTGAATTCTCATAGTTTCCTAAACAACAAGCTTTGTCCTCCTCCATGCCTTTACTCATGCTGGTCTCTGCTTGACCTATTCTCCTTCCATTTTCCTTTGTTGCCTAGAGGAGTCTCATCTTCATGACTTAGTTCAGTCCTCTGTGAAACTTTCCAAAATCCTGACAGAGGGTGAGTTGCTTCTTCCTAAGTGTTCTCAGAGCACTTTGTGCTCCTGTTAGCATTGCAATGACTTTTTCTGTATGTCCAATTGGAAAATGTGTTTTTTGAAGAGAAGTCTTAATCATCTCCACATCCCCCCTCCTTAATAGGGTGCTTGGCATCTAGTAGATGCATATGAATTTTTATTGAATGAACAGAAAGATGGGAAAATAAGTGAATGAAGTGAATGAATGAATGAGTGAATACTTCCAAGAGAATTTTTGTTACAAGATTTTCAGGTTTAAAATAAAAGAACTAACTAATCAAGACCAAATCTCAAATTTTGATCATGACATTTTCAGAAAACGGTTCTTAAAAGTTCCTGTTCATTGATTGTATCCTTTCCAGGAAAGAAACACTTGAGAAAATAAAATGTATCAATATATAATATTAGTAAATATATAAAGATTGCCTTAAAATAGAGCATCACACGGTGGTGGTGGTGGTAGGAAGGGGTGATATGGGTGAGATTGTAGTGCTGCATTCAGAGAAAGAGTAGATGGTGAATGAAGTCACAGCCTATCTCCCTATAAGGCTGGCGGCCTCTCCCTCACTGTTTACTTGGCAGAGTGGAGCATTTGGGTCACAAAGTGGCAAGAAAAGATCATTTAGCTGCAGGCTATCTCATGTGGAAAAGGGTAAGTACGAGTATGGTAGTCCTTAGAGCTGTGTACCATAGTGCTCTACTTTTGGGCACAAGGTAGGCTGTACTATCTGTCCTTGTTGTAATGACTCCATAGAACCATGCAACTAGTCCTGCTCAATAGTTGTGAGTCCAAGTAATGTGTGTCACTTCTGGCCACAGCATTTAAATGCCAGCCAGAGACTCTTCAGAGTGATCTTTATTTTTGCCTTAGCCACATGAAACATTCAAGATGGCAACTGTTTCATCAGGCTGGGACCCTGAATATGGAGACATGCAATGGATCCGGTGATGTGCAATGGACTCATAGCATGACAAAGAAAACAACTTTTGCTGTTATAGGCCACTAAAACGTAGATTTTTTACTCTGGTATAATATAGCCTATTCTGATTAATAAAACAGATTTGTTCTATTTTGCTGCAAATGACAGAAAAAGACTAATGGTTTGAAGTTTTAGAAAGACTAATTCTGTATAATTTACGAAAATGCAATAAAGTGTACAAAGATAGAATAAACTGGTAGGATTTTATTCATTCATTCACACAATATATGTTGAACTCTACTGTGGGTTAAGCATTCTGTAGCTAAAATCCCTGCCTAATGGAGGTCAGTGGTGAGTTCCCCTTCACCTAAAATGTTTGTGTTGATGGCCCCTGAAATTATAACTGGACAAATTAAAAATATCCTCCAACTTAGGGCTTCAGGATGTCAATCTCCTCTGGTCCAAAAATGAAAAACATATATATTTTCTCAAACATTCCTTTGATTCAAACCATTTACTGATTTACTAAGCTGTCTTTTCATGTTAATGTTGTTTCCCCTGCAAATAAGTTTCTTGAAGGCCAATACTGTTTTATCTTTCCTCTGAGTCTTTCTCATACTATTTAGTAGGCAATATTTTATTGTTTATTCCCCAAGGAAAATAATCAGCTTTTGATACTAGTTGTTGTTATTGACCATAGATATGATTCAGTTATACCTGTCTTTCAACTATTTATGTTCGATTTGGACTTGTTAAAAAATAATCTAGGAACACAAATGTTACCCAAGTAACTTTCAGGCACAATGCTTTTTGTTTTACTTTTTTTCCCTGCAAAATAAAATGTCTTAGCCCTGTACTATTGAATTTTTGATCAATTACAACATTCTAGTATTTAATGTATGTGGCAAGGGGTAAAGTTTACATGGGCTTATCAAGATATGCTACTTAATACACTTTACCCATCATTACCTAATTCTATATTATGGTAGAGTCTATGATCTCTCTATACAAGACTACTGGAGGGGAAAGGGAAGCAAATTCAAAAGACTGGGGCAAAATGCTCCCTTGGCTTAATGCAGGGAAGCATAGCACACTTAAATTCTGAGGGCTTAGTTGATAACTTGGGGGGGGGTGTAGATCAATCAGTACGTGACAGTGTGCAAGAGAGGAAAAAAAACCCTTTTTTTTGTATTTCAATTCCTGGTAAGGTTCATTTAAGGCTTTTAGAATTGGAGAATCAGCTGCCTGCTACAAGAAATTGCTAATAAGCAGTAATTAAAGACTGAGAATTTATTTATTCTTTCCATTCCAAACCTGATGTCATTCCCAGATGGAGATTCTAGTACTGGTTAGGCAATTCAGCATTTTGGTAAATTAAGGCAAGATCTGTCGTCTCCTGGGTCTTGTAGAAGCAGAAAGTGGTCCGGGAAAGAAAACGTGTTTTATTTTGTTTTGCCCATTGCAATCATTTATTTGTACCTTTTTGCTTTGCTTTATAGAAACAGTAGTTGTGCCTTTTAAAAAATGGGGGCTAGTTCTCTCATGGAAACTTTTTATATCCTTATGTCTTTGGAATTTTCGTCCCTGCCTAAAATGACAAACAGCTGAAAAAGACAGATATATTCCAGTGAATGCAATACCCATTGACAGAAAAGAACTGGCAGATCAGAAAGCAGCATGAATACATGAGCTACTTGCCTTGATTTAGAAAACCCAAACCAAAATACAGCACAGTTGACGTGTTTGTTACCGGGGCTTGAAAGTAGAATCAACCACTGTGTAAAAAACAAAATAAGACTGAACAGATAGCAGGATTTTCCCAGTGTGCTTTATTCATAGACATTTGACAGAGAGGACCTAACAGAGCCTTTAGGAAAAACAATTCTCAGCCCACAGTCACTTTCCAGGAACTTCACTGTAAACTGTGCTCTAGGCTGGCAGGATGGAGGTTTTAGCAATCTCCCTCCTGCTTCCATAGTTCTCTTCTCTTTAAATACAATTATTTATGGGGACTTAATGAGAGAGCAAGCCTCGTGTGAAAGGAACTCAAGAAAGTGCAGCTTCTAAAAATACACTCACTGAGGCTGCTTTGCAATTCTTGTTACAAACTGACGTTTTGCATTTTAAGCCATGAACCTAACAACTACACACACACACACACTCACACACACACACTCACACACACACACACACACACACACACACACGGAGAGAAAAAGTAAAGACTATTTTTTCCTTTCTGCAATCCTCTTAACTTTGAGTAAACAGTAGTAATTTTCTGTTGTCACACTCAATGCAAATTTCCCAAAGACGGCATAACAGAAAAACAAAAGACCTGTTAGCTTCCTTAGAGTTGGGGAAGAGGGGTAGTGGGGGGGGGGGGGGTGGCAAGAGGAGAGAGACAAAGTTGAATTTCAGTTTTGCCTTAGCTGGGGTTCTGAACCTCCAGTCACCCCTCATCCTGCAGAGGTTTTTTGGAGTTTCAGTCCCTTTTGGGAACGTTCCCTCGCCCCTCATCACTAGCCCTCTTTGCTTCCAGCCTTTTGTAGAAATTGGACCTCGGCTTGGACGTCTTTTCTTCAGCAAGTAGAAAAGAAGTAAAGCTGCCGATGGGGCGATAATAGTAAACAAATGGGCAGGGGCGCGGCGAGGGGGGGGGTCTGTCAGGGGTCCACTCCTCTTCCTTTCACCACGTGCTCTTGAGTTGGGGTGTAACGCTCCTGTGTGGGGTGCTGAGCAGTGCGAGGGTGGGGTGAAGGGAGATGGACAAACAGACTGTAAGGGAAGAAGGCCCTCTAGGAAAGATCGTCTCCACCTAACATTGACGACAAAAAAAAAAATTGGCCCACATGCCCCTAGTGGGGAGTGATACATCCCACGCAGGCTGGGTTTGTGTGTGTGTGTGGGGGGGGGGGGAGGGTCGGGGCCTCTCACCTGACTTCCTCCTCCGCTGGCACACACACTGCAATCACCCCCTTGCTACCCACTCAAAAAAAAAAAAAAAAAAAAAGAAGAAAAAAAAACCCCAGCCAAACAACGAACAACAAGAGGAAGCCGCAGGCAGCATGAGAAGGGTGCGCGAGGTGGGGCCCCCGGAGAGGTGAGGGGGTAGGGTTGGCGGGCGCCAAGAACCGCGCCGCGCACCCCCAAAGCGCACTCCAAGGCGCCCACACTTACCCTCGCGGCTGAGGGTCCGATCTTCGGCGCCAATCCCCGCTCGCCCTCCCTCGTCCCTCCGGCCCGCCGCCCCCCAACACCCCGGCCGGCGCGCTGGGAGGGAGCCTGGAAGCGGCGCGCGGCGGCGGCGGCGGCTCGGGCTCGGCTCGGCTCGGGCTCCCGCGCGCCTGGTGTGCCGGCGGCCGCCGAGGCTCCACCGCCAGGGGGAGAAGCCGGGGCGGGCGCAGGGGAGGCGGTCCGGGCCCTCGCCGCCCCGCCGGCCAGCCCGCGCCACACAAGCTCCGAAGCGGCGGCGACGCAGGGTCCGCGGAGCCCCGGGCGCAGCTGGCCCGGCCGGAGGAGCCGCAGCTGGATGCGCGCCGCGGGTGGCTGCGGCTCCCCCGGGGGGCGCCCCGGCCGCTCCGGTGCGCCTCTCGACTGCGGGCGCGGCGACCGCCGAGCGGAGAGCAGCTCCCGCCGGCCCCTTCCCCCTCCCGCTCCCGCCCCCTCCCCCCCCCCCCCGTTAACATCTCCTCCCTCCCCCCCCTTCCCTTCCTTCCCTCGGCCCCGCGTGCTCGCTGGCTCGCTCCTCGCCTCGCTCTCCCCTTTAAACGCCCACTTCGGATGGGGAAAGAAGACAACTTGAAGTCAACTTGCAATTAACTTCCGCGGCAGCCGCAGCTCCGGCGGCGGCGGCACAAGAAGCAGAAGCCGCCGCCTCGGAAGTCCGACGCCGGCGCGCCCGCCGGGGGAGCCGTTCCAGGTCTCCGGCCCGCAACCGACAGCCACCGCCGCCCCCAACGCCCATGCCTGAGTGAGTTCTGCTTCTTTGCCTCTCTCCCCACCCACCCCCACTCTCACTGTTTTATCTTCGTCTCGCTTTTTTTCGGAATCGATTCAAACTTCTGTGTAGCACCCACCCGCGGCGCCTCTCGTTGGGGAGGCTCCGCTCCCCTCCCGCGGGTGCCCGGCGGCGGGGGTCTGCCGAGCCCCTTCTCCCGCGCGCGGAGCCGGATCCCGAGGGGTGGGCCGGCGGAGTAAGGGCGAGCACGCGGGATGGGGGACTCGGAGATGCCACTCGTTCTCTCCCAGGGTGTGGACGCACTAACACACCTGCCCGCCAGACCCTGGCTGCACAAACTCTTTCAGGTCATCCGTTTGACCCCTTTGGGAAGAGAAAAGGGGAGTCCCAAAGACCCAGGAAAGCCTGTGGGGGAAGGAGAGCTGCTCCGTGCGCCCCGGAGCCGGGCAGGCAGAAGGGTGCTGGGGGAGTGGAAACGTTCCCCCGCCGGATCGCAAGTGAGCGCAGCATCCTTCCCGGCCCGTCTCCGCCTTCCTCCGCCCCCCGCCCGCGCGGCCGGTTGGGAGCGGCGGCGGACCGGGACCTGGGAAGTTTGCGGCAACTTCTCCATCCCGGGAACCGCTGGGGCGCCTGGGCGCTCAAGTTGAAGCTGGGAGTTTGAAATCCGCGGCACCCCGCGTTTCCAGCCTTTGCCGGCTGTAGGGAGATCGGTCCCGAAGGGAATCCTGACGTGAATGTGGGTTTAGAGATGGATTGGAGGCAGGGAGAGGTGCTGCCCTTTTTTGCAGGGACGGAAACAGCACCGGAGCGGCCTCGGGGTCTCCCTCCCGCGGTCCCGGCCCGAGCGTGGCGGCCTTGTTCGAGCGCTCCACGGCCGAGGCTCCCGGGGCAGCGGAGCAGCGGTTTGGGCAACCACCTTTAGAGGGACGAGGCAGGCAGGTGGCAGGTCCGAACGGTGACACTCGCGTACCGGGAGATTCACTGAGCAAGACTCTTGGGATAACCCCAGAGGACCGAGAGGGACTCAGGGCTTTGGCTGGAGGTTTTGGCCCGGACCTCCACTAGGGCGTTGCAGATTTCACTTGCAAGTGTCAACCACTGGATTGCCTCCCAAAGTGCCCTCCGTTGGCAGCTTTGACCTCTGCACCCTTCCTCAGTGAACTTTCTTGGCGGCATTCGGATTTGCAGGCAAATGTTGTAAGACTTGGACTCCACATGGTTATAAAAGAGACAGGGAAAACAGAAAGACGTTCTATTTTCAGGACAGACCCTTTCTGCCCCGACTAGGGTTCCATGCTTGCATCGTTGGGAGTCCAGACCACCTGACTTTCCCAAGAGGACAGAGGTGGGGGTAAGAATGAGTAAAATGCGACTGCTTGGTGTCAGGTTTTGGCCAAAGCACTCTCTGAAATCCACAGTATTTGTCCTGCTCATGGACTAACTCATCCGGCTGAAACTTTATTGAAATTTACACTGGCTAAAGTAGATTTTTCTGAGATGTCAGGAATGTGAGATTTATTCTATAGTCCACCGTAGCTGCAAAAAACAAAAACAAAAACCAACCATAAAACTCACCAAAACACCCTGTACTTTAAGGCTGGAGAAAACTGAGGTTGAGGTGTTTGCTCTACAAACCTTTAATCTGCTGTGTGGTACTAGTACTATGATTTAGCAGCAGTTCTTTATTTCTATTGCATATTATTTTAATAGAACAGTAGTACATTCATATACTGGCTGCTCCAGTCTGCTGGCAAACATTAGCATTCAAGCTTACATTTTTGACAAATGTGCAGACAGGAATAGCATGAATAGGCATCTTAAATATTAACAACCTAAGCATCTGTTGTGAAACAAATTTAATATATTTACTCTGTTTTTCTCACATTGTTAGTAAAGGTTGTAATAAGTGCATGATTTCAACTTTATTTTGCAGAACTGGCTGTATCTTTCACTACCTCTCCAATCACCAGACATAAATACTTTAATTAACTTGGTTAGGCTCATTATTTAATATACTTTAAACAATGTGCATACTATGTAACAGTAGCAAAATATGTATCCTATTTGTGCACATTTTAAATGACTATACATTTTATAAATATTCCAAGCATGTTTATTCTTCATCTCCACTTGACACTTATTACTTTATATTTTTTTCTAATGGAAACAATATTTTAAATGTATAGTTCTTCAGTCATATGTAATACATAATATGTAAACAGTAGCTATAAAATACAAAGCATTGTTAAATTTGACTATGGCTACATGTAACAAGATTGTACAAGAGAAATAAAAATCACTGCTCAATTTTGTATTCCTTTCTGAATAATGAATACAAATGATGGATGCAAAAGAACAAATAGGGATTTCCCTCCCAAACTACTAGTGCCTAAAAATATGTGAAAGGGGTTGGAGGGAAGAGGGAGAAGGGGGGGGGGAGAGAGAGAAAGAAAACCTAAAGAACTTCCCAAAGTCTGAATAGTTATTTCCAGAATCAATGCATTCCTCATTTTCCCACAAGCTGAAATATGTAATAAATAATAGTTCTTTGTATATAAAAGTATTCAAAAGGAATGCCTTTTGTTCAGTTGTTGTAATAAATTAATATATTCTTTGGTTGATAATCTACAAAAGTAGTTCTTTTGTCTCCCAGCATTTTAAACAAGAACAAAATGAGTATTGGCTTATTTCTGCAAAGAAGTCTATTGCCAGCTATATGAACCTGTGACTGACTAAGATATGATATGCTGAGTGATGACTGAAAAAAGTCTACATTAACAAAGAGTGAAATATCTGGAGGAGGTTTTGAATTATTTTTTCATGGGACAGGTTGTGGATTGTAAATTAGGCCTAAAAGGTCAGGTGACAGGCACCTGTTCCTCATTATTGTAAAAATCTTTTGCTTACAAACGCTATTAAGCTAAACACAACATGGATATACAGTAGGGACTTTATAAAGCACTCTAGTGGTTTTTCATCTGCTCTGTAAATTTCCAAAAAGGGCCATACATAGACATGCCCTTTGCGCAAACACACCTTTTCTCTCAAGATGTGTTATCTTGGATGACTCTTATTATATTAGTACTCGGGATTGATGAAATATATAAAATAAATACATGTCACTGAGTCAATCTTCAGACCATGTCTAGACATATTGTAGTCAGATACAAAAATATTTTCAAAACCCCTTTACCTTTACAGTTCATTGATTAGCAGAGTTTGTTCGTGTTTAAATAGAAATCTCCCCAAACTGCCTTGAATACTATCTAGATGAGTTCCCATTTTAAATGAGGCCATGAAATATTTTGCTTAGTACTTGTATCTCAGGAGAAAATGAATTGCTATACACTGTCATAGCTTTGTGGAGTATAGAAAATGGGAAGAAAACCACAATTTATATGAATGCTTTTAGGAAGGGTATCGTCATTTGATCTTCAAAGTTGTCACTTGTCTCAGGAGAGTTCAGTAATATTTCTGCTAGAATTGAGGAGTATGATTCGATTTTTATGAATGGTTTACCTTTAGATAAGATATTTCAGCAGAATAAGCATACGTATTGAACAGACCTAAGTAGCACAAGGTGGCAAAAAAAGTCAAAGTGCAAGTTACTTTTAATTAGCAAAGAAGGCAGATTTTGAGTAAATTCCGTAACTCAGATTATTAAATTCTATATTTAAATTTGCTCTCCCTCCCTCCCTTTTTTTTTTTTTTTTTGGTTTTGCACAGTTTATGCTTATTCTAGTAAGTATTCGGTTTTAGCATTTGTGATCAGATTACAGAACAGCCATTACT
This sequence comes from Saccopteryx bilineata, assembly GCF_036850765.1. Classification (NCBI taxonomy): domain Eukaryota; kingdom Metazoa; phylum Chordata; class Mammalia; order Chiroptera; family Emballonuridae; genus Saccopteryx; species Saccopteryx bilineata. Next base: position 30,993,359 of record NC_089499.1, read on the forward strand.
CTTGCTTTTCAAATTGATTTGGTTTTCAAACTCCCAAACTCTGGGATGATCTTAACATATTGGTTTACATTTTTGACAGAACAGAGTTAAGTTAATTAATAGATCAGGCACGAAAAATCATCCACGGTAGGGTGTATTTTCTGGTAAAATGAAAGTTATGTTTCAGCATGGTGAGCATCAGGCTTCAGTAATCTGTTCCTCGTGTGGAATGAACACTTCCTACTTTGAGCTAGCAGGCACCTACTGTTTATTTACGCTGCATTAAACTGACAGCTCAGCCATCAGAGGAAAAATATTACTTACCTTCCTGAAGTAAATACCAGTTTATAGGTTAGTGCACGTATTTATATTCCTGTCACCACTAAATAACGGCTCTGTCTCCATTTTAATATCTACCTGTGCTATAATCCAGGGCTTCAGACTCTTCCTGGTTGGGGGTAGGGGTCGAGAGCAGTTTTTCTTAACGGTTCCCAGTGGCAAAACATTAAAGAGGAGTAATTTCATTTCTGTCGTGTGAAAACCAGTTGGAAGAAATGTTACTTTGCATACCTCAACTGTAACATCAAAAAACCCCAAAGAATCTGCATTCCATTTAAAATAGTCATCTTTAGAGCAACCTCAGGACAAATATGTTCAAACACATTCAAGTGTGTGTTTTCTAAATTAACTTTCTACAAAGTTCCAAATCGGTTACTTAAACTCCTTGATTACTTAGATAATAACTTTGATAAAGTGTCTTCCCTTCTAGGTCTTAGATGGAATGTTTCAGTTTTTAATGGAGATCTGCAAATATAAGTACAAAGTGGGGCTCATTTGATTGCTTAATACTGTTAGTTTCCCTCTGAAAATATTCTTGCCTTCTTTCTTGTTAATCTGTCAATCTTGGGATAAGGGTGATTTCAAATTTTTTATAATACTAAATGCATTTGTTGCCTTCTTTTTAAATTAAAAGTCTCTTCTCTTTTAAACTCCTGAAAACATCAAAACACTGTTTAAGTTTTCTTTTTAAATTAAAAGCCCCTTCTCCTTCAAACTACTAAAAACATCAAAGCACTGTTAAAGTTGAATTCTAAAACTTATGGTTAACTTGAGAAAATGCTTATTTTCACTTATATTCTATAAGGAGCTCTTACCATTGTCTACACACAGTTGTCAATCTCTAATCACATATTTTATTGACATCAGAGCAGAATGTGGTCTTAATACAGCATATAAATCAAATTTGTTACACAAGGTTCTTCTGCTTCACTATACCAAAGAAAAAGTGTCTACTATGGTAATTTATATATGGTTCCTAAGTGCTATTCTCAATGGTAAGTCTATATAAACTTGATGTCTTCATAGAGTGTGATCAACACATTAACACATTATTTAGTACTGTTGAACTTATGCCAATGGTACCTTTTGCTGTTTGTTTCTTTAAAGTCTTTTTTTAGATCAGATGTTTCATTTCAGAGTAAATAGATACAGATTGTGTGTATATATATATATATATTCAGGGTGAGATTTAGTAGCATAGCGTTTCTTCAGCATATTGGCCATTTTTTTTTATCCATTCAAGTTATTTTGTATCACTTCCACTGTCTGAGGTTGGTTCCTAATAGAAATTCTAATCACCTCTTTCAATGGACTTTGAAGGATGTAATTCAGTTTATGCGGTGATCTAGTTTAGTTATCCGAGATGAAAATTAGTTAACTGGTACCCCAGCATTTATGTCCCTAGATTCACCTGAAATTTATTCAGTCCAGTCATCTGACATTTGGTAGTGAAGTGTCTTGTAATCAAAAATTAAGAGTGGGTCCAGTTTCCAGGGCAGGAAAGATCTTCCTGGATAAAACATTTAACTGTTCAATATTTTATTATGCTCATCACTCACTTTGGTACACACCTATTATTGCACAAATTTTGAGTACCTCGGGGTGCAGGCCCCCCCAAATGAAGCTGAAATGCTTGCAGAAGAAGCAGGTGTCAGACTGCACCTGGTGATGCCTTTACAAGAATGTCTGTGGACCTGAATTGGCCCCCCTCCAGTGAACCCCTCCCCCACAGGTGTGCAGGAAGTAGAGGGCGTCTACAGGGTGAAGTGGGTGGACTCTACCCAGAGCTATGACCTGATTTGTGACGCACCCTTAGAACTGCAGTAATGGTCCAGCTGCTTCACAGGCAACTGGTAACCACCTCATTTGGGGATGCTTCTGCTTTGCTAACACTGCCAGAGAGAACTTCGTCATTGTCACCTCATCAAAGACTACTTTTTGAGAGCTCTTCTGTAAGGGCTAGATTCTGAGAGCAGCTTCTGCTTATTTGGAGGGTAAGTGCCAGCAATGTCCCTATCAGTTCCATAAGGAGAGTCAGGCTACTGCCACAGGGAGAGACAGGCATTTAGTGTCCGGGGGTTGGTCTCTGTGTTGAGATGTTGCTTTTTCTCAGCCGCAGATGATTAGAGACCAAACAACAACAACAATTCTTCAGTGGGCATTCTTTTTTGGGTGGCAGAATACGGTAGGAAGCTCCCATGAGGAAGTTATTAGAGCATTTTTTCTTAAAATATTTAAAGAAAAGGGAATTCTTTAGATCAGGTTTCCAGGAAGCCAGGCATATAGTAAACTTGATGCTAGAGGTTGCTTTCTAGTCTTACTCTGTGCTTTCTGTAATGTCATTAAGAGCAAGTAAAGGAGAATTTGGCCTTTTTATGTTTATAATGTTAAGGACTTTAAGGTAAAAGAGGTTTTAGGTTATAAATATTTTATTGTAATAATTACTATAAATAAAATAGAACCCAGTGTACACAGATATCTTTTGAAATGGAGATAGTCTTGAATATAGCATATCCATAATTAGCTGTTTGATGTTGAATGCTATTGAGTTTTTCTGTTCCAGTGAACCAGACAATGGAAATCATTGGGGATTAGCAACATGGCTATGTGACTCTTGATAAAGCTAACCTTTCTTTCCCCATTCAAGTATTTTAGCAGTGAATGAGGTGCTAAACTAAAGTGCTTACACTTTTAAATTTTAAAAGAATGTCTAATTGGTAAAAATAATCCAAGTATTTCCCATTATGTCTTTACCAATTGAAATGATACCTAGATATCCTGTTTACTGTTAGATAGATTTCTTCAGACTATGGGAGGAAATAAAAATATTTTAATAACTATGCTTTATAAAGACAAATCTTAGAGGTGGGCTCTTTGGGGTGGTTTAAAAAGACTCAAAGACAATTTAGAACATTATCTTAAAAGTTAAAAGAATGACAGCCTTACTTTGTATGCAGTCATTGTATTTTAATAATACTGTACTCTTATTGGTGTTATTAGAGCAGTAGACAGTTAATTACAGCCTTTTCTGAGACATGTTAACTGTATATTAACAGTCATGTTAAAAAAAAAAAGAATGATGTATATGCTAACATACAAGCTGCAGCTTGCGAGACTCTTAAAAATATTCTTTTAGAATGTATGGGGTTCACATTTTGGTTCATAGGCATCAAAATGTTTTCTACTAAAACAACTTAATTTTAGAACTTTTCCCTGGGATCTCAAATTTCCTTCCTTTTTCTTGTTTTGTAGTTAGTATTGGCTTGATCACTTTGGCCAGTAGCAGTAGAAATTGTTGCTCCTCAACAGTTTTAGCTTTTCCCACATTGTATATTGAGATGCTCACATGTTCTGGTTTTCTGATGACTTTGGCCAGCCCAAGCCATTAAAACCTTGTTGAGTTGATTTGGCATCTCTTAATATATCTTCTTTATTTCTCTTTCCCTTTTTTTTTTGTGTGTGTGTGTGTGTGTAATCATTTTAGTCAGTGTTCCTTTACCCAAGTTATGTTTTCTGAAAATGCCCCAAACCCTGATACTTAAGATAATTTGAGAAGTTGATCACAGTGGTAGGGCGAAGACTATTTCATGTTCAAGATTTCAAACCTGAGTTTCTGCATTAGCTTTTCACGTGGCAGAACAATGGGTGACAAACTAGAGGAGTTTGAAGCTGGAGTGAGCCCTACTGAGACAATTCTATCACATTAACTCTTTGAATTCCCTTGATTGATTTGGATATGTAGCCCTTGCAACCACGTCATATAGCACTTAAAAATGCACTAGTATTCCCACTTCATGAATAATAGGCACTGCTTATATTTACTTCTATATTAACGGGGGAAAAAATGAAATTTAGTCCAAGGTGCATGTCTCTGTTATATAAAATAGGAGAATGTTCACAGCATTCTGTGCCTTGTCTAGTGAGTACTCATTAAAGATTTGCTAAATTAATAAAACAGTGAATTTAGCTTCTGCCATGATAATGATTTAATTGGGGGAAAAGACTCTTCTAACTTTCTGTTCTTACTGGGGTGACCTGAACACTTAATCTACACATGCCCCGGCTTTCTGGATAATTGAATGTTGATCTTTAACTATGTGCTCTGTTATTTTTTGACAGTAGCACTGGGGATCTGTTTCATCTTCATTGTCTGACCTCAAGGATTAGGTGAAGTGTCTCTGTTCAGGTTCATGGTCCTTTGGTGTTTGGTTGTGGTAACAAGCTGTATCTGAGTTAATACAGAGCACTCCCCTAGGTCCTTGCAGTTAGCCCACCATGTAATTGTCTTTCTGATGTTCTGGGACCAAAAATTCTATTTACCAGTGGCCCAAGGCTGATTGACTTCTAACTATTCTTTTCTACAATAATGATTTTTTTTCAGGGTCCCATTGAAAAAATATCAGCCATGATTACTGCATAAACAGATATTTTCCCATTGTGTGTGTGTGTGTGTGTGTGTAAATGTTTTAAGATTTGGGGTATTTATACTAATGAAGATTTCACTCCATTCCTTAAAATTAATACTAGAGTTTCAATAGGTTGTGTTAGCTGCATCTAAAACATTCTGAAAAGTTCTGAGCGTTCTGTGAAAGTTATCTAAAAACCACACTTTCTCTTTAAATTTATTTTCTTTTAAAAATATATATGGGGCTATTTTGTTGCAGAAAGGAAGGTATTCTTAAATAGTACACTGCTGTGTGACCTCTTACATTATCATGCACATTCTGTCTCTTTAAAAACAGTCTCCTCTATTTGCCCTATTAATTGTTGATATGTTGCCATCCACGAGACAAAAATTAGAGCTGTAATTAAATAATCATGTGATGCTCCTTAGTGCCAGTGAGAGCAAACTCATTTTTCCAGGCCCTGATGGTCACTGATTATTGTATTACTACTGGCTTGCTTTACTTTTATTTATTTTTTTTTTCATGATTCTCTATTTGTGGATTACCTAACTACTGTCCTTCTTTTCAAAATTCAAGAAAGTAGAGAACATTCAGCCAGTTAATTGGCTAGACGTCCTCAGGGATGGAAGGTAGACATACCTTTTTTTTTTTTTTTTGCTTTTGGTCACCTGGTAGGTTCTTTGGGGAGGCTACATCAGTGGTGTGGTCGCCTGCCATTTAATTTACACTGGTGTTTTGGCTGAGATGGAGGCATATGGGGAATGCCAGGAGAATTACAAAAGGAGCTGGGTATTAAAATTCAGAAATGATTAAAATTGAAATAAAAGGATGCTGCTTCTTTGCCAGTACTCTGGCAGTCATAATGACACATAGAGATTAGTTTCCACCTTCATCTTTTCCTTCTTTCTCATTTCCTCTTGTTTATTGTTGACACATTTTCCTTATGTCTGTCTCCCGTCTCTGTATCTTTTTGCACCATTATGCATTCCTACTTCTCTGTCTTTCCTTAAGCATGGAGAAGCCTACTTAACCTTATTATAACAATAACAGAATAGGTTATTAATATTTAATATGCACATGATTAAAATTTCTCTCCCTTAAACATAGGTCAGCTGTATTATTATTAACCAGCATGTAATTTTTCATTTAAAATATTTTCATTCTGCCCTTGCTGTTTCTGAAATGTGGTCTACTTTAGTAGTGATTTAATACATAATGTTTAGAAAAACTGTGGTCGGCTAGTGAGAAAAGAACTTACCAGTCATGGATAATCAATTATGCATGAATTCAAATGTAACAGATGGAATCTGGTGAGTTAAAGTTTCTCTTTGCCTTAGTGGCTTTTTTTTTCTTTTTAATTTGTTTGTTTGACACCTGTCTCATATATAGATAAACATCTCATGTAGCAAGCATGTGAGTAATTTCCTTATATCTTTCTATTTTCTTTAAAGTGAAGTTGATTTTTTTAAATTAAATTTAAGGGCAGAGAATTTTTTATGTGGTCTTAAAGATTCTTTTCCATCACTTTATGGATACGGAACCTGATCCTGCCTGACTTGTGAGGGTTCACTCAGCTAGCTAATAGAGAAAGAGCAAGCCCCAAATCCAGGTTCTCTGCCTTTTCTCCACCACTTTTCCCACTAGGTCATTCATCTTCTTTTGTGGGAGTTGCCTGGTAATAGAGGTGCTACGCTAACTCTGGGTTTTAAAGAATATCTCATGAAAATTGGTTGACTTAGTTTTAAATTGTGAGATATTTTCTTGTATCATGCAAATAATATCTGTGAACATATATCATGTTATGCTGTATGTATATTATATATACATATATATTCATACTGAGATGTTGGCCAAACAATTGGATTTCTCTAGAGAATGCCCCAAGATTTGGTTTCTATCCTAACCTGTGGCAAATGCCAGCCACGAAGATGCCTTTACATTTGCAGTGTTGATCATTTTTAGTGACAAAACCCCTTGTGCAAAGTACACTAAAGAGTTATTTTTGAGAGCCTTATATCTTCATGGAGATATAAGCTTAATTTTAGTTGAATCTTGTGTGAATATGTAGTGTTTTTTCAGCTGTAGAAATAATACAATAATGGCTATTGTCCATCTTTAAAGCAATATAGTCTCAAAACATTTACAAGCTGGCCCCCCTCAAAATTTTTCATAAATATACTGTTTATTTCTCTCCAACTGTATTTAAATATACATATTTAAAATACAAATGAAAATAGTCTTTACATAATAAAAATAAATGATTAAAAAATAACCTCAAGGCTCACTTGTTCTGTTTTTAAAGCTATATACAGTAGCAGTATTTATCAACTTTTTGCTTCATATCAGCTGCAAATTTGCATATATATATATATAGTTCATGTTAGTTATTTAATGAATTAAATTCCACAGTAAACACACTAATAAAGAGGCAACTGGTTATGTTTAGCTACAGCTATACTGTGAAACTATTTTTTAGTATTTTACTTTTGTTTTCATATGTCATAAATATGTAATTTTCATTTGGCTTCACTATATTAATATATTTTAACCATGCATCAAAAAATGTATATGTAAGTATTAGCTTTCAATAAGATATAATTTATATATGAATTTTCAATACATTAAAAACATTAGCATTAATAGAAATGTCCCTAATAAATAATAAATATGGACTCAGTAAGACTAGATGATAGGAAACAGAATATAGGACAATATGTTATAGAAAAAGATGCTATTATAAATCATTGCGTGCAGATGTAAATACTTTATTCCTAAAAAGTGACTGAAAATTAAATTTGAAGACTTTTGGGCTTTTTATACCAAAATTATAGTTTTATTTAAAAATAGAATCTAAAGTCTTTATACAGATACATTTTATAAGTTATATTGACACATTTATATGATTGTCACACATCTATGGCTGGGCTGCATGTCAGTGTTCAACACTGTTTAGTACTGTTTAATTGGAAGGGTCTACTATTTCATGAGTATAGTTAATTTTTACTCATTTGGAAACCATCCAAAAAGAATTTTTGGGTTTACATACTCTTATTTGTCTTTCTTTAGGCTCCTTTCTCTCTTCTTTTGCAAAAATACAACAGTAGAGAATAAAATCCGAAAGGAGAACCATTTTGTGGCATCCTAAGTCCATCAAATTACCTACTTTGGGTGGGATCTTGGTCTCTAATTACCAATCCATGTTAATTATTCTTGGGTCAGGTATTCATCGTATGAATTAATTATCTAGCCCAGACTGGACTGTGGCTGTTGGCGAGTGAGGACAAAGCAGTGGAAGTTTGTGAGTGGGGATGGGTCTGTTCAGTATGTTGTAGCTCCTAGTTTTTCTACTTGGCATGATACTTTCATGATAATATATATCTGCCAAACTTAGGAATAGGCGAAAGATTGCTTTGCTTTAGTATTTTCATTTAAATTTTTTTTAAATTGGGGTAAAAGATATATAACAAAAAGTATGCCATTTTCAAAACTTTTAGTGCAGAGTTCAGCGGCACTAAGTATATTCACACTGTTGTGTAACCATCAACACAATCTATTTCCAGATCTTTCCCGCCATCCCAAATAGAATGTGCTTTACTTCTGAATCAACTTTTTCCTTACTTTAACAAATTGCAAGCATTAGAGTGGAATTTCATCTCACTGTCCAGGCATGATACAGTTGTTTCTGGTGGTAGCTTTTTTTCCTTTATGGACAATTCCTGTCCAGAGCCTTGTGGTGAGGGGTATGGCAGTATAATATCAGCAATTTCCTTTGGCTGATACTCTCCCCAAAGATCTGGACTAGGACTCGGGCCCATTGGAACCTCAAACTCTCTCTGCCTCCAATTACGCCAGGAAAGGTTAGCGATAACATTCACATCACTAAGGAGATTCAATTATGTCTTGGCTAAAAAGTTTGATTCGGAATGGTTGCTCTTTGACTTGGTTGCAATTAAAATCCCCTGAGCTTCCCGAGAGTACTGCATCACAGCTAGGGCTGTGATGACCTGTCATTGGCTCTTTAGCTTGGAGAGTGTGAATACTTTTAGTTCTGCTTAAGGGCAGTGACTTAGCCTGGAAATAAGTTGAACAGTTTTCAACTGTTCATGGAGAATCTCGCTCAAGGTTGAAGTGTTCTAGGAGAAAAATCATGCTTAACAATGTTGACAAAAGACAGAGGAAACTGGAATGGTCTTGGCTCCAGTAAATAATAGACTGGTTTTAGAACTTTACTTCCATGTGTAATTTTGTGGTTAGTTGCTTATGTCTGTGATGATAAATCATAGACCTGTACAGGATTTCTGGCACCCCAGTAAATCTCAAGTAAGTGACAAAATGCTAATTTATCATGGTTCCTCAAACACCATACCTTTGACAAATCAGTGATCTAATAACTTGTTCCCTTCCACTTTTTTGTTTTTTGTTTTTGTTTCTGTTTGAACTTAGTGGCTTGTCTGCACATATATCCCTTAAATTGTGGGTGAATCCTGGTACCTAGCACAGTCTTCACTTTTTCAAGTGACCTCAGGATTGGGTTAAAAGTTTCCCTTGAGGATGATCTAGCGGGTGTATTTGATTTTCTGTCTTGAAAATATTACCTAATCCAGTGGATGCCAAACTGGGCTGTACATTAGAATCACCTGGGAGCTCTAAGCAACCACATGCTTGGCCATTGCAATGGGGTGCGGTGTGGGCACAAGGATTAGTGAAGGAGCTGCTCAGGTGATGGTTAGGAGCCACTGAGCTAACTTCTGGTCTCAGCCCCTGGCTTTACTTTCTAAGATGGCAAGAATCTTCCTAAGACTTCTCAAAAAAGCTCACTCAAGCAATAATATATATCGTGGGTTATAAAAATAATAAAAATATTCCCCGTGACGGAAGGCACAGAGAGATACAGACATAAAAGCACATTCAAGGTGTTTACACACTTGCACTTTGGAGGGGCAGATGTGTAAATATAGAATGTCACACGGAATGACAGGGAGTATGATAGAGCACCAAGAAGGATGTAACAAACTGCTTGAGAAGGCTTTGGACAGAAGAGGTGCAGGCAAGCTGCATACTGAGGCTGTGACAGACGGGCAGTCCCAGATGAGAAGGAGGCAGAAGAGAAGGGCACTCCAGGAGCAGGTCAGGGGAAAATGAGGCAGCCTGGTGGTGACATCTACTCTAAAGGACTCAACAGCCATCACAGAAATCTTTTCCCTTCTCTATACAATTTTTGTATCTAAGCCTAGCTAGAGATACCAGTTATTAATATTGTGTCTTAAGCTTATGATCCATATTTACATCCAGAAAGGAAAAAGGTAGCTCTCAAAATTTTTTACCTAGTAAATTCTTGCTTTAAGAAAAAAAGGTACTGTTTCTGGGTAAAAGGCCCAGATGTTCTGTCACGTTCTAGAAGCCAACTACGATGGCTGTTCCTTTCCCTTGTCCAGCTCTCCCCAAACTAGCATCAATGTTGGCCTCTCTTTGTTCAGATTTCATAATGACCTTTGTCTATTAAGACCATGTCACAAATTACCAGTGGGTATTTACATCCACCCCAATGTAATTAGATAACAACTTTGATCACTATTAGTCTGGCTATAATGGAAACCCCACTTATTAGGGGGAAAAACCTCAAAGCCCCATATTTGGAGTTGCTTATCATTGCTCCTCTATCTCCCCTGAAACATATTCATGCTTTTTGCTATTATTTTTTTCAGTATGCTGTAATTTGGTATATGGATGCCCTCCCGGTTTGAGGAGGTACCTACATTAAAGTTTTCCGAAGAGCTATTTTTAATAGCAACTATGTTTATTTTGGGGGGGGTGGGGCGGTGTGGGAGTGAGGATGGGGAATGGCTCAATAGTTTTTTTTTAACTTCACCTATGAGCTATTTCAATACTTACGGAAAGCAGCATTTGGGGTCAATGTGTATTCTAGTCATATTGCAGGACCCTTTCAAATACAGACATGTCTAGGAAGTCGTCTTAAATTGTGTGCAGTGGCGCACAAGCCTCCTTGTGTGCCACTTTACAGAGCTATGGGCTATTCTAAGATGGAAAAGGATTGCAGTTTGTACATTATTAGAATGTCTAAAAGCCCTTCAGCACCTCTAAGACTCCTGAGCAGATCCTGGATTTACTTAGTAATCTTTTAGAGACGTTCACTAGATAAGTGCTGTCCAGTAGAACATTCTGCAATGGTGGAAGTATATAACCTACACTGCCCAACCACATGAGGTTATTAAACACTTAAGATGTGACTGAGGAACTCAATTGTAAATTATATTTAATTTCAATTAATTCAAATGATATGGCCACTTTCCCCCGTTACCTCCTCCTCACTTCTGCAATTCTCTAATAGGAATTGTCATTGCAGTTAGCAGTGGGAATTGGTTGCAAGTGACACTGAGCTTTCTGCTCTCATTTATTTATTCATAACATAAATACTGCAAGGACAGCCTGTGGATTCCCGGTTATGTGGGTCTGCTCTCAGAGGGCTTACAGTCTAGTATGGAAGATGTTTATTAAGCCAATAATTGTCCAGTGTGTTCATTTTGACTGTGACAACTGAAAAAAGAGAAATGCAAGAGGCTATGAGAGTATAGAATGGGGGCTATGCTTTTTTGTAAGATTAGTCAGTCATAAAGTATAATCAGAGTTTCATTTTTTCACTAAAACAAGAAAAGCATGAGACAGCTTCCCTTCCCCAAGTTCAAGGCTGGGTCAAGCTGGCTGCAGGACCTATGACTCTCAGAGTGGGGAAGCTAAGTGTGCCTTGCTGTGACCTCCGAAGATACTGGGTCTGTCTGATTAAGCTGCATGCATAAACAGACTGCAGACTTCTGAACTTGAGCAAATAGATTCTGTCCTAAACTGTGCAGTTGTGATGATGTCAGCCACAGATAAGATGTGAGAAGAAAGGTGCAAATGTTTACAGGATATTGCATTTCCTCTCTAGTGTATGTTTTGACAGAGTTGTTTGGGCTCCAGCCTCAGCTTTTTCCTTTCTGCTCTTAAAAATTTGTATTTGGTCTGTTCGAGAAATGATGTGGAAATCAGTCCTGACATCCCAGACAGACAAAATGAGGCACATGACAGCAAACCATATGGCTCAGATAGACATCCTTATATGGCCAACACAGACCATATTCCCAGAAATTCATATATGGAAAAACACCACCTGCAGCTCAAGCCAAAAAAACAAAGAGTTGACACGACAAAAAGAGCAATATGCTACGTAAATTGTGCTGCTTTAAAAGTGTAGAGCGATAGCCAACTGTATTTGAATTTAAAAAGATGGGAAAAAAATGTCCTTAGAAAGTGCTATGGTGGTAAGCATCGCTTTGCTAACACAGTCACTGGCGGAGTTGCCATATCTTAAAAGCGTTCAAATTCAAAATGCTTTCTCTGTTTATTACAAATGTATGTGCTATTCAGAACTCTGAATGTGTTTTAATGCTTTCAGATATCTGCCTGCATATTTATCTTAATATGGTGCCATCTGAAACATGCAGCAGTCCTTTCATTATCAAGTTTTAAAGAAAATCGTATATCTGTTACAATATTTTATCTTTGTTCCCCTCTTTGTAGCCTTTCTGAATGCCATCTCATGTGATAAAAAAATAGATGCACTCTGTTTTAACTGTACATCCACATGTTAAATAGTTCATGTATTTGACTTGCAGTATTTCATGTTCCTGAGTTTTACTATTTTGATATTTAGATTTATATAGTTTATTCTGTTCTAACTTTTCCCCAATATTTGCTTGCATCTTAATTGAATAATGCTTTTCCTCCTTGACAGTTTATCCTTACACATACTCAGGAAGGTGGCGTTTTTCTAATTACCTTTCTTTTTTTCTTTTAACCTGGGTTTACACTGACCCATGCCCAGTGGCTATAATGAGTATTCTAAGGGGTAGATAATTTATAATAATGAAGTTTAGCATTATACTATATGTCTTGAAGGGCATAAATCTCTTGTGTATCACTTATGTAATTTCTTATAATCATATATATAGTTCTGCAATAAAGGATGGGCTTGAGCAGAAATTATGTATATGTGATTAATAGATTCATAATTGTACTGTATCATCATTCTTTATAATAAAGTCATTATTAGATGCCTTTATCCTCATTTATTCTGTTTATCATTTTTCAAAGACCATGTCCATCCTTATTACACACTTTTATGTTTGGTGTTTGAGAATTAGTTTGTAATTCCCGGGTAAAAGATGCTATTCAAATTTAAAAATTAATATTTTAATTCCCATATTACATTAGTATTGGCCAGATCGTAAGTAGCCTAAGGCAATCAGAAGCTTTTTGTCTTATTTATTGTGTAAATGATGGAATAAACATATTTACTGTATTTTATTCTAATGTGTCTTAATATTGATATTTCCCATAACCCTTAAGTCTTTACCCAAATTTTGTTTTTGCTTAACAACTTTCTTTCCTCTTTTAAAAACATTCAACTTCAGGAGAAGTTAATGGATAATTTTTTTTACAAGCCTATAATTTTCCATAAATTTTTATGTTACTATTTTTGTAAATGTCTGCAGATTGACACTAGAATGCTCTGTCTCAACTTAAAAATGAAAAAGGCAGGTTTCAGAAAAACATGTCAGGCATTGCCAGTTTGAAGCAACTGTTAAAATACACATCTTGGAAATCCCTAACTTAACCTCTTATATTGCAAAGATCATTGTCCTTATCATTGGTTGCTATGTTTTTATTTGAAATATTTCCTTATTATATTTCTTATACTTTAATTAAAATAGGCTGCTCCATATTTCCCCATATTTCAACTTTTAAAATTGTGATCTCGTGTGGGTTTTGTCTTGTTTATGATGCTGTGTTCTATTATCACATGTTCTTTCTTTTGCTCAAGGCTTGGCTTTGTATGTGCCAAGATTCATGGTTGCCTTCCTCGATTTTGACTAACCTTTCCGGTTTGTGGGTGAAACTTGGGTGCCATTAGAGTGATCTATTTTCATAGTGTCTTTTCTAAACTCGTCCTCCCCAGGAGGCCATTATTTCCTATGCTTTATCTTCTGCTTTACCTTCTGCTTTTCTTAGATTTCTAATGTAAACAGTGTCTCTGAGTGTGTATTGGTAGCTTTAAAGAGCTTAATTTGCATCTTTTCCTCTTATCTCTGTACTTGTGCTAACTTGTTGCTTTGTGTGTGTGTAACAAAATGGTTATCTGACTGAATTTTCTCTCTTCCCTACTAGTGTACTCTGAAAAATAATTCTTACAACATTTGTATTTTTGCTTAATGATTTATTTCCTTCAGGAACTGAGATGTTAGTACTCAGAATTACACGATCAATAATCAACACTGCATCTCTATTTTGGGTGAGATAGTAATGTTCATAGGAATTATATGTGATAGATTATCTAAATAAGAGGATCATACTTTTGTGCTAATAACCATTTACCCAACTGGGTGACTTACCCTAGACGGCAGAGTATTTATTGCAACAACAGATGTATTTACCCACCCAAACTTTGTCGTTCGCCCGGTGTGAAATTAGTGTAACAATTGTGGCATCTTTACCTTTTTAATAAAAAGTCAGATCTGTATTCAGTGACCCAAATTTTTAACTCGGTCACTATGGGCCATGTATTTCTTCCTCCAACGTGTTCTATAGCTCAGAAGCGAGGGTGTTTTGAACCTACCTCTGACTTGTATAGGAAGCTCTTACGTTGTTTTAACGTTGGCTCTAGAAATAAACTATTGGATTCATCCCCTTTGAGGATAAATATTCGCGAGAGGGTTTAATATCCTTGCCTTCCTTCCTCAGCAAACGTTTCTTCTGCACCCTCCGCGCTTCTCGGGAGAGCTCTCCCGCCCGACTGTCCTTTCAGCCACCTCCTGAAGTCCCCCTACCTCAGTACTCTACAACTGTCACCTATGTGTCCGGGTCCTTCTCCCGCGGGATCCGTGCGCCCTCCCCGCCTCGCCTGTGCCTTGGGTGCCTGCCTGCGAAGCTCCCGACGTATTTCTTTTTGTGGCTTTTGTGGCATGTGGGTGGTTGATTAGCTTTCCCCCTGGCCCTCTCCTCCTCCACCCCCACCCCATCACTTTCATTCCCGCCCCCCCTTTTCCTGCGCCAGCCCTGCCCCTCCTCCCTCCCGGCTCACTCTCGCACACCTGCCCCTGCCGCCCGCGCGGCGCGCGCTCCCTCCCCGCCGCGGCGGCCGCTGCCAGGGAAGCCCCCTCTCCTCCTCCCCCTGCGCCCTCCCTGCTAGCCCTCGCGCAGCGCCCTGTTATTCTGGGTATTGTGTGTAATAAATGTCGGGCCGCCTCACTCTAATCAAGCTCATTACAAATTCTTGCGCGCCCGGGGCCGGAAATCGTGCGCTCCCCCCCCTCCCCTTCCCTCACTCATTCACTAGTTACTTGTCTTTCTGCTTTTTAACTCGCCGCCCCCGCCCCCTCCCCCGATCCCGGCCCTCCAGCCCGGGTTTTAATCCCCATCCCTTTTCCGCCTTCTCCTTGCACTCTGCCCCCCCCGCCCCCCCCCCGCCGCCTTCCTCCTCCACTCGGCACCCCCTTCCTCCTCCTCCCCCCCTCCTCCTCCGCCTCCGCCGCCGCCGCCGCCGCCGCCACTTTCTCGCTCGCTCCCTCTCCCCGGACGCGGCGGATGAGCCGGCCCCGCTGGGGAAGGGCTCGGGGCGGCGGCGGGCGGCCGGGAGGAGGCTGCGTGCTTGGGGCTGGGGCTGCGAGCGGGGTGATTTTGTATTAAAATGAGGAGGAGGAAGAAGAGGCAGCCACAGCGGCGGCGGCGGCGGCAGCAGCAGCGACAGCAGGAGCAGCGGCGTAGAGGGCTGCAGCCCGGGCGGACGCGCGGAGCCGAGCTGGGCACGGCGGCGGCGACAGCGGCAGCGGCCGGGATGAGTCAACTAATAATTTAATGGGGGCAGAGACGGCTGTGAGGGGGAGAGCGAGAGCGAGCGAGCGAGGGGGAGAGAGAGAGGAACAGCCCCGTCCGGGGACTCGCGCTCACACGCACACACACACAGAGACGCGCACACACACACCTCTCCCTGTGCCACCCAGCAACAACCGGCCTCGTCACAACAACAACAGCAACAGCCGCCCTCTAGCTTGCCCGGGGACCGAGCAGAAAGCCAGGGCGACTCCAGAGGACGCTTCCCACCCTTCTCTCTCATTTTGGGAAACTCCTCATCAGTTTTGTTGGGGTTTCTAGGTTTCTTCCCCCCCCCCCCCAAGTCCTAGTGCCATTGTGGTGCTCGTTGTTTACCTCGGACTCTGGCTGAGTGAGAGCCTGGCGACTTTTTGGGGGGGGAGGGGGCGGGGAGTTTGTCGCTGCTGAGGCGGTGGAGGTGGCTGGGGGTGCCTTCTGATTCTCCCCCCCCCCCCCGACCCTCTCTCTCTCCTTCAGTCACTCGGTTCCCCAGACGCTCGCAGCCCCGCGTCAATGGGCAGGGAGGGGGTCCTCGGGGCTGTTGTCAGAGAGGGCCGAATCAAAAGTGGCATTTTAGTGCCTTTTCGGGGCTTTTTTCGCGACCCTTTGCCCCCCTCCCTCGCTGTCCCCCGGTAGATGCCCTCGTTGAGGATGCGAGTCTGTGGGAAGAAAGTTTAAGGTTTGTTAATATTAGTCGCAATTGTTGGGGAGGGCGGTGGGGGCGACTGGAAGGGGAGCGAGGTGGCCTTCCCCTCGCTGCGTTCTCCGGGGTCACTGGAGAATAATATTGCAAGTGACAGCCAGAACTAGACTTTCTGTCCTTAAACCGAATAGCCCGAGCGAGCTGAGGAAGGGAGGAAAGCGAGGGGACCTTTTTTTTTCCTTCGTGGAGACCTTGCCCGCAGTGATTTTTTCTTTTCTTTTTAACAGAATCCTCAGTCATCACCTCGTCTCCCCATCTTCACCATAGTGTAGAGCTCATAACGGGTTTTGCTTTGTTTTTACGATTCTTCCCCCAACGAATCACTTGTCAGATCAATTTTATCTTCGCCCTCCTCCCTACTCCCCACTCTCCCCTCCTCCCCCATCGAAAACCCTGTTCTCTGAGGTTAGACGTTTTACAAACCATATATGTTGTTTTTCGAATTGTAATTTTTTTTAACACTCCCTCCAACCCCCATGGCTTCTCTTCTAAACGTTTAGTTCTGCCCTTCCCCTGCTTCGAGGGGCGGGGGTAGGGGAAGAGAAAATAATACAATTTCAGGGGAAGTCGCCTTCAGGTCTGCTGCTTTATACAGATATATAGATATATATATATAATTTTAAAAAAGGACAGAAAACATCAGTCTTGAACTTCTCTTCAAGAACCCGGGCTGCAAAGGAAATCTCCTTTGTTTTTGTTATTTATATGCTGTCAAGTTTTGAAGTGGTGAGTTTCAGGTCGGTTTTGCTAATTTCACTCAGTAAAACTGCAGTGTTTCTGTTTCTAGATAGTACTTTGCTTCTTTGTCTCTTTAAAAGGTCACAGTGAAAGCTTGGCCTGGATCGTGCCGGCCATATGGAATGGATAAGGGCACAGTCTTTTAAAATGTGATTATGGGGTTCTGTGGGGCAAGAGAGGCCATTTAGCAAGGAACTCGTTGAAAAGGACCCCACATTACAAAAAAATAGGTTCTTGGAACCGGAATTTCGTGCTTTTCTTTTTCTTTTTAAGGGGAAATAATTACTCTGTCTGAGTTCACTACTTTATTCTGTTATTATCACATGTGGACTTAGTTTATGGACAGGGAAATGGGATTTTGAGGAAGTAGCCTGCTTTCTGTGTGCCAACCAGACGTTACAAGAAAATGGATTTTAAAATGTGTAACTCAAAAGAAACTCTTCAGCCGGGCATCTGTAGAGACCATAGTTAGTTCCTGTGCTGTTAGCCCAGCAGGCCCAGTAGAGACTGCTCTTTGCAATTCCAAACTGAGGTTTGATGAACTTTAGCCTTGGGCATAGAGTTTAAATGAGTAAATTGGGTGTTTTATGTGCATGTAATTTTGCTTTGTAATGTAAAGCTTTTTACAAGATGACTGAGTGTTTAATAGATGCTTATAGGTGGGTATTGGAAGGATAATTTTGCATGACCTGTATGATGTTTTGATTGTTGATACATTAACTAAATTATCATCTATCAGTTTCACTAGCTGTATAGTTTATAATGCTGCTAAGCCTCATAACTACTTAATATGTTTTGTAGCATTAACTTTGATGCTGTTGTCTACTTTTTTTTTCTTCTTTCTTAAATTGCCCCATGGGTTATATTCTTTTCAAATCAGGTTTTAAAATTCATTTTCTGCTCTAGGGTAAGGCAACCAATTTTAGAAAAAGCAGCCCTGTATTTTAATCCACATGCAACATTATAAAGAGTGTTTTGAATAAGTTAATAATCATTGCTGTCTAATTTTGGCATTAGTTTAATGTAATGGAGAAGAGTAATCTTGATAAAAAGTGGTTAAAAGAGGCACATTTATTGTTAATGAACCTCATAACCAAAAACAGATGGGACCTCGATCAACGGTAAACCTTTAGTTCTCTGCGTGCCACCCTGGAGTACAAGGATAAATAGCCATTATTTCTCAAACTTTAGAGTTCTTCAATTGGCATTCATAAGGTTGTTTTTAAGCTTACAAATTACCATTGCTCCCTCCTTTCCATTCACCTCTTTTCTTGATTATAATGGACAAAGTAATCTATGGTTAAACAAGAAAAACATGCTTATAGAAAAGCCATACTAATATAAGCTGGAACTGGATCTGAATAGCTTCTCCAGTATAATAATTTTTTTTTTTTAAGTAGAAGAGATGTCAAATTAGTAGACAGCTGGGAGAAAGTAGTAATTATCATATTCTATCTGATTTTTCTAAATGTGATGCCCTCTGCTTTAGTACTGGAAAGCCCAATAATACATCAAGTACTATGAAAGTTCATAAAATAATTCCACTCACCTGCTCTTATCAATTCTAGGTAAAACTGGTTTTTTTTTAGAAGGGACTTGCCTATTGTACTCATTGCTTTATCATACCATATGAAAATTGATGTCCATTGTATAAGTGGAAATATCTACTTTTTGAAGTTAATCAAAACATTGACTTCATTGCATACTGAGATTATTATTGAAAACTGATGATTGTGTTTTATCAAAATCATGAAGATTTTTTTAAAAAGCCAGTTGGGCACTGAATCTAATGCTTATATCACAAAATGTTTTCAATATTTTTGCTATTTCAATTAACAGCATTCTGTTACTAATGTACTCCTATACACTAATTCTAAAACGTGAGATGTGATGTTTCAGTACTTGGGGTATTTGAAGAACTCTTCCACTAATATCCATTGCTTAAGGGCTGAAATGATCCAATCACATGTTTGAGCCAAGGACAGTAGACCTTTAACAGGTCACATAACTCTTGAAACTGTGACAGTAGAAAACTTTTTCTATAAATTAACTTATAAAGCCAATGGGCATTTTTAAAAATTAAATATTTGCTACATTCTTTTGAGGTGGTGTGTGTGTGTGTGTGTGTGTGTGTGTGTATTTTCCCCCCCTCATAAAGATATATATATACAACAGATTTGACAAATATTTTGGACTGCGATAATTTTTAATCCTTGATTAAAGTGTTGTTCTTTTGTTCTGTAATAAGTTTCTGATTTTTAAAAATAGGACTATATAAATATAATTTTTCTTTCTGGCTATACTTGGCAATGATTCTTGTTTTAAAAATAAGGCTATTTCCGTCCACTTAGTTCTGTTGGTAGGTGACAAATGACTTTTTATACACATGTGTTGGTACAGTCCTCACAAATTATTCAGTTAACTTGGACATGTAATGCTGCTATCTAGAAATATAGTAACATCTGCATTATATTAAATAGCTGAGGAATCTTACAAATATCTTTTATTTGTGAAGAGAGATATCTAGGGGTAAAACATTTACATGATATGTGTATATAAATAGAGAAAGAGAGACCCCAACCCACCCAATTCTAACATCATCTTCTTTTTAAATTCTGGCAGGTGATCTTTAGAGGGTAGCTGAGTATGGATCACTTGAACGAGGCAACTCAGGGGAAAGAACATTCAGAAATGTCTAACAATGTGAGCGATCCGAAGGGTCCACCAGCCAAGATTGCCCGCCTGGAGCAGAACGGGAGCCCACTAGGAAGAGGAAGGCTTGGGAGTACAGGTGGAAAAATGCAGGGAGTGCCTTTAAAACACTCGGGCCATCTGATGAAAACCAACCTTAGGAAAGGTAAATACTTTGGAGCCAAATCCTGGAAAACTGTGAGCCCTGCGTTTTCCCAAGGCCACTTTGTGTGGGGGTGGAGAGGCAGAACATGTCTTATCTTTTCCTTCATTCTCTTTCTGTTCTGACAGTAGTTCATTCCTGTCTGCAAAGTCAGTCACATTTTGAAAGTGGAGGCTCTGTATTGGTGTGGAGCATCTTACTCAACTACTGTAGACTGGAGTCACTGGACATTCAGGATGATGAGGACTGAATTCGGTGTATGGTCTTTAGCTGCGCATGGCTTCCATTGATAAGTTGCTATTGTAGTAAGTAGAGGATATATAGGTGGCTATTTTTTAAAACTCAGCCGGGTTAAGAGTAAGTGACTTAAATGGTTTGAGTATCATTCTAGCTTTTTCATAAGATTACTAGTTTTAAAAGGCAGTTTTTCAGAAGTCATGGAAATCTTCTGTGATATGATGTAAAAGTTTTGTGATGTCATTTTTGTGGTTTGGTTTCTTAGGAGCAAATGTATTATTTAGCAGTGAAAACCTGATGATTCTGGTTTTTTATTTTTGCTATAATTGGCCATATATATTTTTGATAGAGGAAGGGCAGGTTTAGGCGAGTTTATAAGGGGAGGACGTGTAAGTGTAACTCCTTTCTACCAATTTTATAGGAAATTGATGGACTTGAATAACTGGCTGTGTTCAGCACTGTTGTTTATGTAAAGAAGCGCCTGTGCTGGTTATAATGTGTGTGCCTCATAACGGTCTTTATTTCGTCTCTGAATAAATGTGTATAGGATTCAGATTTTCCTTACATTTGCTAAGCAAAAGCTAAAAATGCCATCTTTTAGCAACCAAGAATATTAAGTAGATAAAGTTAGAAGGCAGAGGAATTTCATTGTGTTTGATGCATAACATTTATCATACAATCATTTATTTTTCCTTGGTTTGGCGAAAACAAAGAATATATTGATCCTGAAATGAACAGACACAGCAGTCCGTATTGTTAGATCTTTATCTATTAAAAATGGAGAAACAGCACTTCAGCAAATTCTTTGGCCTCTACTCATGATTACCCTATTTATTGATTGTTTGCCAAGAATGTATGCATCTTAAGAAAGCCAGGGTAAGAGCATTAAAAATATAATTTATTACGGCTTTTCAAACAGAGTGCATTAATATTGTACTGTGAAGCACGAGGGCTCTATAAAAAAGGCTTTCTGACGCCTGCAAACATATAAGTTCCATAAATTCCTAAATAGGAGATTTCAGCTGTCTCTGGTATTATGTGATATTTGCACAGCAAACTTTAATGCCAGGACAGTTTTAGACAAGGATTCTACAGACTTCACTGCTCCTTACGGCAGACGTGCTGTTTACACAGGCTCATAAACCTTCAGCAAAAGCTTCTAAGACTGCCTCCAGGTTTAAATCATGTGGTATTTTTAGCATTCAGCAGTGACCGGTGCACTCCCCCCTTTTAATGCTGGAAGGTTATGAAGTTGCTGCACTTGGAAGTCTCGCCAAACACTAGCACAAATAATTAGACAGTTCAGGGAAGGCTCCTGTTCAGCATTACTCCCAATATTTCAGGAGGGTGACCGTGACAGTTGGCTGGAAGATTTAGTAGTTGGATTTGTAATTAAATGATACTATTGTCACTTTATCAATAGCCACCTTAATTATCTACAGGGTACCTCTAAAATAAAGTTGAAAATGTATCCAATGTATTTCTCCAATAATTTGAGAAGCCTGAACTTATTTCATAGGTCTGAGTGACAGCACATAGGAGAACAGGTCTGTATCCTATAAGAGGAAAAATCAATGCGTATGTTTTTGTTGTACTAACCTAACTCTTTGAAGACATCAGGGCAGGGGGAGGAGAAACCAAAGTACAGTAATTTCACTTCCTGCTCAAATGATTTTTTTTTTCTCTCTTAAAGCATTGCATTGATAGTGACTTATTTTCAAAACAGTTTAATTGTAGAAGGTCCTCTGCTTATTTCAAACAAAATTACTAAAGCTTTTTCGTGGTGGTGCTTTTTTTATTTAATCTTATTTTTTTTTTTTTGCATGGGTTCTGTTTGACAGGTGCTAGATAAAAATTGTGGCTAAGATGAGAAAGCACTACTTAAAAAAAGGGGGGGGGTTGAATGTTTGTATGTATTTGTTTAGGAGATTTTGCCAAAGTACCTTCAAGCCAAGAAAGAAATCACCAGTCTGCATATTGCTATTTTTGCTGTGGTCTCTCCAAGTCGTCTTCTGATCCCTGACGGCTTCTCTCTCTAGTATAAAACAGCTGAATGAATGACAAGAATATTGGCAAGCTCTAGGGCTTGTTTTTCTTGCCTAGCCTATTGGGTACCTCCAAATGAGTTTGTGAGCTTTTCTAAGGAAACCTGAAGGATTTGTTTTGTTTTTTCTTTTCCTCTCCCCCCCACCCCCCACCCCGAGCTAGAATCTCTTGAACAGTTCAATAAAGCTCTGGTGAAGATGCACATGTAGAAAAATGTAGCTGTTTTATTGCCAGCTTTTGTTCACAGAGTAGAGCATTTTTAAAGGGCATGTCTGGTGTCAGTAGAAATTCCTGATTTTTTTTTTTTTTTTTTTTTAGATCTGGTTGGCATGCATTGGACATCTGCAGAAGTTGGTAGGATTCTGAGAGTCCAGAGGGCAGAGCTTATAGAAGCATTAATGTTCTAGGACTAATTGAGGATCCTGGGTGCCCCGTTAAAGTAACCCTTGTCATCATTTATGCTAAAGATGATGACCCTCTTGGCAGTTTGCCACAGTACAGTTCAGATGCATCTGCTTTTAACCCTTTTCTGTTTATCACTGGAAGTCTGACGGTGTGCTGCATAGATAGATACCTTGAGCACCACACCGTTCCGTGATTTCAGGTTCTGGAAGCCTCTTCTGACACCGGGCTGGCCTGTGCCTCTTAATCATCTGGCTACGGAAGTTATGACATTGGATTAAAGTAAATAATGGGAGAACATCAAACCTATACAGATTTTTTGTTTGTTTGTTTGTTTTTTAGCCTAATATGTCCTGATGAGGCCAGTTTTTTTTTTTTTTTTTCTTTTCTCGATCTCATTTTTTATCCCATTTACTGTAACAAAGATTGTTCCTTTTAAAGACATCTGGTCACTGTGGTATGTTTTTAGTCAGGTAGATTAGATGGGTAGCCAGAAAACGCTTATTTATCTACCTTCTGCATAGATTGAAATCATATATTTTGAGCATCAGTTTGGTTACATGTTGTGTTTCTTCTATGGGGGTGTTGAAGCGAAATCTTTAAAAGGGAAGAAAAATGCTAATAATTTCATAGTCAAAGATAACCTGTTTGGACACAAACAGGAAAAGTTGCATATTAACAAAAGCCTGTAGGAGGCATGAAGTTGGTTCTTCCGAAGACAACTGGAGTGCATTAGGTCTGCTCCCTGGGCACCATTCACATCAGCCAAAACACTTCTCTCTCTCCCTCTCTCTCTCTCTCTCTCCCTCTATCTCTCGTCAGCATCCCTGTTTGATCCGAAAGGTAATTCTGCGTTAACTAATTTTAACTCAAGCAGAGCCCAGGTCACTGTAGGACCAAGTGCACATTCAACTTAAATACTATTTCTCTTACAACTTTAAAAAGGGAGAGATTGTCCACGTTTGTGTGCACGTGCCTGTGTGTCTGTGCCCTGCCTGCCTTGGAAACCGTCTCTCCCCTTCTCTCACTTCTGAAGATTTATTTTCATGGCTTCATTTTTCCTTTCCCAGGCTGTATCTCTAAAGATGGTCGGTTTGCACCTCTTTTTTTCTCTCTCTCTCTTTCTCTGACTTTGATAGGAACCATGCTACCAGTTTTTTGCGTGGTGGAACATTATGAAAACGCCATTGAATATGATTGCAAGGAGGAGCATGCGGAATTTGTGTTGGTGAGAAAGGATATGCTTTTCAACCAGCTGATAGAAATGGCATTGCTGTCTCTGGGTTATTCGCATAGCTCTGCTGCCCAGGCCAAAGGTAAATAATGCGTAAGTGGGGCTGGAAAAATTGCTTGGCATCCTTTGTTTACCTTGCAGAGAAAGCACCGAATATCTTTATTCAAAGAACTATAGCCTGCATAGAGCATGGCTTTCCTTAAAGACTGTGACTTTAAAAAATAGGCTTAATTCAGTTTGGTTTAGTTAACACACATTTTGCTCATGTGGAATGTCGAGGTAGATTTTTTTTTAAATTACTTCAGCTGAATCATTAGTATGCTTATTGACCTTAATAATCTGCTCCACTGAGGACCCACAAGGAAGTGAGGAGCGTATTTGAGCAGATGGACTGTTGAGAGTCAATTTGCATTTATGACTGAATATCTAGTTCTGTTTCTTTTATTCTGTTTCTGATGGTTTTATGGGCTGTAAAGTATTTTTCAATGCTGATTCCCTTTGCCATAGAGAATCTTATCTAAATCGTAAAGCCATTGAGAACTGGTTCAGCTATGTCTTATTGGAACTTCCTGCAAGTTAGGAAAACATGGGCTGTGCATAGGTTTTTATTGATGGGGTTTGATTTCCAAAATAATAAACAACCCTACAGCCATTTAAACATAATTTCACAATTTGGAAAGCTAAGCTGTGAATATTTTCATTGACCTGCTTTTTGGAGAGAAGGGAATCATTCAAACAGAAATATACAATATTGCTTGTGGTGGGGTCCATGAAAGAAGAAAACAAAACAAAACAAAAACACCCTCCTAATATATTATCTGATGGCTAAAATACTTTGGGATTTATTCTCTTTATCTGGCATAGGGCTAATCCAGGTGGGAAAGTGGAATCCAGTCCCGCTGTCTTACGTGACAGATGCCCCTGATGCCACGGTTGCAGATATGCTTCAAGACGTGTATCACGTGGTCACACTGAAAATTCAGTTACACAGGTGAGTCAGGGCCGCATGCCAGGCCAAAACGTTTTGTTTACCTGATCTTCTGAAATCAAGCATCTCTGGTCAACCTTTAATTGTTTATTCCCTTCCTGTTCCAGAAGGGTTCATTGAAACTGATTGTGCTACCTTAGCCCTTCTGGTTTATTTTTCTGACTTCAGTGTAAAATTTAAAATCAACCCCCCCACCCCACCCCCACCCCCAACTAAATGTGTAGGTTTGTGTAGGTTTTTGCCGGTTATCAAAAGACAAGACTTTTTATATTTAGTCAATTAAATGATGCATTACAAGAAGGCATTTTACATAAAGTTTACTTAAGAGAAAAATATTTTTGCATATCATGAACAGTGCCATCTGTGTACATTTTGTGAAAGAATGCCTTATTCGCTAATGCCTCGATCTTATTTATTTATATACTTTTTTTTTTTTTTACCATTTTAATTTCGTATGAACAGAGTCAGGAAGGGAAGAATGGTTAATACGTTAATGCTGTTCCTGATGGCTCGTGAGAAAGCAGCACACCTTAAATTGTCTTCCCAAGCGCATCAGAGCAGGAAGGTAGAAGTAACATGAAAAAATAGCCACCACAGGCAGCTGATGTATAATTCATGCATCGATACAGCAGATGTGTTGTATAAAGTAATTAACTAATCGGAACAATCAGGAGACCGAGAGCAATCTCCAGATGCATCTGTTTGATGCGCAAAATGAAATCTGTCTGTCTTAAAGGAATGTTTTGCAGCGGGATGCAATCTTATAATAATCCCCCTTTCTAATCTGTGTCTCAAATAGTTGCCCCAAACTCGAAGACTTGCCCCCCGAGCAATGGTCGCACACCACAGTAAGGAATGCTCTGAAGGACTTGCTGAAAGATATGAATCAGAGTTCGTTGGCCAAGGAGTGCCCCCTTTCACAGGTACTTAGCATAGCATGTGATAAATAATAAAGCATCACGGGCCAGCCCTGATTTGAGGTGTAATGGGCCTCCGTAGTCTAAAGCAACTGGTTAATCTGAAGGAAGAATTGGCCATATAGTTGCAAAGTGGCTTGACCGCTGGTGGACTTTAAAAAAATACACCTGATTCATTCTGAACAGAGCCTCTACATTTTTTTTTCTCCTTTGGGAAGGGAGTGAAGGAAAAACAGCTCAGTGGAAGAACCGTGCTAGCTTGTTTTTCGCTTCCTCTTCCGAGTGCTCTGAGCCATGGGCGCTACATTCTCCTGGGTGCCCTTGTTTAAGGAGCAGTAAAGGTGGATTGACTTCCAGGAGCCTTCAGCGAGTGGCGTTGTGTTCATGTGGACAAGTTCGTCATGCTGCCTGAATGAAATAAGAGTTCATTGCAAAATATATATATATATATATATATATATATATATATATATATTTAAAAATAAAGAGCATTTTGTAAAAATAATTGTAAAAGTAAGGATAGAAATCTCATTCTTGTAACTAAACGTTGAGTAGTTCGTGTTCATTAGGACATTTCTCACTAGTTTTGGGGCACTGGTTTACCACTTCTTTTCCTCCTCTGAGATAGATGCCTGTTATGCTTTCAGGGTTTTTTGAAATGCAACAAAGGTTTATTATTATTGTGCTTGATTTTTTAAGAATGAATTTTGATGGAGAGCTACTGAAACTGTAGCTAAAGACTACCCCTGTTTCTAAATGTAAAACCAAACATCAATTTTAATTGTGTTCAGCTAATTTCAGATTAAAAATAATAATAAGCAGGGGTGCTATGAACCTGCTTTTCATGGTCTGCCTGTGTGGTCACTACAGAAATGTGTTAGAACGCCATCTCTCAGTGCCCAGACGCAGTGGGAGGTCATTTCATGATAGAGTATTATATAATGGAGGTGCTGACCTCACGAGATTCTTAAGTTTTTCTTTTCATTCAAGTTTGAAACGTAACTCTGAGTGTTCAGTCTGTCGGTCACTTGAACTTGAACCGTAAGACTACTTCTGCAACTGAGATAGTCTTAGAATGTTTCTCATGTGATGCTCGTGAAGATACTGGGGACCTCTGGAGGCAAGCTTGCGGGCTTTTGTGCTTCTCGTCATGGAAACTCCGTGCCTTTTGAGTTTGCTGCGTTACAGGTCCTCGGCTTTACCTCGAAGTTTGTTAGCAGTGACAGGAGTGAAGCAAACGAATTAAGTTTAGAGTTCATGACGGCTTTCTATATTCTTTTAAGGGGAGCTAGAGCCACCGCTAAAGATATTCTCTGTATTGTTGTCATTTTCTTGAAGTTTTGAACACTCTTTGTCATTTCAGTTCATCTTCTAGCCTTCCCCTCTCACCTTTGGAGTAGAAAGGATGTGAATTTAGACCCATCCAATAAAGTAATTTAAATTAATTAAACACAGTTAAATCAATAGCATCATATAATGAAGTCGGCGACTCTTACCTTTGGGACTTTGGGTTTTGCAGACAACTCCAGATAACATGTCACTTGGTTACTAGCATTTGAAAATTTGAAATGTCTAGAGATAAACTTCCTTTTTTAAAAAATTTAGAGTTAAAATATGTAGAAACATCCAGAATAGGAATCTCATGTACCTTCTTGTCACTAAGTGTCCCACTGATTTTGGAAGTAAATCCAGGCGAAGATTTAACACATGTACTGTGAGCTGGAGAAGAGGCTGCTGGTACAAGTATTTATCGATATAGGCAGTGAGAACGAATTGTTAAATGACATCAGCATCCAGCCAATAAACTCCACCTCACTGTAGCTTATAAATATAATTGTGAGTGTACTTAATGTTATCATGGGAAATGAATTGAATACAGGAGATTATAACATTAAAATGAATGACAAAATGAAATTCGGGACTTGGTTTTGGAGTTACACGTTGGTGAATTTCTGGAGAGAGGCCTTTGGAAGAACACTCCTCCTTGTGTATCTGGAGGCTTCGCCGTAATTGTTCAGTGGTGAAACTAGGCTATAACTTGGCCATCAGTTGTAGTTAAAGCCCTATTTTTAAAAAAAAAAAAATCTTTTGAAAAAAATATGCATCATTTAGTGGTGGCAGCAAATATAAGAAATTAATTTAATACTTAATAATATAAGAAAAGTGCAACCTGTTCTCTAAATAAGGAACTTATCTTATATTCTGTTACATCATTATCCTTTCTCTAGAATAAATTTTATGAATCTGATCCTCAGTTCAGAATGTTTAATAATGAACTATTTTCCATTTCTTCTTTATTTTTTTTTCTGTTGTGTTATTAAAGACGAGAAATGCAGGCCCTTGAGGCTTAAGCCCAAAATTTATGCTGAGCTTGGCAAAACTGCTCTTTCTTTCTCCTGTGGGTAAGATTTGGTGATGAAGATGCTTTGATGAAAAATGCCTAGCAAATAAATATTGTCTCCATCGTGTACTAAATGGTACCTAACACCAAGAAATCCTAAGTGTTTACCCCCTGTGGAGTTTTGATTCATTTACTTAAGAACTTTCAGCATGCAACAGCAGTGTTCACATATTGATGTACATTAATAAGAGTTTTGTTTAATATAAAATACCCTAGTTGTAGCTTATGGCTGCAGGATCCCTTACTATTTGATTTAGCAGAATGTCCACCCTACGGGCAATAGAGTCCCTTTACAGAGTTGAGGCCAGGAAGGAATGGGCAGACAGCAGGGATTTGCCTTGTGCTGTCAGACAAGCCTGGCCTCCAGTGCTCCTGGGAGGAGTGCCCCGCACTTGCTAAGCGGATGTCCAATTTGAACTTTGGATCACAGAACTAGAAGGTGTTGCTTTCTTAGACACTTCCTTGGACAGGTGAAGGAGCCAGTGTCCCTAGAGATTCAAGTCTAAATGCTGGTAGGTGACTGACCCCAAATGTCCTTTCCCAATGATAAATTTTAAAGTGCTGATGTTAAAATGAGTATTTATGTTTTCGTGCGGTAGTGTTTTCTTTGATAATATTTGCAGTTTTCTCTGGCTGCAGAAGTTCCATAAGAATGCATGTGGTTTGATGTATATAACTCATACCTCTCTTTATTTCTAGTCCTGCTTTCTGATCATAAATCTGCCCAAATAAATTGACATCCATTTATTAAGTTTGGTACCACATGTTTATTTTTGTAAAAGGTTCTAAGCCATAAGAAATGCCTAGCTTGTTATAGATCTGAGTGTAAGGTGGAGTGTTGTGCTGTTACTCTGGCTTTTTTGGGTGGATATGGCTAGATAAGTTGAATGTTGTGTTCTGAACTGCCAGTAATGGAGGTAATGCAGTCTTACTCAGGGACAAGAAGCCTGTGGTCCTGAGAACTTTGAGAGTATGGATTTGGGAGGTAAATTAGGAGTTAAAAAAAAAACAAAACAGCCTGACCTGTGGTGGTGCAGTGGATAAAGCGTCGACCTGGAAATGCTGAGGTCGCTGGTTCGAAACCCTGGGCTTGCCTGGTCAAGGCACATATGGGAGTTGATGCTTCCAGCTCCTCCTCACCTTCTATTCTCTCTCTCCCTCTCTGTTTCTCTCTCCCTTTCTCTCTCCTCTCTAAAAAATGAATAAATAAAATTTTAAAAAAAAAACAAACAAAACATTTTGACTTACAATAGAACATTTCATTTTGATTTTAGTTTCCTTGAAGTTTTAAAAACTGAATTGAAATACTGAATAAATAAATATATATATATATATATATATACATACACACACACACACATACACACACACACACACACACATTCAATACAAGGAGAGATTTGTTTAGTTGAAAGTACCTTAAGTAAAAAGTCAGTTATTACTTCTACCAGCCTAATGTCTTCCTTCTGAAAATGTCAACTCGAATATTTCCGAGAGAGTTTAATCTGATATGGGAGTCTTTACCCCCACACCCAACACACACATGTGCACACACACACTCACACATCACAGCTTCCACATTTTTAAGGCACTGGATTGTTTCCTGTCTCTCACCTGGGGTAAAATAGCTTCATGCCCAAGTCCTACATAGAATAAATGGGGATTGTCATTTTTATTTTCAAGTAGCAAAAGCTATATAAAATGAATTTAAATTTGAAAATTCCGTTTAAATCTTATTGAGAAAAGTGATTTTTTTTTTTTGGTTTCTCTTTTCCTGCCAGGATCTCAGGATTGAGTATGTGTTAGATTTGTTAGTACATATTGGCAAACAGATGAAAAAGGAAACAGCCCTGCCCTCCTGAAGCTTACTTAGCATTGAACTATGCTGCGTCTCTGCGACGTGACAGTCGGTACTGCAGACATTTACTGAATCTCTGCGTTCAGTTGATTTGCAGTCTGTATTTTACATAACGCTGGAGCAACCATTTAAAAAACCTGATCCATTGTGTATTTTTAACTGCAGTTTGTGTATTTTTTTCCTCATAATTTTTAAACTGAAGTTGACAGTTAAAATTTTTTTTTTGGCAAACATTGATAAATCACATGATCTCAAAGGAGTATGCAGCCTTTGTATTCATATATTTCATGTGAGAACCTAACCTGTGACACTTATCCCCATAGTTAACGTACTTCAGAAACACCTATCGACAGGCTGCTGTTGGATAGGAGACTCTTATTTCCAAGGTAATAATAAGGATGACACATCTTAGTAGTTGTAGGAATAATACACTGCTCACAAAACTTAGGGGATATTTCAGAATGAATGTGAAGCGATAAAAAAAGAAGCATCTGATTTTCTTTTTTATTAAACAAGAACATCAGAAAAGCAAAGGACAAGTCAAAGAAAGTTGTTCATTATGCAAATGAGATGCAAACCCAACTTTTATTTCATTGGTGAAAACGCACTATGCAAAAGGCGGAAAGGACTGGGGTATTGGCATGTTCCCTGATCCCTTCATTTCTGTGAGCCCTTTGGTTAACTTTCATGGAGTGCTTTTGATGCATCAAGAACGCTTCTGCGCCCCCCCCCCCCACTGTTAGTTTTATATTCCCGCTTTCAGTTCAGGAACCTGAGGCCTGAGATGTTGAATGAGTGCCCAGGGTTATGTTGCCAGGACGAGGAAAGCATTCATACCTGGAGCCTGTGAGCTTAACCAGGCATCCTTCTTGGTCACACAGATAGTAAAGGACTCTTATTTATTTATTTATTTATTTATTTATTTATTTAAAGGATTTCTCCCAAATAATGTGATGTTTTATAAAATACTTAAGATTTCTTTGAAGTACCGATAACTACTTTTCCACCGTTTTCCAGCTGTGTTTATTATTCTCACCGTTGAAATTTTTATTTAACACGTGTCTTTGTGTCTTTGATTTTGTTGTTTGTACATCAGCTTGCTTTGTATTTTTCTGAAGCTGGAAACTGGGAGAGACAGTCAGACAGACTCCCACATGCGCCCGACCGGGATCCACCCGGCAGGCCCACCAGGGGGGGCTGCTCTGCCCCCCCCTGGGGCGTTGCTCTGCCAGGACCAGAGCCACTCTAGCGCCTGGGGCAGAGGCCAAGGAGCCATCCCCAGCGCCCAGGCCATCTTTGCTCCAATGGAGCCTTGGCTGCAGGAGGGGCAGAGAGAGACAGAGAGGAAGGAGGGGGGGGTGGAGAAGCAGATGGGCGCTTCTCCTATGTGCCCTGGCTAGGAATCGAACCCGGGTCCCCCGCACGCCAGGCTGCAGCTTGCTTTAAAAGTACCAGCATCTCACAGCCCTAATTTCAAGCGTGATAGAGTGATTTAAACCACAGGCACCGACTTCGTGAATAATCTGGTATTTGGGAGGTTCCAGAAGGTTTTCCTGGAACTGCGCCGGGCGGTCACTCTTCTCCCCCCTCCTCACATCCATCTTGGTTAGTGGGTATAACTGAGCTAAAATCCCTTTGTTTTGAAGCCCTAGAAAATATCAGGCATTTCACTGGAAACAGTGGGCAGTTCTCAGTCTCTTTGAAAGTGTAGACTGTGTAGACCCTGGTCATCCAATGACCTGATAGGATGGATGAAGGTGTAGCTAGCAGCTCCATTTAAAAGACAGAATTCCCCAGTTGAGAGGAATGCTTATAGGACTTTGTACTTGCCCCTTCCTAGTATATATAAATCTTGTTAATTACCATGTATTTTGGGAGAATATCTGTATTGTTACCTTTTTTACAATTACAAAACTGTTCCCAGTCCTCACCCTATTGACCATGGGAAGCCTCGTTTTATCAGCTTGACCACGCTCTGAAGCGCTTGATCCTAATTGGATTTTATTACCACTTTCAGCAATTGTATTAATGGCAAGATCCACGATGGAAATGGTAAACCAGTTGTACATGGGTCACTAATTGTATGCATTGCTAAACTTCCACCAAATAATTTTTTATGCCCCCTCTTTTGAACCCATTTCTATTTTATTTTAGTTACTCGTTTCTGACGGTGAGATACCTGTTCAGTGTTAATATTGGAAGATACAGAATCTACTTTAGAAGTGTCCTCTAAATTGCAGGCTTTACGTTTTCAATCTCATTTTCAGCTGGTTTAGATACATAAAGATTTTACTGTAGCTTGATGTTAGCTCTCTGTAACCTTTCAGAAATATTAATCAAAAAAAGCTGAACTTAATAAAGCATCTAACTTAGAGTGGATTGATCTCAAATATTTTATGGCCCCTATCTTTCCACAATAGTACAATATAAAAGTGTTCAAGCCATGCCAATTTAGGGATGCTTAACAATGTGGAAGTACTTCATTTTCACTTAATAGATTTTTACCTGTGCTTTGTTTTAGATCTTGAACAAGTTTCCTTCGACCTCAATCACGTAATGAAAGAAAAATTACCATATTATGAAAGCTTTTTTCCTATTTTTTTTTTTTTGGTCCTGGTTTGTAGAATAATAAATACTTCCAAGGCTAGGAGCAAACATGGCCTGGGTGAAAGCCTATTAAATGCTATTTTCTAATTGTTTATTTTTTTTTTAAGTTAACCAGTACATGCTAATTAATCTGGCTTTCCTGCTAAAACAGAGTGAGCTTTCGAGTGCTTTTTGAGTGTCTTTTTTCACAATTACGACTTAAATTTCAAGTTGGACTCTCTGAATTGGCTTTTTAAAGCTGCTTTATTTCATGTCAGATTTGGGCATCATACAAACTCATAAACAAACGAGAAAGAAAAAAACCCCTAAATTCAGAATAATTCAAACAAACAGATACACCCAATTTTTTTTTTCTCTCTTTCATTGGAAACTGCTTGATTGTAACAGGCTCCGAGCATAAAAAACAGAAGAGCCTTTAACGTAACGGGAAAGCTCAGCCGGGCTCTGCAGCTCATTGCCAATTGAAGTAAGGAACGCTCTGGCTGTTGGGACTTTTAAATCTAGACTTAAAAGTTATTTGTTCTGTTTAGCATTTTTAAAATGATTCTATTAGGAATTGTATGTGCTTCAGTTTTAATTTTAACTCGTAATGATTGTAAAGCACCCTGGGATGCTTGCATGAAGGGCGCAACAGAAATATAAGATTGTATTGTGTTCTAATATGCGGCATTATTATGGGGTGCTGGAGTTTCATCACGGACAATTCGTAAGGTTGCAGAATTCCTCGTTGTAGAGAATGGTGGCTGTCTTCCTTTAATGGTCTCTTTTTCTTCCTGTCATTCTTACTCGAAAGCTTTATCCTCTTTAGTCATCTCCTCCTTTTTTTAAAAAAATAGTCTTTGATTGCAATATTTTCCCTTGAAAATGCTAATCTAATTTAGTTGACTCAGAGGGGTTAAAGATGCAAACCAGATGATACACTGAAAGTTAGGAAAGAGTAAAGCTTTAATTGCTAGCATTGTTTGCGATCACATTCTTCTTATCTGGATGATGAGACAGGGTACTTCTTCATGGGGTACCACCGGCTGTCCTAAGCTTGCTCCATTTTACTCTTAATTGGACATTTATTCCCAGGCAATTCAAAAATATGGAGGTAACTGAAACAGGTATTAACTATTTGAAACTGATAGTAGATATTTGCTGAAACCTATTGATTTCCTGGGTTATGTTAACATAGGACAGAACCTGGTTTTTTTTTGTTTCTTTGTTTTTTTGTGTTTTTTTTTTACAGAGACAGAGTCAGAGAGAGGGATAGATAGGGACAGACAGACGGGAATGGAGAGAGATGGGAAGCATCAGTCATCAGTTTTTTGTTGCAACTTTAGTTGTTTTCTCATATGTGCCTTGACCGTGGGCCTTCAGCAGACCGAGTAACCCCTTGCTCAAGCCAGCGACCTTGGTTCCAAGCTGGTGAGCTTTGCTCAAACCAGATGAGCCCATGCTCAAACATGGCGACCTCAGGGTCTCAAACCTGGGTCCTCCGCATTCCAGTCTGATGCTCTATTCACTGTGCCACCGCCTGGCCAGGCTGTTTTTCTTTTTTAACAGAACTATTTCTCGAAGTAATCTATTTTTTGAGCACCTTCATTCTCTGATTTCTTATGTGAGTCTTTGTGTGTCATTGCTCTTGGCCATCACTTTGATTAGTGAGCCAGTAGCATTCATTGCATGAGGTCAAGAGTGTGAGCTGTCACTACCAGCTCTGTGAGCTTGGGGAGATGACTGTCCATGCCTCAACTTCCTCATCTGTGAAGTAGGAAGATAACTACCAGGTTTTCAGGTTTGTTATGAGAATCACCTGGGTTAATACTGTACAACACTTAGAACAGCACTCAATTCTAAAGTGCAGAGTAACATTAGTTGTTTTTCTAAGACGCAGGATGCAGAGTTTGAGATTGCACTGTGGGCTCTGCATAATCTAAGAAACTTTGCTGCTACATAGACTATTTGATGTATGCTTCACTTTTTATGGAAACAACCAAGGATTTCCCATTTGAAAATATTAGAGGACCTTGTTATAACTCATTCCGACTTTTCAGGGATCGTCCTTTTAGCAGCGTCCTTAGAATCATGAAAAGGTTCTGATATATACTGTTCACAAAAAATTAGGGGATATTTCAAAATGAATATGAAGCGATGAAATATCCCCTAATTTTTTATGAGCAGTGTATTTTAACATGCAAGTCGGGGGGAAGAATCAAGCCTCGTGCTTTAAATAAGCACGTTAGCAAGTTAAGCAAATATGACACCTTAGACTGTCAAAGAAGATAAAGATGCCTCATGGGACTGCTGTCTCAATGGGAGTATTTCCCAGTGTTCCTTCTGTTAGCTTCCCTCGCCCCATCCCCCACCACACTGAAGGCTCTATTCTTTCTTATGCACCCATCACAGTACTTTCTGCATTTGTTCTGTTATTATCTGTGGGCTACCTGGGCTCCTTGTGTGCACTGCAGTTGTCGTAAAGGGATTGAATTTTATTCATCTTCACAGTCATACATGATGGCACACAGTAGGATCTCAGGAATATCTATAAAACTGAACTATCCTCATAGGACTTGACACCATGTTCATTTTAGGAACCAATAAACTCTGTCAGTGGTTTTATCAGTATTTTCTAGATATTCTTATCTATAGTAGCCTACCTTACAAAATATTTTTCCTATTAAACTAAATTAAATTTTTTAATTTACCTAACCAAGGGCAAATTGTCTCTGAACTTTTCTAAGAAAACCTACTCCCATTCCAGGTTGTTTTGTATTTTTACTTAATGTTGTAATACTCTTAAACATATATAAGCAGAACAATAGTCTTGGGGTTACAAGAGACCCAGAGATCTAAAAAAGAATGCTACAGAAGACCTAATTATATATCACGAGAAGCACAATCTTTAGCAACTGGTTTCTAAGCACATTTAAAAGTTTTCATAATTGAAGATATATTTCATGTTGGCCAATACTTTCCATTTTATCTCCATTTTGTTATAGTTGAGAGCCACACTTTCTTTTTGTGAGTCTAAAATCTCTTTAGTTAGCAACAATTAAAAAAAAACACCTTACTGATTGATTTTAGAGAGGGTGGGGGAGGGGGGGAAGAGAGAGAAAGAAACATTTGTTGTTCCACTTAGTTGTACATTCATTGTTTGTTTCCCATATGTGCCATGACCGGGGATCTAACTCACAGCTGTGGCATCTCAGGAAGATGCTCTAACCAACTGAACTATCTAGCCAGGGAAAAATCTCTTTAACTAGTATGTTTTAGTTCTGTTGCCCATTTCTCATATTTAAAAAGAGAGAAAATTTCACTAACAGAGTCATTTCATAGACAAAGATGCTGATGCTGCCAACACAGACATGCTAACAGTCCCACCCCATGTGAGCTCACGGTGTCCATTCCTTAGCTGATGTTCTGAAGTCCACATTCATCCCTGGATACTCTGTTTGAGGCTATAAACACGTGATGTGTGGAAGTCAGCTGGATAAAGTTCAGAGTCACCTGAATTTGGGGAGAGCTTCAACTGTTGATAACTGTTCCATCCACCATTCCAGAATGGGCCCCAGGGACTGGGTTTGCCCAACCCTGTGTGTGAGCACCACCTCAGCCAGAGCACACACCTCCCTCCACTGGTGGACAGGGTTCATTCATTCATGAAAACGCGGTTTTTACCACTTCACCACAACTCCTGAAGAGGTGATTGCCCGTATATGGCATTTTCCTAAACTGAAGCATTTTCACAATATTGATAAGAGATGAATCAGGTTAATTTGGGGTTTTTTTTCTATGACTTAATTCAAAGGTAACTTGATTTATATTTATCTAGTGGACATGGGAATTCTTGGCAAATAGCTAATAATAAAACACAGAAATCGGGGACATGATTTAGCCTTTAGTATCCTGTAAAAATCTTAGCTCAGATCTGAGTGGGGTCCCACAGACCCTGCAGTGGGCTTCCGTGGGTTTGTGCAGACCCGAAAATGATGTCACTTTTGGGAAAGTATGGGGGAGAGCTTCCCTGGGTTTCAGGAGATTCCCAGAGTTCTGTTGGCCTCATCAAAAGTCAAACTATCATTTTCTTCTCAATTTTTAGGAAGTGGCTTAAAATCTAATCATGTTCATATAAAAGAGGAAGACAGAGAAGGAACAGAAAACCTGTGAAGAGTTACAGAGCCTAATTCTAGTGTTTATTTTTGGAAAAGAAAAAAGGGTTTTCCGAACTACTTGTCCTTTTTTTGTTTGTGTTTTACTCTGTGGCTTAAAGCTTTTCAACATGCTCTGTTTGGGTCCTCTGAAACTTAATACAAATTTGGTATCTTTTTCCCTGCTATTTCTAAGCACAAATGCTAGAAAATTTGATCTCCATAAAAGATGGGAGATTTAACCACATGGGGCTATCAGAGGAAAAGTAAGGAAAGCATTCTCCAAATGTGCAAGTTGATTGAGATTTAGAATTTTAGGAAACAATTTTTATTATAAAATGAAACTCATTGGATTTAGATTTATCTAAGAAAAAGCTTGTGATAGTTGTTTTTGGAGAAGCATGATGTTTAACTTTGTGATGAGTGTATTTTTTATAGTCATATTATAAGCAAGATACCAAGGGACATTAACTTTCCTAAAAATAAACTCTAGATGAGGATGTTTGCAGAGTGAATGCCTGAGAATGGATGATGAATATTACAATGGAATCTTCTTCAGTCAGTAAAGGAGACCTTATAGGAATTTTGTTTGGGAAAACATAGATTTCATAGAATCCTAAAGCTCTTAGAAGGGACCTTGGAGAATTTCTAGTTCAATTCCCTTTATATTGCAGATGAAAAATTTAAGCCATTATGTGCAGTTAATTTGAAATATTATATGCCCTTAATAATGATACACCTTTTAACAAATGTTTCTGAATTTAAGCTCTTTGTTAACATATTCAGTTAGAGTAAGAATGTTTCAGTATAATAAGAAAGATCTAGATAGGTACTTATGCAAAAGAACTCAATAGAGGACCTAG
The DNA here is from genome assembly GCF_036850765.1 of Saccopteryx bilineata. NCBI lineage: Eukaryota > Metazoa > Chordata > Mammalia > Chiroptera > Emballonuridae > Saccopteryx > Saccopteryx bilineata. The sequence continues at coordinate 31,030,990 of NC_089499.1, forward strand.
TCAAAAGATATGATGTGGGTCTTAGTAAAAATTTCTTTAATTACGGGAAAAAGCCATATGAAGTGTGAACCAACATTTTCTTATAAAATTGTGAATTAGATATTTAAGGAACTAAATAAAATTTCCATGTTTGAAACAATCACATTTTCATCTTTAGGCAATGTGCTAAGAAAATTAAAACAATTGGATGTGTTTTCTTCCTTTTGTATTCCTTTAGAGCTTCGTACTGCGTTTCCATTTTTAGCGCACGATGGTAACCCTGGTAGGGTTACTTTGCGTGAAAATGCCATTTTTTCAGGCACTGGGATTGATCAAAATTGCAAGAGCCATAACTACGACAATTGGAGTTTAAGTAAAATTTATAAGTGATTAATCCCTTCTCAACAAACTGAGATTCTGAATACGCCCCAGTTGTATTTCCCAAGAGAATAGCTTAGACAGCGATAGAGGATCCGGAGGGAAAGATTTGGGGAACAGAAGCTAACGTGCGCAAACAGAATATTGCACTTAGAAATCCTGCCGTTTCTTTTCTCATAAATTGAAGCCATTTCCCTTCCTCCCCACCCCCAAATACCAGATGGGGACTACCTGTTAATTTTCAACAAATTCGTTCCATGTCACTATCTCATGGTGATGCCTTTTAGAGCTTGTTTGTAGTATTTGATATCCTCTGGGGTTAAAAGAAAACCCCATTTCCTGAAAATTCCTGTTAAAATTGTATTTGAATGTGGAGTTGATTCTGTTGGATCTGAAATTAAAGTTTGACCTTTGAGTTTTCCACCTGCATACAAAACAAACACAAAACATAACTGCTGTAAAAATTCAGGCCACAGGCAGGCAGGACGTGGAGAAAACAGAGGGACATCAGAGTGTAAGAAGTTGTACTTCTCAAAAAGTAAAAATGTGAAAGAATAGAGAGCCAGCAGTTTGACAGATTGTTCAGTAAATGCTCATTTTATTGAAAATTATAAAAAGGTGCTTAATGCCTCTGTGCCATTAATACAATACATAAAAAGGTTACTGTCAAGATTAGTGTTCCAGTTCTGGAAATTAACTGGAGAGCTTTATGCATGACTCTATATTGACTCAGAACTTAAAGGTTTCTGTGTGTGTGTGTGTGTGTGTGTGTGTGTATGTATACACATTCTTTTTTGCATGTGCAGACATTTATCTCAGAAAACAATTATTTTAGACTTGATGCCAAAGGCATTGGCAGTGATGTGTTTTCATTTAAAGCATGGACATAACCGATATACATATATGTAACAGACAAGGTAGAGCCATGAAAATCGCCTGCTAGAATTAAACCTGTGCACGATGATCTCTCTTGCTGTCTCTCTAGAGAATTCCAATTCCAAACATACATCCCTTCCTACAGAAGAAGATATTCAGATTCCTTAGTTGAAATTAATTAGCATTCAGAAACCAGATAGCATGTTTTTGGGTATTCATGAGATCTCTGTTTGAAAAAAATGTTTTTAACTTGTAGAAATGTGTGGCAACACACAGATGGGAAGAAAAAGAAAAAAAAAACCCCTCTTTAGCAAGCACTCTGTGTAAAAGGAATATTACATTTTGCACGCTCCTGATTGCTCTGTGTAAACAGTTTTTGACATCTGTCTTTATAGTTTTCGAGGAGAGGAAGACTTTGTTAAAAGAATCATTTTTATACAGCAGTCACCATTTCAGTCTTGCTTTACCTGTATTATGAAAGCAGATGGTCTGCATGTCTTTTGAATATTTATAACTATCAAAAACAATCTCTTGCTATTCACCCTTAGGCTTATGAGATGTCAGGACTGTTCTGGTTGAAAAAAAAAAATCATCTTGGGTGTTTACAGAAAGAGGATTACATTAAGCTGAAATGACTATACATTTTCCAGTTTAATATTTGTCCATCAGCTGTTTAATCGTATTTAGATAATTGTGTAAATAAGATGTTGTAGCCTTTGCCCTCTCTGCTGATGGAGCCTGAAAGCTTCAAATATGGGTGAACCACCATTTTGTAGATTCTCTTGCTCCCTTCTCCCACCTCAGTTAAACCATCAGCAAGTCTTTAGTAAGTTTTAATCATGATCTCACAGTCCTGTTTAAAAAAGAAAAAGAAAAAAAACAGTGCACAGAAAGCCAGTGTGGAGATCACAAGCAGTACTAGGGAGTTGCTGGCTTCCGGTACCGGCTGCTTAGTTTATTAGAGTATATTGTAATATGCAAATAGCGCACCACACTCCCGGTACCCTTTAAAGATGACATGGCTTTCTCTTTTCTCCATAAGCATGCAGAGCTGGGAGGGTATTTTGGAAAACTTTTGGTATAGTGGGGGTTAACTGTTTTTTGACTGGAAGCTGAGCAATCAGAGATAACAGATTTTGCTGTGGTTGGTTGATTTGGCAGAAAAGCATGAACAGTTTTGGTTTAAATGATTGAATAACCTGATTAGCATTGTTTGGGGGTGGGTTTTTTGTTGTTGTTAAAGGCACAACAAAGCAGTTTTAAGGGTAATCAGCTCACTGCCTCCCCCCCCCTCCATCAATGAACCTCTTTTTTCCAAAGGCTTTACCTCTCTCAGAACCTCTTCGTTGGCTACAAAAATGACCAAGTAGGAGAATAAAACTATCTTCTTTTAGTTTCTGAATGTGTTGTAAATCTGTACCCCACAGTGTATGATGTCCCATTCTGGCAGGGGTGTGAAAGAATAGGACATTTTTGAAAAATTATGTAACCTCCATTGCTTCCTTGTGGGTTTGGTTTTTTTTGTTGTTTTGTTTTTTGTTTTTTTAATCTAAGTCAGGCTTTAGAAAAACTCCCCCCGCCCCCCCGTTACCTTTTCCCAATTAGAAAGGTTATAAATAATGTATTTGGCTGAAAGGAAGCTCAGCCCGTGGCAGATGGCATCGTTCTAGAGCTCCGAGGTTTCTGTGAAGATGGCATTCTTTCAGATCGGAACTTCAGCAGACTCCCAGAAAGAACCGCAGCTCTTCCTAGGGAGTAGACATGTGCTCTGTGGATCTTAGAAAAGCTTACAACTTGGCTCCTAGGATGCGAGGATCGTGTCACACTGGGGTTATGAGACCCGCAGCCAATTTCTGCCAACTTCCCAGTTCTGTTTCGCAGCACAGGAAGCTGTGGGCCTATTCATTGGTCGGTGTTGTGTGTAGTGTGTGAACTTGGGATTTACACTGACTGAGTTTTATCGGCCTGATTCCTTTATTCCCTGAACACTGACTGATGTTGTACAGAGACTGGCCACTGAATAGGGAAACTTGGGGTAATAGTTATATCTTTTTTCTGAGTCCTTTGGAAAGCTCGTATAACTAGACACTGAGACAGAGAACTGCAGTGGCATAACCTCCAAGCACCGTGACTTCTGAGACATCTGTGGAGATGCATTTTGAAGAACCCGGGCAGGGATCTCTAACAAATGAATGAAAAAAGATTCTTTAAACTAGTTTTATTGTGCAGCTGAAAGGGATGATTTTTAAAGAACCATTTAATAGTTAAGCTGCCATCACCTTTGACCTTTAAGAACAAAAAGAAGAGAAAAGGGTTTGCTGGTAGGCTGTAGTCGTGGCTCATTTTGGTGCCCTTTAATTGATCAACTAATATGTCCGCAGCCCTGTGATGAGGGCACCCCGTTCAGGAGTAAGAACCAAGGCTCTAGTGGAAAAGCAACAGCATGGCAAGTGCTTTCGTGGTTGTGTGTGTGGGATGTGTGGGGAGTCAGGAGAGGCAGATGCAGAGGTACCTGAAATATATCCTCAGGGATGAACAGCTGGTAGCTGGAAATGGGAGAGGGCACTGGCACTGGTTGATCATCCAAGTCAGGGAGGAGGTGGCATGTGTCTTCCTGATGTCAGCTACCAGGTGCAGGCCAACTTTAGAAGATAACCACCAGATTTGAATACTGCAACAAATGCAAAATACTGTTTCTCCTTGTTCCCCTTCACTTGTAACTTAATTAGTGCAATGTTCATTCTTCATAAGGACATGTATTTGACTTAAAATATATCATCTGAAAATTTACCTGATACCTTTCTGTCAATTTACCTCGTGGTCTTTGGACTGATCTGAAATGTGACTCTCTCTCTCTCTGTATATATAAATAATAAAAGCCCAGGGAGCAGGCGGAGGCAGAGGGTCATTAAGAGTAATTAACATCTCCTAAGTCTATATTTTGAATATGATGCCATTAACACAGTGCTTAGAACATACCTTCTTTTATTTATTGTCTATCCATGGGCAGATAGTATGTCTCCTCAAGTCGTCACTTTTCTAATCACTTGCCGAGTGCTTGGCACATAATAGTGAGTTCAATAAATATATGGTGAACGAATGAAAAAAATATGTGGGAATGCATGGAGTCTCAGCACAGCCCCATGGTGAGGGCGGCTACCACTGCCCTTTAGTATGGGGAATTGGGATGGAGCGGCCAGTTGGACTGGGGTCACACTACCAGTGTGTATGATGGAGCAGCCAGTTGGACTGGGGTCACACTACCAGTGTGTATGATGGAGCGGCCAGTTGGATTGGGGTCACACTACCAGTGTGTATGATGGAGCGGCCAGTTGGACTGGGGTCACACTACCAGTGTGTATGATGGAGCGGCCAGTTGGACTGAGGTCACACTACCCGTGTGTAGCACGTCTTGGACTTGGATGCAGATTTAGATGATTTTGTTTCATCAAATGAACATTTAGTATGTATTTAATATCTGCCAGGCATTTGGGATGGGAAGTAATGTGGAACCCAGATCTGTACAAACTCACAACTTAGTGTAATGTTTTTACACCGATGTCTCCTTTTGATCGACCAGAATTCCAAGCCTCTCTCCTTAAAACCATGGGTCTTGGTGTAGCCTTTGTGTGTCCCTGCCTGCCACCTTTGTAGCGTCAGAAACAGCGGGTGTTTCTTTAGCGTTTTCCAAAAATGAAGGTGATGATCCTGAATATAATCTTTAAAATGCCGTGATTCTGAAATCTCTCTTCCCTGCCCTCGAAACTCACTAGTTTCGTCAGAGACCATGCCTGAGATTTCAATAAGGATTTCACCGTGAGAAGAAAAAACAGCATCTTGCAGGGGCTGCAAGTGAAATTTACCGCATATTGTTCTAATAGAAATTGAAATGACACCAAGTTATCAGAATTATGGAATATTTCCTAGGCCCTCCCCCACCAAAGCACAGAAAGATAGAGAATCTAAAAAAGTTAATTTGGCATACATCATACCTGTGGATTAGCCTTTTGATTTTTGTCTTGCTTAGGCTAATATTTACATTAATCAGGGTTCCCTAAGCACACACCACTCAACAGAGTAGAAAGCATCTAGAATGTCACTTAAGGACAGAGCCGAACAATTTAGGGTTAAACGAGGGCAGGGGGAAGCTTTGATGATCATGCACATATGGGTATTACTTTTCACATATGGATAATAATGAACTACATAGCACTATTACATATGGGCTCTAGTTGCATAAAAATATTTCAGACTTTTTTTTCACACTATGTATTCTTCCTTTTTCCCTCATATATAAATATATATATGTTGATAAACTGAATCACATTAAATTGAAATGATCTGTTTACATTTCTGTCTTCCTAATAGATTATAGACTTCTTTACTGGCAGAGGCTCTGTCTTATCTGCCCTAGTACCAGTCAGGCACATAGTAGGTGCACAACAAAGAACAACTTTTCACGCATAGAACGATTGGCAAACTAAAGTAAATTGGATGTTTGTCAAAAACCTCAGCAAAATGTAGATACTCCAAATATTTCTAAAAATTAAGACATACGCTACATCTAAAATTTATACGGACTATTATATTAACATTTAAGAAACTGCCAAAATGTCTAGGTGTAAGAGTAATAATTTTTAAAAAATTGAACCAAAGTGGAAGAACATCAGCTGTCATCCATTTTCAGAATCACCGTTATCCATCAGCAATCTCAGTAGTTTTATTAGTGTCTGACTTTATTGATCCATTATTACAATAGAGTCAGGGTGATTGAAGCTGACGGATTGTTAACTGGATCAGGTAATCTTCTGGCTCTGGTTCTGGCAACCTTGCTAAGTATCTTTTTGTACTCTGGACTGAGGGAGGCTCTTAGTAAAATTGCGAGCTACTAGATTAATGGCAGGGCATCATGAGCCCATTAAGAATGTCTTTTTTAGAGAAATAAAATGAGAAAAGGACTATAAAGTAGAAAGTGTCAAAAAAAAAAGTCACGATTCTTCTTAGGAAAGATAGCTATGTCTTTCATAAATAATGCAACTGGCTTATTCTTCACTGCAGGTTCTTCAAAGATCCCCAAGATTTACATATTACAGGACTGTGTTCCTATTACAGAATTAACACCAGTCATGGATATTAGTAGAATCCATAATAATCAAAAGAGTTTTAAATTAGAAGTAGCTTAAAGAAGATAATATATTACTTTAAAAAATAGTTTTGTTCCCAGACTGGCTTTTCTGGTTTTTCACTGTGCCCAAACAATGTGGCCCTCTGTAAACTATTTCACCATAGATCAACTGAAGTCCAAAATGTAAGTTCTCATGTTTCTACACTTAGGAGTGGGGGATGGGTAGGTGTAGCAAAGTTTACTTATTCAACTGGAATTAATTAATTTATCTGCTACTAGAGACTATGGATGTTATGATTAAAAATAACTGTGGGCCCTGGCCAGTGGCTCAGTGGATAGAGCATCTGCCTAGTATATGGATTTCCCAGGTTTGATTCCCTGTCAGGGCACACAGAAAAAGCAACCATCTGCTTCTCTCCCCCCACTCTCTCCCTCTTTTCTCCCGCTTCTCTCCCTCTTTCTCTTCCACAGCCAGTGGTTCAGTTGGTTGGAGCATGGCCCTAGGCACTGTGGATAGCTTGGTTGGCCTGAGTGTCAGCCTCAGGTGCTGAAAATAGCAGGGTTGATTCAAGCATTGGCCCAAGACCTGGTTGCCATGTGGATCCTGGTCAGGGCACATGTGGGAATCTGCCTTACTATCTCCCCTCCTCTCACCTAAAAAAAAAAAACAACTGTGAATTAAGTCACTGAAATTGTTATAACTAAAATTTGCTAGGAAGAAGACATTCTTCTTTGTTGAAAATGAGTTTAAAAAAACAACTCCTACTAATACATCAAAATTATATCATTTTTGTCTTCATTTATATATAGTAAATTGTTGACTTTTCAGGATAAAGACAAGTAACAGAATAGGTCAGTTTTTCTTTTTTTGGTATCTTTGAGAAATATAGTAAGCATGAAATGTATATATTTAAATTTTTTATGGTTAGTTTGAAATTCATAACTCAAGCTTTACTGTAGATGAAGCAAGCACTAAAATTATAGAATGTTTTTTCTTCCAATAGAGGATCTCTGTGAATAATTTTCTCCTTCTATGTGGTCAACCTTTGAACAGCGTTAAGGCAGTTAACGAGTCTCTAATTGAAAACCAAATAATAGAATGGGAAGTGCAAGTGGTGTTTCTCAAACTTCAGTGCTCACCCAAAGACCCTGAGAATCGTGGTAAAATGCAGGTGCTGATTGACTAGGTTTGGGGTGGGGCTGAAGATTATGCATTTCTAATAAGCTTCTAGGTGATGCTGATAGTGCTGGTCCCTGGGCCATACTTGAGAAGCAAGGATGTAGAGTACAGTCACTAAAACTCAAAGCAGTGGTTCTTTATGAACAATCATAAAGTCGTCTTCACATAATTGTATTTATCTGGACCAGTGAAAGTTTGTCAGCCTAGGAACAGAAGACATTGATGGAGTTTCCATAAATACTAGAACAGAGCCTGTGGGTTTGATAGCTTTATACTGGTCTCAGTGGGCGGTTGCTTTCTACTTAAATAAGCATTTGATGATCTACCTAATGAATTTTAAGAAGTCAAGGCTTTAGGTGAAGTGTGAAACAAAACTGTATTGGTACTCGCTTGATTAAAAAAACAGTTTACACAATTGAAATCGTTTCTATGTTCCATCTTGTGCCACTATGTATTACAAATGTCTTCCCCCTCTTCACGCAGAGTATGATTTCTTCCATTGTGAACAGCACTTACTATGCAAATGTCTCAGCAGCAAAATGTCAAGAATTTGGAAGGTGGTACAAACATTTCAAGAAGACAAAAGATATGATGGGTAAGCAAAAACTGTTGCAGCAGCGGCTACATACCATTACGTGTCATTTGGGGCTTTATCAAAGTCACATCTAAAGCCAGGTCTTCTGATTGCCCAATTAGAGATCAATTTAGAGTGTTTCTTTTGAGGGTGGGGAGTGGGTATGAGTATAATGAGATAATTAAATTCAATAAATGTTTGTGTTTAAATCAGCCAAACTGACTTGGTTGTCAGACATGCAGGAAATCGAGGCGTGAGGAGGGGAGCTGTCATCTTTTAACATCTCAGTGAGGGCCTAACCAGGCCTGGAATAACTAATATTAGCTGTGATTTCCCTCACAGATAAATCCTGCGTTTATGTTGTTTTTGGTGGGGTTTTGTTTCTGTTCTTTTGTTTTTTTACTCACGAAACAGAGAAAATGCCTATTTTTACACCCAACTTTTAAGGAAATTAAATTGTATTTCTGGCTTCCACAGTTGAGATCAAGTGGTTTTTATATACCTAATCCCCTGCCCTACGCACAGGTGCTTTGGTGAGCGTCCTGCTCCACCATCCATACCAGAAAAACCACTGCATCATTTCTGAACTTTTCATTCCAATAGAGCATCCTATCTTAACATAAAACTTTAGGTCAATATTTGTTCCTTAGGCAATACATTAAAATTATTGGCAGTGTAAAACGACAGATAAAAAGTTGTCTGTTGTTCCTAAGCATTTAGATTATGACGTTTTCTCTCTTGAGTTTGTTAATGTTTGCAAAAGCAAACACTGTGGTTAAGGTTAATGTTTTAATTACTATTAATGTTTTCTTTCACATACTTGTACCCTCCAAAGGATGTATTTTAAAATAATATAGGAATGGGGTATTTAATATGCATGGCATTATGCCATGTTTTAGATCTATTTCTGTTTACTTCTATTATATTCATTTAACAACAACAACAACAACAACTTTTTCTAAAGATTTTAAGAGCAAAGATAACCTGAATTTTTGAGCGTGTTTTAGTGTTTAATATTTGACGCAAAACCATTCATCTACCCAAACAGATTCTTTGCCTTTTATAGCTTAGAGTTATAATGAAGATAATGCATCATTTTTGGAATAATTGCTTGAATTACTATTCCCTGTGAATGGCCCACTTGGGCTGATACCACTGGTAGAAACGGAAGGTTTCTTCCCCAGTCCTTAGTTATATTTTGCATATATCAGTGATTATAGCAATGTGATAAGTTCCTCTAAATATAAAACCTGAATATTTAATGAAAAGAGAAATGATGATTAAAACCCAACCAGAGTCTATGCATGGAGAATGCGGTGTGCTATTTGGAAAGACACCTATTGCCATATAGCGTATATCATGCTCAGCTTTTCCAGTCCAGAGCATCAAACCAGTCTCCTCCGTGTGGCAGCGGAGCCTCTGACACACGGAGAGCTGACTCTCAGCCAGTGCACAGGAGAGACCTAGTGAAGGGAAAAGCATTCATCTTGGGTAGGTGGTAAAAAATTGCAAAATCATGACAGTATCACCATTGTGCCAGAACAATTCCCTTGCCTCTTCCTTGAAAGGTTGTCTTTAGCATCTCGTGATAGCCATAGCTTCTTCAAGAAACATTTGGGTCTTAGCAACACTGGATAGACTGGCTTGCAATACAATAAATCGTCTGCCTCATTCTAAGAAATACTTGCAGACATACCTGCTGCTTGATAGGGTTAGAATTAAATGAAGCAAACTGTAGAGATACTCAGCCCAGGGTTCAATATGCACTCAGTTATTATTACTTATCATTATGACCACTTTCATTATTTATTATATTGATTACTTCTTTATATTCATGTCTGGGTAAGAATTGAATGTTGACAACATTTATGTCATCCTTTTTCTTTCAAACCTTGTACCTAGAGTAATAGCAGTTAATATAGAACACAAGAAAATACTTGTATATATTTTTTTATCTTGAGTTCCACATGATGTCTTTTCTTAGCTCAGCCCATTCTTGCTGATTGCCACTCAGTGAACAGCATTCTTCTGGAAGCTTTCTTAAAGTAAACACTGCTTATAAGCCACCTTGGGGTAATGAGAATGAATAATTTTTTTGGACCCCAAAACTAGTTATATAGAATTTGAAGATAATTGACTTCATGCCTTAAGTCTAAAACCACATTATAAAATCAGATCAGAAGTATTGCCCCACTTTTAAAGTTGGTGCATTTGTACAGAAGAGGCAAATGAAAACATGGCAGATTGAGTCCTGTGTTGAAATTTTCTCAGTTTAATTACACCTCCGAGGAGCCCTCGGCCTGCCGCCTCTACTTAGGCAGTGATCACAAATGCTTATCGATACCCGTCCTTGTTGGCTTAACATGATTTTGCTTTCTGTCCGTTCTAGTTGAAATGGATAGTCTTTCTGAGCTATCCCAGCAAGGTGCCAACCACGTCAACTTTGGCCAGCAGCCGGTCCCAGGGAACACAGCCGAGCAGCCTCCGTCCCCCGCGCAGCTCTCCCACGGCAGCCAGCCCTCTGTCCGGACCCCTCTTCCGAATCTGCACCCTGGGCTTGTGTCAACGCCCATCAGTCCTCAACTGGTCAACCAGCAGCTGGTGATGGCTCAGCTGCTGAACCAGCAGTATGCAGTGAACAGACTTTTAGCCCAGCAGTCCTTAAACCAACAATACTTGAACCACCCTCCCCCTGTCAGTAGATCTATGAATAAGCCTTTGGAGCAACAGGTTTCAACCAACACAGAGGTGTCTTCCGAAATCTACCAGTGGGTGCGTGATGAACTGAAACGAGCAGGAATCTCCCAGGCAGTATTTGCACGTGTGGCTTTTAACAGAACTCAGGTCAGTTTTGTTTGATTTGTTAACAGTTCTTCTCCTTTTTTGTCTCTTTCTCTTCCATCCTCTCTGTTCTAACGTTGATTCTTTTACTGGGCGCTACATCTTATCCTCTTCAAGGGATTGTATTATCTGTTCCTGATGGTGCCTAAATTTTATCATTCCCTTTCCTAACATTAACCTCCTCTACCAAGAGGAAGCGGTGTACAGATTGATTCCTTTTTTTTTTTTTTTTACAAGGACAGAAAGAGAGTCAGAGAGAGGGATAGATAGAGACAGACAGACAGGAACGGAGAGAGTTGAAAAGCATCAATCATCAGTTTTTCGTTGCAACACCTTAGTTGTTCATTGATTGCTTTCTCACATGTGCCTTGACCGCGGGCCTTCAGCAGACCAAGTAACCCCTTGCTCGAGCCAGTGACCTTGGGTCTAAGCTGGTGAGCTTTTTTTTTTGCTCAAACCAGATGAGCCCGCACTCAAGCTGGTGACCTCAGGGTCTCGAACCTGGGTCCTCCGCATCCCAGTCCGACAATCTATCCACTGTGCCACCGCCTGGTCATGCTACAGATTGATTCTGATTCAGGGCCCTCAAAAAAATAAATTAGGTATGAAAAATGTTTCAAACTGGCATTACCGGAGCTTACAGAATGGAACCATAGACAGTAGTAGCAGGCTAGAACAGTTCATGACGGTCAAGGGCACTGGCAGGATTCCAGGCTTCTAACCTACGCTCTTTCCCACGTCATCACCCATATCAAACATGAGTATATAACTGTGCCCTTTTGCAAGTCTTCTGCAACTTGAATATATCTTGGGACTCAATAGCAAGTTCTGCTATTTAATTCTAAGTAGCCATTTAGAAAAAAAAATGACTTCACAAAAAGTGATTCTTAGCTTTGTCCTCTCCCCTCTTTACATTATTGTTAATGTTCTTCCCAACCTCACTAAGAGGCCCTAGGGAAGGTTTGGTCTGCAGGCCTTAGTCTTTTATTTACCCCTTAATAAAAGGGGTAAATAAAGGTCCACACCTTCGTCCCCCTGGACCAGAGGCCTGTGAAGATACCATCATTATGGAGGGAGTGTCAGGAGGAAGGCTGATAGAAGAGACCAGAGCCCTAAGAGAATCAAGTTCTAAACGAAGTGATTCTGTTGAACTGTGAATGAGAGGATTTTTAGTTTCTTTTTTTGGAAGCGAATATGATATATATGGTGGTTATTTTTGGCCAAAGCACACTTAAAAAAAAAAAAAAGGAACCTAAAAGAACATATAACTTCGATTAGAATGAGGACATTGTGTCCTTTCAACTTGCTTGTTTTACCACTGTTCTTTCTTTTGTCAGTTTTTGGGAGCCTGACTCATACTTTCCTCTCATAATATAAGTGATTTTGTTTATTACATGATTATAAGAATAAAATCCTGGTACAAAAATAATCTGATATTAATCCCTTGTTGGCAGAGTTTCCGTACCTAGGAGAATCCCAGCTGTGACTTATTTTTGGCTTGCCTTAACTGGATTGAAAGTTGGGAGGCCTAACAAAGCCTTTAACTCAGCGTTTATTTTCAGCTTCTTTATCTGGTTTTTGTTTTGTTTTCTTATACATCATTTGTCTGATTTTAAAAGGATGATTGCAGAAGGTTATGTCGCAGGTTAAAATTGTATGATTTTACCTAGTTTCTTTCCCCCCTCCCCTCCCCTCCCCTCCCCTGCCCTCCCCTCCCCTCCCCTCTCCTCCCCTCCTTTTCAACTTAAAACTTGTGTTCATTGTTAGCCGATAAATTTAATAAGGCACCTAGATTCAGTTGGGGAGTAATTATTTTAAAAAATGGAAAAAATGAATGAATCAGAAGTCAGCCTTCCAGCTAGACACTCCTGCTTCTGGCAGCATTCTTTATTTTTTTAAGTAGCAGTAACTGCTGGTAGAGCTCAGTACTGGGCAAAAAATAGAGTTGTTGAATTGAATTAAAAGCCCACAGACAAAGGCACCATTTACATAGACACAAATGACCTACAGATTGTCTGATAAGCATTTTTAAAATTGAGCAATCTGTTAGATCTTAAAGCACTGAGGAAGAGTGTATTTTATATGATGGAGAATGACCAGAGAGTCCAGCGGAGGGAGACGCAGTGTGTGTGAGTATGTGTGTGCGTGTGCACGCGTGCGGGTGAAGTCACCGCCCCTCGGTGTCGTTTTTCTTCTCTGGGGTTCTGATGTCCCAGCCTCACTCTGAAGAGTAGACCGTTTGTCCTGCCTTTGCTTCTTCCGTTGACAAATTCCACAGATAGCCGTAGGAGTTGTTACTGGAAAAGGCAGAATTATCTTTATATGCCATATTAATCTCTCTGAAAAGATAGTCACCTCTGTCGTGAACATTTAAGGGTGACTTTATTTTTCTGAAAGTGAGAGGAGGATGAAAACCTGGTCCAGCTTGATACCACTCTCTTGATTAACAATAGCCAATTCAATTAATAATAGAAAAAGGGGCTACTAAAACAGTATTTGGAGCTCGAAAGACAGAGGGGTTTGGTTTTCTCCCTTTATACTGATAATTGGTACTCCCCAGCTGAAGTGGATGCGGGGCCATATTTGAAGCTGCCTGATGTAACTCAAGATTAATTTCCCATTTACACTGAAGTGTTCACATTTAGGGGAACTAGCGTTTGAACACGCAAGCAAGCATGCATGTATTTTTGGTGTCATACTTAAAAACCATCACATACAGACATATATGCACACGCACACACAGCTGCATTTATTGTAATGATTATACATTCATAGGAATGCATGTAGTGTGTTTGTTTCAAAGTGTATGCATTTCAGTAAAAGCAGGTGCAGAGTGAGGGTGTATGGTGTGAGTGTGGAGTACGAAAATACACATGCTAATGCATATGAATAGACAAGGAGCTCTGCAGAGTTAAATCTCACACCACACATTGTGTGCACTTATTACAATGTGCAATTCCAACTCCTGGTTTCAGAAAATTAATGTAAAATATGTCCGTACAAATGCAAAGTTAGATGACAGGATCAGATAAAGACACTGATACCCTATATATACCGTATGTTAAAACAGTATAATAGATAAATGCTGTTATGACGAGAAAATTTTAGTCATTGACAGCTCTCTATAACTTTACAATCTGAATTTCATGTTTTAACGCTTAATTGCAGAATTTTCTCATCATCTTAATTGGGTCTCCTAAATTAAATCATACCCCTCTCTTAAGACTTTCAGACATGACTGTTTTTCTTTTTTTTTTTAAGTCTACCTTTTCTGAAAATTTATGGTGAAATTTTTATAATTACTTGTTTTAAGGACTTTCCCCCCTTTTGAATGGATGGGCATATGTTCTTTAATTGCTACTGAAGACACCAGCTTTTAGAATATGTCATTCATTCAGTTATTCCTACTTGATGTCTTTTTAATGGAAACCTACAGCTAAAAATAATTGCCAGAGCTTCTAGATTTACACTTTTCAGTTCACTTCTCTGTGTCACTGCCATTTAAAGGTTGTGATAGAAGAAAATATATTCTTTAGTGCCTTTTTATAAATAAAACCCGGAGTTTAACCCTGATCCCATCCTGTGGCTTTTTTTTTTTTTTCCATTTTTGCTCCCCCCTCCCCCTGTCTTTGGCACACTTTATTTTCCAGTAAAATAAAGAATGAAGATGGATTATTCAGAACTGATAACAGTAATGGACCATCATGTAATGTTTTATTGAATTTGAGTTCTGTAAATTATGTGGTGGAGAGAAATTTGCCTGCTTAAGTATAAGAGAGATTGCTACTGTGTTTCTATAATTCTTCACGGCGTAATTTAAGAAAAGTCCACTATCCACATCACTATTGAATAAAAGTAAAAAGGTGCTATTAACCCCACCGTGACAGCTCTCGTTCAGCCTCCCCAAATGACAGAGATAAATGTGTCTGCTTATAACTTAACTTGGCGGAAGTCCAGCATAGTAGGTGGAGTTTGAAAATGGTCTTTCACCTGGACGTGTGATTAAAAATTCACCAAACCGCAGAGACTGGTAGCCTTGAAGAATACGTATTTTCTTTTTAGTAGGGAGGTTTTATCAAATCATATTTTCCTCCTGAGGGCTTTGAAGTTCCATGAAACTGATAAAATCTATTTGAATCAGTGATTATGATCAAAGAGGAGACAAATGGGAGGCCAGACAGGCTCTTGTTCAGAGTAGCAGTCTCTTTCGCTTATCTGCCCTTTTAAAGAATTCATAATTAGCATTTGGAAGTACTGATAATATTTATTGAAGGCTTTTTCTTTCTTTTACAATTGCTAATGAATTTTACTTGTAATGACTTGTAAACTCTTTTTGGTATGTCATAAAGGTTTAGGAATTCATCAGTAAGTTCACTCTAAATGAAAAAATTAGAATTCTCACTTAACCGCCATGTAATGCCAAGGAAAAAACATTATATGTTTTCATAGGCAGAGGACATGACAAATTGTTTGAAGCTGCAAAGTCCCAATGAAAAGCAGCTTCTCGTTTCCGATAAAATTAATATTTATGAGGTGTACAAGGTGCTGGAAACCTACTACATAACATACCATTCTTGAGTTCTTTTTAGAAATAAGAATGGCTAATGATTTTGTTCAATTTCCTTCAACAATTTTATTGAGCACCTATGGTGCACAATATTGACAAGATATTTTAGTCTGGGTGTTCCAGCATAGTCTTTGAAATAGCAAATAAGGTTCATACCATATTGTTTTATAGCATGAAGAATTTTTGGTATGAGATCCCTCTTACTGTCCTTTACAGCAGTGGTCCCCAACCCCCGGGCTGCAGACCAATACTGGTCCGTGGGCCATTTGGTACCGGTCTGCAGAGAAAGAATAAATAACTTACATTGTTTCCGTTTTATTTATATTTAAGTCTGATTTTTTATTTTTTAAAAATGATCAGATTCCCTCTGTTACATCCATCTAAGACTCACTCTTGATGCTTGTCTTGGTCATGTGATACATTTATCCGTCCCACCCTAAAGGCCGATCCGTGAAAATATTTTCTAACATTAAACTGGTCCGTGGCCCAAAAAAGGTTGGGGCCACTGCTTTACAGGGAAGTTACTACAAATGACCTTGATCTAAGTTAGTGAACTATATTTTTGACTATGGAGACATGGGAAACGGGCCACATACAACTTTAATCCATAAATGCAGCTATTTAAGGTAACAACCTGAACCTGAACAGGACCAAAACATTTGTTCCCATATCCGGATTCTAATAGCAGCCATTTTGCATCCAGAATTATTCCCAAGTGACATGACTTTTTTTTTTTTTTTTTTGGTAATTAACACATTCTAATCAAAACATTTTCTAACAATATTTTCAAGCATTTCCACCAGGGGGCACTCCCCTCATTGAAAGCCTGGGCCAAAAAAAAAAAAGAAAGAAAGAAAGAAAAAAACCACCTAAGGTTTCTAAAACACCTGAGATGTCTACACTAGCTGCTTTAGAGCTCTGAGTGTTCCAGGATTTGAAATACAGCTTTAGACCTTCCACATGTTACAAGCAGAACGACTAACTGCACTTGCTCCAGTCAGATAATTAGTTGGGAATAAAATGTTTTGCCCCTGAAATACCTGACATGCTCAAATGGGAAGTCATACCAACATCAAAATAATGAGTAGAGATAAATTTCTAAATTCTCTCCCAAGTGACCTATCTTCTATTTAAATCCATAGAAGGATGTCTTGGTTTCATGTTAGCAAAACTTACTGGAGTATTAATATGTATTTTTTCAAGTGTTTGCTTTTCTCACTATAGTTCTCTGCTGTCAGGGGAAACATTTTTAATAGAAAGAAATGATATTTTATTTGAGATTTATAAATGTCTAATTTCAGGTTTTTCAATCCTCAGTATGTATAGGATCCCTTTTGACCTAATCAATTTTTTTAAAATTACTGAACACTTGGTATACATAAGCATCTTACAAAGTGCCACAGTAACTTTTCATTGAAGGCTCACCTTGAGTAAATTATTACCATTAGACTTGACCCATAGCACAGCTTGTTCCTAAGTTTCTATCACCCATTTGCAATTTTTTCCTTTTGTGGTCTGAATACACATAATTTATCCACTTAGTAAATATTTATCAAACACTTACATAGTAGGGATTGTTCTGGGATACCAGAAATAAATGTTAGAACCTTCAATTCAAGGAATTGATGACATTTTATTTATTATACTGTATGTTTCTATCTCTCCATTTCTGTCTAGTTAATATATACTACTTTTCCCCAGCGCCTCTTTTAATACATAACATTTGATAGGGAAGAGTAGAGAGCATGGATTATCTTTCACACCTATTTTCAAACATGTTTTTGAGACCTGTATTTTTCAGTTTCAATGTGACACTTCAGCACAGTCAATCTAATTAGTTGGCCTTGTGCAAATTAAATAGCTGGGTGATTGACTGCCTGTTGGACTGAATCTTAGTTAAACTGACTGGATGTTTTGCTGTTGCATAAACTCAGTTGCAACATTACTTGTCAGAATTATGGATGAAACGACGCATATGCTTCATTCTTCAGTTACATGTTTTACAGTGAAACTGGAGTTCAGGTCCAGTGTCCAGACGAAGTTTTCACAGACCAAGTGAGAGATTCAAGTTTACTCTTAAGCCCCTTGAGATTATTGGAGGTTCTTTTTAAATAGCAACCTATAAATAATTTTTTAAAGTGGCCAGTGCTTTTAGACTGTCTACACCTATCTGTTATACATATTTGGGCAATGTGGTATTATTGGAAAACTAAGTTTGCACTTTTAGGAAACTGTGAAAAAACCCAAATGTTTTCATCTTTGGGGTTTAATTATTTTGCCATGACACTTCACCCGCCTTTCCCCAAATGTACGCTTTCACCCTTTCTGCATAGTTGTTGGAAAGTGGAATTTGCAAACTAGACAGAGATCCTGACATTTTGTTTTGAGCTGTATTGTGTTAGAAAGCCAACGTGCTTTGGCCTTCTAGGCATTGCTTCCTGTACGGAATTGAAGAGGTAAGAGCTGCTGAGCCTCCATCAAATGGACAGAAAAAAAAATTCTAATCCTTCTATTTCATCTATTCCCTAAAAATTGGGGAAAACCACCCATTTTTAAAAGCATTTTTTCAAAAGAGAAATGCTCTGTCATTTGGGGAGAGAAATACCTTAAAGGAATTTACAAATAGTGGTTTTTAAATTTCTTCTAGTACAAATACATACTTTCATTCCTCAAGAAATTTGATAATTATGCAATTGGATAGTATTCTTTTCCTCCGCATGTTATTGTGGGTTTTTGAAATGTGGAAAGGGGGTCACATATTTCAGATTTAATCTATGATTCTGAAGTTCAACATTTTAACCTGTCCCCCAGCGGGTACAGTATAGCAAGATAGTAGTTAGG
This sequence comes from Saccopteryx bilineata, assembly GCF_036850765.1. Taxonomy (NCBI): domain Eukaryota; kingdom Metazoa; phylum Chordata; class Mammalia; order Chiroptera; family Emballonuridae; genus Saccopteryx; species Saccopteryx bilineata. Next base: position 31,049,351 of record NC_089499.1, read on the forward strand.
ATCATTGGGGTTGTCAGTATAGTTTCCTTAAATGGTAAATAGAAAGACTCACTCGTCATTGACTGACAATTTGAAAATGAAGGAATAAAAAAATATTGCCTGGGAAAAAAAACATAGCTTAAATCTCAGACGGAGCTTCCTTAACGTTCTTTTTCTAATGTGCTGCAGTTCATTTTCTATGAAAGTTTTGTTTCTCCCGAAATAGCTTTGTATCTTTACAGATCGGACTGTTGGCATTCCACTGCCTTTGTCTAGGCAGCCCGAGAACAACTCTACAGTTCAGTGCTGTCGTATTATGAGCATTTCATTTATTCTTAACTTCTCCCGATCGTCTCTCTGTGAAAGATTTCATGGCAAGTTAAGTTACTCAAAGGAAGGAGACCAATTAGGCAGTTTCAGTTTGTGTTCTATGTAAAGCAGATGCTTAATAAAATTAAGAATACAATTGAGGCTCTCTTCTCTACCACTTCAGTTGTAACTAATCTATTCCTACGTAGAATTAACGCTCCTGACTGTTCCTTTTCTAGACAGAGTGGAGAAGAAAAGGGAGGGATCACCGCTGGCTGGGCCGAGCCCCAGGGAGCAAGTTCACTCACCCTGTCTGTGCCTTTCTTTCCCTGCAGGGCTTGCTTTCAGAAATTCTCCGGAAGGAAGAGGACCCCAAGACTGCATCCCAGTCCTTGCTGGTAAACCTGCGGGCTATGCAGAATTTCTTGCAGTTACCAGAAGCGGAAAGAGATCGCATTTACCAGGATGAAAGGGAAAGGAGTTTGAATGCTGCCTCTGCTATGGGCCCTGCCCCTCTGATAAGCACACCGCCCAGCCGCCCTCCTCAGGTGAAATCTGCTTGCCCCCTTCCTTACCCGTCTTCTTTGGCTTAAAAAAAAAAATGTCTGATGAAGAATCTCAACAAGAAATTAGAAAGATAGATGGACAGATTTAAAAAAATAAAAATATATAGAGTTGCTTGGGGAGAATTGGTTCCAAAGCATTAATTATGGTATAAAAAAAACAATAAGCTACGAATTAGGGGACAAGACCATTGCTTTGTATTGCTGCTTCTTTGGAGTTCTTCTGGGGTAAAAACTAGTCTTGAAATGGGCTCTTTGTCTCTCTTACCATGAAGTAAAGAAGTATTGTAAACTGGAAAGGAAAATAGTAACAGTCAATTTTATCCCTGCGAGTTTTAAGATCTGCCATTGGAATGGTAAATAAATAAATAATCCTATTTGTATTTATGCTTTCCAATACTAACTGCAGCTGGTACCAATTACACATCATCTCGTTTGAAATCCTTCATAATTAAGTTTAATACAATCCTTGAAGGCAGCTTTAAATGGAGCTGATAAGGAATTCCACCCATATTCCCAGAAATGGGCACATTTTCTATTTTCCAAATCTTTACATGTTTTTAGGAGGGACCAAAGTCACCTTCCATCTGTATTGTTTTTTGTTGTTTTTTAAATCAAGTTTAAAAGGTAGCCTTTGTAACTATTATGAGAATTCAAGAAGTTCATTTCCAGTACAAACAGGTACAGGATATCCACTGATGGTGGATGAGACTTACAGCCCACAAGCAAGTATTTTTCTTACATACATCATTTGTGGTGTGTACAGATCTTAAAAATAAGGTCAGCTAAAACTGGATGAAAAGAAGAATAGAATATAAGTTTAAAATATTTATGTAATATAATGCCATGATGAAATTATATCTTGATATTAATTTCTTTTCATTAATAGTAATAATAAATTCCTGAATAGAGAATTACAGACTAAAAATGGAACTGCTACAGATACTCCCTAAGTAGGGAATAGATGTCAGACTTAGCCACTTGTTGAGGGTCTCAAACTATATTATATTTTATATATATTGTGATGTTCTGAAATGATTATTTTTTAGGAATGTCATAAAAGTCCATTTTCTCCCTTTTATTTAATGAAAATCAATATAGGTCTTGATGTCTATAAGAGCAGACGATAAAGAAGTCCTTACTGTAATTGTGAATAAGAAAAGTCAAATTCCTTTAGCAGAGAAGAATGGCAGTTATTGAATTTCATCTGTAAAGCTTTCTATAAAATTTTTCTTAAGAAAAAAAATGAGGAACTCTTTATGTAATTATATCATTTTTATTTTAAGAATGACTAAGCAAAAAATACTGTACTGTGGACTTGGTTTAATACTTAGTGCAGGGGTTTCCAAACTATGGCCCGCGGGTCGCATGCAGCCCCCTGAGGCCATTTATCCAGCCCCCGCCACACTTCCGGAAAGGGCACCTCTTTCATTGGTGGTCAGTGAGAGGAGCATAGTTCCCATTGAAATACTGGTCAGTTTGTTGATTTAAATTTACTTGTTCTTTATTTTAAATATTGCATTTGTTCCCGTTTTGTTTTTTGACTTTAAAATAAGATATGTGCAGTGTGCATAGGGATTTGTTCATAGTTTTTTTTATAGTCTGGCCCTCCAACGGTCTGAGGGACAGTGAACTGGCCCCCTGTGTAAAAAGTTTGGGGACCCCTGACTTAGTGTATGGTGTTTAGAATTAATACACACTCCCATTAGTTAACTTTCTGTCTGTTATCATCGCGAAAAGGCCTCTGAGCATAGTTATCTAACTTATCACTTGAACTGCAATACCAACAAAAGACTGGCTTACTTAGGACCCATATGAACCTCAGCATTTAGCTTCCTTCTTTAAAAAACAAAAATTGTTCAAATGTTTGACTTAGTGATTCTTTTTTTTTTTTCTTTTTTTTTTTTTCTGAAGCTGGAAACGGGGAGAGACAGACAGACTCCCGCATGCGCCCGACCAGGATCCACCCGGCACGCCCACCAGGGGCGATGCTCTGCCCACCAGGGGGCGATGCTCTGCCCCTCCGGGGCGTCGCTCTGCCGTGACCAGAGCCACTCTAGTACCTGGGGCAGAGGCCAAGGAGCCATCCCCAGCGCCCAGGCCATCTTTGCTCCAATGGAGCCTTGGCTGCGGGAGGGGAAGGGAGAGACAGAGAGGAAGGAGGGCGGGGTGGGGGGTGGGGGGTGGAGAAGCAAATGGGCACTTCTATGTGCCCTGGCCGGGAATCGAACCCGGGTCCCCCGCACGCCAGGCCGACGCTCTACCGCTGAGCCAACCGGCCAGGGCGACTTAGTGATTCTTAATACAGCGTTTATTTTATAATTTTCTAGGATTTTAATGCTTCTGTTTTTCAAGTATGATTCTGCTAACCTTAGTCATCAAGTTTATTTCTTTAGGCAAAGATTAATTCTTAAGGAATATTTTTTATATACGATTAAGATATTCTTGAGTAGCTTTCAGATGTATATACAATATATCAGATAGATATATGTCTAAATGCTCTGTTGATACATTGCAACAGAAAATATAATTTATTTTGGCCTGAATCATTAACTGATTGAGCCACCTTTAGCAATATTAAGGGTTGAAACCAAGCCCTTAGCAAGGATATTCAGACAATGATGAGCATATAATGTATGTGGATACTGTAGATTTTTAGTGAACCTCTTTCAGAGGAAAAAAAATGTTTCTATTAATGCAATCTAACCATATTTTGAAATGATTACCTGATATATGTGTATAATTTTATTTCATTGCTATAATATAAATCTTTACAGTATCTTATTTGCCCCACTGAGAATTCTTTTGCATTATTTAATATTATTATAATGGAGCTCCCAACTAGTTTGTTCACCTCTTACCCTTTAATAATGATTCAGTGAATTAAATATTAAGAAAAAATAAAAAAAATTTTATTATCAATTTTAGAGAGAGAGAGAGAAACAGCAATTTGTTGTTCCACTTATTTATGCATTCTTTGGTTGATTCTTACCTGTGCCCTGACCAGGGCTCAAACATACAACCTTTGCATATTGGGACAACACTCTAACTAGCTGAGCTACCCAGCCAGGGCTAGAAATTTTAATGGATTAAAAGCATTGTAAATTTAAAATGAATATTTTAGATTTTGAAAAAGATGTGTTATATATAGAACAGTTCAATTGGTACTGTTTTGCAACAGTTGAAATCCAGTGCTTAAGCTGGAACCAGTAAACCACATGTTAGGTTTTAATATGCTTATTACAAATGATGTAAATAGAAGTGGGGGAGAGGATAAAACCACAAATAAAGAAACAATAAAAATTTTGCCTTTTATTTTTTTTAATTTTAAAACAAATTTTAGTGAGAGGAGGGGAGGCAGAGACAAACTCCCGCATGCGCCCCGACAGTATCCACCTGTCAATCCCACCAGGGGGCGATGCTCTGCCTATTGGGCCCTTGCTCTGATGCAACAGGAGCCATTTTAGCACCTGAGGCTGAGGCCATGGAGCCATCCTCAGCGCCCGGGCCAACTCACTCTAATTGAGCCTTGGCTGCAGGAGGGGAGGAGAAGAGAGAGAGAAGAGAGAGGGGGAGGCATGAAGAAGCAAATGGACACTTCCCCTGTGTGCCCTGACTGGGAATTGAACCCAGGACATCCACGTGCAGGCTGAGGCTGTACCACTGAGCCAACATGCCAGGGCCAAAATTTTGTCTTTTTTAACTTTACATTTTGTTAGAGAGGAGTCGTTTGTGAAATTAACATGCATTTCATTTCCCCCCAAATGAAGAGATTTGAAATACATAGTGAGATAAATCATGCATGGGCTTGGGTTAAAACCCAACCCTGATTTCTTTCCTAAGGACTGCATGCTTTAGGCGTGAGAGATTGGACCCTTTTCCAGCTCCTTCTGTAGAGTTTAGGTCAGTGTTTTTTAACTGCCAGTCCATGGCAGAAATTTTGTGCCAATCCACGAAAGAGTAACCACCCTGATGTTGTATGAGGATTACAGACCCAGTGATCTTAGCTGAATTTGCTTATGCTCAGGGTGATCTCTACCTGAGCGGTCCCTGAAATAATTCTTCTATTTTCACCAGTCCACAGTGTTAAAAAGGTGAAAACCACTGGGTTAGGTCTTATTCCTGGTTTGTACCAGACCAAGACCCTAAACTGTTGAGGGAACCCATCAGATTCTAAATCATCCTCAAGAAAGGGACTTCCCTGGTCTTAGTCAAATCCCAGGTTCTATTTTTAGGAATATTTCCCCTGGATACACGCAGCCAGACCAGCCTCAGGAATCACCAAAGCTCTGGGCTGGCCCTGCTGAGGGGAGGTGCGTCTTCTGCACGCCTGTCCCTTGTGATTCAGTAGGGCAGCCGTGCTGTGAATGGCTTCTTGCTGGGACAGTAGGCTCTGGCCCTGACCTGCTTACTGACAGCATATTTTTACAACTTGACATACTAATTCAAGTAATAAGATTACCTTACAGTTGATAATGGTTCACAGTTTTCTCAGCACCTACATGTACAATTAATTCATTGAATCCTCAGACCGACTTTTTCCTAGTAGAAAAGTGAGAAAACCAAGTCTTAAGTTTAGTCAGAGTTTTCCAATGCCCTGTAAATTCTGTTGCTCTTCCCCTTAACTCAAGCCACCTGCTCAAAATATAAACGAACATGATAGCAAAAGGGTAAATGAAACTTGGGATCTTTTTCTGTTTTTCTGAGAGGATGGGAGGTTTTATTGTTAGATCAGGAAGATAAAGACACACAAGAACGAGCTCTTGATAGAAAACATTGAATGTTTGACACATGACCTCTGGGTATTTCTGAGATTGTGGAGGAAGTTGCCCCTTAACTTTGGTTGTATGAGAACATCTGGGAGCATCCAATCCCTCCAAACTCCATAGTCTTAAAAGTTTCTTTCTGATTATGGTTAGCGATTTTCCAGATGAGTTTTTTTTAGAGGCATCTTATTAATAATAATTAATGATTATTTTCTGGGAATTGTCTGTTCCACATAACAAATCAGTGTTAAGCTGATTTCTATTTGAGTGTGTGCTTATTCTAGTTTTATTTGTGTGTTTTTAATATATGTGACTTTTAGAGGTCAATTAGCAATTTGTTTTCATAAGGACTATCGGAAAGCCTATAATTATCAAATGATAACTTTCACATTAGTTATATGATTTTTGTCTTTAAGGTTTTACACTTCCTTATGTACTTCTTTAGTTTCTCCTAAAGGTAGATGTGCTATTTTATGCTTTAGAAAATGTGCGAAGTTCATATGAGCAATATATCATTAATTTAATTTGGTAGCTGCACCCTTCTGTCTCTACAACAACTTATATACTATAATGGAACATAGGTCCAGCTATGGGCAGAAGCTTAATACACGATTAAAATTTTATATGTTATGAATTCCTTGACCAGCATTATTTTAAGATCTTATTTATGTGCTTGTAAAATGTTTCCCATTAATAGTCATCTTTTACAAGCTAGAGGACTTGGACAAGATTTAATATTGTTTCTATAACCATAATACTCCAGATAGTTGATAATGTGGACTATATTCCACCAACAGTAAGAATGTGACTTAAAACAATACATTTCTCGCATAACATTACTGAGAAGACATTGATAGTTTACATACCTAGGAAAATAAATTTAGACTGCTTTGTAAAATTAATGATAAAGTCATTTACTACAAAGAGCAGGTCCAGAATGACTTAAAAAATAAGAATTTTTCTAAATAAAGGAGTCCCCTGTAACATGATCTCAGTGTAGTTGTTGCAGTGATTTCTAAGACAAGCATTAGTATCAAACAGACTTCAGTTGAACTCTCAGCCTTGCCCATGGACAAATTTCTTAAAACCTCTTTGTTTTAAAAGCATCTTCTCAATTTCTAAATAGGGCAGTAATAGTGCCTCCTCAGGGCTATTGGGCAGGTTAGAGTTAATGTACGTTAACACTCTGCCTTCCACATAATAAGCAACTAATAAATATTAGCATTTGTTAGTATCGTAATTATTAGTAAAACTACCTCAAACTGTGTGTGTGTGTGTGTGTGTGTGTGTGCTGTGATCTTGCAGGTAATTGATACTGCTTCAAGGAATAGCATATTCACCAATGAGGACGATAGTAGAGTGCATTTAGTGTGGTATACACGTCGTATGTAGTACATATGTAGTATGTACAGTTCAGATCCAATAATACATGAAGAAATAAAATAGAACTTGCATGGAAAATGTGTGTTCTGCTGCACAGTTTTAGCGAATAAAAGCAGACCCAACTGCACCCTAACCCCATGTGGGCAGGTACATAGGAGAAGCTCCAGTCTTAACAACATCGCCGGCGCCGTGGTAATGACGGAGTAGTACACACTACCTTGATAAAAGCTATTCGGAAAGCAACTGCATTTATTTTACCTCCTGTGCTATTTGTGGAGAAGGGGCTGAAGAGGAGTTTGTTTTGCCTGGAATGAACTACTTTATGAATTTTAATGTGTGCTATAATATTAAAAGCTAAACCAGGATTAAAGAAGATTTTTTTTGTACTAAGCTAAAATAGTACTTAGTAGAGTGAGGTATAAAAGATTTTTGTTTCCATTTTTACCTGGGGAAAAATTCAGCTTTCATATTTTTGAAAAGCTGTCCAAGTCAGTTCCCCTTAAGCAATAGCTTGTGTTTAGGAAAAAATGTGATTCCAGAATTCTAATAGCTTATCTCTGATAAGATGCGTATCTGAGCCAACAAGATGATAAAGAACTTTTCTAAATCTTTTTAAAATGAATAATCCAGTTTCTTAATTTGTATTTTTAAAGTTGGTGCTCTTGCTTCCTTTTTTAAATTTTTTAAGGTTTCCTGTATACTTATATCCCACCTTTATTTTGTGTTGGCTACTAAGAAATCATCACTTGATTTTTTTTTCATGATCTGAAATTCTTGCTTTTTGACCCAGGTTGTAATTGCTGTAAAAAATACCCAAAGAAATTTTTAGAAACAAAATCACATCATTGAGACAAATGATTATAGCTTACCTGGAGGATAAATTATTAAACATAATTTTTACAAAAGAATGCAAATTATTTTAGAAACATGAAACACCAAGTTTCCGAAGCCTGCTGTCTTAGCTATTGCTAAGCAGATTGCTACCACGGAACTGTTTCTTCCAATGCACTGGACTTCATGCCTCCATTTCCATAACATTCAATTTTCAAAGCGATTGAAATGGCTTTTCTTTTCTCTTTCATTTAAACAGTGAGAAAAATAGGTATTAAAAGGGACCCCATGGGGTGATCAAATCTATCCTTCTGCCTCAAAGCAAGACCACCCCAGAGCAAAGTTGTGAATCTCACCAAAGCAACTTTGGAGGCAATTTATGGTAATGCGTTAACTCTTCTGGCTCCTAAAGTGGTGTTTAGCAGATTATTGCTTCAAAGCGCTGTGGATGTTCTTAGTGGCCTCCAGTCCTTAATATACCTCTGTGAGTGCCCTTGCTTACTAGAGTCACAGAGCTGGGAGGGGAACTCTGGAAATCTAGCCTACACTCCCGTCCCTAGTGTCTAGTGTAGCAGAGGCAAACGAGGCCCAGACAGTTGGTCACTTGTCCTGCCTGGCCTTCTGTGTCCCCGCTTCTGGCTGGTGGTCCCACCATTTCACAGCATTATCCTTTCACTGCTTACGTAGTGTCAAGGCAGAAGAATCTAGCTGCCTCTCCAAGACAAGCCAGAGTTGTGTTACGTGGCTCACCAGCTAGAAGTTCGGAGGATTCAGAAGACACGTTTGAAAGGGGCTCATCTCATTCTATGAGTGCTGAGAATTGAATAGCTTAGGATAACCTCTGTCCTACTTTTAATGCCAAATATTTGGGGACAGTGAAATAAACCTGGAAGACTTGCAGTATGATTAGGAGGGTATGTCACTTTGTGCCAAAAAAAAATCATTTGTTTATTCTAAAATGCATTTTGTTTCCTAGTGTTTATAGTATATGTGAGAAATATTCCAAGGTGCTAAATTTCTAGAGAACAGAAACCTGGGTTCTGGAAAGGACTCGATAAGAAATTAGGTCCTCAATGAATCCCTTTGCTGCGAAAAGCCTGGTCCTCCATCTGTGGTAACTATTCATTTACATTTTCATCAGTTCTCTAGTATAAAAGCAGCTACATCGTTCATATGTAAATTTACCAGACTGTTCAATATAACTGCATAGTAATAATTAAGTTTGGAGTTTTAAAGATTAATAGTAGTATTAATAAATTTTGAAGATGTGATTTAATTTTTCCCCTGAAATTTCATGACATTTTTCTGCTGATATCTGCTTATCATTAGTACCAAAGGCATTGATACTAATTTTTCACTCAGGATTATACATTTTGACTATTTTTTAAGTCACTGATTATATATTTTATGTAACTTGCTACAGTGTTCTATTAAATATTGTGAAACATTTTCTCATAATCTGGTTCCACAAGTCAGAAAGAAATAGTTATATACAAGGGTGCCAGGAATGGATGAAATAATTATACAGAACAGCTTGGACATGCACATGTAAAACGCAACCAGCCTTTATGATAATTATGCAAGCCACTCTTACCTGTTTCATGGATGGATAGAAGATTTAAATATGCAGCTCTGCAAATGGCTTCGTTATGGAAGATTTTTAAAATGAAACATGAGGAGAAGACATAAAAAAAGAGTCTAAAATTAAAAAGGCCATAGTATGTAATAGCTATTAGTGATGTAATTGTCTATTAGGCACTGGGAGCCCAATGAAGGTACAGCAATGTGCATTATGACTTTAATTGTGAATTTCCTTTGTTAGAATTGCAATGGACGGTAATTGGGAAACAATTAGTGTAGGGTTTTCAAGTCTTTGAAACTATTTCGTTTTCCAGAAAACTCACCTTCTGGCATTATAATTCCTGGTTGTCAGCTGGCTGTTGCTGTCATATTATAGGTGCAATCACCTGTGACAATGTGACTTCCTTAACTTAAGCAATCTGATCTCGGTGTAATAACTAATGTTGAATGACTGCACTGTTGATCGCCTTGATCGTAAAAGGAGCAACAATGTCCAGTTTGGATGCTGAGCCTGAAAAGCTTTGAAACAGTTTGACCAATGAAAAATGACACTCGTTCAAAATGTTTTGTAGGTGAAAACAGCTACTATTGCCACAGAGAGGAATGGGAAACCAGAGAACAATACCATGAACATTAATGCTTCCATTTATGATGAGATTCAGCAGGAAATGAAGCGCGCTAAAGTGTCCCAAGCACTGTTTGCAAAGGTTGCAGCAACCAAAAGCCAGGTAAGATCCTCAGTTAGGCATTGAGAATGTTGATCTGCGACGCCTGTGAAAATTTCATTCAAAGGGGTGTCTATTTGCAGTATGAATTTGCATCATGGAGAGGTCACAGTCTCCAGGATTATTGACAGAGGTCTCTGATGTAGCAAAATGTTCAGATTCCAGTAGGAGATAACTTGGTTTCGTTTCCTTCAACAGTCACTATCCAGACAAGGGGTTTCTTAGTTAAAATCCCTGAGTTGGTTTATAGTTGTTTTCAGAAAAATATCGTAATGTACAGAAAGTTTCTCAATCTGGTCTGTTGTGGTAGTACAAATAACTGGAATTACTCTTTTGTTATTACTTAGATGACCTTGATTTCTGTCCCAAAGTGCTAGAAAAATTATAGTTTCTTCTGTTCCAACTCTGGCATCTACAGCTATTCAGTGCACTTATTAAAACAAACCGACACATACATATATCTTTGCATATGAATGATTTTAGTTTTTCTATAGATACATGACACCAAATTGAATTACAATTAGAAAACTGCCCATATCTGATGAATTATAAATGAATAGACTTGAATTGGAAAAGTTACAAATCCCTACAAAACAAGATACAAACATAAGAAATGGATAATGCAGTTCTTTATCACTATAATTGTCATATATTGATAATTTATGTCATCAAAAGCCGAGTCATCCATATATACATGAACTCAACAATTATCTATAAATCCTTGTTCATAGCAAGACTACTTCTTAAAGGACCAGAAGAATACCAAACTTTCTCTTTGCAAAAAAGATTTGATAACACTATCAAGGTGAGAATTTAGAGGTATTTATTCAGGGGTTCAGGTAAGATTTTAACAACTTGACATTTTAAACAAGTATGTTTTTTATCATAATGAATTGTCCTTTATAAAAACAGCCTGGCTGCTGTCAACTTCTGATAAAAGTACACAACCCTGAGAGTATTTACAGTATAATACTTTTTTTTAACTTTTCCTAAAATTTTTATCAGCATTAATAGTCATCCTTGATGGGAGTTTTGCTTTAGAAAAGGTTGTTCTTGTTAAGTTATGAGGCTGAATGAAATACTTAAGGGATATCTTGGAAATGTTATATAAAAATGATTAAACTCAAGCCGTGGACTGTAAAAATTATAGCTTTATAGGCCACATGCCTGCCTACCCTTCAATCACTGTCAAAGTGATAATTTCTACAATAATATGTTTCTTTTATTGTGAGATTCTAAACATCAAGTGCTGTTTAAACATTAAACTGAATTGTTTATGTTAGTTCTATACTCAGCGTGTCATACATCAGGCCACCGTAATCTCTCATGGAATGTAAAATTCTGTCATGAATCATGGCTTGTATATCGGAAATTACTGTAATTTTGATTGGAAATTACAGGGCTCTTGAAATGTTTCTAATTATGATAGAATGTTAGAGCCGCTTCAAACCTGTGTGCTTCTTCAGATGTCTTCATTTACATGCCAAGACTAGGCATTAAGGAGAAATGTCCTGTTCTCACTTTACCCCTCACCCACCCACCCTGCACATTCTTATTTGGGCTATTTAGTTTAATTATGCTGTCCTAGGAGGCTCATATTTAAATGTATATCATCTTGCATTTCTTTCTAATCCTGTATCTTTTCTGACCTATCCAATTAAATTGCCGAGAATAACAGACTATATTCCTACAAGGCCAAACACTTTTCCCCAAATCTCCTAAGTAGATAAACTGACAGCTAGACATGTATTATTGTAATATGGGTCAGACTTAAAACAAACAAAAATGAATACTAAAACTTTTTGATAACTATCATTTACTTGCTGGTCATGTCATCTAATTTAATCTAGTCTCCAGGATCCCCCAGTTTCCTTTCTGACTATAGTGGCGATTTTCAACCGTCTTCATCTCATGGCACACTAACCTAATTACTACCATTCTCCGGCACACCAAAAACATATATCCTTTGCAGACGTGACCAAAAAGTAGGTATAATTTTGATTGATTAAAAAAAAAAAAAAAAAAAAGAACAGTAATTACCTGTTTTATTCCAAAGTGACTTTTTAAAAAAATCAGGTGCCTCTATTTGTATATAAAGATTTCTGGTCCCAAGAATTAACCAATCAGATGCAAATTTATTAAAGTGCCACTCTATTATATGGCCTATATATTTACAGTTCAAGACGGGACATTCACACCAGGCGGTTGTTGTTGTGTTGGCTTTTGTCATTTTTTTAATTTGACAATCTTAATAGTCAGGTATTGCATGCATGTTTAAAACTCCTTGTGGCACACCAGATGGAAACCACTGGACTAGAGCATGGCCCCTTAAGGTCAGCAGTCCCTTTGCTACCTTCAGTGTTTCTTTTAAATATGTAATACCCCCCCCCCCCCTGGTCCTCCCTGCCTGGCCTGTTACTGATTTTGGAGGCATTCAGACAGTGGCAGTCATTGATTGATTAAGGTCATGTGAGTGATGTGAGTGATGTTCTGAGGAGGTTTTAAACCACTTTCCTCTTTGGACCCCTGTCCTGCGAAGCTCCCCTGGAGTCTCTTTCGACGGTGTTGGTTGGCAGCTCCTCAGTGCCCCCCCTGACGGTGACTCCCAGAACTCCCGAAGCTGTTCGCTGATCTCTTCATTACTGGTGGAAAGAGAAGGCTCAGGGCCCGGCAGTAGCGGTGGGGTCCAGCAAACTGGTCACTGCGTTCCCTCAGTCGTTATTCCTCACTGCTAACTTAGTGTAACTTCCCCGCAGAGCATCTCTGTCGTTTTCTCTTGAGTTGTGCAGTTTAGTTGTCAGCACCGCCCTGTTTGTGAACACATACAGGAAGTTCGATGGGCTACTTAACGACAGTCCCAAACCAGTCTGTATCGCTGGGAGAGATCGGACTGGACTAGACAAGGGAGGCATTTCCTTCGTTCTGTTTTCCCACCATGTTTTTTTTTTTTGTTTTTTTTTTGTGAAGGAAACAGAAAAACTAGCAAAAAAAAAAAGAAAACACAAATCTTCACATCAGACTGACCTTTTTCATGGTCAGAATTCCTGACTCTTACTTATGCGTCAGAACTAGGTGCCGAGGATTGTCAGAAGGAGGCAGACACCCCCCCCCACACACACACACACACAATGGAGCTTGTGCAAAGCGGGAAGCACTAGTCACCTCTCGCTCAGCCCATCCACTCCCTATGCTTCCGGTCTCGCCCCGATTCTCCAGCTGGCCTTCGTATTCATCACCGTTCATGTGCTGACTCCCCCCATACGTTCTATGTGATCTACATTGAATTCTCACAGTAACTGCGTGAGCTAGCGTTGTTATCCTCATTGTCCACACGAGACTCACCCGACTCATGAACAGGAGAGCCTGCCCCCAGCCCTCTGCATCTGTCCTGCTGTTGTAGTGTCTGCTCAGGATTCCAGGTGGCATCAGTACCCAGCTCCAGGAAAGAGGAATTAGCGATATTGGACCGACTGGTAGTGGAACTGGTGGGGGCTTTTCTTTCTTCATCGACATATTCTTGGGATCTGGATTCCTACCAACCTAGGGGCCTTGGAATCCGTGCTTCGGCAAGCCCGGCGGGGAAGCCGAGGGGAGACGTGGTAGAGAATTCAGAGGAGGCTAGGGTCCAGGCTGGCTCACTGATATAATAACATGACCAAGTTATTTAACATTTTTGAGCCCAAGATTCTTTTCACATAGGAGGTTACATGCCCTAATGTACGCAGAAGAGCTTTTAAAGTATACAGCGCTATACCCAAATGGAAATGTCTTCTAATGTGCTAAGCAAGAGGCTCAGCCCTCCACACAGGGACCATCTTATCATCTCCTCATGTTTCTTAAATACCTTTCATTGTAAAAGGTAAAGCTTGAGGTAGATACCCTGAATGACAGGCAGCGTAATTATTATGAAGTTGGTACAGTCCCCAGAATGTTACGGAACCAGACGCATCAGAGTTGTGCTACGTACGCAGTGACTAAGGCACGAAGTATTTTCAGTAAAAGAAATGAACTCTGTAGACTCCACCATTTCACGTGTATTATCTCCTCTCTTCGATGAGTAATAGAAATGAGATTGTTTTTAACTCTAATAGAAATGTCTGAATAAAATATGCGGTAGCAACCTGAAGGCAGGCTATTTTTGTGCTTGGATAAGAAAGCTGGCTAAATGCAAACTTTAAAAGATGATACGCTTTAAACATAATGTGAATAGCTACAAATGAATACACTTTATATTCTGGTTATTCAAATAAGCAGCCGTTTTTTCGAGTGAATCATATTGGAATTTTATCAAACATTTAGTCTGATAATATTCAAATAATTATGAGAGCAGAATTCACTAATTTTACTGTTAAAAAAAATATAGTTGATTTCAGTAATAACCATTACGGTATCAAGGTTCAGTTACTGTTCATTGGTTATAGTGTTTTCATATGGGAGATGGAAATGGAATTTTTTCCTTAATGGTGGCAGATGTTGGAATCTAATTTTATTCCACGGCAAACCCCCTGAGAGCTCTGAGACTTAAGGTGTATGTCCAGCAAGGGGACATTAGCAGCGCTGTAGGCCTTGCCTTGTACATCGGATTGTTACATTGATTTTCATGTTTGCGGAGGCGGAGCCTGCGGAGACAGTTACACCGCGAGAGGGCAGGGCTTTTGCGGAGCGGCACTGCATCGCCACTTGTGTGGAGAAAATGATTTCTCTCCTGTGCTTTCTCGAACGAGGTTATTTCTTTCAGGTAAAGCAGCTAGATGATGACAATTCTGTTTAACTGAACATGCGTTCAGTATAATCCTTTGCAGCCTCTCTCCCTCCCAGTCCTGTCGAGTCAGAGGGCTCCGGCTGGGACAGCTTCCGCAGGTGTGTATAGGTATGGTTTCTGACGCTCTGAAAAAAGAAAAGGATTTCTGCCTCTGTGAAGACAACACGTCCAGTAGAGGAGGCCAAATCATTCAAAGCCTTCTTCCTTCCTTTCAGACACGTTTATCATGGAGATTACAGGCATCGAGGGGGAGAGAGGGCAGAAGAAAGAGAAAAGGAGAACTTTAGTGCTCCTTGGGTTCACAGGTGTGTGTGTGTGTGGGGGGAGTAATGCATCTTTTTGACCTTTGAATTTGGAAATTCTTAGATGGTGATTGAAATTCTTAGATACAGTAAGACATGCTGTGTCATAAAATAGGCAAAAGTGGGGCTAAAACGTAGTTTTCCTGGCCTGGACATTGGACTCTCTAGTGATAAAATCCAAGAAGAAACCACAGACGCATGACTGCGTTCTGCACGAGCCTGCATGCAGAGGCCTCTTTGATTTTGTTAGAATTCGATTACACGTCACGGACACGACGCTTGGGTGCTCTGTGCTGATTCACTCTTTTGGAATGTTCATGTGACAGACTTCACAGCAACACGGTTTCACCTGTGTTGCCTCCCATTTCAGAGACACACAGGAGGCCCCTGCAGATGAGAGAGTCATGATTTCTGCTATTCGCGGTGCCACGCCCTTTCCTAGCAGTCTGCGGGGGCTCTTCGCATTGTGTCCTCAGAGCACCTCCCCGGGCAGATAGAGTTTTCTCCAGCAGTGGTCTGCGGAGCGAACTGCCCCTTGACCCGTTCTCCAGCTAGTGCTTTGTTTTATTTTATATACATAATATATACTGGGTAGTGATTCAGCTCAGGTTTCCCTGCATTGTCTTCCTGGAGGAGGAAGAGGCAGGAGGAGAACTTGTGGGGCACTGAGTATGACCCAGAGTGGAGCCATCTTGGCCGTGTGCCCGTGCCTAGTTTAACCTATTTTTGGTGGCCTGTGCTGCTTTCTTGAGAAAGAAGAATGTAGCCTTCCATCCATCTCCGGTGTAAGGTATTCTGTGCTGGTAGCTGATCTCTAAAAACGCTGTGTCTAGCCCTGGCCGGTTGGCTCAGTGGTAGAGCGTCAGCCTGGCGTGCAGAGGTCCTGGGTTCGATTCCCGACCAGGGCACACAGGAGAAGCGCCCATTTGCTTCTCCACCCCTCCTCCTCTCCTTCCTCTCTGTCTCTCTCTTCCCCTCCCGCAGCTGAGGCTCCATTGGAGCAAAGATGGCCTGGGCGCTGGGGATGGCTCCATGGCCTCTGCCCCAGGCGCTAGAGTGGCTCTGGTCACAACAGAGCGACGCCCCAGAGGGGCAGAGCGTTGCCCCTGGTGGGCGTGCCAGGTGGATCCCAGCCGGGCGCATGCAGGAGTCTGTCTGTCTCTTCCAGTTTCCAGCTTCAGAAAAATACAAAAACAAACAAACAAACAAAAAAAAACACTGTGTCTGAATATTGGGAATCCATATTGCATTTAGTTTTCATCAACACAGACCTGTCTTTCTATCTCTAATTGATTGTTAAATAAGACTATTGAAAGTAATGGCTTTAAAAACATAAATATTAACATATTCTAATGGCTTAAAGAGATATGATTGTATAAATATGTTAGATGACGTTTTTATTGTTAGTTAAATTTGTGGATCTGAATACGAGCCCTTTTCACATTTCTGTGTTATTAAAAACAAGCATATTTTTTAGTAAATTTAGTGTTTGATCGAGAAGGTTCAGAATTATCAAATAGAACAATTACCTGCCCATTATATTTTTGTTTAAAAAGTCATGTAAGAAGGTGTTTTTTCCCCCAGACAGTTGTTGTTATCTATTTAAACAAACTGAACAGAAGATTTCTGGTTATCTTATTGCAACTTTCAAATCATTTAAAGTTTCATTCTTTTCCCCTAAATTAAAAATTAATTACCTAGAGTCATGTAAATACATTTTCCTCATTGACCCACTTAGCAAGTTAACTGTTACAAATACAGTCATAACTCATTAAGCCCAGTTTCTCCATCTTTAGAAAATGTCATAAGAACATTTTAGACAATGTTTGAAAATAATCAATTTATGACTATTGGGTCAACTCTTTAAAGAGGATCTTGATGTGAAGAAGTCCAAGGAATGTCACCACAGGAGTGGTCCCCTTTAGAGCATGAGAATGTGTTTGCATGAGTTTACCAATTATGTATTTGTAGACTCTGCTTTACTTTGAGGCCACCTTTTGTCCTAACATTTTAGTATAAGTTGAAAACTGTGGACTAAGACTAGTCTAAAAAAGTTCCTCTTTTTGGAAACTCCTCTATAATCAGCTTTGACAGTGGAGAGTTAGTGCTTTAGGACAGGATCGTATATCTACAAAATAAAGAGGAGGGACGAGACCAATCCATTGGGGTTTTTACTGTTAATAGGGATTAATCTTAAAACGCAATGTCATTCAGTTAAACTCAGCATATAGCTCTAACACTGATACAATCTTTTAACAAAGTACTGAGTTAAAAGATGAAGTGTTTCCTCAGAAGTCTCAACAGTTGTCTTTAATGTCTTTAGTAGTAACGGTAGGTTTTATTTTAGCTTTATCTTCTTTTTTCCTCATATGGGAAATGGAAATAAAGGCCTTGTGAAATGAATGAGCTATGAAAATGCATTTATGCAAAATGACAATAGAAAAATAGCTCTGGAAGAAACTGCACCGTTAAAATTTCCCATCAATGAAAGGTGCTAAGAGAGGGATAGAGATCTTATGTTGATAATAGGACTCGGATGTGGAATTTTTTCTGCCCTGCTGAAAGAATACCTATACTGTCTTAAAAGTAACCTTTGAGATTATTCATTTTTTAAAGTGTAGCTGTTATGCTTTTACACATGCAATTCTTTTGCATGACGAAGTGACACAGCTGAACAAGAGACCACCCATTTAAAAATGTATGTGCAGTCTATATTTTCGAGTTTAGTGGACATATAGTCATTCTATAATTTTATCATGAAACACCTTGTAAAAACATAAGCTCCAAACCGCTGCTGGAGTTGCCATTCAGTTGTTAAATTGATGAAGTTGTCTGTTTTCTTAGGTCCTAATCTGCTTCTGTTGTATGTTAATAGAGAACCTATTTTCCTTTGATTTCTTGATTCAACAATTCCAGTTGTTTTTGTGTATTTTTTTTTTTAACAATTCGCTTTTCATCCAGTGTGCTTGAGGAATTAGTTTTAAACACACTGTTTTATAAACTGCCAGCCTCCTCGGCCGCCTTAGTGCCTCTGATTCCGTAAATCAGATCATAGACAGCATGCTGTCATATAATAAGGTGTCTGATCCTTATTACCAGTTTGTTGATGCACAGACTCCTTCAAATTGACCATTGCAACACATGGTTTCCCCTGAAACTAGCTGTGATAATTAGCGTGGTTCTAATGAGACAGAATGTCACTGATCTTGTGCTGAACTGTCGAGTATCGACGCTACGGATGGGAACTGTCAGAGCCTGCCATCTGTGACAGCGCTTGGCATATTCCAGTGGCAAGGTAGAGCATGCTCAATCGAGTCTTTTCAAACAAATGGCCCTTTTCTTGACGAGGGTCCTGTGCTCTGTTGTTCCACTGGAAGAATGTGTGCCCCAACTCTAGCCAATGCTGAATCAGTTTCAAGACCCAACTGCGAATACATATCTAAATCTCTGTTACGTGTTATGTAAAAGAGGAATCTTTTGTTTAGCAGGTGAATTTTAAGTGGCTTTCTTTTCCGTGGTTTTTTTTTTTTAATTTTTTTTCTGCCTCTCTCAATTGCTCCATTATTGTCAGTTAACAGCAACGCAGTCATTTAAGATACTTTCCCCCAATTTTAAAATTGCCTTGTTGAAAAGAGATTTGTTGGGGAGTTGGGATGGCTCGTAGTGATAAAGCAGTCTGATTTAACAGAGAGAAAGGGGAGACGAGAGAAGTAGTGTCGAACGCGGACAGGAATACACAGGCTGAACAGAAGAATTAAATGGGACAGGACAGTTAGATCTGCAGACTCCAGAGAGGAGTAGAGATTTTCTTTTGCTGGAGTAAAAGTCCAGCGCTGCTTATCATTCCAAAATATGCTTTGTTGCTTTTTATTTCCTCCTCTCTGGCAGACCACACAGGGCTTGTTCTGAAGAACATTTTCACTAATCTGATCAGGCAGCCAAATACGCCGGGAAAACTGCTTTAATGATCCCACTAATTACCTCAAGTCAATATGAACTGTATTATTAGACTGAGGGAAAATATTCCATTAGGTCTCCCCCTTGGGAGTTTCTCCGCTTTGTGATGTCACCGAAGCCTTCACCCTCTCGCTTGTAATTAATTTTATTTACACACGCAGGCACGCACAAGGTCACACCTGCACAACCGGTGCTGGCCAGGGAGCTTGTGCCACTCCGGCTTAATCAGATCTGTCATAATTACCATTCTGCATGTTTCTGACACACGCTGTGAAATATTTCAATTTAACTGCCGCTACCAGCACAACCAGATGTAGTGCGAGTGTGGCTGCATTGGAAATATTATTCCTCAGGATAAACTCTCTCCTCCCCCCCCCCCCTTACAGCTAATGTGGCACAGAAGCTGATGTATCCTGTAAATCTTGAATGCAGCGCTAGATTGATAACAGGCGATTAGACAGTTTAACCACAAACAGCTTGTTCATTTTTCACAAATGAAAACCACATGTAGTGTAACTAAAATTTCAGGCCCTTTTTTTTTTTTTTTAAAGAGTTGGGGTATGTGTGTGTGTTGAGTATGTACTTAAATAAAAACAAAATGCAATGAAAAGAAGTGTCTAGAAAAATGGAGAAGTTGCCTAATTTTTTCCAGGTTGTTTTTTATGAAAACCTTCATGAAATCCCATTTTTTTCCACATTCACCAAAACTTGAATAGGAAAAAAAAAAATTGTATTCTCTATTGGGCTTTCCATTCTTTTTGGTAATTTTTTTTTTAATGGGAGAAATAATAATCTCTTTGAGCTCTGCTTTTTTATTTTTTCAGTGTTAAACCTTTTATTTTAACATAAATACTGAAAGAAGCGCTACGGTTGAGCATATGTAGTTTTTTAAAGACCCGTTTTCCTTCTTATGTTTTTTTAAATGAAAAGTCAGTTTAGGCTTTCTGGTCATATCCCAGACAATCAAAAAAAAAAATAAAAAATAAAAAAAGGATCCAATCAGAAAATGTACTTCTTCGAGATGTCTATAGATTCAGAGGACCATTTTGTAAGGTATATTTGAAAATCAGTGAGTCTGTTTCTGTAGAAATATTGGAGATAAGCTTGCAGAACATACAGGCGCGGTAGGTAACCATATATGGCCAAAGTTATCGCCAGTCTCAGAAGAACCCAGCCGTAAAAAAATTAAAGTGTTGGAGCCATAAGAAGGCAAATAAACTGGTGGAAAACTAAAATGAAGAGAGAAGGCAGGGGATGGGAGCCGGGGTGATTTAGAATCACACCTCAGAGAAGGTTCTCAACAATCCACTTTAGAGAACATTTAAAACAGAGATGTAGCCTAGTGAAATGTCTTTTAATACCAGATGAAATCCAGCCTTTTCCTTTTTATCTGTGTTTTACTACTTCAGTTATGAGGCTCACGTAGGAGCTTCCTAGGATTCTGTGGTGATACCTATTATCTAACTGATACAAGGAGCCATTTCCCATAGAATAGTGGATTTTTTTGTTTGTCCCTTTGTTCCCTTACTTAATACATTTTCTCCTCTAACTTAGTTATTTTCACAAATTTAAAAAAAAAATCTTTATTTCCCAAATTTTTCCACTGGAACTTTTCCCCGCCCTTACCCAGGCTCTTTTCTGTGTGTTTTGTGTTTGCTCTGTAAGAGCTTCCAACTTTGGAATCAAACATTTTCCCGCCTGTTGATACTTTCTTCTGCCTGTATCACATTAGAGAAGAAAAAGAAAAAAAGTATTTGCCTTTCAGTTAGAACCCTTCCTCCACCTGGGCTGCTAAGCTGTTCACACAGTTAACCCCAAATCATCAGGTCAGTTTCTTCGCACTGTCTGAATCTCCCTTTAGAGTCATTTTGCAAGATGCAGTTCTTGTGGAAGATTTATTTCAATCCCCACATCGCCGATCTGTCACAACACTATTTCCTGTTGAGTACAGATAACACCTCAGCATCTTGTTGAACACAGGGGTGAAGGCGCCCATTGCTAATTAGTGAGATCAGCCTGCCGCTGCTTTCGTCGCTTGCATTTTAGGATTTCAAAGAAGAGGTTGGATACATGTAGCGAAGTTGCACGGGATAAGTCCAAGGAGTGAGAAAAACGGAGGTGAAACAGATCCAGCTCATGACCCCACTGCTACTACGCTTGCTTTAATAACCCTAAAGTTTTTGCACAGCTACTTCAAAATATGTTAGATAAGCCGGCATGCAGACCGAATCACAGCTGAATCACGTTGTGTAACTGCTGGTCAAGCTCTGCCGCTTACCACGTATTGTTCCTTTGCAAGTGAAAATTTTCATTTACATCCCCCAAAAATCAGCCTTAGTTTTAGTTTTTGTGTGTCAGGATTTCTTTGAGTCTGGCACACTTGTTGATACAAAAGGGAAAAGGATAGAGCGCCAACAAGGAGTTGGTGTCTGGGGATGCTGTGGTGTAGATGGGAGTTTGAGAATATGTAATATTTTGGGTATGAGGAAGAGCATGTCTTATTTTTTTTTTCTTAAGTGAGAAGTGGGGAGGCAGAGAGATAGACTCCTACATGTGCCCTAACTGGGATCCACCAAGCAAGCTCCCAGAGGGGTGATGCTCTGCCTGTCTGGGGCTGCTGCTCCATTGCTCGGCAACCGAGCTATTTTAGCACCTGAGGCAAGGCCATGGAACTATCCTCAGCTTCCGGGACTACCTTGTTCCAACTGAGCCATGGCTGCAGGAGGGGAATAGAGAGAGAGAAGGGAGAAGGGGAGGAGTGGAGAAGCGGATCATTTCTTCTCCTGTGTGCCCTGACCAGGAATCAAACCCAGGACATCCACATGCTAGGCCTATACTCTACCGCTGAGCCAACCAGCCAGGGCCAAGCCTGTCTTTCTATTAAATTTAAATAGACTACAATAATCCCATTGTCAAGGAAAACCGTTTAATTTTTTTTATGGATGTGTGGTCCCTGGCTAATAAAGGACAGTTTTCATGCATCTGTTAGCAAGTCACAGGTGAAGATTCGGTGTAAGTGTAGTGAACAGACTCTGTCCCGTCCCAGCTCGGTCCACCTTCCGCAGCCATTCTGCAGTTGCTCTTACTCACTGATCTCAAATCCTCATGAAAATGTACAGGAAAGAGAATTGGTTCCTTTTAATACTGTTTGCTGTTTTCTCTTGGACCCACTGTCTGCATTTTTCTTGATCATTGTTGAGGTCATAAATATAACTTCACATTTTTATTCTGGGCTGAAAGAAATGAGAGGGCGTGGTTATCTATGTCAGATTTCGAAATCGGGTAAATCTGCAGGCTCCCAGATGGCTTCTGTAAAACCTTGTACATGGAATGCATCTTTCAGAGAAAGCACTGAGGACCGCAAGGAGTGGGGAGTGGGGTGGGGGTGGGGGGGTGCTCAGTTCCACACCTGCCCCATTGTGTACCCCCAGGCAAGTTGTTTAACCTCTCAGGCTTTGATCTTCCCCTTTGGGAAGGTAAAATAGTTTGGGCCAGATTATGTTAAATGCCCCTTGCAATCGCAGCTTCTCTGTGTGTGTTGCACACAAACAGGTGCACAAGTGGGAAAGAGGATGCTATTTTGATTGAAGGCGCTGCCGACAGGTGTGTTCTCAGGACTCTGAGAAGGAGTCACAGTGGAGGGTAAGGTTTTGAATAATGGAATGGCTCAGTTGGAGGGGACAGAGTGCTGTTTTGGGGGTCTGTGGCCAAAAGATTATTTATCAGTGGCATATAGTGAGAAGATGGATTGTTTGGAATCTAGTTTATGAACTCCATGTTATATAGTGTGAGATGAGCTCAAGATGGCTATAATCTCATCTGAGCCATGTTCTCAGAAAACTGGAAGAGCTCCCTCTCCTTATCTACCAGAGTTGGTACAGTATAGGGATGAGACGATCTCAGTTTGGCTGAGAATGCACTTGGCTGAGTATGTGGTGGGGTAGTGGGTGCCAACACGAGATGACTTGAAGTTTGCTGAAGTTACATGTCCCTTTTTGGTTTTTTTTTTTTTAACTGATGCCTGAAAATCTACCTTTAACGCCCCTCCTCCTTCTCCCCCCCCCCCTTTCTCTCTCTCAGATTGATAGTAAGTTCTTCTGGGAAGAATAGCACATTATAGAGGGAAAAAAAAATGTACTCAGTCATGAGAACTCACAGGTTTGGAACGGGTTAGTTAAATAGGGAGTAAACAAGGAGTAAGAGGCAGGGAATGACAGCCAATTTGAGGGAATACCGTGAAGCCCGTATTTGCAAATTCATAAATGGGTACCTGCAACATGTAATAGCTGCTGAGGGGAGCCCATCCCCAAATGTCTCCTCCAAGTGTTTACCCATTTTACTTATGGCACCAATAGGAGTGCTACTTGTCATAGGTGCTACTTAGCTGGTTCACTGATGGAGTATTTGGTGGTTTAAATGAAATGCAGATTAGGTAAAAAATAAATTACTTTCAATAAGGTCAGAGAAGTGAAGGCTATAAATAAAATATACATTCACAAACAGACAAATGCCATTAGGAAGCCCAGCTCGGTCCACGCCAAGCTGTTACTGTCTAAATTGCCTTCTTTCTTCCTGGCTTACAATTAATTCTTGCTTGTGTGTTTAGAGATTGGGGGAAGGGTAATAGCCTAATGGGTAATCATTTTATTTTAGTATTTTGATTAAAGAGACTGAATAACTTGGACCCTGGATAACCATAAGGACTCAAACCTTATCCATCAAGCTTAATTTCTAGACAGAAAGTTGTATTTATATTTCTGGGGGAAAAAAATTTAGCATTGAGCTACATTTACTACAGTATAAAGTTATGTGATGGTTTTGTCCTTGGGTATTTTCTACCTCTGCCCCACCACACCAGCTTTCCTACTCCCTTCTCTCTCCTTAATCCTCTATTTGACCTAGCTGCCTTCTGCCCTGCCCTCAGATCTTAAAGGCAAATACTTTGTAGCCATTTGCTCTTCCGAGAGGGGTAACGAGGGCAAGGCCCACTGTTTGATGACTCCCGGTTTCCCAGCATGTACATGGCTGCTCCCGGCCCCTCCAGTCCTCTCCTGGCCTCCATCCTCCCTGCCGCCTTTCCCCTTCTGTCTGAGCATCCAGGTGTCTTTGGAACAACTTGTTAATATTCCTTTCCTGGCAGATAGACATTTCTCAGAGGATGCTCAGCTAATCTTATTGACTTTTACAGTTACTTGGATGGCATGAGGTTAACTGAATTAGAATATTGAGGCTTTATTCAGAGGTGGTAAACCCATTATGTGAGTTTGTAACGAGCTCAGGAAAAAACGGGGAGGTATTATAAATGTGCTGGTGTGATTGTCAGTCAAAAAAATTTAAGGCGGAAAACTTGCTATGTGAATGAAATCTCATCCAGAACTGAACTAGATAAATCGGACAAAAATCTTCCCCAGTTTGATTGACTTGAGGGTTGGATGGGGGCAGGGCTGTCTCATCAACACCCCACCCTACACATACAGCACCACATACTGCTGAAACACCTCTGATTGACACCTTGGGGCTCCTCAGGACACATCTGGGAACCATTGTCCTTAATACATAATAGGCAACAAATTGCGATAGTATCAGCAGTACCTATGAAATGATCACCAGTAAAAATTGCAAATATTTTCATATCATTGTTATTACAGTACCTCAAAATACTATCTGTGCTCATCACTGTACAATTATAGCAGTTACTAGATCTATTGCTAGATCTTAGTTAGTATGTTCATATAGAAACACATATATTACTATGTCAGAAATTTTTGATAACTATTTAATAATTGTTTTTTTTCAGATTATGTATTTTATTTCGGGCACATAAAAGCATTGTTCTGAAAAGGCATCACCCATGGGCTTCACCGGAGTGCCAGAGGGTCCGTGACCCAAAAGAGATGAGATCAATGATTTCATCAATTTTGCGTAGGAAAAAATTATATGTATTATTTAAATACAGTTGCTGAGGGATTCTTGAATTTATCTGGGAAGCATTTGTTTGTTATTTATTCCTTTTTAGTATGCTTATTTTTAAAGGGCCCTTCACTCCCAGTGCATGTGCAGGCGTTACGAACATTGCAAAATAACATTTAAAACAACAACGACATAAACAAAAACCTTATGGGCCACCGTTCCCAACATTCCGATGCAACATACAGTGCAGCACTTTACAAGAGAGTTCCTTCTCCCTTGGGCTAGAATTGTTTTTGTCAGTTGAACAGCACCTTTAGTATCACCTTATCACCTGACGTTTAAGAAATTCTCACTTCGTTGGACAATAGTGTTGGGAAATATAACTCCCTATTCTGTCTGTCCCGAAATTTCCTCTTAGCCTGCACGGTAGGTGGCACGTAGATGACACTGAGTAATTTTTTTGTGGAAGGATGGAAGCAGATTTCATCTGCTCACAGTTTTGTCCTCACAAAAGCCAGCACAATCCTCAGGGAGTCCAGGTAGGAGGACTGGGGGCTTTAGGCTCAGAAAGACAGTCTGGTCAGACTACACTCCTGTCCTCCTCACCCTTCCCCTCCCACTCGCCCTGGGGCCCTCTGGGAGCCTGTGTGCCCAGGTATGAAGCGGGGTCAGTGCTTGTGAGGAGTAAGTAACTGAGGCAGCCTGTGCAGAGAGCCCCAGCCTCCCCTGTCTGCCTTTCACTGGTAAAATGATAGCCTGGCAGTTGTTATTGGGAGACCCACGTGAGGTCTCCAGTGGTATTGACGCTCTCCTTTGTAATGCCTCCTTGTAAAGTCACAAGACTTGAGTCCCTCAGTTAAGCCAACCTCTGATTGGTACGTTTACGTAATGGATAAAATGCTGTGGGTTTGGACCCCAGAAGAGGTGTTACTTTATCAGCAAAATCATAAACAATTTGGGAGCTCATAATGAACTTGTCCCCTTGATTGTCCCTCTCAGGATATGAGTCCCGTCGCTTATATAACCCCAGCTTGCCTTCCCCTAGTTTTAAACTTCTTTTTTTGTTCTTTCTCCCAGAATATCATAGAAAGAAGATTTAAAATTGTAATTTCCAGACCCTAACTATGCATAATGGAGATTATAGTGTATTTTAGCAAATAATCTGCCTTATCGGAAGGTTTTATGTAAATCAATTAAGATGCAATGACAGAAATATTTAAAATAGCATGGTAGTGTTCTTTTTGTAAGCAAACTAACCACTGTATCAGATAAATTGTCACCCCAAATTATTCATTTTGTAAGTTCATATTTTTACTTGGTTCTTGCACTGGGCGTATAATGGATATCCATCAGTCTTTTTTTCCTAGTGAGCTTCATAATTTTGAATAGAAAAATAAATACTGTAAAATTTTAATAGTGACTTTAGAATGCAGCATGGTAAGAAATTAGCTTCATAACATTACCGTGTAAGAGCACATCTTTATGTGGGTTGAGGGATTTGGAAAAAGTGAGGTTTTTCATTAAGCTGCTTCTTTAGATAATCCAATATATTTGCCTTTGACAGAAGCCTTTAATAGTGCTTCCCTGCCTCCTTAAACCTAGTAAGCTGGGCTCAGTTGGAAATGCAGCAACAGCATTACAAATAAAAGTTTTTGGATTTTGCCTCCGTATGGGAAGCCCTCAGGAATGAGAGGAGTATATGGTTGCTTGCCACTAACTAAATGGCCCAGATTGTGCCATTTTTCTCTTTCTCTGTCCCTCCAACTTACTGCCTCCTCTGTGTATTGCAAGGAATCTTTTGCTACAGTTTTACCCTTACTCATTGAAGTGTCCGTCTCGGGGGTCTGCAAGGCCAGTGGGTGGAAGAAAGGGAAGTATGCGCCGATCAAAGGCCTATTTTTGTTGACATTTGTTACGATACCTGTAACTCAGATAATACACATGGTGATGGACTGAAATTTTAAAAAGCACACCAGCATGAATTAGCTCATGGAAGAAATGCTGAGGACATGAACTAGAGCATTAGGCATGGGAAAGAAGGAACAAACTCGGGAGACATCCTGGAAAGGTGGAACTGACAGGAATTTATGGTGGTTCGCTTTTGGAAGAAATAGACAAGAAAAATCAGATTTCTAATTGAAACTGTTTGCTATTTTGTAAAAGTAAAAAGCAATACATAGTCACTATAGAAAAAATTCAAAAAATAGAAACATAACAATATAATACCCACAATTCCAGTTAACGCAAGATAACCTGATTTATGTTCTCATATACATACATGTATATGTGTGTATGTATATACATGCATCTCAAGGATGGCTAAAAGGATTCAAGTAAGCCTAATTAAACCAGCATACTTACCTATCAGGAAGTACCATAGGCTAAATTAAACATGTATACATATATATGTTATATGCATATATTTTAGACGCCCTACATTCTTTCGTATGATATACATACCTTTGAATTCCCTATTGAGGTGTATTTAAGTTATATAATATTTAACTTTTGCTATCACAGTGCTAATGTGTTATTATAGTTAAGTATTTGTATATATCTTTAATTATATCTTTAACGATCATTTCCTTAGGAAAAATTCTCAGAGGTTGAATTATTGGATCCAAAAAGGCATTTATGTTTTAAAGGTGCTTGCTCGACATTTTTACATTCAACATTTTCACATTGCCCTTCAGAAAGATTATACCAATTTATACTTCAAATAACAGCCTTTCAGAACAGGTGACTGGGTGGGTGGTGACGCTATTAATTGAGTTAAACTACATAGGAGGAGAGCCTCGCTGTGGGAGGAAAATACTGGGTTCAGGTTGGGATGTGGTAACTGAATTATTTTTATTAACTCCCTAGATATTCAGATCCTTTGGATTATCTTTGTGATAATGACAAAAAAATAATGAAAATAATAGCTGACATTCATCAATGTGTGTCAAGCCTCTTGCATGCATTACCTCACATTTCACAAACGTATGACCGGTGATAAAAATTACCCCCCATTATATAAGGAAGAAAATTGAGGTCTAAGAACTTGAATAACTTGACCAAGGGGTTCATAACTAGAGAATGAGGATTTAAATTTATGCCCAGGCTTTCTTAACAGTTAGATCTTAGAAACATAGTATACAGTATAGAGTAGATGAGTTCACAGTAATTTAAATTGTATTCTCAGGAAAGTAGGGGAAAGAGCAATAGCAAAAGAGTTGTAGGCATAGTCAGTTTGAAAGCAACTGGTCTGTTTTTTCTAGCACACTGCTAATTCATCTCACTTTTTTTTTTCCCTTTATCTTTCCCACTTTAAATACTGCCCGTAGTCCAAAGCCAAGCCAGTATCACTCTTTACCAGTAAGGGCTCCCATGCCCACCCTGGCACATCTCTTCTTCCCCTCCTCTTAGCCCCCATGTGATGTCTGCTTGTCGTTGACCTTTATCAATACTGCCTTGCACTATTAAGTATTTTTTAATTTCAGATCTTCCCAAATAATACTGTGCGCCATTGGAGGCAAGTGCTTTCAGTTAAGCTCGTTAGCTCTTTCTGTAGTTATTGTGGACACTGGGCTGAGTGTATTCTACAGTGTGTCCGTAAAGTCATGGTGCACTTTTGACCGGGTCACAGGAAAGCAACAAAAAAGAAGATAGAAATGTAAAATCTGCACCAACTAAAAGGAAAACTCTCCCAGTTTCATACCTATTCAGTGCAGTTCGATGTGGGCTCACGCACAGATTTTTTAGGGCTCCTTAGGTAGCTATCCCGTATAGCCTCTACAGACTCGTCACTGACTGATGGCCTACCAGAACAGGGTTTCTCCACCAAACTGCTGGTTTCCTTCAACTGCTTATCCCACTGAGTAATGTTATTCCTATGTGGTGACGCTTCATTATAAACGCGCTGATACTCATGTTGCACTTCGGTCATGGATTCAAATTTAGCGAGCCACAGAACACACTGAACTTTCCTCTGTACCGTCCACATTTCGACTGGCATGGCCGTGGGCTGCTCCGCTGTATACACGGTGTTACATCATCATCTGCACATGCACACATGCTGCCACATCATCCTACAGAAACTGGGAGGGTTTTCCTTTTATTTGGTGCAGATTTCACATTTCTATCGTCTTTTGTTGCTTTCCTGTGACCTGTCAAAAGTGCACCATGACTTTACGGACACACTGTATTTCATTTACCAGTCACAATACTGTGAGATTAATGCTATTATCAGCTGACTTTGTAGAGGAGGATCTAAGGTTCAGAAAGGGAATTTAGTCAAGTTCACATATGTAAATGCCTGTACTAAGGTGATTGAGCATGACTTGAAGGAGAGTTAGTATTTAGACCGGCAGGAAACAGGAGAAAGGGCTTTCCTGTTGGAACAGAGGAATGGAGACTAGACTGTGGGAAGTGTTGGGCGACAGCTAATAAATAGTCCATGGATCAGAACATGAGCGTGGGTGGGAAAGTCCAGCTCTCGGGAATGTGAACGTTTTCTCGGTAATGGGAAGCCTTTGAAGGTCGTTTGGAGCAGCTGTGGAAAGAAGACCAGAGAGCAATGATTTTCATCCTAGCATCCTTTTTCCAAGGGCTTCTCAATGATAGCTGAGGGGATCCAAGCATATTTCCTATCAGGAAGTTCCAGAGACTGAATTATTAGACCTCGTATTTATGAGCTTCTTGTAGGAATCACAACTCTATGAGAACGTGTTCTATCATTCTTCCTCAGAGCTGTATTCAGCATTGGTGTACTTTTCCCCCCTGAGAGGAAAAGGAATGATTACTTGAAAGTTTTTGTTTTTGTTTTTTTCAGAAATCAAAATAATTGTCAATGGGAAGTAATTTAAAAATGGTGCCTAAGACTATAATTCTAGGGAAAGGTACCCCAGCACCGACAAGCCAGTGGTGAGCAGAACAGAAGGGAGCAGACAATTATGATGGAAGGATAGAAGCAGAGGCTAAAATGGATGGAAGTATCATAGCATGAACCTTGGGAGCATTGAACAATTTTTCTAATGACACTGGCTTTGAAGGATGAGGAGAGAATGAAAACTTAAGATTTTTAAGGAAGTGTGTATAAATGTTAAACAAAAGCCAAATCCCTGACAGTTATGTAATCTCACAAATATATCTTACGTTGAGAGGGGGAAAAAAACCACAATTCTTTTGCGAACTCTGGATTCACGTCAGGCATATAAACCAGAAGTTCATTAGTTTTGCTTAAGCTTCAAAGAAACCATCTTGAAAATAGGCTTGACGTATATTTTAAGAAAATAAACTTTTAAATTAGGTATTTTCCAAGTTGAATGTTTTAAAAATAAAATTAAAGCTTTTTTGGGTGGCAGAGGGGGGGTGCTCTCAATTTCACTCAAATTAAGAGATTATTTTCTTGCTAGCTAAATATATTTTTTAGAATTTCATACTTTTATCTTCATTCACCTTCATTCCCCTTCTCAGATTCTCCCTTCTGAAAATATTCTTTTTTTTTTTTTTTTTTTTACAGAGAGAGAGAGTCAGAGAGAGGGATAGTTAGGGACAGACAGACAGGAACGGAGAGAGATGAGAAGCAACAATCATTAGTTTTTTGTTGCGACACCTTAGTTGTTCATTGATTGCTTTCTCATATGTGCCTTGACCGTGGACCTTCAGCAGACCTAGTAACCCCTTGCTTGGGCCAGCGACCTTGGGTCCAAGCTGGTGAGCTTTGCTCAAACCAGATGAGCCCATGCTCAAACTGGCGACCTCGGGGTCTCAAACCTGGGTCCTCTGCATCCCAATCTGACGCTCTATCTACTGCGCCACCACCTGGTCAGGCTGACAATATTCTTTAACATGTGAGATTCCCTTGCCTGACAGTCTTTTTAAGGGAGAACCATAATTTTTATCTACTCTGGCCAGATTGTCATCTGATAATCTTGTTATGAACCAAACAATTTATAGCAAACGGAAAAACACTGTATTTATGTGTGTCCTAAAGTCAGTGGTCATGAGAAAGTAAAAAAGACCATAGAAGACAAAGGATTTTCTTTTTCTTCTTTTTTGCTTAACTTGTAAGCAGAACTGAAAAATAAATGATTTACTAATGATTCTGAGTATTTCTAAATTCATTAAATTTTAATGAGAACTTTCATCCAGATTATATAAGCATTTCTTTTTTATAATAGCAAACCTCCAGACGCTCTGCTAGATTTGTTTAACCTCTTAAAGACAAAATGGCAAAAATTTACTCAAATGAGAAATGTATGGCTAGCTGTTTATGTCCTCTTATTTCTGCAGTATGGGAACCCACAGATTTTTGGCTAAGGTACAGAGTCTCTTATAGAAACTATAGATTCTGGAGAGAGTTTAACACAGAAACAGTTTAGAAGTTTGAACATGGTAATAATATGATATAAAAGAGTATCTTGATTGTGGTTTTTTTTTCTTTTTAGCAAATACAAATAAGTATCTGAATCCACACCTTGAAAATAAATGTATTTGGTGATTACATATATATACACAGATATATTCCCTTTAAATATTTCTTTTTGAAAGTAGATGTTAATGTGCTACTTTTAGAATGGAAAATGCACTTCCTGGTACCTCTCTGTTCAAATTTATTTCCCATGTTTTCTTTAATAAGACCCATGTTAACATAGCAGAAAAAGTTACTGGCAGACCTGCTGAAATTATCTTCACTGTACACAATGTAGATGTTATTAAACTGAGGAGAAAGATTAATGTATTTCCTACTAATTCCATAGAGGAGAACATGTATCTTTATTAATGTTAATGGGTTGGCCGCTCATTATGTTATATAATAATCAGCTTTAGCAAAGGTTTTCCTTCCAAAGAACTTCATAACATTTAAAGGTTAATATGTTAGGTAAAGAACAATATCTTAAGATAAGCATTTTTATTACAGGACATGATGGGCTGGTTTTTATTAAATTACATGATGATTTGAATGGAGAAGAAGAAAAAGTGTATCACTTCTTGCCCTCAACTTTAATGCCTTTAATCAAATAATGACCTTCTGGAAAATAGTTAATTTTAAGCATTTGGAAAGATCAATACCACTTTGCCACCAAAAAATGGCCTAGACGATGAAATTTGATGTATTTAAAGTATCATTTCACCCTTTTAACCTAGTAAATAATTTAAAATGCTTTCAGTATTGCTTTGCCCCTGTTTTGTTTCTCACTTGTTTAAAGCGTTATGACTGTTCTCCAGAAAAAGGTTCAAGTTGCTATGTGAAGCCTCCAGGCCGTGGACCTGGATGTGCGGTTGTACCTCCATTAGACCTTGTGTGTCTGCATCAGGACCACTGAAGGAGTAGTATATTTTAATACTGGATTTGAGGCAGCGTGTATATAAAGCATAAGAAGTGAGAAAAGGGAACCCTTCCGGAATGTTAAAGGGGTGGCTTCAGACATCATTAGTCACTTCGCATCTTTTGTGGTAACTTTAAACCTTTATTCTAAAGGTGAAAGAAACAGGAGCTCTGACGATGAGAATCCATCACCCACCCCACCCCCATTTTATGGAACATTGATACGAAATTACCCTTGAGTACTGACAGCTTTGTGAGCTTAAAAAAAAAAAATTGCCCTCTATTAGCATGTTTGTGGGCAGATTAAAAACTGTCTTCATTAGCATAAGTAACACTTACAGATTCTTTTAAAAGTAGAAAATTATTTGCTAAATGATAATTTGCTAGCTTTATAGTTAGGTGCTGTTCAGAATGTACTCATTCAAAATGCCTAGTGTAGTTTAGTCTACAATACTGAATTTTTTTGTGTGTTAGAAGTACTATTTAATGGATTAGGTACTTAATCCTTGTTCCTATTACTTGCTAAAATGTAATTCATGCTTTCCACTAAAATGTTTGTATCAAATACCTCCCTATTTAGATTGATTTCTTTTAATATCATATATTATTATACTCTGTGCCCCAGAGATTGCAACAAAATACTTCTGCAAATAACACATAAAAGATGGGGGGGGGGATAAATACAGACTATAAAATGTTTTGCTTTTTAGATCTCAAATTACCGTTCTGTTTTTTAAAATGTATTTTTCCTCCTTAGTTGTAGCAAGAATTATTTGTCATTTTCTTTCTCTTTTTATAGCTCTTGGGTTTAAAATGTATATGTATGTAATGATCGTACATACGTATCTGTATATTGTATTAAAGGACTTTTTTCCTCAGAGAATATGGAAGTTTTTTTATCCCCTTGGAAAACTAAGTGTGTTACATGTTCCCAGCTTTGTCACAGACCCAGCCCTAAAAGGTTCCCCTTCTTATGTGTGAGACCATATAGGTGCAGTAAATTCATTCGTGAAATGAGGCTCTGTTCCTGACTAAATTAAAATCCTTGTGCACCCCTTACCCATTAAAACGCTAGAAGTGAATTGACTTGAATGAACTGTTCTGAAAAGAGTGGAGTGGAAATCAGAGATTGAGTTGGGTTGGAAATTAACAGCTGAGAGATGAAGGTGCCAGGATTTTTATTTAAATGTGGTACAACGAGATTCTGTCAGTAAAGCACATCATTAGAATATTGAGTTTCGAACTGCTAATTTTTCCTTTAAAATGAGCATACAGTCAAGTGTTTCATGGACCATAATAAATTGCCATTGTGTTATCATTGAGTTTGCTTTTTTTTTTTTTTTTTTTTTGTACTGGTTTGGCAATCACTCTGCATTTTCTCTTTTCCTTCCCGCCCCCACCTGCGACCGTTTCTTTCTTTATTAGATCCCTAACCAAAACCAGTCAAAAGCATGTGATTTATTTCATTTAGTTTTAGCTTTAGTGTGTTTGCACCCTTTTCCTGCTTACGGTGGCAAGACATTTGCAGATGGTTCTTGGTTACTATGAAGTACATAACAGTGTTCCCTTTGTGGCAGATGGATTTAAGACTTTTAGTTCTCAATAAATGTAGGTTTACAATACATAACTTTACAGGATTCGTGTTGTATATAACAGGTTTGAACATATTATCTCAGAATTCATCTGCATGGCATTTTCAGCTTATTCAGGGTCCATGCCAGTTTTTTTTTTTAAGTAATAGGGGGAAGTTCTGTGATTGATAGCAACAGCTCAAGGCGTGATTTTGAATAGAAACAAAGGGTTTTAGAACAGAAGGTGTCAAATTAAACTTTGTCAGTTTGAAAAATAGTAACATCCTGAAAGTTTTACTAATTTATTTACATGTGGCTACTGTTTATATTTTGCCCTCTTTATATGCAGTGCAATGTTGCTTAGCAAATTTACTGCATTTAAAGTTTAGGTTGTTCCTTGTACCATTTTAGTTTTCTGAGAATGGATTGGTATCATTATTTTAAGGCTTTTTGTTTTCTACTGTTCAGAACAGTTGTCGTTGAATTTAATTTTGAAAGTAGTTCCTACTCGCGCCTATGAGCTTATATTTCAGGTCTCTGAGACCTCTCTTAAAAATGTAATTATGTTCACATTTTGCAACAAAGTGCTGCATTTTATTGCTCCTCCCTCATCTACAAAGTAAATCTAGAAATGTATCCTTTAAAACCCAATGCAGTACTTAGGGGATTCATTATTTTTTATTTGTTAAATATTACAAATATTCTGACATGTTCATTTTCTTCCCAAATGTATATGCTCTAACAATATCACTTACGGAAAAGTAACCTAGAAAAAGCTATGGGGGAATTAGAAAGCACTTGACTTTTTTAGTCACTTTCTGCAAAACATAGGTTAGATTACTTGTCATCATTAATAGAATCTCAATCGATAGGATTTGAGATAGTCAGAATAGTCTTAAGGTATTTAAATGGTACTAGAAAAAAATTCATCTTACTTTTGCCAGTGTAAATTGGGAGTGAGCCAGTGTACTTCTCTGCTGACAGAACTAGCATGTCGGATATCTGTTTTCCATTACTTTTTAAGAGATACACACATCAAGAAAAGCACACACACACCCTTTTGTTTTTTGGAATATCCTTGTAGAACTAACAGTTCCCAGCTGTACTGTTAAATATTTTTCTAAGAAGCATCTGATTTCAGTCTCTTAAAATCGTCGTGTTTCTTGAAAGGCCAGCAGAGACATGCTTCAGACTTATAATTCATCAAATTATTTTTAGATAAGGAATTAGAAGTATTATTTAAGGGCAGAGGTTAATAGCAAACTACTGGAAATGTTATGTTAGTCATGGGCAATTAATAAAAATAAGGATCTATCTCATAAGTATAGAGACACAGAAGTGACAATATGAGCAAAATATTTGTTGAATGAGTCATGTCTCCTTTCCTGAAATATTTGTTAAACCAGCGTGAATGGGATTGTTTAGGAATTAGCTATCATTATTAGCCATTTTAAAAGAACTAATGATTTTCTTTTCCAGAGAACATCTGTGATCCACATGCTTTTTACATATATCCAAGTGCTAACTGATCTCTGCATTAAAAGTTTGTAAAGGATTTGAAAATTATTGGAGTTTTCATCTCTCTCCAAGAAGCTTGTCTTATATGAATCATTCTTAATTTAACTTTCAGCAAATTTTAGTTGCAAGCATTAGTTGCTAAAAAAAAAATTTCTTAGATGCTGAATGTTTAGCACTTACTGCAATAATATAGGACTAGCTAAGTAAAAGAAGGCAACTTCTGTTCTTTATGAACCTTCTAACATCTCTTGAGAGATAAATAAATTGAAGTACTATTTGCTGTGTTTCGGCATGGCTAGAAAGAAGCATGTTCAATGACACTGTGGTCACCATTCTTATTTTGAATGTAGCTAATAGCCTTTTTTTAGGCAGCTCTTCAGTTTATTGCCTGTTTTCTTAGCTTTGATTTGAATTCAAGTGGCACGGAATGTGTGCATGACCACATGACTGTCCCCATGCATATATACTGCTCACAAAAATTAGGGGATATTTTATCACTTCATATTCATTTTGAAATGTCCCCTAATTTTTGTGAGCAATATATTTGTTTAATTAATTAAAAGACTTGTTGAGTAGAGAATCAAAGCTCTCGTAGAAAAATGGGTAGCTCTGATGCAGTTTTGCAGCAGTTAAGGGCCTCGGGAAGCTACTGTGTCAGTTCTCTCTAAAATGTCACAAATAGGCCGTTTTGGGGAGAACAGGCCTCGCTTCCTCTCTCTGTATATTACAGTTGGAAAGAGAATTTTCTCTTCAGTGGTTCCGTTTGAGAAGAAAGGGAGGACAGTCATACCATTCTCACTCCGAAGGTAACATTAAAAACAAAAACGGCAAAACAAAAAAAACAAACAAAACCCCCTCTCCTTGGCTAGTTCTAAAAATCAGATAGTAAAGAAAGTGTCCTTTTAATCCATATCCAACTGATTTAGTTGGAATTTTCAAGAAGCTCCTTTGTCCGAGGTCGAGTTCTGTTGCGTTCCCGACAGCAGAGCACAAGGAGAGGAATCCGGTGCGAAGGGTTCGGTGAGGGAACTGGACAGAGCAAAGGAGGCTGGGGAGGAAGGGCTCCAGTGAGAATGTGGCCTCAGGTAACATCTGTGTTGATGAGGGCAGATAGGGCCATCTCTAGAAAGCAAACTGGAGGGTAGAATGAGCTGTCACTATGAGGCAAGGGGGGCAGAGACTTTGCACCCCGGCTCAGCCTGGGCCAGGGGGCCAGGGAGGAAGTGGAGTAACTGTCCAGGCATCTCCAGGTGAGATGGCTCCAAGACAATCTCCAGAGAAGAGTGTGGCTGTAAGCTCTCTCAGCAGACGGCACAGCCGCAGTAAGAGGCGTCAGGACGGGATACCCACCCTGCCCTCCACCCCATTCCTTAGCGTCCATCATGGCAGCCAAGATGAAGAAGGTCTGAACTGGCAGTTAGAAAACGTTAGACAATATATTCTGTTAGACCACTCGGTTATTACTGATCTGGCCTTAGAAGGCATCAGAAAGGTTCAGAGTTGGGCGTTCATTGGGCATTTCATTCTCTGCTCAGGAAATCTGTTAAAATTATTGCTTGACATATCATATGTGTATACTGCAGTGGGCAGAAAAACAGGACTCCGAGGTGTCTTTTTGGAAAGTTCTTCCTGGAGAATTCTTTCAAAGCCCAGTCTAGTCATTATGCTTTATATTGGACAGTGTTCTTGTCACAGTTGCATATGTCTTCTATCTGTCTTGCCTACACAGACTCTCACATGCACAAACATTCAGCTTTCTTTCTAATACAAAAATTACAAACTTAGGAAATCTTTTTTATAAATTATTCAAAAAAACCTGTCCTATCTCTTCTTAAATACCTTTAGGACCTCAGGTAGCCAATCATCAGACAAGAAAGTTGGGCAAGACTCAAGCATACTGAGCTTTGCTTTTCTCCTGTTTCATGTACCACCAAGTCCATGGTAAATGAAACATATTAGTGTTTGGTGTCTGAAACATATTAGCCTCCTTTAAGATGCAAGTCTGAATGTTTATTAGAAACAGAGCCCGCCTCAACAGCCACAGCTATTCCCTCTTTAACAGGTTTAAAAAAAAAATTTTTTTTTTAAAGTAGATTGGAGTGTTTTGAGCTTATGAAAAAAGTTAACTTCACAGGGTCTTTTCCTTTTTAAGCTCCTAATGGAAATTGTCAGCCTCCCTATAGGCATGAACTGACCTGGTATCCCCTTGTTTCTAAGGGGTGGTTGTGTGAGCTCTTACGCTGGAAAGAAGACCCTTCTCCAGAAAACAGGACCCTGTGGGAGAACCTCTCCATGATCCGAAGATTCCTCAGTCTTCCTCAGCCAGAACGTGATGCCATCTACGAGCAGGAGAGCAATGCGGTACATCACCATGGCGACAGGCCGCCCCACATCATCCATGTTCCAGCCGAGCAGATTCAGGTTCGTTTACCTTGGCCAATGCAATATAGCGCTAAGTAAATAGGGCTTTAAACTTAGAAGGGAAATTAGCGTTTCTCTTCTTCCCAGCAGTCTAAATCCGGGCTTTTCAGGTAGAGATAGCAATACACTGCCGTCTTGCTCAGGGG
Source organism: Saccopteryx bilineata (assembly GCF_036850765.1). Classification (NCBI taxonomy): domain Eukaryota; kingdom Metazoa; phylum Chordata; class Mammalia; order Chiroptera; family Emballonuridae; genus Saccopteryx; species Saccopteryx bilineata. The sequence continues at coordinate 31,087,387 of NC_089499.1, forward strand.
GTGAAAAGAAAATTAACACTTTTTCCAACATGTGTTTTGCATTCCTCTCCCCTCATCTCCCCACCCCCAAAGTGGCAGGAACCCCCTTTTGCACGTTTTGTTTGGCAAGTGTGTCTTTGTTCGTTCGAATTGAGTTGTTTGGTGTGTGAGAGCTTACTTTTTTTTTTTTTTAAATCAGATTTTAAAACACACCGCCTATTTTTTGTTTTTTAACTAATACCAACGCTGCCCCTGAGGAAAGGAATTACTGCTGTTTTCTGTAGAGGAATTTTGTGGAATCACAATTTTATACTTTGCCTTCTGTCCAAAAGGAGGGGAGGGAAACCTAATTGGAATCTTGCTTCCGACTCCAGCCCTTCCTTCACGTTGTAGCTACCTCCCTCCATCCTCAGGGACGCAGGTGAGGGGTGAGTCATGTCTGTTTGTCTTTCCTTCAGAGCCCCTCTCCCACCACCCTTGGGAAAGGAGAGTTTAGAGGCATTTTCTTATCAGGCCTGCTGACCCCTGCACCGTGACTCGGTGCTGCTCCTCAGGTGAGCGGGCACAAGTTACCTTTGCCAGCAAGAGAGGGACACAGAGAGGGGTGGCTTAATGACCTGCTCCCTTGGCCAGGATATTCTGATTTTTAAAAGACGTACTAACCATGACAGTGTGCAGAGACCCCTGTGTCAACAGATTCAGCCTTGTCCAGTCATGGGTCTGGTCTCTAGTTATCCACTGAGGGAACTCCCCTATGAGTTTAGATTGGAAAGTTCAGGGATCACTTGGTTTGTTGGTGTTCCTATTGCTTTGATTGCTTAGGAAGTGTGTTGAAATTGAACTTGAGCCGTGTAGTTTATTTTTGTTAAGTCTAAGGGGCTGTTTTTAGCTTTCCCCTTTGAGGGAAAATGCCATTGCCTTCTGGAGTCCTAAAATGCTACTATCTTTGGTGAATCACCTGCATTATTTCTGGGTATTGCTGTAAAAAAACCCAAAAAAACATATGTAGCTAAAAACAATAATAGGGTTATCCCTCCACTAGGAAAAAAAAAAATGCTCGAGTGTGTATTAAAGATAAATTGAAAAAGAGAATCCCTTAGGATATCAAGCACTAAAATAATTGTGAAAGCCTGAAAAACTTACTGTTTAGCAAAACAAAAAGGAAAGATATACGTTGAGTAATAAAAATAGGACTTGTTTGAAAATGTAAATCGGTTTTAATAAAATTGCTTCTTAGGGGGATAAAAGGAAGTGCTTAGGCACAGTATAAATGTTCTACTGTTTTGCTTTCTCAGGTTGATATGCTTTGCTGATAAGAGTTATGGGTGGAGAGTCCATGTGTCACACATTTGTTCTGTGTAACTGTGTATGGAAATTACAGCACATACACAGTTACTAATTATGAAGAAGTGTCTGTATACACTAAATTTAAATCCTAATCACATCTGAGTTTATCAAAGATGGAACAGTTCTGTAGCCATTGTGCAATGGATTGAACCTTTATTTTTCAGTAGGAAAAATAAAGTGTCAACCTAGTGCAGTTTGGTTAGACACGTGTATTCAATCAGAACTGTCTGGTAGGGAAGGAAATTCACAAACGTGAGAGTGGCAGAGACCCTTTGGACTCATATGCGATAACGCTGATGAAGGGCAGAGGGACTGTCCGTTTCTGCCTGCTCCACATTTTAGCCTCGGAATGACATGGGGCAGAACATGCCCTCTCTCGTGGCTGTGCACCACATCTTTCTAAAATGCCTTTGAAACCCTTCTCTGTCTTCCTTTTCAATCTTTGTTAATTATTTACATCATAATTTGCTTTGCTGTCTTCGCGTTTTGATGCATAGCCTCTGTGAAGTTTAGGGCTCCCATTTTCAGAGCACTCGGTTTTTACTTCGGGAGCCGGACTGAACGTCAAGGTTAGAGAGGCTCTGCTGATCTCTGAGCAGAAAGCCCAGTTCCTTCCTTCCTTCCTTCCTTCCTTCCTTCCTTCCTTCCTTCCTTCCTTCCTTCCTTCCTTCCTTCCTTCCTTCCTTCCTTCCTTCCTTCCTTCCTTCCTTCCTTCCTTCCTTCCTTCCTTCCTTCCTTCCTTCCTTCCTTCCTTCCTTCCTTCCTTCCTTCCTTCCTTCCTTCCTTCCTTCCTTCCTTCCTTCCTTCCTTCCTTCCTTCCTTCCTTCCTTCCTTCCTTCCTTCCTTCCTTCCTTCCTTCCTTCCTTCCTTCCCTTTCCCTCTTTCCTTTCCTTCCTTCCTTCCTTCCTTCCTTCCTTTTTTGATTTTTTCCCCCCTTATGCTGTGGGCCATTTAGCTGGCCTGCCTTTTAAAAGGGCCCGAGTCTCTGTCCCCATCAGAGAAGCCAGATGGGCAGTGCATCACCCCCCGCGGGGTGCTGGGGTAGCTGGAGCGCGTGGTGCGCCCCCGGGAGGACAGACGCGGGCTCTGACCGTCTGCTTGTTCCCTTGCAGCAGCCGCCGCAGGCACAGGCACAGCAGCCGGCGCAGCCCCCGCCGCAGCCCCAGGCGCAGCAGCCAGCCGGCCCCCGGCTCCCCCCGCGGCAGCCCACCGTGGCCTCGCCGGCTGAGGCCGAGGACGACACCCGCCAGAAGAGCCGGCCGCGGACCAAGATCTCCGTGGAGGCCCTGGGGATCCTGCAGAGTTTCATCCAAGACGTCGGCCTGTACCCGGACGAAGAGGCCATCCAGACTCTGTCCGCCCAGCTGGACCTGCCCAAGTACACCATCATCAAGTTCTTCCAGAACCAGCGGTACTATCTCAAGCACCACGGCAAACTGAAGGACAACTCCGGCCTGGAGGTGGACGTGGCCGAGTACAAAGAAGAGGAGTTGCTTAAGGATTTAGAGGAGAGTGTCCAGGATAAAAACGCTAACACCCTGTTCTCGGTGAAGCTGGAGGACGAGCTGGCGGCCGAAGGGAACACAGACATTAACGCCGACTTGAAAGACTGAGACGAAAAGTATTATTTTCCTTCAACAGTGCCACTGGTATTTACTAACAGAATCAAATTCCACCTGTATTCGCTCAGAAAAACCTTTGTCGCTCATGGTTTGGCCAATGAATCTTCAGAACTTGCACAAACAGGAAGGTTGAGAGAGGATAATAACAGACTGCACTAAACGTTTTACTCTGTTTTACAAACTGCTGGGCAGCCCCAGGTGAAGCATTGAGGATTGTTTGGTATTAATGATTCAAATTTGTGTTCACGGGGGTGCACCAAGGTGCGTACCCGGTTAGCATGATACCAGTGATTTTTTTTTATTATTAATAATTATGATTCTGGAGCCTCAGACAAGCATTATAACTTCTGTGATTATTTCCTTCCTTTAATTATTTCTGTAACACTCCACACTGATCTTTGGAAACTCGCCCCTTATTTAAAAAGAAAAAAAGAAAAAAAAAGAGTTTGTTACTCTATTGTATGTTACAAAAAGAACTATAGACTGTGGAATGCAGTTTAAAGATGACATATGCCAACAAATGCCTTGTATTATATGGCACTGCCGTAATTCAAATTTGTTTTTATTTTGGAAATAAAAGTTCACTGTAATTTTTGTTTTCATTCTCATTGTTACCTGATTTTTTTAAAAATGAAAAGAAAATGTGAAACACGGTTTAGTCCTCATTATTTATTTGTAGATCCTGCAGCATCATGTTGTAATTAATTTTTTGGAAGTTTCCGTTAAATGTAATATTGCTTCTCTTGTTACCATACTGATTCTTTTCTATTTATAAATGTATTTTGATGGGCAGTAAAACAAAGTGTCTTAAAAGTTTTAAATAGAGAAAATGTGCTTTACACAGTTGCCTATAAAAAGTGCTCTATGTTATCCAAGCAATTCATACTATAAGCTTCACTCTTATTGTTGTATGCAATTTTTACTATCATGCAAATAAGCTTAGGTAAATAAAACTAATAGATCACCTTAGAAAATTATGCAATTAATGTGAAAATAATTGATGTTTGCAATGTGTCTTCCTTTGGTTTACAATCAATTTTAAAGCTACATCTGTATAAAATTTCTGTATAAAGGTGTATTTCTTTTTTATGAGTTTATGGCTATGAAAACACCAGCTATTTTGTTACAGCTGGCTGTTTTTATAAGTGTATCACAATTTTCTTTATGCAGAAATGTTCTGATTAGGAGTGGTTATTGACTGTAACTACACAATTAAAATTGTTTGTATGGTATGACATGGTAGGGTTTGTCTGCTTATGTGAAGTAACCTGAGTTGATGAAGGTCCTCCCGGTCAGGTGCATGTTACTACTTTCTTGATGAGATTTTACTGATTTGAAAAAAAAGAGCAATTGAAAAGATAAGTCCCTCGAAACACTGTATATTTAAATCACAAACACATGCTCATTTTTAAAGTTTATGAAGCTCATAACCTGTCTGGGGTTAACATTTTGTTTAATAATCGGATAGCAGGATGGTTTAAAGACTCACCAACAAAACCAGAAATCCAGTCTCTAGAACTGATGTGCTTAGAATGGACCCATCTGCATTTACTTCACAATACTTCAATTATGGCAACATTTTTTTTTTAAAGCTACTGTACAAATATTTTTAAAGGCCATTAATAGTATCATAAAATAAGTAGGGGGGAAAAAAATGGACCTTCTGTATAAAAACTCCTTCATAAGCAATGTATTTTTTTAAAGTTATAAATAGAATATAAGTTTGTAACTCAGTTCATTTGATTGTGTATGTCATAACTATGACAACCACATGAAGAAAATAAAAATAGCACACCTGGAATTTGAATACACAGTCTTCAAGCTACAGAATAGGTGTGCTAATGGCCATACAAAAGATTGAGGCCAATGTTGCGGTTTTGACTTTTCCTTTTTGTATTCACTCTATATTTTGCCTCCCTCTTTTTTTTTTTTTTTTTTTTTTTTTAAAGATTTCCTAGATGTTAATAGGGGTATCCAGGTTCCTTAAAACTTGGTTCTGAAATGGCCCATTCTTTTCCTGCCATTGCCCTTGGCCCTGATAAGCTCCTTAGTAGGCAACTGGGCAGCTTTCATGTTGAACTTTTACTTAGGGAACTGAAGTGGAATCATTGAAAACTCCCAATTCAGTTTTTGAAAGTATCGTTTACTTTTTGAAGCACAGCCGAACTACTCTGAAGGCAACTGGTTTGCTGCAAGCTTAAAATTGACTGAAAACTTTTATTAAGTGGGAAAAACTTTTAAACATTCTTGCTTACCAGTCTTTAGAAAATCATGATTTTTGAGCAAAAAGAACTTGAATTAAAATAGAAGTTAGATTTTATGGAATAGAAAATAGGTAGAAACTGGTATGCCAGGAAGTTTTTAAGAAAAGTTTATCTTCCTCTATTTTCTCTGAGTTTAAGGAAAAATCTACAGCAGAGAGAAGAGTTACTTTTTTTTTTTTAACCAGCCCAATGCTTTACCATAAGGTGTCCGAGGTAGGAAATTTATATTCTGTTGAAGGAGGAATTGGATTGCAAATAAGATTTTCCCATTCCCAATAATCTTAACTTTTTGAAGTAACGTTCTCAGTGAATGAATTGATGAATGTGTGGGGAAAAAATCAAGAATACTAACAAAATTCTTACTTAGGCTCTTTAACTTAAGCAGTGTAATTCTGCTAATATATTTTAAACCAAAAAAAAAAAAGCACATGTCAGTAACCAGTCATGGTCAGGATGGAATGAGCAAAACTTTTCAGGAAAGATGGCACATTTTGGAAAAGATTTGAGTGATCTTCCACATTGCTCCCCCAAAGTTGTTAATGGCTCATACCAGTTCTCTTGTTGCCTACCAGTGGCTATGGTAAAACTCCTTGAACAAGCATCCTTGTGTCTAAGTTTATCAGAGACTTTTTAAAAGCGGGGCATGACATAGCGCTTCGTGCTGTTAAGACCTTAGCAGAGTCAGGTAGTTTACGGGTAATATTCAACCTTGTACATCTGAATCTGTCATGGATTCCGTCCCTCAGCACTTTGCCACTAATTTGTATTATACTCTGTGGCCATATAGTACTTGCACATTATGCAAAAAATAATGTTGATAGTATCTCCTTGGCACAAAATATGCAGAGTTGACACATAACCTTTGAAAACCAAGGTAACTAATCCATATGTGTGCCCTAGTTGTATGGCACTTGGTTACAAAGTCTGTACATATTATGTATAAAATGTGTATAGATTAACATTTAGTCCTAATGAATTCTGAGCTTAAAAGAAGTGGTTTTTCTTTCCAAGTAGTGGTATCTATACCTGTACTTATCTAAAATATATAGCTTGAGTAAAAAACATTTTCAAATGGTTCAAGATTGAGTAAAAATGACAATCCCATACATTCCATTATTAAATTTCTGCCCTATTCCCTATTGTTACCATCAGCTGATATCAAGGTCCTTGATTGTCATGATATTATCAATAAATGAGGTATTCTGAACTGCCTGGTGATATTTTCAAAAACAATTAAAATGTACCCTATTAAATAGCTTATAGAAACAGGACTATTGTGTTAAAACAAGCCAGAAATTTGCATGGTAATGTGGAATCCAACGGAGATCCTAAAAGTATTAGTCATCTAAAATATCAGAAGATATTAATGCTATACTTGACCTTACAAATAAATATTTTTTACTTTAAGGGGATGTATTATGGATTCGGTGTTTCTTCTAAGGCAATCCTTTTAATGTAAATACTATTTGCATGTCTTTTGACAAAGGCTAAGAATCTATTAACATACACGTTTTTGATAAAATATGAAGTACCCTTATTAAAGAAATGTGGTGGAAGGTGTATGTCCAGAATACTATACCTGTTTACAATACCAAATGTTAAATAAAATTAGTTTGGAATTACTGTTTAAAAATGAGCAACATTTTTAAGCCTTTCTTACATTACCCTACTTATGTGGATCATATATATATTTACAAATTTAAGTTTATCAAAGTAATTCTATAACAATTCCATTATGGCTTCTTGCTTATTCTAAGATTGTGTATTAAGTCACTTTCTTCTGTCTACTATTTTCAACTGCTGATATCCCTACTTTGATCAAAGGCACATGGATTGGGTCCTGTTCTCTAGGATGAGGTGGTTGGTGAGGGAGTGCATTCGAGCAGTTATATTTGTTGCCTTGCAAAATAAACACTTGCAAAGAAACTCTAAAGTGACATATTTTGCACTTAGTTAAATGTGAAACATTATTTCTCTACTGCTAGGTGAATTTTTTACTGTTGTTGAATATTTGTTGCTTGTGGCATTCAAATACGCTTTCTTTCCAGTGACAGCCTCTAATTTATGTGCCCTTGGGCCCAAAAAAGGAATGATGCTCCTTGTGCTGCTCTGATTGGCCACTCACAAAAGAATCGATTGTACCTGTTAGATGAGAATGTTGACAAGGTTCGAATATTTAAATGCACCCATTAACTCATTGAGTCTGTGGCAGTGCGGTGTACAGAGAGCATTTTGTCCAGCGCACAGTCTGTCCAACAGCATCTTAATGTGGGGACAGGTTTCAACTAGTCCGCCTTTGTTTCCAATTTTAATTTTCAAATGTTTGTTTTACCATCTCATACTAAGGCATCCTACCTTCCAAGGCCCCTTCCTTAACATTGTCCTCAAATATACTTAAAGTGATAATAGTGACAGCATGTGTTGAATGCTTCATTTTACAAGGCCATGCCACAGACATCCCCATTCCGCTATGAGGCATGTCAGGAAGGCCCTGAAATTCCCATGTTGCAGTTGAGAGAGAAGAAACTCAGGGTAACTGATTTGTTCAGCCAAGTGGCCACAATAGTCTTAAACCCAAATCTTCTATCTACAAATGTCTAGCTTTGATTTCTCCTTTTAAAAGGCTTTCTCTAATGTAGAAAACATAGAAAAAGATAATTGCAATTAAAAATTTTCAGCAATATAATTGTAACACGTATTTTGCTAATATAAAAAGCTCATCACTAAAGTAATTAGAATCAAGTGTATGAAATGTTTTATCATGAAATATTAACCCCTGAACTCTGCCATCCTGAAATAACATCCATATATACCAAATTTTACACACACTTTTGGGATTTTCAAATGCACATGAAAAAGTGGAGAGAACAGAATAATGAACTCTCAAGAATTCATTGCCCAATTCAAGAACATTTTTAAGTTAATAGATACTTAGAAAAACTTGTTAAAATTAAGATGACACTTTCATGAAAACATCCAAACTGTTGGATGACTTCTACCCGTAGTGGTGTATGACATTGTCTTCCTTTCCTTGCAAAGTAATGAATTTTCTGACTTCTAGAAAAATATTCTAAAACTTGAAGTTTTTCCCAGAGCCCTCTGAGAATTTTCAAAAAGTCAATTTTAGAAAGAGAACCTTTGAGAATTCCACAAATATCTGTAACATAAAAAACAGACAAACCAGTCTCTTTATTTATAAACAATACGTGCTTTCATATCATTGTTGAAACTAAAGCACATAATTTTCAGTTATGCATAATAAAATATGTAATTAAGCAACATTCCATGGTGGATTAAAGAATTAAAAGCTTCAGGTGCAGAAAAGAATTTGTTGGCATTTTCTTTTGCAAGGTGGTATTTTGAGGCGTTACTTTTCATTTTCCTTTGACATCTTGTATACAAATAAATAGAAACAGGTGAGAAGCAGAGAAATGAAGAATTGGCCCCTACTACAATAGACCCAAAACACAGAGCGAGGTAGAACACTTGTGACATGCCCACAAAGGACAGAAATCTTTTCAGTCTAGGGAGGAAAAAAGAAAAAAAGCTCTAAACAGGGGCATGTGCTTCAAGAAATAGAAGTAACAAAAAGTTAAGTGCATTGGTTACACTTATATTTTAAACTACATCAAATTAATTAACACTCCAATCGGTATAGTCCAGTAAACATTTTTCAAATAATGAACTAAGTTTAATTAATAATTCTGTACTGGAAACGCCAAAGTTCACATAGGCATTTGCAAATATTTCCTGTCAGTCTATGGCTTATATTTTTGTTTTCTTAACGATATCCTTTAAAACTTGAACAGAAACGAGTCACTGATTTCGGTGAAGTGCAATTTAACTTTTTCTTTTCTTGTGAAGATCTTGTTTTCAGTGTTGTTTCTAGGTAATAGGTACCTGATCCAAGATCACAGAAATGTTCTATCTTTTCTCTTGCAAGTTTTATAGTTTTAAGATTTACATTGAAATCCATGATACATTTTGAGTTACATTTTGTATATGGCACAGAGTGTCAAGGTATAGAGTGTTTCTGTAGACCACAGTGGTTGAGTGCCATATCCTGGACAAGTGTTCTGACCACTGGGGGACCCTGGAGGAGCCAATGGGACTGCCCTCATCTGTTTTAGCTCTTCCACTCTTGAAACCAGCAGACTGCGTAATGCTGTTGGTGTGCCTATGAGAAAGCAGAGCCTAATTCGATCTGGATGGGACCCTTTGTTTCATTCATTCATTTATTCACTTATTCATTTATTCACTCATTCATTTATTTCATATACCTATCACAATAATCTCTGATTAAAAAAGAAAATGGAAAAAAACATAAGAAAGAAAAACTTAGACATTTACCCAAAATAAGGCTCAGCTATTACAGCCCTCCTCATGGACCTTATTGCCACACCCTATTGGATCATTCTCCCCAAACCTGGGTATGCGTGGTACAATGTCCCACATGAAACAAGCAACTTGATTTTACAGATCAAGTATGAAAAGCTACTTTTCTTGGCAAACCCACAAACTGAATCTGAATGAAATCCTAAGCCTAAGAACTTTTGAAATGAATCAGCAGTTCTCAAACCTTTCAGTCTCAGCACTACTTTAGGGTTGTAAAAATGACTGAGACTTCCACTTCCAGGAAAGTGGAGGAGACATACTTTTCCTTAGTCCTGCTAAGTGCAACTAAAAACACTGGATATTATTTATGAAACAAACACTACCAGACTCTGAGAGCCGGCAAGAGGAAGGCAGACCAGCAGGGTCCTCGGGGCTCAAGGGGAAACGTAGTGCTGCTATGTTCCGTCGGTTTCCTTCTTGCCTCAGATATCCTAACACTTGGAGATGGAGAAGGCAGCAATCCAGAAATGTCAGTGGGCACAAGCAAAAGAAGCCCCCCCCACACCCAAGCCTGCTCTCATTAGACAAAGAAAAAACAAAGGGGAAGCCTCGCAAAGTAGAACATTTTTAGACAATCACTGCCGTACTCCAGCCATACATCATAGAAAAACTGTTCCTTACCCCGACCCAGGGCAGCTAACTGAGTGGTGAGCTTAAAAGTCCACTCTCAAGAGAATGTAATAAGGTACCCTAGCTTCCCCTGAGGAGGTTTAGTGGAGAGTTAAGTCATCACTGACACGTGGTGACAAATTGATCTGAGATTCTAAATATGGTGTCAGTGGAGGCCACATGAGCAATAGTAAGGTATTCCTACTTCTCCCAGATAGGGAGATATAATTGGAATCCTGGTGGGGAGCCGAAACTCCCACTCCAGACCCAGGAACAATGAGGCGAACCCCTCCGGATGTCAGTGAAAGCCAAGGAGGGAAGTTGGACTTCTACCCTCACCTGGCAGTAATGAGGAGTTATCTCCAGTTGCCTGACCATAGCAATGTCAAAGTTAGAACGGAGGATTTAAATAAGACCCAGTCTCATAACAGAAAACTCAAAATATGCAGATGTCAGTTAAAAACAAAAACCACAAAACAACCAAACCAAACCAAACCAAAACAAACAAAAATATTGAATCATACCCCAAGCCAGGAATATCTCAAACTGGATATATAAAAAAAGACTATCACAAGATACACACACTGAGATTACACACATGCTGGAATTATCTAATAAAGATTGGAAAGCTGTCATAAGATGCTTCAAAAAGCAATTGCAAACATGTTAGAGACAAATGGAGAAATAGAAAGTTTAAGCAACGGCACAAACTATATAAACAAGAGCCAAATAGAATGTTAGAAATGAAAAGTACAAACGGAAATTAAAATAAAAAACAGGAGGAGAAAGAAGGCAGAGCTAAAAAAAAAAAGTATTTGAAATAATGGTTGAAAACGTCCCAAATTTGACAAAAGACATATACCTACAGACTCAATAAGCTGAGCAAATTCCAAATATAAAAAACCCAAAGAAATCCACACCGAGACACATTGCAACCAAACATCTGCAAGTTCAAGACAAATTATCTTGAAAGCAGTAGAAGAGAAACAATACCTGACATCTAGGGAGATCACATTTTGAAAAAGAGCAGATTTTTCGTCAGAAACCCTGAAGACATGGCACAGTATTTTTTGAATACTTTCATGCACCACTTAACAATAGGTATGTATTTTAAGAAATGTGTCATTAGGCAATTTTGTCATTGTGCGAACATCATAGAGTGCACTTACACAATCCTAGATGGCATATCTAGCCTACTACACAGCTACACTGTATGGCTTAGCCAGGGGTCCCCAAACTTTTTACACAGGGGCCAGTTCACTGTCCCTCAGACCTTTGGAGGGCCGGAATATAAAAAAAACTATGAACAAATCCCTATGCACACTGCACATATCTTATTTTAAAGTAAAAAAAAAAACAAAATGGGAACAAATACAATATTTAAGAACAAGTATATTTAAATCAACAAACTGACCAGTATTTCAATGGGAACTATGACCTCTCACTGACCACCAATGAAAGAGGTGCCCCTTCTGGAAGTGCAGCGGGGGCCGAATAAATGGCCTCAGGGGAACACATGCAGTCCGCGGGCCGTAGTTTGGGGACCCCTGGCTTAGCCTATGGTTCCTAGTCTATAAACCTGTACGGCAGGTTACTGTACTGAATACTGTAGGCAATTGTAACATAATGGTACATATTTGTGTATCTGCACATCAAAACATAGCCAACAGGTACAGTAAAAATATAGTATAAGATATAAAAATTGGTACACCTGGATAGGGCAATTACCATGAATAGAACTTGCAGGACTAGAAGTTGCTCTGGGTGAGTCAGTGAGTGAGTGGGGAGTAAATGTGAAGGCCTAGGACATATGGTATGCTACGGTAGATTTTATAAACACTGCACATTTAGGTGACACTAGACTAATACAAATTATTTTTCATCTTCTATAATAAGTTAAACTTAGTTTACCATAACATTTTAACTTTATTAACTTAATTTTTTTTAACTTTCTGACTCTTTTGTAATAGCACAGAGTTTAAAACACATATTTTACAACTGTACAAAAGATTTATATCCTCATTCTATAAGCTTTTGTCTATTTCAAAAATTTTTATTTTTAAAATTCTTTTCACTTTTCTGTTTTAAGACACAAACACATATTAGGCTCGGCCTACACAGGCGAAGGAGGGGCTGTGAGGAAGTCGTCACTGTGGTGATGGAAATGGCCTGTCCTCTTTGATACCTTGAGTTACAGTCTTCAAGATGTTTCACTTGGAAAAACTGGGTGAAAGGTACGTAGATCTCTCGGTATTATTTGCATGTGAATCTACTATTATCTCAAAATAAAACCTAGTTAATAATAAATTAGTGAATTAATAAATAGAACTACAATATGACCTAGTAATTTTACTGGTATAAATCCAGAAAAACTGAGAGCAAGGTCTTGAAGAAATGTTTATTTTTAACATTTGTCACAGCACTATTCACAATAGCCGAGAGGTTGCAGCAACCCAAGTGTCCACGGATGGATAAATGGATAAACCAAATGTGGTCGATGCATACAATGGAATATTATAGTCAGCCTTAGAAGGAAGTTCTGTCACACGCTGCAACATGGACGAAACCAGAGAACGTTATGCTAAGTGAAATGAGCCAGTCACAAAAATACAAATATTGTGTGATCCCACTTATATGATGTAGCTTAAGTAGTCATATTTGTAGAAATAAAATAAAATGGTGGCAAGCAGGGCTGGGAGGAGGAGTAAAAAGGTGGGTGGGAGGTGTTGTTTAATGGGTATAGAGTTTCAAATATATGCAAGATGAAAAGAGTTCTGGCGATGCCTTTAACAACAATGTAAATACACTTAACACCACTGACTATACACCTAAAAATGGTTAAGGTGGTAGATGCTATATTATGATTTTTCCCACAGTAAAAAAATAGAAAAAAATTATTGAGCTTATGTTTATGTAGATTTTATCTATTGATGCCTACTATATTTGACATTAAAACTGAAAATTTTTAAAAAAATATTTATTTATAAATTTTAAAATGATGATTATAAAGTCATTTGTGTTAAGGGAAATAACATTTTTATTTAAAAACTCTCATATATTTTAAAATAGTGAGTAGCATTATTTTACATTTTGCACATCTCCATATAATATCTGCCTCCTCAGAAGACAGCTGGATTTTCATGTCTGCTTCTGCAGTCCATCTGTTGCCATGTTACACATCTCTGTAGACTCTAGAAAACTGCACTGCACACTCATGGGTAAATAAATCAAATAATAACCATTATTATTATGAATATAGTTTCAACCCTGCAGATCTCTTAAAAGGTCTCAGGACTCCCACAGATTTCCAGATCAACTTTGAGAATCGCTAAACAAGACTATTTATTCATCATCTCAACCAGCCAGGGCTTTGTGATAGATGGAGTTACTGGCTATAATTCCTGACACTCAGGTGATAGGATTTACATCCACATCCTTGCCATGGCCAAGTACATTTTCCCACTCCTTGATTTTGGGCGTGGCCATGTGGAATGTTAATTGCCTGAGGCAAGCAGAGTCTATAAAGGTCTTGGGTAGTTACCTGCTCTTCAGCTATTGGCCACAATAAACACACATGGAGCAGACCAGAGTCCAGCTCACAGTGACAAGCCAAGCTCTGACAGGTGCCCAGATTGTAGCAGAGCCCAGGTGAACCCACCCTAGATCACTGATTGTACATTGGAACTGCAGATTAATGACAGTAAGAATAAATATTTATTGTTGAATGCCACTGAGTCTTTGATACTGCAATAATGGCTGACTAATTGAGGCTTGAATCCTACCAGTTGAATAAAAAGAAACATGTAAAAAAATAGTTATTTAGTTAGGAGGATGAAAAACTAATGGAAAATCTTATTCAAAGAACTGTGACAATGAATCCCGTCTTGAAAAAGATCAGAAGAAAAGTCATGGACTGGTTGTGGTGCAGTGGATAGAGAATCGACCTGGGACACTGAGGTCCCTGCTTCAAAACCCCGAGGTTGCCGGCTTGAGCCCAAAGGTCACTGTTTTGAAGCCCGAGACTGCTGGCTTGAACCTAACTAAGGTCACTAGTTTGAGCAAGGGGTCACTGGCTTGTTTGGAGTCTCCCAAAGAACATAGGAGAAGTAATCAATGAACAACTAAAGTGCCTCAACTCCTTCTCATCTCGCTCCCTTCCTCCCCACCCCCTCAGTCACTAATTTTAAAAATTCATGAAATATACAGCTCAGTGTTTTTAGGGACAAATTCTTTGTTGAAAGAAACTATGAAATATTATTGAAAGAGACTCAGGAAGAAGAGCTCTCTTTCCTTAGATAGGGTTCCTTTGTAACAGGTGGATTCATGGCTCAAGACTGACCATCTTGCCGGTCAACCCAGGAAAAGGAAAAAGTTGTGAGAGAGGTAAAGAGATGATGAGGATGTTTGCCCAGAAAATTTCAGTTTCTTAGTGCATTCTCACTAATGTTCTATTTATTGTGTTTTATTTTTATAAAACAACATTTTAAAATTTATCCAACAAATATGTATTGAATGTATACTATTCTTAATATTTTGGATTTCCATGAAAGGCCCCAGGATGTAGACTTGGGTGCCAATAGTATATTTGGGACAAGAGTGAAGAAAAATGGTGAGATGAGACAAGGAAAGGAGAAAAGTCAATGAAATGTGTGTTAATTAGTAGATTACAAGGAGAGCAATTGGGGCTGAATCTCACTAGAGACTCAGACGAACCATGTAGAATAAAACTCAGAACTGCCCCCTAAGTGATGGAAAGGCTATTTATCCAGTGAATAAACCTCTCACTGGTGCCAAGTTGATTTTGGGTTTCTCCAAATCCCCATCACTGGTAGTTACTCTTAGCATAACTTTTTTGACAATAAGTTTTCCAATAGAGCAGAAAATCCCAGGACTACTAGAAATATGATTGGGGTGGAACAGGCTAACTGAACATTGTCCAGCTAACTGCTTACCTGGGAAGATTAATAAACCACATGTTAAGACCATGGCTTTCACAGTGTGGTCCAGAGAGGCATGCCCTTGGTGCTTTTCAAAAATGCAGATTCCTAAATCTCTGAGAGAGGATCATATCCATGAAATGTCAGGGGTCCATGCATACTGAAATTTAAGATCTTGGATTGGGAAGCCATAGTCCCTCAAGTAAGATTCTATTAACAGGGAAAGTATGGCACATTAAAGAAAGACTTTTTCCCCCAGCCTTGAAAATGCCGTATTAGAGGCTACTAAGTTTTCAGATTAAAGGCCCAGACCTGGCTATTGTTGTATGTATATTCCATGCTGTACTATTGCCCGCTCTACAATGCACGAGGGTGTTGGAATAGCGCAGAGGCACATTCTAAGCAGAAGACATTGATCAAATAAACCTCTGCTTTGCTCCCTTTCTCCTGTCTTCAAACAGCTCTTAGTCATGTTCATTGAAGGCCTTTGCCTTCTGGGGGAGCTGAGAAAGCTCAGTGGATAACGTAAAACAGAAGAAATAATGATTTCAAAAGCATTCACTGTTCTTTTAAAAGTTGGTACCATATAACCTGGCCACCTCACTCCTAGATATTCACCAGAGATAAATGAAAACATATGTCCACACAAAGCCATGTATGCAAATTTACATAGCAGCTTTATTCATTGTAGCCCTAAGCTTTAAACAACCTAAATGGTCATCAGCTGGTGAATGGATAAACAAATTGTGGCCCATCTATACTATGGAAAACTATTCAGGAACATAAAGGAATGAATTACTGATATATACTACAGCGTATATGAATTACAAAAACATTATACTAAATGAAAGAAGCTAGACACAAAAGGGTATATACTATACGATTCCATGTATATGTAATTCTGAAACAGGTAAAATCAACCTATCATGACAGAAAGCGTATTAGTAGTTACCTGAGGCAGTGATTTTTTTTTTTTTTTTTTGCGCGGGGCGGGGGGTGGGTTAGGGCTGAATATAACGACATTAGCTAATCTTTTGAGGTGATGAAAGTGTTCCATCAACTGTGGTGGTACCCTTGTGAGATATTTGGTACTGTCCAAAATATCCATAGAGACATGTGGTTGGTCTACACCAAAAGTTCCTTGATATTTGATCCTGTACCAAAGCAGCCCTGGTAACGTCCATCTACCCAAACCCACGTGCCATTACCAACTAAGCTACTGAGATGCAAAGGATTGTTATCGGCAATGCAGCCACAGCATGATTACTGGACCAATAAAGCGTGACCGTCTCTTTTATGGATTAATCCTGTAAACCAAAAGTATAAATAAACATTATGGGCTACCTGAACCCAGGGGTGTGTTCTAAGTATGAACGTTTTGAACAGAACCAAACTTCAAGGACCTTTTGGCATGTACCAAATTTTTTTGTGGATGTTTGGAACAGGACCACATGCCCACTGATCGGTAAATACATTGATAATTAATTTGTCAAAACTCACTGAAATTGTTTTACTTTAATGGGTATATTTTAATTTATATACATTATATCTTATTACTGTTGAGTAAAAAAGACAACCACTTTTCTTACTACTTTCTACCAACTCTGGCTTAGAAGTCTCTCTCTCTCTCTCTTTCTCTGTTCCCTCCCTCCCTTTTATTCTTCTCCTCTTCCTCCTTCTCTCTCTCTCTCTTTTCTTCCCCCCAACTTAAATGTCCCTCATGCTGCGGTGGCTCCACTAATCTTGGGAAAATAAAGAACTCTCTATCCTCTCATCAACATGCTGGAATATGAAAAAAGGTCTGACAGCATGCTGGAACTATTTGGAGTCAAGTGTAATAAAAATATATGCAGTCAGCTGGTTGAAGGCATAAATCAAATCTGGACATGTATTTCTGAAACAAGATCAAACTTAATATAAAAAATAGTAGACAGACTGCCTACAGTGGCACCATTGGCAGAAGGCAAGGCTCTCAATGTCCAAAGACCGCAGGGGAAGAGAAACATTTTAGAGGCAAAATTATTTATTGCCAATGATGACTATGCTATTTGAACCATCCTAATGGAAAAGACAAAAGAAACACAGCACTTCCTTTTAATATCAGATTTGAGCTCACCACCAGGATAAAAGAAAAGATGAGAGGAGGAAGGAATTTATCTTCGGGGACACTATGGCCAAATCTATGATGTTTATTTAGCTCTTCTTTTTATGTGGTTTTTATGTTTGGCATCTACTTGCTATTTTAACATAAATTTTATTGGATCAATGAAAAACTATTCCTTCCAAGAAAGAAAAAACTTCTGGTTGGTTCATTGGGACAATTGACTTCTTCTCTTTAGTTATTTAACTGGAGAGATCAGGGCTCTTTCCAAAGGACAACCTATTAAACAGATAAAACGTCAAAGAAATTTACTGACATTATTGAAATAGAAATTAAATGAATATCGACTATTTCCCCCCGTTTTTAACAAATTATATTTGAAGGCACTATCTAAAACTGATCTTTCTGTCCAGAGTTCGCTAAGCAGAAGGAATGAGTAAGGTTTGCATCAGTAATCCACATGGACACACAAGTCAATTTAGACTGAGCAGACAGGGTATATTATAAAGGAGTCATGATGTCAAGATCATTAGTGTTCCTTTCTAGTTCAGTGGACAAAGCCACATGGTGGTGAAATGGTTTGGCCAAATATCCCAAGGAGGTAGGTGCAAGAGAGGTACACAAGTGTGTGTAATAGTGCCCTGCTCCTATAGGCCAATGGTTACACCTTGAAGCAGTAGTCATTGAACGTTTGAAATGTTCATTTATTTATGGTAGCTACACCCTACCAAATGTAGCCAAAAGTTGGGTAGTCAAAGAATGAGCTAAAAATGAGCAGAATGACATCATTTGCTAGAATGACGCCACTGTCGAGATACAGGGAGAAAACTTACTTCTGTGCAAAAAAAATTTTTTCTTTGTGAAAACAAGATGGTGGCAAAATTTATTTTAAAATTTAAAAGCCTAATGTTATCACCCTAATAAGATAGGTTTTCATTTTGTGCATTTACTGTTTCATTTTGTGCATTTACTATTGGTCCATAAAAATAAAGTTTTATTTTATTGAAGTCTTAGCTTATTGTTTTGTTCTATAATTTTGTTATTTACCAATAATTTTCATAAGGCTTAAAACTATTATATTTAGAGTATTTTTCTTAGTTGGAAATAAGTATATGGACATTTAACCCAGCCTTTCTAAAAAGTTTTTTCTGGATTTTAATAGGTATTAACCTGAAAAGAAGAATTCTATGACTAAACAAGTCTGTTGACTTGTGATAATAGTCACATAGACTTGCAGTTTCAGCACTGATAAGATTATTTTCCAAACATATTTGACTGCCGCCCTTTTGAAAAGGAGCATCTCCTAGGATTTGTGTTTTACATAATTTGTTTTCTATAAGATCAACTTCCCTATCAGAAAACCAAGGCCCAGAAACATTACACTCAACTTTACATTGTTAATTTGTGACAGATTCTAGACCAGAATTTATAAATAAGTTTTCAGAAATACAACTTCTACCAAAATCTCCTTTACCATTTTGGCTGAAATACACTCAGATTGACACCAAAAATTTTCAGTTGACAATTCCACGATTACATTCTACAACACAGTAACTTTCCATTGAGTCAATGGCACAAATGGACGCTCTTCTTTTTACCTCAGAGAAAAATAAGATGCAGAAGACTGAGTGACAAACCTCAGGATATATACGAATGAGTGATGCCCAGAGAACTAGAACCCTGGTGCAGAATTTTTTTTTCTTTTAAAGTGAGAGGAGGGGAGATAGAGAGACAGACTCCTGCATGCGCCCTGACCGGGATCCACTCGGCAACCCTGTCTGGGACTGATGCTCTGCCCATCTGGGGCCATGCTCACAACTGAGTCATTTTTAGCACCTGAGGTGGAGGCTCCACAGAGTCATCCTCAGTGCCCAGGACAATGGGCTTGAATCAATCGAGCCATGGCTGTGGGAGGGGAAGAGAGAGAGAGAGAGAGAAAGGGAGAGAGAGAGAGAGAAAGGAGAAGGGGAAGGGTGGAGAAGCAGATGGTCGCTTCCTGTGTGCTCCAACTGGGGATTGAATCCAGGACTTCTACATGCTGGGCCAATGCTCTACCACTGAGCCAACTGGCCAGGGCTGGTACAGATATTAACAAGGCCAAACCCTAAAGAAATGTAGATGCATGCAAATTGTTAATAGGTTCTGTATGTTGGGAAAACAAACAAACAAAAAAATGTAACTGAGAAACTACACAGGAAATTTGAAGAAAAAGCCCCATTTTTTGCTGTTATTTCTAAATATCTTAAAATACAACTACTAAAAATCTCTGCAATATATCATAACTCACAAGGAAAAGAACTTTGTAAAAGAATGGGTGTTACTTAGTCCTATAGTGCTTTAATTTTGATTCTGAAACTCTACAAAATACGTGGTCTACTTGCCAGAATTGGTCGGTGAAATTCCACTGTATCAGAAAGGAATGTATTCTTTTTTTTTTTTTTTTTTGTATATTTTTCTGAAGCTGGAAATGGGGAGAGACAGTCAGACAGACTCCCGCATGTGCCGGACCGGGATCCACCCCGCACGCCCACCAGGGGCGACGCTCTGCCCACCAGGGGGCGATGCTCTGCCCCTCCGGGGCGTCGCTCTGCTGCGACCAGAGCCATTCTAGCGCCTGGGGCAGAGGCCAAGGAGCCATCCCCAGCGCCCGGGCCATCTTTGCTCCAATGGAGCCTTGGCTGTGGGAGGGGAAGAGAGAGACAGAGAGGAGGGGGGGGGGGCGGTGGAGAAGCAAATGGATGCTTCTCCTATGTGCCCTGGCCGGGAATCAAACCCGGGTCCCCCGCACGCCAGGCCGACGCTCTACCGCTGAGCCAACCGGCCAGGGCCAGGAATGTATTCTTGGCATCGTATAAAGCCCTTTATTAAACATCGTACTAGCTCGCATACTAAAGTTATGTAAGGGTTACTCTATTAGTATGTCTTAGTTCAAAACACTGTATGCCACACGTTGTCTCCTAGTACCTGAAGCGGACTTGCTTGTTCTCAGAGCTTCAGAAAGTCCCTTATGAAAGGAGTTCTGTCTATGGGAACCCTCAGACACTTGGCCAAACAGAGCCAATCTCAGCTCCAAGAGCTGGGCAAGTCAGAGATGCTCCATCACCTCTTCTAGAGTGCTCCATCTCCACTCTGCATTTTCTGGATTCTGCCCTCAACCAAATTCTTCCCTTCTAAACTAGTCACAAAATGGAAGTCCCCATGAATATCAGTGAAAACCATCTGATACTAGTGCTGGCTTGGGAGTGAGTGTTGTTCTCACCAGTTGCCACCTGGATCCCAAGTCAAGTCAGGAAAATACCCCTTTATACACTTATTAAAAAGCACTGGCCTTTGGCAAGATAAATGTATACATTATTATATATTATATGTAAAGAATACTTGCATAAGTATCAAGGGAGAGTGTGGAGGGATGGAAAAGCTAGGATGAAATCATCTGGAGCATTTATATTAAAACAGCTTTTCTTGGCAGCTCATTGACAGCATTGCCTGTTGACAGCATAGACTCTTCTATTGCTACTGAGAAAGGACTTCTTTCTTAATTTCACATACAAAAAAATGCATCACTATCTCGTAATTTTGTGGTAAATAGAACAATTTAAGATATAGACCTACACCTTCAGATTTAAGGACTCAATGAACACCTGATATTTGATGTTTCCAGTTTTAAAATATGGATTCTGTAAAAGAATGGAAATAATGATGGTTGAGCAGCCATGGTGAGTTGAAAACCTTAATGTTTAATGGTCAGATTCTATGCCAAAAAGCTCCTTTAAACAATCAGCTATGATCCAGTCTTTCAAATAAGTTATGAAGTCCCAATCAGTGGAACTGGAATATTTCCAAGATTAAAAACACGTAATCATCCAAAACTGATTTCATATACTAAACCAATGTACCAATATAACTTAGCATCCCATGTTACTTTTGCTTGGCTTCTTTGAAGTTATTATGCTAAAGAAAATTCACAAAAAGTAAAAAATCACCATGTAATAAAGGGAAATAATTTTACTTTTCATTGGGAACTTTCTTCATTATAGACTTATATTATGATTAGAGCTCCAAACATATTGTTTTGTAAGTAACAATCATGGTCGGTTTCTCTGGTTTGAATTTGATACCAGCTTCAGTAGCATTTATAACAAGGACAAGGGCTTTGTCAGTGTAGATTCAGAGTGAGTGAGGGTGCAGGAAGTGTCTCAGAAACACAATGCACAAGGCCTGGTGGTGGGGCGATGTGGATGATGATGAGGAGATAGTTTCTCTTTTGTGTATTTGCTGGGGTTTTTTTGTGTGTTGGAGGCCAGGTGGATTGTAATCCCATTCACCAAGGGAAGCAACTAAAAAAAACAAAACAAACAAAGAAAGGAGTAAACTCTGGGAGAAGAGGAAAAAAAATAATAAGGGAGTTTATAATGCTTTCACTGAGTAGATAGATGAGTAAACTCAGGTTTAATAAAGTTAAAAATCACCCAACGTCATAGACAGGGCTAGAACTCATGCTTAACTTCTACCCTAAGGTACATTTTTTCCCCCTAAATTTTGCATTCAGGTAAAATACACATAACATAAAAATTTCCACCTTGAGCATTTTTAAATGTACAGCTCAGTAATGTTAAGTATATTCACATTGTTGAGCAACCATTCTCCAGAATTCTTTTCATCTTAGGCTAAGGTGCCTTTCATTGTACATTTGGCAGCACCAAAACAAATCTACCTTCCCACCTTCCTTGCAGCTAGGTTCTGCCAATGGGATGTGTGCGATGTGGCTTGTGCAGCTCCCCATTGTATCCTTGATAGGAAAGAATGTGTCCCTCTTTTCCTCTTTCCCATTTGAAACACATGTGTGTTCTGCTGATGAAGGCACTACATGGGGATGAAGGGGGACAAACTTGAAGAACACCTTTGACAACTTCATGAAGTAGAGCTGCTATGATAGCTCTGACTGCTATTTTTTAATGCTATGATACATTAAAAAATAAAACCCTATAAATAAATAAATAAATAAATAAATAAATAAATAAATTCCTATGCTATTTGAGCCACTACTATTTGGGGTATCTCTATGACAAGAGCTGAACCAGTTGTACCCAATACAATCATACTGAATCTTACTCCCCTTCCTCTTCTCAAGTATGGCAAGAAGAATGTAAGGGAATTTGCATTCCTTTTCTTTTTTTTTCTTTTTTTTTTTTTTTCATTTTTCTGAAGCTGGAAACAGGGAGAGACAGTCAGACAGACTCCCGCATGCGCCCGACCGGGATCCACCCGGCACGCCCACCAGGGGCGACGCTCTGCCCACCAGGGGGCGATGGTCTGCCCATCCTGGGCGTCGCCATGTTGCGACCAGAGCCACTCTAGCGCCTGGGGCAGAGGCCAAGGAGCCATCCCCAGCGCCCGGGCCATCTTTGCTCCAATGGAGCCTTGGCTGCGGGAGGGAAGAGAGAGACGGAGAGGAAAGCGTGGCGGAGGGGTGGAGAAGCAAATGGGCGCTTCTCCTGTGTGCCCTGGCTGGGAATCGAACCCGGGTCCTCCGCATGCTAGGCCGACGCTCTACCGCTGAGCCAACTGGCCAGGGCCTCCTTTTCTTCTGAAATGTTGCACAGAGCCAAGACTCACATTTCATATCCTTGGACCCAAAAATCCAAGAACAACATTTAGTTTATCTTGTTAGCAAGGTCAAGCTGATGGAGAGACACCCACGCATACAATGCTACAATTTAGTGCACAAGGGAAACTAGGAGAATATCTATTTTGGGAAACGTGTTTAAAGTGATACCTTTCACCTAAAATAGCTTACCAAGATAAATAAAAGGGAAAAATAACCATTCTTTTTATTCACATTTATTTCCGGAAGATAAGTGTGCACAGGTGGGGTGGAGGATGAGCCACAAGAAAACTGACAAACATTTTAACATATTCTTACACATGTGAAAACTAGGAATATTCACTCAGCTGGTGGTTCTACCAAGTGGTGAAATGCTGAATAAATAATTCAGGAAAGAATGTTTAAAGTTTGTATTTAGCAAACTATAAAAAGCATTATAAAATGTTATTTATTCTAATTCACAAAAGTCTATAATTCTTATGAAACAGTTACTTCATATAAAGATGAATTAAAGTGCTGTACACCTTCTTCTAGAGGCTTCTTGGGTAGATAACTCAATCATGTACTACTTCAAATAATGACAACAAAGCTACTTGATTTCTTTTCCCAGTAAGGTCACTCAGTGTATTCAATACCGATGCTCAGCGCTTTAAAAAATCTCCTAAGAATCAGATAGGTTTGTGTACAACTCCTGACTCAATCGTTTGATAGCATAAGATTTGAAGACATGAACCTAACTTTTCTGAGCCTCACTTTCCTTATTTGATACTGGACATCATCATACCCGCAATGGAGTGATACTATAATTAGAGAATATATATATATTAAGTTATATCAAGTGCTTAGTATATTAATAAGTGCTCAGTAAATTCTGCCTGCTATTATTTATTATTATTATTATTACTATTTCTAAATGATAATTTCAATATGATGAAGCTTGATAGATGTGAGTCCCCTCTCCAAAGTCTCCTCTTGACCCCGGTGATTTCATATAAGATTTTGAATATAAATATTAAATTTTAAGTTAGAGAAATTTAAATGAAAAACTTTAAGAAAAGTGTTTAAAAAGAAACTCTACTTGAATTAGAATCAGGATAAATTTTCTGAAGAGAGAGAGAGAATACAGCACATATAGAAAAAAGCAGAAAGCAAGGAGTAAAAAAATGTAATAGCAGAATGCATACAACTAAGATGCCTTTTATCTTACCAGTGCTCAATAAATATTAGGTATTACTAGTGTGAAGTGTTTTTATTAAAAAAAATCACATCAGCATACATAGAGCAAACACTTTTGGAAATACAAGGAATAATATACAAAACACTATTTTACCAAATTGCTTAACCTACTCAGTCTTAAACAGATAGTGATATATACCATCTAATGTAATTTTTATAATTGAATAAAGTTAATGTTATATGTGCATTAATCTTTAGACTTTCCCAAAAATATGCTTTAGGAAACTATAGAACATTTATAATATTTCTGTCTCAAAAAATATCTTTACTGCTTCTGAAAAGCAAATTTATATAGGCTCTGAATTTCAACACTTAGAAAATAGAAATTAGTACTTCAAGCTAATATTTAAGGGCCAAACTACTCAAAAAATATGAAAAACTCAACCTTTGTGCCAAAAAGAAAATAAAAAGTAGAATTACAAAAATATTTAGAAAAGAGTGATGACAACACTATGCATTGTGGTCAAAGGTATATTCTGAGGAAAATTCATATCCTTTCTTTTTAAATAAGAATTTATAAACACAAAATAGATGTTTAACCCAGGGGAGAAGGGGACTTGCTGAGACCCTAAATAGCTTTAATCAGATAATGTTTACTTTAATCACTAATGTATATCCCGTATCTCTCATGTTTGGTTAAGATATGTTGAGGTAACCAATAACTCAAACAATCATATTGGTTTGAATGATAAAGATTTACTTTGAAATTATTTTATATGCTTATTGTGAGCTGGCTGCAGGTCTGTGCCCTCACTCTCATCTCCAGGATGATGGCTGGACCTTAGGGAGATGAGTCATGGGATGGGGAAAAGAGCGTGGCAGAGCCATGCAACAACTCTTGGAAGTTCTGGTCTGTAGTGGTACACGTCCTTCCTGCTTACATATCAGGACGAAAACTGACTTCCATAGAATATGAATGTGTAATTCAACTGCAAGGAAGGAAAACAAATATTTTGAACAATAATATAATCTTACCATAGTCCTCAATCTTGGTCACAAATATTATCTTCCTTCCCTGCTGCCTGCAAAATACTCCCAGAAGGAGAAACCCAGAAGTGTCCTCTAAACATTGTATCAGAGTCAAAGAACCAGAATCCTTATGATGCTCTTCACACCAGAACTACATGTGGCTCCTTTTGATCTGGAGGTGTATGATTAAAAAGGCATCAGTGTCAGGTTAACCACAATAAATGAGCCTTTTGGAAAGGGAAAGAGTGGGTGTTTCAGGGCAGCCATGAATCCAAAACAAGGCTGAGAGCCCGCCAGGCGTACATCCCCAGGACCCTGACCTACGTCCTGGAACATTTTCCTTGAGTAGGTCCTGGTTCTGCCCCTGTAGCAGATACCCAACCCCTTATTCTCCATGGTTATTGCTTCTACCTCTAGGAGAGCCTTTATTTTCTATCTTTCCCCTTGGCCACATATGTGTTTCCACCTTGGGAACACATCCTCCCTGGGAGTTGAGCAGTTCTCTTGACCTGCTTCTTAGCCACAGACACATGAGGGTCTCAGTTTAATTTTCCTAAGGTGGGGGTGGATGGGAGGAAGGGAGCAGAAGATAGTTTGTATAGTAATACAATGTACCACACATGCTTTATATTTATTGAAACCTATAGAAAAATGATTCTACTAGCATGAGGCCATATTAGTTATTTTTAGAACATATTTTTTAGGCTCAAGGTCTTGGCTTTTTAATGGACTCACAACTTGCCTTAGAAAGAAGCTCTTTGGGGTAAATAGATGATTTTCTGTTATACCACATAGTCATCTTGACTTGGGATAGATCTCATCTGGGTCAGTAACTCCTAGAAATTTATTCTCCATTTCTGCACCTGTACATCAGGTCAGAAAAATATGAACTATATCAATATATTATGGTAGTCTGACTGGTGGTGAAGCATTGACCTGGAACACTGACATCCCAAGTTCAAAACCCCAATGTCACTGGCTTGAACACCAGCTCGTCTTCCTTGAGCACAGGCATATCAGTTTGGGCAGGGAGTCCACAGCTTGAGCGTGGGATTATCTACATGATTCCATGGTCGCTGGTTTAAAGTACAAGGTTGCTGGCTTGAGCAAGGCTCAGCTGGATCCCCTGTGTCAAGGCACACATGAGAAGTAATCAGTTAACAACTAAAGTGCCGCAAGTACAAGTTTATGCTTCTTACTCTCTCCCTGTCTGTCTGTCTCTCTCTGTCTCTCAAATAAAAAAAAAGATATTGTAGTTCTTGTTGCCTTGTTATAATGGTCTTGGAATAGTCTATCTGCAATGGAAACAGGGCTCCCATTGAGTCATTGCAGCCTTTCCCTAAATTACTCCATCCTACATTCTCTCAAAATGAGGATATATGAGCAATGGTATTAGAACTTTAATAAAAGATTTCCTTTATTTTATGTTTTTTAATAGTTTTATTTAAACAATTAATTTTAACAGCATGACATTGGTCAACTAGATCACATAGATTTAGAGAAAACATCTCCAGATCATTTTGACATTTGATTATGTTGAATACCCATCACCCAAAGTCAAGTCGTCCTCCTTCACCCTTCTTTTGGTTTTCTTTATGCCCCTTCTCTCCCACCACCCCCTTCCTTTCCTCTCTTCCCTTTCCCCTGGTAACCACCATACTCTTATCTATGTTCATGACTCTCAGTTTTGTGTCCCACCTATGTATGGAATCATATAGTTCTTAATTTTTTATGATACTTATTTCACTCATTATAATGTTATCAAGGTCCATCCATGTTGTTGTAAACGTTCCAATGTCATCATTTCTAATGGCTGAGTAGTATTCCATAGTATATATGTACCACATCTTTATCCAATCTTCTATTGAAGGGCTTTTTGGTTGATTCCATGTCTTGGCCACTGTGAACAATGCTGCGATGAACCTGCATGTGTCTTTATGTACCAATGTTTTTGAGTTTTGGGGGTATATATCCAGTAGAGGGGATTGTTGGGTCATATGGTAGTTCTATTCTTAATTTTTTGAGGAAACACTATACTTTCTTCCATAATGATTGCACTACTTTACATTCCCACCAACAGTGAATGAGGGCTCCTTTTTCTCTACAGCCTCTCCAACACTTGTTATTACTTGTCTTGTTGATAACAGCTAATCTAACAGGTGTGAGGTGGTCTCGTTGTAGTTTTGATTTGCATTTCTCTAATAGCTAGTGAAGATGAATATCTTTTCATATGTATATATATATATTAGCCATTTGTATTTCTTCTTGGGAGAAGTCTGTTCATGTCCTCTTCCATTTTTTTATTGGACTGTTTACTTGTTTGTTGTTGAGTTTTATGAGTTTGTTATATATTTTGGATATTAGCCCCTTATCTGAGCTGTTGTTCAAAAATATCATCTCCCATTTAGTTGGCTGTTTGTTTTGTTGTCAGTTTCTTTTGTTGTGCAAAAGCTTCTTAGTCTGATGTAGTTCCATTTATTTATCTTCCCTTGCCTTTGGAGTCAAATTCATAAAATGTTCTCTATGGCCAAGGCCCATGAGTTTAGTACCTATGTTTTCTTCTATGTATTTTATTGTTTCAGATTTAATATTTAGGTCTTTGATCCATTTAGATAGAATTAATTTTTGTACAAGGAGACAAACCATAGTTGAGTTTTATTCTTTTGCATGTGGCTTTCCAATTTTCCCATCACCATTTATTGAAGAGGCTTTCTTTTCTCCATTGTGTGTTTTTGGTTCCTTTATCAAAGATGATATGACCATATATATGTAGTTTTATTTCTGGGCTCTCTATTCTGTTCCATTGGTCTGAGTGTCTATTTTTCTGCCAATACTGTGCTGTTTTGATTACCGTGGCTCTGTAGTATAATTTGAAGTCAAGTTTTATAATGCCTCCAGCTTCATTTTATTTTCCTTAGGATTACTTTGGCTATTCAGGGTTTTTTATAATTCCATATAAACCTGATGATTTTTTGTTCCATTTCTTTAAAAGTTGACATTGGAATTTTGATTGGAATTGCATTAAATTTGTAATTGCTTTGGGTAATATGGTCATTTTAACTATATTTATTCTTCCTATCCAAGAGCAAGGAATATTTTTCCATTTCATTGTATTTTTTTCAATTTCCTTTATCAATGCTTTTGTAGTTTTCATTATATAAGTCCTTTACATTCTTCGTTATGTTTATTCGTAGGTATTTTGTTGTTGTTGTTGCAACTGTAAAAGGGATTATTTTTTTGAGTTCATTTTCTGAAGTTTCATTGTTGGCATATAAGAAAGCAATTGACTTCTGTATGTTAATTTTGTATCCCGCAACCTTACTGTATTAGTTTATTGTTTCTAATAGTCTTTCTGTAGAGTCTTTGTGGTTTTCTATATACAGAATATCATCTGCAAAAAATGAAACCTTTACTTCTTCTTTCCCAATATGAATGCCTTTTATTTCTTTCTCTTGTCTGATTGCTCTGGCTAGAACTTCCAGCACTATGTTGAATAGCAGTGGAGAGAGTTGGCAACCTTGTCTTGTTCCTGATTTTAGAGGAAAAGTTTTCAGTTTTTTGCTATTTAATATGATGTTAGCTGATGGTTTGTCATTAATGTCCTTTATTATGTTGAGATATTTTCCTTCTATATCCATATTGTTGAGTGTTTTATACATAAAATGATGTATTTTATTGAATGCATTTTCTGCATCTACTGATAAGATTTTATGGTTTTTGTTTTTTGTTTTGTTGATATGGTGTATTACATTAATTGTTTTACGTATGTTGAACGATCCTTGTGATTCTGGGATGAATCCCACTTGATCGGGGTGAATTTTTTTTTTAATGTGTTGTATTCAGTTTGCTAGTATTTTAAGATTTTTGCATCTGTATTCATTAGAGATATTGGTCTGTAGTTTTCTTTTTTTGTATTGTCCTTACGAGGTTTTGGTATGAGGGTTATGTTGGCCTCGTAAAATGTGTTTGGAAGTATTGCTTCTGCTTCAATTTTTTAGAAGACTTTGAGTAGGAGAGGAACCAAATCTTCTTTGAATGTTTGATAGAATTCACTAGTATTACCATCTGGGCTTTTATTTTTTTGGGGGGGAGGTTTTTGATAGGTGTTTCTATTTCCTTCCTGTTTATGGGTCTGTTTAGGCTTTCTGCTTCTTCATGACTCAGTCTAGGAAGATTGTATTGTTCTAGGAATTTATCCATTTCTTCTAGATTGTTAAATTTGGTGGAATATAGTTTTTCATAGTATTCTATAATAATCTATTGTATATCTATGATATCTGTGGTGATTTCTCCTCTTTCATTTTGAATTTTGTTTATATGAGTCCTCTCTCTTCTTTCCATAGTGAGTCTTGTCAAGGATTTGTCAATTTTGTTGATCTTTTCAAAGAACCAACAAATATCTTTTGATCTCTCCTTTTATTTCTTCTTTGACCCAGTCGTTTTTTTTTAGAAGAAGGTTGTTTAATTTCTACATTTTTGTGGGTTTGTTTACTTCTTTTTTTGCAGTTGAATTCTAGTTTCAAAGCTTTATGGTCAGAGAATATGCTTGGTATAATTTCAGTCTTTCTGAATTTGTTGATGTTAGTTTTGTGTCCCAACATATGGTCAATTCTTGAGAATGTACCATGTACACTGGAGAGAAATGTATAATCTGATGTTTTGGTATGAAATGTCCTGTAGATGTCCATCATATCCAATTGTTCTAGTGTTTTATTTAAAGTCAATATTTCTTTATTAGTTTCCTGTTTGGATGAATGGTCTAGAGCCATCAGTGGTATATTGAGGTCTCTAAGTATATTTATATAATTGTATTTTTGTCAGTTTTTATTATTAGGTCAGTTAGTAGATGTCTTATATACTTTGGTGCTTCTTGGTTTGGTGCATATATATTAAGAAGTGTTATATCTTCTTGATTCAATGTCCCTTTTATCATTATGAAATTACCATCTTTGTCTCTGATTACCTTTGTTGTCTTATAGTCAGCATTGTTAGATATGAGTATGGCTACACCTGCTCTTCTTTGGATATCATTTGCTTGGAGAAGCATTTTCCAGCCTTTCACTTTGAGTCTATTTTTATCCTTGTATCTTAGATGTACTTCTTGAAGGCAGCATACAAAAAGTTGCGTTCTCTTTTTTGATCTGTTCTGCTACTCTGTGTCTTTTTATTGGTGAGTTCAATCCATTTACATTTAATGTAAATATTGACACTTGAGGGTTTCCTATTGCCATTTTATATAATGCTTTCTAATAGCTGTATTTCTTGTTTGGTTCTTCTCTTTTGTTTTTCTGTCATTTGTTTTTATTTGGTTGCATTCCATACTTCTTTCCTCTGATTCTTGTTTTTTAAGCCATGTGTTTCAGTAGTATTTTTAGTGGTGGTTACCATTAGGTAATTAAAAGAATATATATCATATTCATTGTACTCCATTATCTCATGAGTGCTTCTGTACTCCATCCTCCTTTGTTACTGCTAATTTTTGTTTTCTTCCCTTTTTTGTTTTTGTTGTCACAGATTATTCTTGTTTGTATTGTGCTCTTGTTGGAGCTTTTACTTGTGATTTTGTTTTGTTTTGTTCTTTGTATCTGGTCAAATAACCTCTTTTAGTGTTTCTTGAAGTAGAGGTTTTCTGGTGATAAAATCTCTCATTTTCTTTATATCTGTGAATGTTCTTATATCCTCTTCATATCTGAAGGGAAGCTTTGATGGATATAGTATTCTTGGCTGGAAGTTCTTCTCTTTCAGTACTTTAAATATTAGGGTCCACTCTCTTCTGGCTTGCAGAGTTTCTGCTGAGAAATCTGATGATAACCTAATGGACCTTCCTTATTATGTTATAGTCTTCTTTTCCCTGGCTGCCTTGAGGATTTTTTCTGTCATTAATTTGTGATAATTTCATTATGATGTGCCTTGAAGTAGATCTGTTTGGGTTAAGGTAACTTAATGTTCTGTTTGCTTCTGGGATTCGATGTTCTAATTCTTTCCATAGGTTTTGGAAATTCTCATTATTTGTTTGAACATGTTCTCCATTCCTTTTTCTCTCTCTTCTCCTTCTGATATACCCATTATTCTTATATTGCTCATTCTGATGGAGTGGGACAATTCTTGTAGGGCTTTCTCATTTTTTTAAATTTGTGAGTTTCTCTTTTCTTTTCTCTGTAGTATCTCTAGTTGCCTGTCTTCTATGTCACTAATTCTTTCCTCTATCTGGCCTATTCTATTAGCTAAGCTTATCACCTTATTTTTCAGTTCATGTATTGAGTTTTTCTTCTCTGGTTCCTTTTTATAGTTTCAGTTTCCTTGATGAAGTATTCTTTTTGTTCATTAAATTGTTTTTTGAGCTCACTAAATTGCCTTTTACTGAGTGTTTTTAGAACTTCAGTTTTGAATTCCCTGTCATTTAACAACAAGGTTTTCACATAATTATTATTTTTTTTACAGAGACAGAGAGAGAGTCAGAGAGAGGGATAGATAGGGACAGACAGACAGGAATGGAGAGATGAGAAGCATCAATCATTAGTTTTTTGTTGCGTATTGCGACACCTTAGTTGTTCATTGATTGCTTTCTCATATGTGCCTTGACCGCGGGCCTTCAGCAGACTGAGTAACCCCTTTCTCAAGCCAGTGACCTTTGGTCCAAGCTGGTGAGCTTTTGCTCAAACCAGATGAGCCTGCGCTCAAGCTAGTGACCTCGAGGTCTTGAACCTAGGTCCTCGGCATCCCAGTCCAATGCTCTATCTGCTGCGCCACCGCCTGGTCAGGCTAAAATTTTTTTCTAGAGATTTTTCATCATCTATCTGAGCTATGTTTCTGTCTTTTGTATCCATGATATTTTATTTCTTTTTTCTTAATGGCATTTGAAAGTAGTATTGTTAATAACACTAATAAGAGATAATTAAGAAAGTAAAATAGAAGTTGAAAAAAGATACATTAAAAAATGAAAATTCTATAATAATAAGTGGAACAAAAACTACAGAGAACAAGGCATAAGAATTGAGGAGAGATGACAAAATAGAGAAAAAATGAAGTGAATAACAAGCAAAATGTCACAAAGAAAAATATGAGTCTGAAATATAATAATTTGATGATAAATGACAATTGGATGAGAGCAAAAAAAAGAAAAAGAAGAAAAAAGATAAAGGAGAAGAAATGAGAAGGGAGAATAAAGAGAAAGAAAGGACAAAAAATAAAATACAAAACAAAGAGAAAGAAAAAGAAAGAAAAAAACCAGAAGTAAATATTTCTGAAACGAAACCCTCACAACAAACAAGAATTAAAAATGTAACAACTGTGGATAATGTAATTCAAAAGTAAAATAATAAAAAAAGAAAAAGCAAAGAAGTAAAAATGACAAAAACTGTTAAAAGAAGTGCCATTTTTTTCTGGTTTTGAGAGGTAAATTTTTCCTTTTTGGGGGCAGGTGGCGCTGTACTCTGAGTTTTGTCTCTGTGGGGCTCTTGGGCAGAGGTCTGCTGGTGTGTCACTATATGGCAATGATGTAGGCTGGGCCTCATTCCCGTTGGCAGGCAGGGCTTGTTAGGGCTTTGCAATTATCTGGCTCTAGAATTAGGAATCTCTGTTTTCCAGGTGCCTCTCCGCATGTACCCTCCCACTGGAGCTAGCAGCCTGGAGACTTAGCTGTGGGGTCCGCCTCAACTACTGTCCACACAGCAAGGGAATCTATTCACAGCCAGGTCCCTCCTCCAGAGCTGTTCAAAGCACAGTTCTGGGGAAGGCAGTGGGAACCAGAGCTGCCAGCATGAGCAGTCAGGGCAGGGCACAGACCAAGGGCCAAGTTCCTTTCTGTTACACACAGGCAAAATTCTATGGGCTGGCTGAGTTATCTGGTATGCCTCAGCGTGCTGCAGTTTTAATCTCCACAGGCTTTTCCTGTTAGCACTGCTTGGTAGCCTGTGACTGGCCACGTATGTGTCCAGCTCCTATGACTGCACACAGATGGTTGCAGCTGCCGTTCAGGCGCCCAGCCTGGGCATTCTCAGGCCAAGGGTCTTGACCCGTGTGTGCGCTTGGCACTGGGAATTGTAGAGCCAGTAATACCCAAGATGCTGGTGCCTCCACAGGTGCCCAGCTCTGGGGATTGTGGAATCAGAAGTGCCCAAAAATGCTGGTGCTTACACAGCTGCCTAGTGTTTTTAATCTTAGGCAAAGAGAGATTAAAACTTCAGCCCACACATGTGCCTGCTTTCTCCCCGTGCTGGTGATGCTAGGTGAAGTCACTAGCACTACTGGGAATACACAAAGATGCTGGTGCCAGCCCACACAGGCACCCTGTGCTAGTAATTTTAGGTGGATCCCACCACCCATGTGTGCGCCTAGTGTCAGCAATCTTAGGCAGAGCCAGTGTGTTCTTTCCTTTGTTTGAGCACCCATCCTAACTCCACTCCATCCCTATTAGTTCAGCCTCTCCTCTCCGCCCGGCTCCAAACAAAAGTGCCCCTACCTCAGATCAGTGTGGAAAGCGAAATGTCCCGTCCTCCATCTTATGTATTCAGCCACTTTTTCACTCAATCGTACCTTTGTCTGGTGTGTGTAAATTTCAGGCGCTCCTAAGGTTGTTTATTTTTTTCTCTGTGTTTAGTTGTTAAATATGTTGAACTTTCAAGGGGAAAGATTAGGAGAATCACTCATGCCACCATTTCTTTGACGTCACTCTATTTTGTGGTTTTTCTTGAAGGTCATTGCGAGTTGATTCTTGCCTTCATGTTTCAATTTGATTTAAAATTTACATTTTGCTTTCAAAATAGAACTATATGTATTATCTTCTCTGATAATAAAAGTAATACAGGCTCATTGTAAAAAAAAAATCAACATACTTTTATCTGGTCAGTTCAACTGATGAGAAGTGAGAATTTGCATGTGAACACCTCACAGATGAAGCAAAGGCAACCGGAGGCCATAACGGAAAGGCCACCATTGACTGACTGAGAAGTTCAGTTCATCACCAGCTACTCAAGACTAAGAGACTTTGCTTTCTTCATATGGGACACAGGTATGTGCAATGTCCTGGCTTTAGAAGACCTTCTCCATCTTCTCTGCTGTGGAGCTTGTTCCCCAGAGCCTCGACTCTGTCATTGGATTTCATGTTGGACAGTACATTTTCTCCACTCAGTGCTCAACCTTTGAACGTTAGTCTTTTATTTTCTTTACCAAAAATGTTTTTATGAGCTTCCTGATCATTTTGATGATGGCTTCTTCTCATTTCACAGTCACACTCCTTATCTGAACCTCCCATGTTGGCATTAGTTTCTTGTAGGCTTACTGGTGCTTTCTTTTCGCTTTTGTTATAACCTAGGCATCTACGAACAAATAAGATGTGTGGTTTGCCTGGTTCTGTCCACTTGTACGATGGCAAAATTTCTTACATATCATGGCAACGGCAAGGAAAGCCAATGAGCTCACTCCAAGTGCAATACCTACTCTCTAGAAGGCACTCATCTATTGCGGTTTTGCTTTGGGATGGCATCTGCTATTGCTACGGCATTACGATGCTGTGAACAAGCAGAAAATACTTGGAACATAACACTCTTTGATACACATTTTTACAGCACTCTGCTGATCTTTGTGTTCCTGCATTACAGAGTTTGTTTAAGGGGCTAAATCTCCTAGGATGGAAGGCATTCCCACCAGCCTCCCGTGTTTTATCAGTTTCCCTCTGGGTCTAGCTGGGTCTATGGCACTGAGAGTACCAACAGGAATGGCGTCCTTAGGAGCAACAGCTTCTCGTTCTCTGTTTGGGGAAGATCTTGAATTCTGAGCGCAGAACAGACAGTAGGAGAACACGCAATATCTTTTTTTCTCCCTTTTCCAGGTGGGATCTGTTTCACAGGGGTGGTTAGGCATTTTATGAGTGGGAAGTTAAATCGTTTTGTTTCCTTGTTCAGTTCTTTTTGTCCTATATTTAGCAGTTAGTCTTTCTAAATTCCAGCATTAAATTGTTTATATAAATCAAAGTTTTTAGAATTGCTGTGAGTTTTCTGGTCTTTACAAGATATTTTCATTGAAAATTATATGAAGTATTGTTGTGGTCAACAGCTGGGATGGTACTTTAAACCTGTAAATTTCTCTTGGCATTATTTACATTAACAAAAAAGGAAATACTTTAAATCAGTGTTTCTTAACCGCCAGTTCACAGACCA
Organism: Saccopteryx bilineata; assembly: GCF_036850765.1. Lineage (NCBI taxonomy): Eukaryota > Metazoa > Chordata > Mammalia > Chiroptera > Emballonuridae > Saccopteryx > Saccopteryx bilineata. Next base: position 31,122,608 of record NC_089499.1, read on the forward strand.
GGACGCCAGAAATTTTGTACCAGCCCACGAAAGAGTTAGCTACCCTGATGTTGTATGAAAATTATAGAACCAGTGATCTTAGTTGAATTCACTTGTGCTCTGGGCTCCGGGTAATTTCTGCCTTAGTGGTCCCTGAAATAATTCTCCTATATCCATTGGTCTCTAAGTGTAAAAAGGTTAAAAACCACATTTTAAGGCCCAGCAGTAGGGATAAACAAAATAAATTATGGCTGATCTTTAGAAAAGAACTTTTGTAGTCAGTAGACATTATATTGTTGAAGTATGTTTAATGGTATATGAAAATGCTCACAATCTACTGTTTGGTAAAAATTACAAAACAGTATGTAGAGTGTGGTTTCAATGTCATAAAACAATAAAAGAGAGAAAACAAAAAAGACAGAAAATATATACAATATAAATTCAGAGGTTTCTGGGCAGTGGGACACAGGGTAACTTCTATGCTTTATTTTGAAGGTGCTTTATATTTAAGTTTTCTATTAAAACATGTGTCAGTTATTAAAATAAAAACAATTTTGTAATTAGTAGTTTATAGCACAAGTTAATTTGCTTGCAAAGGTGCTAAGTATCAGTGGTCCCCAACCTTTTTTGGGCGAACTAGCTTAATGTCATAAAATATTTTTATGGACTGGCCTTTAGGGTGAGATGGATAAATGTATCACGTGACCGAGACAAGCATCAAGAGTGAGTCTTAGACGGATGTAACAGAGGGAATCTGGTCATTTAAAAAAAAAATAAAACATTGTTCAGACTTAAATATAAATAAAACAGAAATAATGTAAGTTATTTATTCTTTCTCTGTGGACCGGTACCAAATGGCCCACGGACTGGTACTGGTCCATGGCCTGGGGTTTGGGGACCCCTGCTAAGTATTAATATTATATACACAGTGGTGTGGGAGTAGAAAGGAAAATGTATTCATGGGTATAGAGAGAAATTTCTCCATCTCACTAAGAGCAAAGGTACATGAGAATCACAGTGTTCTACATTTAATATAATTTCAGCTAAGTATGGATTTATTGTTCTTCAAAGTAATTGATATATAAATATTATAACATGTATGCATGTATATACATGTGTATGTCTTCTAAAATAGATTTCAAGGTAACTGATGGCCACTTTATTGTATACTGTTATCTTACATTCATGAGAGGACAACATCTGGCCACAATAAGGAAGTTCATCTGTCACCTAGTGGTTCTCAAAGTGTGGTCCCTGGACCAGTAGCATCAGCCTCTCTGGCTCATATTGCACATACAAGCCTTCAAGCTTCACTCGAGACCTCGACTTACTAAATCAGAAGTTCAAGCTGTGTTTTCACAGGTCCTCCAGGTGATTCTGATACATACAAATTTGAAAGTCACAGCCATGGACATTGATTAATGTCCAGCATTACAGAAAGAACAAGAGCCTTTTATAAGTATCATCACAAAGAAAAAAAAAGCCACTCTGACAGGCAGATGCATCTCTGATACTCAGCCAAATAATTGCTCTACCTTCGACTAGTATCTGATTGAACAACAGGAAAGTGAGAACTTGATCTTGTTTCCTCGGTGGTTCTGGTGTGCTACATATTAATATATATTACTGTGGGAAATACAGAATAAAAAATATGTGACTGTAAACTTTTTGTGAGCCCCATCAGTTGAACTCATATATCATCACTATGTAAGTATTTAGCAGAGGCCCGGAAACATGCTACCCTGAGCTTCGGCAGAAATAATTCACCGTCCCCGTGGAAGAGGGTGCTGATGTTGATATGTTGTGTCTAAGGTCATTTGCTGGCACCAGTGCTTGGTGGTAGAGATAGGAGGGTTAAGACGGAAGGTCTTAGAGCTCAGAGACCCTGAGGCAGGATAGCCCCTTCCTTTCTTCTTACACATGGTTGACCAGATGGAAACGCCTGGGCCACCTGCCATGTGAAAGGAGGCATCTTTCTGTGGAAGCCCAGATGGGGAGGATTCAACACTTTATTTTAGACTTTGGGGAAGAAAGCTCTTTCCTCCGTCTCCTTACCTGTGATATCCTTTGCTGGGAAATGGGCTGGTAATGATGTATGTGACCAGGGTGTGGGTGTGGGTCCAGGTGAACTGGACCACATAGAATACTTGCCTTGGGCTTACAGGAAGCCCAGGTGCTGGGGGTCCTTATCTTCTCAATAGGGTAGCCTGACTTAGCACAAACCAAACCAAACCAACCAGCCAAACAAAACACACACTGACCAGTTCAATTTAAATTTTGAATTAACAACAAATATTTTTCTTTGTATAAATATGTCCTATGCAATATTTGGGACTTACTATATATAATAATATAAGTACAGTACAGTATATTATATATATTATTTTAGTATAAAATATTTTGTATATATAATATTCATTATGTTATTTAGCAGAACCAGTCCTTCATTATATTATATGCATGCATGTCTTGTCTCACTAGAGTGGGTATTTTGGGGGTGTCTGGGTTTTACTTCATATCTCTAGTACGCAATATTTGGAAAAGGCTTATACTAAAATTTCATCTGTTTGTCTGAAAATCACATTTAACTGGGTGTTCTATGTTTTATCTCAAAGTCCTACTAAATAAACTTAGTTAGTAGGAGACTTCATTAGGATGTAAGGCAAGCATTTCAAACAAAGAGTAAGATGTGTCCTGAATGTTCATCGCCCTTGAACCTGCCCGGGTAACAAATGACTGCTTATGAATCTGAGCGGCCAGCATTCCCGAATCCCGCCCATCCTGGTGTTATCTCAGTCCGACTCACAAAGAACAGTTATAAAACAGACTCGCGATATATTGAAGTAATTTTGGGGAGAATAATATCCAAAGTTTTCAAGGATGTTAAAAAGGGATTTGGGGTAAGCCTGGCTCTTTGCATAACCCAGAATTTATTTTTTTAAAGAAATATATTTTTCTGGTTCACTCACTGTAGAAAACACAATTATGTTTCCTCTGATCCAGTTTCTAATAAAAGTAACATTGCCGAGAAGTGGGTCCATCTCTGGGACTGGTGGGCAAATTCAGCCAGGAGCTCAGAAAGGCAGTTGTGACTTATATGTGGTATTTACATTTCTGCCTCAATGGCTGTTTAATGAACCAACTTTGCTACCCCAGCCCCACCAAAACATTTTTTTTTTAATAAGAGGAAAAGCCATTTTATTTTTAAAAAATTGAGTCTGAAGCTCATCAAAGAAGGTTAAAGAAATCTATTTCATGTTCTTCAACTTGGCCTATTTGTCAGTCTGCGAGCACGTTCCCTGCACAGGCTCTGCGCGCTGCTGGTTTTCAGCTGGGGAGGCTGCGTATGAGCTATTGCTCCTCTCCCAGGTGAGAACAGGTGTACACCACTTTAAATTTCCCGTGGATCTGATTGCATCATTTGTTATATTATCCAACATAATGACATGAAATACGTAAATAATAAAATGCCAGTTGCCTGCTGAAAATTTAAAGCGGCAGGTCCTTTCTCTTCCTTTGGAAAGGCTGCTATCGGTTGATGGAGCGTCCCCTGCTGAAAAATAATAACCCAGCTGAAGGGAGCCACAGGGGAAAACTTACTTCTCCGGCTGATAAAGTGAATACAAAAAGGAACAGCAGGAACTCACCTCTCTGCATTGCCTGCCATCCTGCACTTATCATATGCTTGGTGACACAGAGTAACTTTAAAGTACACATTTAAATTGTGAGACTATGAAAGGGAGTATATGCCAAGGTCTTAAAGACAGTAAAAGAGGTTGCAGCATTTTCTACTTTTTAAAAAAACATGGATACTTTTGCTTGTCTTTTTATCCGTCTGTCAACTGGGCAGGGCAGTGTTTGCACTGGGTGAAATTCATAGCACTGGCGGAGAGGTGCAGAGAGAGACAGGTTCATTGAAGGCTTTCTCACAAATATCGGAACTCAAGGCAAAACTCTTCCAACCAGGACGAATCTTGTTTGTCTTGCTACTTCGGTTCTTTAAAAACCCAAGAATTCCCCGCCCCCCCACCCCAAACTTTGGTAACATTATCAGCAGATTTCCAACTGCAGTACAAAGGAAATGAACCACAAGTTTTTATTCGGTTGGATTCAACACAGATGCCCTGAGCACCCATTCTGGCAGCTTTGTATGAGGTACAAGGAATGAGCACAGTTTCTTCCCCCAAGGGCCTGATGGTCTTGTGGGCGATTTCAATATGAATTCAGTTTCAAAACGTATAATATCATTTACAAACCAGAGATGGACATAAATAAACCTTCATCAAAGTACAATTCTTAATCTCTACTTTCATTATCACGAAGAACAAAGGTGTCATTTTCAGCTTGTGTTCGTTGACCATTGGTGCAGAAGTGACTACTCACCAAATGTGATGCTAGGGCAAGCATTGCAAGGGCTAAGTTAGGGATATGGGATGTGAGAAGAAATAACTCATTAACAAACCAACGTTTGTCCCAAATAATATTGTTGGGCTTCTAGTTCTGCACTGACAAAGATGAAATACACAGAATACATTCTGGAGGCCCTGCAGGAGACATAAACAGTGTGGGGAAGGGCTTAACAGGGGATTTGGCTGTGGAGCCGTTGCTGGTTTGTTGGATAAGGAATGGATGCCAGCGCTGTGCACAGCTATAGACTTGCCAGCTCCAAGTATTAGCTGCTTATGAATTAAGAATGCATTTTGATGGAGCCCTGCTAATTTGCCTAAAGGAACGAAAGTAAGCGCTATAGGTATAAAAATAATCTCCCAGACGGAGGAGACACTGATGACCTGTAAGTTGTAATTATATATGTACTAGAAAAGAGGAAATATTATATATATTCAGGAATCTCATCGTGTCTTGTGTGTGTGTGTGTGTGTTTTTTTCTTCATAGATAGTGCTCACAAAAATTAGGGGATGTTTCAAAATAAATATGCAGTGAGAAAAAAGAGAAGCATTTGATTTCTTTTATTAAACAAGAACATCGGAAAAGATATGACAAGTCAAAGAAAGTTGTTCGATTATGCAAATGGGATGCAAAACCAACTTTTATTTCATTGGTGAAAATGTACTATACAAAAGGCTGAAAGCACAGGAGTATCTGCACATTCCCTGGTCCCCTAATTTCTGTGAGTGGTGTACATTAGCATTGCTTCTACACTTTGTACATGTCCGACTTCCTCTTAGGCATGAGAGTGGAAATGTATTGCAAACTGATGATGGCTTAACAGTATAACTAAAGCAAAAAAAAAGAAAAAGAAACCTCATAGGCAGACAACAGTACGGTGATGACCAGGCGGGAAGAGGAGGGGGTGGAAGGAGTTAGAAGAAGGTAAAGTGAGGATAATGGTGATGGAAGGAGACTTGACTTGGGGTGGTGAAGATTCAATACAACATACAGGTGATATATTATAGCACTGTACTTCTGAAACCTATATAATTTTATTAACCAATGTCACCCCAATAAATTCAATTAAAAAGAAAACTTCCAAAAAGTAAAATAAAGTAAAGGTAGCTTTGAAATCAGACTTCTATCAGCTATATAAAGCTACACAGATACTAATAAAAATATTATTTCAATAAAAAAGTGTGTATCTGGCCTGACCAGGTGGTGGCACAGTAGATAAAGCATCGGACTGGAATGCAGAAGACCCAGGTTTGAAGCCCTGAGGTTGCCAGCTTGAGTGTGGGCTCATCTGGTTTGAGCACAGCTCACCAGCTTGAACCCAAGGTTGCTGGCTTGAGCAAGGGGTCACTCAGTCTGCGGTAGCCCCGTGGTCAAGGCACATATGAGAAAGCAATCAATGAACAACTAAGGTGCCGCAATGAAGAATTGATGCTTCTCATCTCTCCTTTCCTTTGTGTCTATCCCTATCTATCCCTCTCTCTATGTTACAAAAAAAATGTATCTGGATTAATAAAATGTAAAAATATACCCCTAAAATTGAATAATTATGCAAAGTTATAATTACATTTATACATGTCTTATCTCATGTACACACATAACTGGATTTTACTTTACATCTCTATGAACTCTCTCTATATAGTACCTTCAATACAACAGATGCTCACTAAGCACTAATTGAATAAATGAATAATTCTAGAAAAATAGGAGAGAACCATTCACAGACCTGTTGCCTGCTTTGTGTCTTCTATGGATTACAGAAAGAAAAGCTTAAGAAAAGAAGCATCAACATTTGTGTGATTATGAGAAACAGTGTTTGTCTCGTTCCAAACCTGCCCAGTGAATATTATTTTATTATAATAGCTCTCTCAATTGTGCCACCACACCATGGTAGAACATAACTCCGATTTGTAGAATACGCTTTGCTTTTTCCTCAAATCCTAGCTCCATTTGATCTTGGCCTTTCAATTCAGAGTTCACTTTCCATAGTAAAGTAGAGATCTATAAAACTGGTTCTGATGTCCTCGGCTGGTAATAGCTAAAGGTGGAATAGTTAAGCCATGGTGTCTATAGAATAGTTAATCCATGTGTCTGGGATCAAATGTTCATAGATTTGAATCTTACCTCTACTAATTGCTGGCAACTTGAACTTTGCTTGCATTCCCTCCTTGGTAAATAAAAAAAAATCACTGTGAGAATGAGATTAGGTAAATCATATAAAGTATATGGCACATAGTAAGATGTTGTACATAATATAAAGTTTTGGAATAATGGAAAGATGTGATCATTTTTCCTGATGAAAGTTGGAACTAAATTTTGAGCTAGGCCTTAAAGGATGAACAAAAGATTTGCTTTATGTTTTATTTCTTATTTTTTTTAGGTACAGAATCAAGGGCATGAGATTCTAGACAGAAGAAATAGTATGAGCAAAGGCACTGGGGTTAGAAAATAGATATGTTCAGGGTTCAGAAGACCATTTATATAAGGTCTATAAGTGACCCCTAGAGCCTAGCAAAGAGTACATAGGGGATGGACAGAAGGACAATCAAAGCCACAGACTTTCATAGCACAGGGGATGTTTGGACCTATCTGTTGATTCCCAATGAATAATCTCTTTAACAAACTCCAATTCCTGAAACTAGAATATAAACTTCCAGCAGTTTTTAGTATGTCTAAGGAAGTTTAAATGCCGTCTACATAAATTGCTGGGTAGAGGATCTTTATTCAACTCCCTGAAAACCAAGAGCCTACCTGTTCTGGGTGAATATTAAAGCCATCTCAGCATGTGTTGACAATAAGGGCAGATGTTGCTGCCAATATTTTTAGACAGAATTCAGAGACCTGCTAAGAATTCTGAACAGCTGAGCATTTCACTCTCCATATAGGCTATTAGTCATCTCACAGACATATCTTTAAATGCCCTCGGATGAAGTTTGCGCATCTAGATCATGCAATTCCAACATCAGCTGTTTGTGGATGGTTACTTAGTAATTGTGATTTAAAGAAGTGCAGTGAGGTCCATTTAGAGTGGACCAACCTATTTATAGACAGGAAGCCCAGAATTACTGTCAGGCTTGGGGAAAATTATGGTTCTACTCATAATGACTTCTTACTTTCCATTACATTCAGCTAGGGGGAAATAACAATTGTAAACTTTTAACTTGGTTTTTTGATTTGTTAGGAGTGCAATGAATAGCTTAAAATGTTCAATAGCTTGTGGGTGCTCAGCATATAGTACATGTTCAATGGCAGATGACAGGCATATTTTCAACAAATATTTGTTGAATGAATGAAATCAGATGAACCATACTTTAAAATTCTGTCTCAGAAGTGTGAAGTGTTGGTTAAAGCTGACATCTATGACCATGTTATTATTATATATATATATATATATATATATATATATATATATATATATATATATATATATATATATATATATAAAGAAGCAAGATTATGTTTTTATAAAGATTCATGGGCAAGTGTCAGTTTACTGACCTTGAGCTAGTAATTTAACCTCATATATCCTCTTTAGAAAAATAAAGGATTTGAACTCAATGATAATTAGTGTCCCTTCTAGCTCCAAAACTCTATGATCCAAATTCTGATTTGGCTGATACTGGAAGACATGGAATAGTCTCTTGTAACATTTGCCCAAAGTTGAGTTATTTATTTCACAATTAAAGCATTGCAATCCACCTTAGATTTCTCAATGAAAACAATGTTTTCTTGAATGGTTTGCTGCCCTGTTTGAATGTTTTTCTTCTATGCAACCATTGCACTTTGTGTCTTACTTGTCCTGAGTCACTTTTTATTCTAGTGTCTCCCTGCCTCACTGGGGATCCTGGCAGGCAGGGACTCTGCTTTCTTCATTTTTGTGTCTGTTAAGTATCCAACACCACACCATGCAGGACGGAACCCCTTCTCTACAGTCTCAGTATTATTTGCTTAACAGTCATCCTGGAGTAATAGTTCTACCCTAATTTGTGGGTTTAATAAAATGCAGCTGCTGCAGCAGCCAGCCCATTTCATCCCTCCCCCCCCCCCGTGTTCTGGTCACATGGCTGCCTTTTTGATTCTTCAAAAATGCCAAGTTTCTGATGGCTTCTAGGACTCTGTCTTGCCTGAAATGCTTTTTCCTGAGGTCCTCATTCAGGGCCTCAGTACCAAAGTCACCATCTCAGAGAAGAATTTCCTAGCCACCCACTGCAAGTTACCCATTCAGCAAATACCTCCTTCACCTTAAAACACCATTACCTGAATTGATTTAAACTTGTTTTTCTTTGCCACTAGAATGTAAGAGCTGCAGAAGCATGGAGTGTATTTCACACACACACACCCCGCACCCCCATTGCTAGCAGCTGGGACAGTGTTTGGCATGGGATAGGTGCTTGTCAAATATTAGTGGGATGACCTAAGTGCCCTCTGCCTCTGTCTTGACTTCCAGCTCCCTCTCACCTGCTTTCCCTTCCCAGTAGGTCTCTACCATGTCCTTCACTTCACCTCTGACACACCTTGGTCACTGCCCATCACTTAGCACTTTCATGAAATGCCCCTTACCACACTTACTCTTTGCTACCTTCAGTATCATCTACCAGAAGTTCCTTGTATCTGCCCCACTTTAGAACTAAAGATAGGAGTTGCAGACTATAAACATGTAATGATTTTATTTTTATCAGGAAGCTGAGAAAAATTCTTTGAAATTTTAATGCGATACTATTGCTAGACATTACATGATTATAATAATGGGAATGAAGTTGAAGGCATACCGGAAACTTGCCGGTTTATGGAATAAGAGCATGCTAATAATAATTGTTATTATAAGACTTCATTAGCACTGATACTATCTTGGTCCTATATATAGAAGACAGGAAAGTAAATAGCTCATCATAAGGCAAGGCAAATAAACTAATATTTAAAAAATAACTATGTCTGATGACATAAGAGAACGTGTTGTGTGTGTTATCAGAATAGCTTTTTGTATAATCAGAGCACTCTCAGAATGGTTGCCTCCAGAAAGCACCATTAAATAACTATAAGGCATAAAGTGGAAGCAGTTTCAGACATAATCCTGCTCTAGTTCCAAACTTGTGTTAGGCTGCCATGGTAGTCATCAGACTGCTTGCTCTCAGTGTATTTCCCATCTTGACCCTACTCTGCTATGTGTCACAAAGGACCAAAATGCATATTTCCCAGGTCCCCTTGCCAATTGGCTTTCAGTTGAACTCCATCAATGAGCAGAACTGGTGGGAAAGCGTACAAGGTGGAAAGGGAAAACTCGGTGTATTTCTCCCCGTGTTTCTCTGCTTTAAGCTGTGTCTCCAACAATGGCTGCGTGTTCTCACAGGTTCAGCTCTCCGGAGGGTGGTCTTGGCCTCTAAGTTCTGGTTGTACCACCTCTTCTACTTGTTCTTCCAGCCCTCCAAATGAGGGTGACTTTCTGTTGCTGTTAATACCTGGGCCACCTTCCCATCTCTTCTTTTCCTTTCTGTTCTTACAATATCTTTCTAATTATTTCCTAATACAGAGGCTCCTCGACTTAAATGGGATAAAAAATTGAATAGATCCTAAGTTGAAAATTTATTTAATAGACTTTTGGAAAATATCAAGAGCTTGTTTGCAGGTTTTAGCAGGGGAGTGCAGCTACCTGTGTACCCTTGATCGAAGAATGGTCCTCTCCTCTATCGGGGAAGGTCGTCCTCTTCGACCAAGCCTGCGGTTTTGGAAGGGATGTGCATGGAGTGGTGAGGGAGGAAGGGGACACCTGCCTAGCCAGCCAGATCAGCCAAATCAACCCTGGCAATCAATGGAGTGACAAATGTAACAGCCAGATCACCCTCACATCTTAGGAAAATATCTTAAGTTGAAAATGTATTTAATAACTTAATGAACATTATAGCTTAGCCTAACCTACCTTAAATGTGCTCAGAACACTTATATAAGCCTATAGTTGAGCAAAATTATCTAACACAAAGCCTATTTTAAAAATAAAGTGTTGAATATTTTACATAATTTATTATGTATATTACTTTCACACCATTGGAAAGTTAAAAAATTTTAAGTCAGACCATTGTAAGTTAGGGACCATTTCTATAAACTTCCCTCTACTGAAAGATCTGAAGTGAGTCTTCTTGTCCTGAGTAGATTGATTGTTAAAATAGCCTATTATTCATCAGTTTGGAAATTTATTTACATTTCTGAACCTATAATTTTTAGAGAGGCTTTATGATCCACCCACTTGAACCATATTCTTTTCAGGCACTTTATGTTTCATCTCCACTGGAAAAGAGTAAGTGAAGTTTAATGATGGATAATTCATATACAGTAATAATGAAAGCATTATTTAAATATAATAATAGGAAATTTAGTTTTTAAAAGACCCATTTAAGCATCTAATTAATAAAGGAACGAGGAAGGGCAATAAAAGGTTCACAACATAATGCAATTCACCGAGAACACAAACAAAAAATAGCTTTCTTAGAAACCAAGAATGTTTGCCTATTCACAGGACGTGGACATCTCGAAACTCCTTTAACTAAACCTTGAAAATAAGCCAAATTCAAAGTCCAATGACATTAAACAAAACATTTCTAGAGAGTTATATAACTACAAACAATATGGGGAGATGATAAGCACGAAGGAATTCAGAAGTCCTTACTAATGATACAAGCCAAAAAAAATCCCTCATTATACCAGAAAACAGGGCTGTGTGTTCCCATAGTAGATATTATATAAGCTACAATGATGGTGGGGGTAGGGGTTGAGGGATAATATTATTTAAAAAATGGAAAATAATAAAACAATACATACTTCGAAAAGTTTAATTTCTAAACCTAATACCATAAAACAAAGGCCAGCATCCGTTTCATGAAGATACAGTTTCTTGAGGAGTTTTGATGTCATCTACTATGGTCTGATGTTCAAACCATGCCTCAAATGGAAGTTTCTATGAGAAAGAGTTTAACCTGTAAAACTTTGCTTTGCACATATATTCTCCTCCTTCTAGCCCCAGACGATACCTCAGATTTTTCCTTTCTTCTTAGCCTTCAGCATTGTGACTCTTGAGACCTTGAAGACACTTTCTCTTTAATAGCATCTTTTCTCCTCTCACGACATACTGTGTTCTCAGGTTTTAAGAACTTGTCATTAAAAAGGATCAAGCTCAAATATGTCCCGAGGAATATGATTGCTAACAATTTAGAATGCTGCCTACTCTGGGATGAGAGTTAGAGGTATGCAGTATTAAAGAGCCACTGATTGCAATTCTAGCTCCAACACTTATTTATTCTTTGTGTGGAATTAAACAAATTGCTTAGCTTCCGTGAGCCTCCATTTATTTCATGCTTAAGAGGAGGATAATACCAAGAGTACTGAATTGCTTGGGTTTCTTAGTTGCCAATAGCAGAACCTATTTGGGCTACTTTAAGGTGAAATTGATTTTAAGAATATTAGGCAGCTCATAGAATCTGTAGGAGCAATAAAGTAACAGCTCAATTGATTCACCACTGCCACCCATTTTGGCTTTCACCATGCCAGAAAAATGAAATGTTCCTCTTCACCCATGCAGAGCCTTTTACCCCAATCCTGATGAAGCCCTGCATAGGTGGACCCATTAGGTTGAATTTATGACACATATCCACCCTAGCTGCAAAGGAGCCTGGGGCAAGCAGTATTTGTACACTACCTTGGGAAGGTGGAGCCCATATAAGGAATTACCAAAACCACAGATGTCCATTGCCAGTGCTAATGGATATAATTGGAGTAAGAAACACTGGAGGTGCTGTACATAAAATGTTTAGTAGGTGTTCAGCCCATAATACATCCTTAAAAAAGGATGAGTTTTGCCTGACCAGGCGGTGGCGCAGTGGATAGAGCATCAGACTGGGATGCAGAAGACCCAGGTTCGAGACCCTGAGGTTGCCAGTTTGAGCGCTGGCTCGTCTGGCTTGAGCAAAAAGCGCGCCAGCTTGGACCCAAGGTCGCTGGCTCGAGCAAGGGATTATTCAGTCTGCTGAAGGCCCATGGTCAAGGCACATATGAGAAAGCAATCAATGAACAACTAAGGTGTCGCAATGCGCAACGAAAAACTAATGATTGATGCTTCTCATCTCTCCATTCCTGTCTGTCTGTCCCTGTCTATCCCTCACTCTGACTCTCTCTCTGTCTGTAAAAAAAAAAAAAAAAAAAAAAAAAAAGATGAGTTTTTATTAATGGCAGTTATATAAAACTGGGTATGACTTGGATACCTAAACGAAGCACCAACTAATGGTTTGTCAGGGAAAAATTAGCACAACCACTAGGAAGGAACTCTCATACGACTGAACCCATATTTACTTTAAAAAGATGAAGAACAGTCCTTAGACCACAAGCCTAGATACTGTGCTATAGGCTTAGAAAGCAGGTACAAGGATTCTATAAATTTATGTGAGGAGACACAGGGGAAGTCTAGAAGGCAGAAATTTGATTGAATAGACATGAGAAAAATCATGAGAGATTTGATGGTAAATAAAATCTGCTTATCAAAGAATTCTTAGCCTTTTGTGACTGTTTTTGTTCTCTTATCCCTAGATAAAAGATATTTATGCTTGTTTCAATTTGGTTAAATGGCACTTATAAAAACAGGGAATGGTTATTTATCTTTTATCTATTGATTGATTTTTAGAAAGAGAGGAAGGGAGAGAGAGGAACATTGATATATTGTTGCACTTACTTATGCATTCATTGGTTGATTCTTGTATGTGCCCTAACTGGGGATCAAACTCGCAACCTTGGCTTATCAGGATAATGTTCTAACCAGCTGAGCTACCCGGACAGGATGGAGGATATTATTTTTTAATGGCATTTGTTGAAATATAAAACATAGAATATGTAGTAATAGAAACTTAGAACTCTTACATTACCCTCCCATTTTTGTTCAAACTCCATTTAAAATTATATACCATTGTATAATACAAAAGATGTTTGTCCACCACCAAATAAGGCACGTGGCACTTTGCATGAAAGCTTGGATGTTGCAGTTTTCCTCAGCTCCTAGAGATCTGCTTATATCCTGCCTCCCTTTAGCATATGAGGCACCTTCAGTTTAAAATGCAGATGTTCTTGGTTACAGTTGCTATGTGAAATGTTATGAGATAGAAATTACTGTCATAATTAATAATAGGTAAAGGTTTTACCTTTGATGTGCTGCATTTTACATTTGACTGCGTCTTTTTGATTGTATTTATTGTACATCTCTATCATTCCATTGGTTCTCTGGCTGTTTGTGTGCTTAGCTTAATGTCTGTTTCTATTTAGTCAAGGCTATCAATGCCTTTCAGACATTTTCAACTGCTCTGTATACCCATATGGTTTAAGTTTAAAGGGAAATTTACACTATTACATTCTTGGATATTAAAACCTACTCATGTCCTTCTTCATTTTGCTGTCCTTATAAGATACTGTGATGTTTTAAGAAGGTACATATAACTTTGCACTCACAGTAGCCAAAATAAGAACAAAGACAATCCAAAAACTAGACTATCCCAAAGCCAAAAGCTTTTTGGGTTTTTTTTTTTTAATCCCAAGCATATGTACAATCATTATGACTAACAAATCCATTCACACATACCAGGAAGATATTAAATGTAACCAGCTATCAGGTAAACGGCGCATGCTTTTGCTTATCCAGCATCCTTTCCTCTTTCTTCTGGGAATAACATCTTACTGTGTCTTGGGAAATGTCTCCTTCCTAACGGAATACAATATTGGTGAGCCTTAATCAAGGGGACATGGCATCTCCTGGCAAAGGATGGGTACATGATTAAGGCAACATTAGTCTCCTTCTTCCAGAAATGTCAATATTGAACACAATTCCTCAAAGATAAAAAAAACAGTTCAGGTCATTAATTTTGACCATGAAACCCTAAAGAGACAGCCTGTTAATTTCTGTTACTCAGCTATCCGGAGCTGTTCTAGTTATAGCACTTATCAAAACTTGAGTTTGAACCTTTCCTCTCATTTTAAGGGTCCTCTAATATCCATTTAGCAAGACCGTATATTCTTTTTATTTCATATTATTTCTAAAATTTTATTTTTTAATTACTGTTTATAGTCAATATTATTTTGTATTAGTTTCAGATTACAGTACAGTGATTAGATGATCATATACTTGAAGAGTGATCTCCTCGATATTTAAATACCTTGCACTGTACATAGTTATTACAGTATTATTGACTATACTCCCTATGTCAGGGGTCTCAAACTCACGGCCCGCAGGCCGCATGCGGCCTGCCGAACAATTTTGTGTGGCCCGCAGAGTAATCCACGAAGTTCAAAATATTTTGGATAAAATTAAGTAAGCCTAGGGGCCTACTTGTATTTTTCATTTCTCTAGCATCCTAGCTAGATATTAGCTTAGTTAACAGCAGTTGTGATGCGAACTACAGTTTCTGGTCATTTTGTGACACTGAAAAGTGTTGCGTAACAGTTGCCTTTTGTAGACCTAGTGCGGCCCGCCGCCGAATGGCTGTGATCTTGCTCTGCGGCCCACATGCTGAGTTGAGTTTGAGACCCCTGCCCTATGTTGTACTTTACATCCCTGGGACTATTTTGTGACTACCAATTTGTACTTCTAATTCCCTTCACATTTTTCACTCAGCCCTCCAACTCCCTTTCCCTCTGGAAACCATCAGTCTGTTTTTTGTATTTATGAATCCATTTCTGTATGTTTGTTCATTTATTTTGTTCTTTATATTCCACATATACATGAAATCACACGGTATTTATCTTTCTCTGTCTGACTTATTTCACTTAGCACAATATCCTCTAGGTCAGTGGTTCTCAACCTGTGGGTCGCAACCCCGGTGGGGGTCGAATGACCAAAACACAGGGGTTGCCTAAAGCCATCAGAAAATACATATACAGGTTGAGAACCACTGCTCTAGGTCTATCCATGTCACAAATGGTGAAATTCCATTCCTTTTATGCCCAAGTAATGCTCCATTTTATATATGTACAACAGCTTTTTTATCTACTTGTTTATTGATGGGTACTTGGGTTACTTCATCTTTTTTCCTAGAATTTTTTGTTTGCAAACAAAAAACCCTGATACAAAAATCAGAACATGGAGTAAGTGATGTTATACGTCAGGAAAATGTGTAACATTTGAAATTGGTCATTATGCGAAAAACACCCGGACATAATGGCAACATAACAAGTCATCACCTCTGAGTCTTTGGCATCACATGCCCATTGGAAACAAAAATCTGGGTAGGATACATGTTTCAGCTCCGTGGAACAACTTGAAGGCATGACGAGTTCTGGGACTGGAGTAAAGTTAGCATTGGTTATCTTTTTTTTTTTTGTATTTTTTCTGAAGCTGGAAACGGGGAGAGACAGTCAGACAGACTCCTGCATGCGCCCGACTGGGATCCACCTGGCACGCCCACCAGGGGCAACACTCCGCCCACCAGGGGGCGATGCTCTGCCCCTCCGGGGCGTTGCTCTGCCGGGACCAGAGCCACTCTAGCACCTGGGGCAGAGGCCAAGGAGCCATCCCCAGCGCCTGGGCCATCTTTGCTC
The DNA here is from genome assembly GCF_036850765.1 of Saccopteryx bilineata. Classification (NCBI taxonomy): domain Eukaryota; kingdom Metazoa; phylum Chordata; class Mammalia; order Chiroptera; family Emballonuridae; genus Saccopteryx; species Saccopteryx bilineata. Next base: position 31,138,551 of record NC_089499.1, read on the forward strand.
CAATGGAGCTTCGGCTGCTAGAGGGGAAGAGAGAGACAGAGAGGAAGGAGGGAGGGGGGTGGAGAAGCAAATGGGCGCTTCTCTCATGTGCCCTGGCCGGGAATTGAACCCGGGTCCCCCGCACGCCAGGCAGACGCTCTACCGCTGAGCCAACCGGCCAGGGCCTGCATTGGTTATCTTTAAGGTGAGCATATGACAAATTGAAACAAATAAATTCTTGCCTTTAAGGTCCCAAATGAAATGCAGAGACTGTCCTGACCATGCTGAAAGAGATCTCCTGCCTCACATAGGTAATGGCTAAGATCACCAAAATAGAAACCCCAGGTAAGATTCACAAGGTTGTTAAATTATAGCGACACTTGAATTCATAGTCCCATAAAGCGTTTATATGAAGGATTAGGTAGTGGCCTGACTCCTAACAATAGGAATGGTGACATCTGGAGAGAATTCAGAGTGCTTGCAATACCTTGAACCCACCAGTGGCCTCTGAAAAACTCCCATGATATACTCCCTTACTTCCTCCATTGCCTGAGGAAACGGACAGGAGACTGACATGGCTTCCTCCTCTCTACCCCACCTACCCCTGCAATTATTACCAGTCAGTATTCAGAATCTGATCTCAGCATGGCCTGTGGTTAAAAAAAAAACATGGAGATACATAAAAAAAGAGTTGCACAACTTGCTAACATATAAAAATCCATGGCTTATTATGGGGATGGACTTTGAAGGTTCTTGTTCTGGATTGGTTGGAATTCTTTGGTCCAAGCGCGCCTCTGGAATGTTTTCCCCAAGGTGTCAGCTCAGACAGCTGGCTGTGGTTCTGTAAGCTCTCTAGTTAGTTAATGAATACATAGACCTAATGTGTTCCTCAGTAAATCAGATTGAAAGGCCAGGAATCCTGTGATAATGTAGACCAGTGGTTCTCGAAAAGTGGTCCCCATACCAGCAGCATCCGTGTCACTTGGGAACTTGTTACTCTCGTAACAAAATGCAAACTCTCAGGCTCCACCCCGGACCTCCAAATCATAACGCTGTTTCAGTAAGCCCTCCGGGAGAGTCTGATGCTTGTTCAGGGGACTGAGTTTCTACCAGGTATTTTCTGCCCACTCACTCTCTACAATGGCTTTCTCATTCAGAAAGGCCTTGAGCACAAAATCATAGCAAGGACTCTCTTGGCTCTTCATTCTAAAATGGCAGCAGTAGACACTACCCTGAGCCTTAGTGGGCCTGATTTCATGGTGTTAGAGAGACCAGATGCCAATTGTATATAGGCATCAAGGCCGATGATGCAACCCAAAATTTTGAGGCGATTCCGGCCCACAGATATTGCTAGATGTGCTTAATTAAATATGGGTTGCAAGGATTAAAATTAATAAGCAACCAGCTTTAAGTCTTTCTTGATTTACTTAATAATCCAAGATACTTCAAGTCTGGTAACTAGAAGTCCAACTTGAGTCACCACCCTAGATACCAATAGCCCCTCACCAGACCCCAGACCTGAGTCAGTTAGAGTCCCAGAGTCCCAAGTATGAAAGAAAGCTAGAAACTCTGGAAAACAAAGTCTGCTGTCACACTATTGGTGCCGATGGCATACTTTCCATGTCATCCTTCCAGAGAGGGGCCTGCATATATGTATCAAGATAACTGCACTGAGAAAAGGAAATATGTATGGAGAGTTTGTCTCAACAAGACCTCATGGTAAATCTAATAAGATCTTGAATATATATCCAAGAGTTAATTCCCCAGATTTTAATAAACAGAATAGATGTTGTTAGGAACCTCCAGAATTCCTTCTTTAGACCTTTGAGCAAGTCAAGGCTATCATAGAAAGGAACCAGTTGAACCAATGCTGCTACTGCTTCATATCAAAGAAGAAATCAAAAGGTATCGACCACTCTTATAGGGAGCATGGTGATCAGAGCCCCTGTAACAGGCTTGATGAATGTAGGGAAAGTATAACCTTCATGCACCAGTCACTAAATCTAAGGGAGGAGTTAGACCATTGATGATGAATGCCGTCCGTCTTCAGATACCTTGGCATGGGGCAGTGGTCAGGAGCACGGACTCCAGCACCAGACTATACCTGGGTTTGATCCCTGCTCTGCCACTTAACTAGCTGGGTGACCATGATTGTCACTTAACCTCTGTGTGTTTAGATTTTCCCCTGTATAATATGGAGATGGTAGTTCTAATTCCTAATAAGTAGGATTATTATGAGGAATGAGTGAGTTAATATTTACAAAGCACTTAGTACAGTATATAGCACATACTAAGTGCTCTATATAAATTCAGAGAAACTCAGAGCTAGGCCTTAGTTGCTTTTCTTTATTCATGATCCATAGCTATATTTGTCCTGTAGATCATTGCATCAAGGGTTTAAGTTGGTTCAAATCAGCTATCCTTGATATGCTCATCTAGACAATGGATGGTCCTTTCAGTGCATTTGTGTTTGTTTCCTGGGGCTGCTGGAACAAAGTATCACAGATTGGGTGGTGGGAAACAATTGACATTTATTTTCTCACAGTTCTGGAGGCAGAAGTCCAAAATCAAGGTGTCAGCCAGGCCACACTCCCTCTGAAACTTGTGGGAAATCTTTCCTCACCTCTTCCTGACTTCTAGTGGTTTGCCAGAGATATTGGGTGTTTCTTGGCTTGTAGATGCATCACTCCAATCCTCTGTTTTCAAATGGCATCTCCCCGTGTCCCTATCTGCACCTTTTCTTCTCTTATATTTATACCACCATATTCAATTAGGGGCCCAGCCCACTTCCCTTCCCCCCTGGCCTCATCTTAACTTACTATATCTGCAGTAACTTCATTTCCTAATAAAGTTGTATTTTGAGGTTCTAGGAATTAGGACTTCAAAATATTTGGGGGGAGAAATACAATCAACCCATAATAACATTTTAAAATGAGTTTTAGTGCCTTTGGATAGGCATATGTTTTTTTATTTTGCCACAGATCACACTATTCCATAATGTCACACTTAACTTGCTTTATTAATTTACACGCCTGCTTTTCCTTTGCTCTAGACCAGTGATTTTCAACCTGTGTGCTGCAAGAATTTTAAAACATGTAATAGCTGAATATTTAGTCTGAGACACTGACCTCTTTTCCCTTAGATTGTCAAATAAAAAAAATTACAACAGTAAACACAATAGCTGTCTGGTGTGAATGAATCAAAATCATACCTTTTTTTTTTTGTCATATTGGCAAAAATATATTTTTGGTGTGCCACAGGATTTTAATAATTGGTTTATGTGTGCTATGAGATGAAAATTGCTGCACTAGACTGTGACTATTAACAGACAATTGGATTGCAAAAAGAGAAATAACTTTATAAAAATGTCATATTCAAAACTGGATCAAATTCCATATTCCTAGAAACTCTCATGTGTCTATATTTGAATGCCACAGAGAAAATAAAATTTTTAATTTTTTTTTCCTTTTAAGAGCTCAAAATTTGGATTTGAATTTATTTGGGGCCAGAATGTAGCTCCACCACTCACAAACTATGAGTCCAAACTTGGCTTGTTGTAGCATCTATAAAATGGAGAAATGAATATTCAACATACAGAATTAATCTGATTATTAAATAGAACAATGTATGTAGAGTGTTTAGTATAATCTCTCACACACAGTAGGCTCTCAGAAAATGGTAGCTCAGCAGTGGCAGTAGGAATACGACTAGTGGTAATAGTGGTAGTTATTCTTCTAGTGGTATGAATATCAAAATGGCAAAGCTATAGTTTAGTCATGCATTGTTTTTCTATTATATTTACTGATTACATATTCTTATTCTTTTTTTCCTGATTATATATTTCATTTAGTATCTTTTTCTAACAAGGTCCTCGTATTTCCTTGACCTTGCATCACAGCGTCTTGCCGGCTGTTGGCACAGACTGACCCTGTCTGTGCTCGGCGACATTGGTACACCACTTGAAAATTAATTCCATAAATTTTTTTATATGTGGTGGCATTTTCTGCATGCTCTTAGCATTCAGACTTCATGTATCCTTGGGTCTATGTTTGCATTATTTGTCACCCCTAGAGAAGAAAGCCAAAGAAAGATTAATTCATAAAAAATGAATGGATGTTGAAATTCTTCAAAGCCTTGATTTACTGCATAATTAGTAGACAAAACTAGAAAACAGAATATCTTTCTGCTTGCGAATTAACTAAATTGATTAATTCATTAATTACATATGATAACTCCATAGATAGTAGAATTGTATCACTACTTAACAAAATACAGCCAAAAAAAATCAAGCATATTTTCAACATGGTCAAAATTTTTTTTTTTTTTGTATTTTTCTGAAGCTGAAAACGGGGAGAGACAGTCAGACAGACTCCCGCATGCGCCCGACCGGGATCCACCCGGCACTCCCATCAGGGGCGACGCTCTGCCCACCAGGGGAAGATGCTCTGCCCCTCCGGGGCATCGCTCTGCCGCGACCAGAGCCACTCCAGTGCCTGGGGCAGAGGCCAAGGAGCCATCCCCAGTGCCCGGGCCATCTTTGCTCCAATGGAGCCTCAGCTGCGGGAGGGGAAGAGGGAGACAGAGAGGAAGGAGGGGGGGTGGAGAAGCAAATGGGCGCTTCTCTCATGTGCCCTGGCCAGGAATCGAACCCGGGTCCCCCGCACGCCAGCAAAAATTTAATTTACTATATTGGGTGCTTCTCTCAGAATCCTAATTAAAGACCTCAGGAAGTCATATATATAGTTCAAACACATTTCTAGAAGGAGTGTTATATCACTTACAAAGCATGCCACAATTAAGAATGATTTTTTTTCTCCCAGATTTTCATTCCAATCAGAAATCACTCATTCATTTATTTATCATTAACCAAATACTACTGGCCATTGTCTGTATTTCAAGTACTTTTGTAAGCATTCGGGATAACAGAAACGACCAAATTAAACAAAGATCCCTGCCTTCATGGAATATAAATTTGAGAGCTGTTCTGTTCATTATAGTAGCCACTAGCCACATGTAGCTATTTACATCTAAATCTAAATTAATTAAGGTAAAAAATTCAGTTCCTCAATCCCATTAGTCAAATTTCAAGCGACCAATGACTACACATGGCTAGTAGTTACTATATGGGACAGCACAGAACATTTTTAACATTGCAAAAAATTCTCTCATATGGTGCCATTCTAGAGGGTGGAGGCAAAAAACAAACAGCTAATAATTAGATAAAAAATACAGTTTTAGACTATGATAAAAACCCTAAAGGAAATAAATAAGAGTGATAGTGACCATTTGGAGACTAGATGGCCTATTTTTATAAGAGGATAAGGACAGACATTTCTGAAAGGCATGTATTTTAACTAAAACTTAAAGAATTCAATTCTGTGAAAGGCTGTCAAAGGAGAGCCATCATGTGCAAAGGCCCTGAGGCACATAAATGTGCAGAAGGGAAAGAAAAGAGGTGAACGTGGCTGGAAGATTGTGAGAGAGGGGTATGGGGCACAAGGTGAGTTGAGGAAGAAGCCATGATAAAGAGTAGGATTTTGTACTAAGATCCATGAGAAATCACTAAAAGGATTAACAAGAAATGACATGTCCTGATTATCATTTTAAAATACAGCCTCCTGTGTGAGGAACAGATCGGATGGGGGCAAGAATAGGTGAGATACCTGTTCAGAGGGAAGGTATTAAGGTAAATGGAACCAGAAATGTGGCGATGAAATTGGTAATTAGAATGGAATTGAAATATAAATGGGAAGAAAAATGATTGGAAGGCTCACTGATTTGACGTTAGGAGTGAGAAAAAGGGAAAAATCAAAGATGACTCCTGAATTTCTACACTGACGAGCTGAGGGGGATTGATAGAACTATCTACTGAGACTGGGAAGATTACTGAAGGGCAAAGTTGTAGTAAATTAACATGACTTATCTGCTTGTGTTAAGATTAAAATGACAGTTAACACATGAATCAGAATGTTAAACAATAGATAGTTGGAGAGATAAATCTTGAGTCTGCATAAAAACTAAGGTCAGAGGTACAAATTTGAAATTACCATCAAATGGGTGGTATATAAATCCACAAGTTTGGAAGACATCGTCAATGATGAATGGAGGTAGAGAGGAAATAAAAGAGCAAGCCCTGGAACATTCCAGCATTTAAGAGTGGGGTAGAGGGAGAGGAGCCGGCCCAGGGGATTGAGAAGGAGCAACTAGGGAGGCTGGAGGGAAACCGGGGAGTGTGGCAGCATGGAATCGAAGTCAGGACCAGGAGGACTGCCGAGCCACAGAGTAGGGTGAGGACAGGACAGTGCCACTGAAACTAAAGCACATCTCTGGAGAGTAGTTTCAGGGGAGTAGTGAGGATTTTTGCCCGAACAGAATAGGATAAAATATAAATGAGATGTTAAGAAAAGGAGAGACAGCTGAATGAAGAATCATTGTAGAAATGGGGCAGAAGCTACATGCTGGTCAGAAAAGAGGAACTCTTGTAGTCTTACAGAGCTGGTGCAATAGCAAGGGGGTGAGAATGACGGAAATAGAAGAAAGAAGGGGAGACCTTCAGGAAGCAACATAAGATGGATTCCAAGCCCATGGAAGTTGTTGTTCGGTTGTAAGAGGAGAAGCAGTAAGTGTGGGTCCAGCTGCAGATACATTTGTAGATTACACGGCTGGCTTAAAAGCTATAAGTTCTGGTAAGGTTTATGGCTTCACAACTTCAAAAATTAACAAAAATTCTAGAAGCCACAGTTATAAGATACAATAGAGCAAATGAGTCTCCCTCCCTCCCTCTCTTGTTTTCTCTCTCAACTTAGGCGCTGAGAAGAAAACATTTGGGAGTTCTTGAAGTTACCAGTTGAAGGACAGGACTTTGGTGTCAAATCCTGACTCTGTCTATGGCAAGACACGTGACTTAGGGTATGTTATATAAATCTTTCCAGCCTCTGCCTCTTCATCGGTAAAATGGCAATTGTTTCATACTTAGCCCATTGAAGTTCTAGATAATATATACAAAGCATATATAAATATAAAGCACTCTTGAAAATACAAGCAGAGAAAACATTAAAGCAGCAATCAGAGATTGGACCCAGAGACTGAGGTACAAGAGGGGCACAGCATTGTTAATGGCAAGGGAGAGAGGATTTTCAGACTAGGAAGTGGGACACAAGACTCACATGACACAGAAAGATGAAGGAGAATCAAGCTGAAGAAGGTCCCAGATGTGCTCATGAAATTTGTCACCAGTGGTAACCACCATTGAAAAAACCACCACAGAAGCACATGAGATAAAAAAGATAGCAACAGAGGAAAGATGTATGGAATACAACCAAATAAAAACAAACGATAGAAAAACGAAAGAGAAGGATCAAACAAGACACAAAACTAACAGAAAGCAAGATATAAAATGGCAATAGGGAACTCACAAGTGTCAATAATTACACTAAATGTAAACGGATTAAACTCACCAATAAAAAGGCACAGAGTAGCAGAATGGATTAAAAAAGAAAATCCAACTGTATGCTGCCTACAGGAAACTCATCTAAGTAACAAGGATAAAACAAATTCAAAGTGAAAGGCTGGAAAACAATACTCCAAGCAAATAACATCCAAAAAAAAGCAGGTGTAGCAATACTCATATCAGATAATGCTGACTACAAGACAGGAAAAGTACTCAGAGACAAAAATGGCCATTTCATAATGGCTAAGGGGACACTGAATCAAGAAGACATAACAATTCTTAATATATATGCACCAAACCAAGGAGCACCAAAATATATAAGACAGCTACTTATTGATCTTAAAACAAAAACTGACAAAAATACAATCATACTTGGAGACCTCAATACACCGCTGACGGCTCTAGATCGGTCATCCAAACAGAGAATCAACAAAGACATAGTGGCCTTAAACAAAACACTAGAGCACCTGGATATGATAGACATCTACAGGACATTTCATCCCAAAGTGACTGAGTATACATTTTTCTCCAGTGTACATGGATCATTCTCAAGAATTGACCATATGTTGGGCCACAAAAACAACATCAGCAAATTCAGAAAAATCAAAGTTGTACCAAGCATATTTTCTGATCATAAAGCCTTGAAACTAGAATTCAACTGCAAAAAAGAGGAAAAAAATCCCACAAAAATGTGGAAACTAAACAACATACTTTTAAAAAATGAATGGGTCAAAGAAGAAATAAGTGCAGAGATCAAAAGATATATACAGACTAATGAAAATGACAATACGACATATCAGAATCTATGGGATGCAGCAAAAGCAGTGATAGGAGGGAAGTTCATATCGCTTCAGGCATATATGAACAAACAAGAGAGAGCCCAAGTGAACCACTTAACTTCTCACCTTAAGTAACTAGAAAAAGAAGAACAAAGACAACCCAAAACCAGCCGAAGAAAGGAGATAATAAAAATCAGAGCAGAAATAAATGAATTAGAGAACAGAAAAACTATAGAAAAAATTAATAGAACAAGGAGCTGGTTCTTTGAAAAGACCAACAAAATTGACAAACCCTTGGCAAGACTTACCAAGGAAAAAAGAGAAAGAACTCATATAAACAAAATCCAAAATGAAAGAGGAGAAATCACCACGGACACCGTAGATATACAAAGAATTATTGTAGAATACTATGAAAAACTTTATGCCACTAAATTCAACAACCTAGAAGAAATGGATAAATTCCTAGAAAACTACAACCTTCCTAGACTGAGTCAAGAAGAAGCAGAAAGCCTAAACAGACCTATCAGTAGAGAAGAAATAGAAAAAACCATTAAAAACCTCCCCAAAAATAAAAGTCCAGGCCCTGACGGCTATACCAGCGAATTTTATCAAACATTCAAAGAAGACTTGGTTCCTATTCTACTCAAAGTCTTCCAAAAAATTGAAGAAGAAGCAATACTTCCAAACACATTTTATGAGGCCAACATAACCCTCATACCAAAACCAGGCAAGGATGGCACAAAAAAAGAAAACTACAGACCAATATCTCTAATGAATACAGATGCTAAAATACTAAACAAAATACTAGCAAATCGAATACAACAACATATTAAAAAAATAATACATCATGATCAAGTGGGATTCATCCCAGAATCTCAAGGATGGTTCAACATACGTAAAACGGTTAACGTAATACACCATATCAACAAAACAAAGAACAAAAACCACATGATCTTATCAATAGATGCAGAAAAGGCTTTCGATAAAATACAACACAATTTTATGTTTAAGACTCTCAACAAAATGGGTATAGAAGGAAAATATTTCAACATGATAAAGGCCATATATGATAAACCATCAGCTAACATCATATTAAATGGCACTAAACTGAAGGCTTTCCCCCTTAAATCAGGAACAAGACAGGGTTGTCCACTCTCTCCACTCTTATTTAATGTGGTACTAGAGGTTCTCGCCACAGCAATCAGACAAGACAAAGAAATAAAAGGCATCCATATCGGAAAAGAAGAAGTAAAGGTATCACTTTTTGCAGATGATATGATCCTATACATTGAAAACCCCAAAGAATCCACAAAAAGACTACTAGAAACAATAAGCCAATACAGTAAGGTCGCAGGATACAAAATTAACATACAGAAGTCAATAGCCTTTCTATATGCCAACAATGAAACAACTGAGAAGGAACTCAAAAGAATAATCCCCTTCACGATTGCAACAACAACAACAAAAATACTTAGGAATAAACATAACAAAGAATGTAAAGGACTTATATAATGAAAACTATAAACCATTGTTAAGGAAAATCGAAAAAGACATAATGAGATGGAAGAATATACCTTGTTCTTGGCTAGGAAGAATAAATATAATCAAGATGGCTATATTACCCAAAGCAATATACAAATTTAATGCAATTCCCATCAAACTTCCAATGACGTTTTTTAAAGAAATAGAGCAAAAAATCATCAGATTTATATGGAACTATAAAAAAACCCGAATAGCCAAAGCAATCCTAAAGAAAAAGAATGAAGCTGGGGGCATTACAATACTTGACTTCAAACTATATTATAGGGCCACGACAATCAAAACAGCATGGTATTGGCAGAAAAATAGACACTCAGACCAATGGAACAGAATAGAAAGTCCAGAAATAAAACCACATATATATAGTCAAATAATTTTTGATAAAAGGGCCAACAACACACAATGGAGAAAAGAAAGCCTCTTCAATAAATGGTGCTGGGAAAACTGGAAAGCCACACGCAAAAGAATGAAACTGGACTACAGTCTCTCCCCGTGTACAAAAATTAACTCAGAATGGATCAAAGATCTAAACATAAGACCTGAAACAATTAAGTACATAGAAGAAGACATAGGTACTCAACTCATGGACCTGGGTTTTAAAGAGCATTTTATGAATTTGACTCCACAGGCAAGAGAAGTGAAGGCAAAAATTAATGAATGGGACTACATCAGACTAAAAAGTTTTTGCTCAGCAAGAGAAACTGATAACAAAATAAACAGAAAGCCAACTAAATGGGAAATGATATTTTCAAACAACAGCTCAGATAAGGGCCTAATATCCAAAATATACAAAGAACTCATAAAACTCAACAACAAACAAACAAACAATCCAATAAAAAAATGGGAAGAGGATATGAATAGACACTTCTCCCAGGAAGAAATACAAATGGCCAACAGATATATGAAAAGATGCTCATCTTCTTTAGCTATTAGAGAAATGCAAATCAAAACGGCAATGAGATACCACCTCACACCTGTTCGATTAGCTGTTATTAGCAAGTCAGGTAATAGCAAATGTTGGAGAGGCTGTGGAGAAAAAGGAACCCTCATACACTGTTGGTGGGAATGTAAAGTAGTACAACGATTATGGAAGAAAGTATGGTGGTTCCTCAAAAAACTGAAAATAGAACTACCTTATGACCCAGCAATCCCTCTACTGGGTATATATCCCAAAAACTCAGAAACATTGATACGTAAACACACATGCAGCCCCATGTTTATTGCAGCATTGTTCACAGTGGCCAGGACATGGAAACAACCAAAAAGCCCATCAATAGATGACTGGATAAAAAAGATGTGGCACATATACACTATGGAATACTACTCAGCCATAAGAAATGATGACATCGGAACATTTACAGCAAAATGGTGGGATCTTGATAACATGATACGAAGCGAAATAAGTAAATCAGAAAAAACCAGGAACTGTATTATTCCATAGGTAGGTGGGACATAATAGTGAAACTAAGAGACATTGATAAGAGTGTGGTGGTTACGGGGGGAGGGGGGAAAGGGAGAGGGAAAGGGGGTGGGGAGGGGCACAAAGAAAACAAGATAGAAGGTGACAGAGGACAATCTGACTTTGGGTGGTGGGTATGCAACATAATTGAACGACAAAATAACCTGGACTTGTTATCTTTGAATATATGTATCCTGATTTATTGATGTCACCCCATTAAAAAAATAAAATTATTATAAAAAAAAAATTTGTCACCAGTGACCTTCAACATGATGGTCTCTGTGAAACAGCAGCCACAAACCTTAGAATGTGTGGGATTTGGATAGAAGCAAGCGGGGAGAAAACTAAGGCATACACCATGAAGTACTTCTCAAGAGTTTTAGTGGTTAATTAGGAAAAACAGATACAAGTAATATAAGTGCAGAACTGGAACAAGAGAAGGTCCAAGAGAAAAACGTATGAAGGCAATGAGTTACGACATTAACAGATGAGAAGCCTTTACCCCGAGGGAGAGGAGGTGCAAAGGAAAGTGCCCATGGAAACAGGAGCAAAGTATCACAAAGGCAGATACATTTCTGTTCTTATAGATAGAAGGCAAGGAGGGACTGGGTACTAAAGGGGCCAGTTGTAGGGTGGTATGGCCTTTATGTAGGAAAGAAGGAGAAGAGTGAATGCCAAATGCGAATCAGAGTTACTAGGAAATCTGAGAGATTTAGAAATGGGATGCACAGATTTAAAAAGCATCAAATTGGTAGACTGATAAGCCATCAAAGTTAGGATTTTCTGTAAGATAGATATTTCCAATAGCCTAATAAGAGTCATTCTTCTTGACTTCCAAGAAACAGAGATACTAATTTACTGTTCTTTGGTTATTCATTATATCAGGTCTACTGGAAAGTTCTGTCCGTTTCTATCACAAGTTTCGACACGTAAGCACATGTTTGTTTGGCGCATGTGTGCCTCTCTGTTTTTTATCACTTAATGTATACATACTGATGTAGCAAATTAACTAAAACAAAGTTGATTCACGCTAGTCTTATGTGTGAAGCGACAGTGTACCCATGGCTACTGATAAAGTTCATTTACGCCACTGTAATTTTTATGAATTTCAACAAGGAAGAAATGCTACAGAAGCATGTAGAAATTTATTGAAAGTGTTTGGTAAAGGTACAGTTTCTGATAGGACATGCAGAAGATGGTTTGAAAAATTCGAAACAGGTGATTTCAACCTTTCTGATAAGCCACGTTCTGGGCGACCATCTTTGATCGATGACGATGTTGTTAAGACCATGTTGGAGCAAGATCCTTTTCTGACAACATCAGAGATTGCAGAAAGGCTTAATTCAGCTCAGCAAACCATTTCGGACCATATTCAGAAGATAGGATTGGTGTGCAAATATTCAAGATGGGTGCCACATAAATTAAGTTAGAAGAATTTGGATGATCAAGTCGTCATATGCACGTCTCTGCTTGCTCGGAACAAAATCAAGCCCTTCTTGAACTGGATGATAACTGGGGATGAAAAGTGGACTACCTACGAAAACATCGGAAGGAAAAGGGCATATTGTGAACCCAGAAAATCTAGCCCTTCCACCTCTAAACCAAATTTGACTCTGAATAAGAGAATGTGTGTATATGGTGGGACATTCGAGGACCAATACATTATGAGCTTTAAAACTGAACGAAAAGCTCAATTTGGAGAAGTATTGTCAGCAACTGGATAATTTAAAGACAACAATCCAAGAAAAGAGGCCGGCGATGTTCAATAGGAAGAACATCATAGTGTATCATGATAATGCCAGGCCACATGCTGCTTTGGGGACTCGTCAAAAATTTGCAGAACTAGGCTGGGAAATTCTATCACATCCACCATATTCCCTGGACTTAGCACCCTCCAACTATCACTTGTTTTTGTCCTTATAAAATTTTTTGAAGGGCAAAAAATTCAAAAATGAAGAAGATATCAAACAAGCACTGGTTCAATTTTTCGCATCAAAGGATAAAACATTTTTCAAAAATAGGATATACAAATTGCCCTCATGCTGGCAAGAAATCATTAATAATAATGGCAATTATATTATTTAATAAAGTTTATTGACGGTAAGAAAAATTTGTATTTTGTTTTATTCCAAAAACGGACAGAACTTTCTGGTAGACCGTATATATTACGCAGTTCTCAAATAGGATATATAGTACATTAGGGCAGGTCTCTGCTTCCTAGATTGCAACTGAGCTTTTGATCCATCATTTCCATCATTCCAAGATATTTCCTGGGTAACTCTATCATTCTGACATTTCTTTAGGTATCCCTAAACTCTTAAGTCACAAACTTGTGGATTTCTCCACAGTTTGCTAATAAAATCTACTGTGTGGAATGTATTCACTTAATTTTTAGTAGAAAACCTTAGGCTGTTGCTTTTATGAAAACCACTAACAGGATGTAGCTAAAAATCAACTAATTTCCAGATTGATGTAACAGGTGCTCATATTGGAATGAACTCTCCATCAGAGCCTCTTATTATTTCTCTTTCTCTCTCTTTCTCTTTCTCTCTTTTCATGGTCTGTACCCCCCACAGAAGGCCTAAACAGTACAATGGAAATATAAGACAAGTTATCTCCAAGTACAGCCTCCAAGCCCATACACCACTCCATTAATCAGCTGGCATTCCCAAACCTCCAGGTTCCAAAGGAGTCTATTTATGAAATAGCTGGCTATGGTGTACAATAAACAATGCCAGAGTGAACTAAAAACAGACTAATTTAATAAGCAATTTCTTTCCCCTACACTGCTTAAATTTACATAATCAACTGGCTATAATATTTAGCATACTTTTAATGTTTCTCATTTGTTTATACTACAATTCTGTGTTTCAGCCTTCTCCACTCACCAACATATTAATTGACCAACAAAGGGTACAAAATAGCAACTATTCCACGGGTGATTATTAAATGGAGAGGAAGGACATGAGAGGTGGATCTACCATATTTTCCTTGTTAATTACAAAACTAATATTCTATTGAATTGTATTAGATGACAAAAATCTCAACAAACTCTTTAAAGCTATTAGTAGCAGATAAAAGTATTCTACTGAAGTATTAATACTAGCACCATTAAAATAGGCTCGTGAGTCTCCAGGTTGGAAACAATAGCAGCCTGAAGGGGAGAAATGTCATTGTGTATCACAGTAGGAAAACCAACAGCAGTTGAGCCACATAAAGTCTCCTTGTGGCTTCAAAAGGAAAACAAAACAAACAAAATTCTTGAAGCCACAGTTACAAGATGTAATAGAGCAAATGAGTCTATTTTTCATCACCTTGGGCTCTGAAAAGGAAACATTGCAGAGTTATCTCGATAAGGAAAGAGCTCAGATATTAAAATACATTAACTTTACTTTAATTGATTTAAACAGATCCAGAGCTTTCGAAATGGATATGATGTTATTTCTCCATTAGTGGACAAAATAGATCTGTTTTAGATTGCCAAGCTCCATCTCTGAATCTCTTGTCTGGTGAGGAGAGAAAAACCAAAAACAACACAGGAAACCATATACATGCATTTGCTGAAGCTAAATAATTTTTTTATCCTTTCCTCAAAATGTCTTTGAGTAGCAGCAACACATTGTTTGCCTATAGCTCAGAACACCTATGGTCAGAGAACAATAACAACGGATAACACAAACTGAGGTTTTCCTCTGTCCATGCACTGTGCTTCATATATATTATTTATATTTTGTTTAATCCTCAAATGACCATTTGAGGTTGATCTCCTTATCTGTCATCTCCATTTTATACAGATGAGGAAACAGGCACAGAGAGGTTTAATAATTTGCCCACACAGGGAACAGGTGAGATGGATTATGAAGTCAGCAGGGGGCTCAGGAGCCATTGCTTTTTACCAAATCTTCAAGATGTGGTTTGTTGAGGAGGGATAGTAAAGTCAAAGGCTAAAGTCAAAGTCTCTTCTATATGCCATGAGAATAGAACATTTACATCAACCCCTCCTAATCTCCCAGTGAGCTGGTTTCTTGCATCACTTTCTGCCTCTCTGTTTATAGTCTTTGTTTTTGCAGTACGATTTTTAAACGCCAGAGATAAATTATTTGAAGGGTACCACCAACTGGAAAGGCTCACCAGATATCACACCCAGCCTCCCATTAAAGATAAGGAAACTCAAGCTCCAAGAGGGGAAGTAACTAATCATAGAACTTGCTTATGGCAGAGTCCACTTTGAACTCTAGATACCCTTTATGTTATTTTTAAAACATGTTTATGGCGTACAAGAAAAAAAAAAAGAGAGAGAGAAGTGTAAGGCTAGGCTTCCATTTCAACTCCTTTTAAAATGACTATTTCAATTTCCCCTTCTTCTGCTACAAGAAGAATGTGACTATTGTTTGGTGTTTCTTTGGCAGTTGAATTGAATGATGACACCTCCTCTGTGTCCCTTAGTTCATACAAAATATTTTCTTCTGGAGTCCCTGCAGATTGGAGTCCTGCTTTTAATCTTAGGTTCACCAAGCACCAGTCAGGGTCATAAACTGAATGTTAGAAACATATGCTGATTCTCAGAAAGGTAATGTCCAAGATGATGGGAAATCATACCACCGTCACCCCCACGTGCAATGCACCACGCCACGTGCAATGCATCATTCCCCGAGCAAGGATCAGCAAATATAAGAACCTGTATTAGCACACAGTGTGAGAGCCAAAACTCTGTGTGTCTCTAATAATCTGAAAACAAATGCTATTGAATGGAATTGAATGGGCCGGTTCAAGTGCTGTGTTTATTTTAGGGAAATATTTCCAAAGGAAGCCTTCTTATGTGGGGCCATGAAAAGCCTTTTATAAAAGGATATTAATTATATGCTGAAAGTTAAAAGTACCATGAGCAACAGTATTGCTTGTATAAAATACCAATATACCGCCTCACAGATCTACTAATTCAGGCTAGTTCTGATCCTGGATTTCCAGCTGAGAACTGGAATTATTTAGCAATTATTTAGCTGAGCATAAATATTTAGAGACAGTTTTTGCTAACAAATCTTGCCTCTAGGAGCCAGAGCCCTAACAATATTCTTGGCTCTCGTTTTCCACACATAAATCAAGCATCTAACTTCACACCTTCTCTATTTCATTTTTACTATTTTGTGTGTGTGTACCATTGTTCTTTTTGATTCCTGGCCTCTTTTTGCCCTAACCCGTGGAATGGAAACCTGGCTGGCTTCATGTGGCCGGTACGAAGAGCCTGGAAAACTGCTCACGAGAAACAGGTTGAGTTAGTTTTGAGTATTGCATTTTGGATTTGTAATGTTTATGATAGTTGGGGAAGTTCCAGGTCTGGGGTCTTACTTTTATAAAATGTGCTCGCTGTTCAACAGTCTCCCTTTCCCTTGTTACTTGTATGTGATTTATGACATGAAACGCTATGTCTCAGCCTGCAAGAGATCCCTGTTGTTAAGGACCGACCAATTGCGAATAGGAAATCAAGTGTTCAAAGCAATTGTGCCCTTTGGTGGCATAGGGTAGGCTTTCCTGTACCTTGTGGTTTTTCTGCACTGTGATTCCCATTCCCTTTCATCCTTTGAAAATGCACTGCCTCTGAGGAGAGTTCCCTGATTCTCCAACTCAGCTACAATTTCACTGGGAGCTTCACCAACAGCAGCCCTCCAGCTGAGTTCTCTACAAACGGTAAATAAATCATGGGAACAACAGTCCCCAATTTCACATTAATTGTTTGGAAATCTCCACAACATCAAACATTTTGTTAAAAGTCTGAGGGGAAAAAAAAGAGAAGAAGTGTAGCTCTTTTGTTGTCATCATCATTGTTTTGCTTCAGAGTGATTTGTACAAAATACAGCTTAACAGGCAGATGACTGGTTTGTGACTAGAGTATCTTTTTCCGAGATGAAAAAGCAATACAAATGCCCTCCAGAAAGGATGCCAGTCAGGCACAAAGCCACACGGAGACCCGTGGAATGGGTGCACCTGGGGAAATCCGTACTACAGACTGGATTGACAGGGAGGGCTCCATCTTCCGCCGCACATGCGTCTATAAAAAGCTGAAAGGGAATCACAATGCTTTAGGCACGTGAACTGGGAATTGCCTACATGGGAGAGTTTCAAATTGCTCAGGCATTACGAGAATAAGAACATGAAAAGACAAATATTGCAGGAACGAAGGGAGAGAAGATATGGCAGAAGACTCATAATCACGGAGGAATGGAGGCAGGAGCTGGAGCCTTAGACCACAGTTGGATTTGGGGAGATTGCTTGTTCCTCCTGGAGGGACAGCTCACTGTCGTCCCTCCCTCTCACAGGTGACGTCCCTGCCTCTCACAGGTGACATCTGTGCATCTGAACAGAACGGGAGATGGAGATTCCTTCCGAATTTGGTGGAGTGTGAAAGTGGAAAAATCTATTTAGACCTTTCTTTGTCAAGATCTTTCTCATTTTTGAAATAAATTACCATACTGAAAAGATAGGTAAAAGCGAGCTCTATTTGTCTGTCAGAGTCACTGTAAGGTTTAAAAATTAAGGACTTTGGTTTTTTTTTTATGCAATGGCCCCTTGACTCTTCTAGAAACTCAAGATCCAATGCCTCTATTACCTTGAAGACTTATATAGCATGAAGATAAAACAATGAACTTCATTCCACAAAACTCACCAAGAAATGTGGTCAGATTTCTTTAGGGTTCTCACATGTTGACGTTCCATTTCCGGATCTGCATTGTAGGTAAGAATACGGTAAATTATACCTGAGTTTTTATTTTTACAAGAAGGATTGAAAAGTGTCTGTTTTGTTTATATTCAATCATCCATGCCGCCACAAATAATCATTTTAATTGTTTTCTGATAAGCCTACTCATCTAGGCTATGAGCATGTGCACAAGTTATTGCTTTTTGAAGTTATAAGAATTTCTAAACATATTTCACACTAAGACAGGTGGAGATGAGGACACTAAGTCTCACTGAAGACTGACTGAAAATCACAAAAGCAATTTTATGTTTGAACAAGGGGCAGAAATGGCAGCTTTTAGGGGTGAAGCAGAATCGGAACATTTGCATGGATTGGTGTCAACAAAGCTTAAACCTTGGGGTAAAAGGATTGAAGAAATCAGTCCTATTGACTCTTCTTGACAGAAGAAAAGAGTTGTGCAGAAAATGAACACTGAGATCATGGTATTGCCTCCCGAAGCATTAGCTCCTATATTTTCTCTTTCTCTCCAGACTGTAGGGCATATTAAATATTCTGAAGAAGAAGCAAAGTGTCCCTTTCACAGAACTGTGACTGGTAGACTGATGATTACACCAGAGTAGGGGGCCGGAGAAGCAGCTCAGAAGGTTAAATCTGCCCATGGCTGTTAAGACCCATGGGCTACCTCATTACCCTTCATCTAGACCCAGAGCGCTGCTTTCTCGAATGGAAAGAACCCTGACCCACTACGTATTTTGTTGACTTGATGTCACCTCTTCATAATGGTGTCATCTACAAACCCCTCAGAACTCTCACCAAGGGGCTCCTTATGCCCCGTGGACACAGCCTCTGGACTGCCATGCCATGTCCTCCAAGGCACAGAGGACGCTGACTGTTCTTATGAAGAGCAAGGCTTCTGCTACTTGTCAGACCTGCACTGGCCCCTGAGCATGTGGCTGGAGTTCTCTGAGCCTCAGCTGCCTCCTGCGTAACACGGAGATAGTACTGCCATCTCCGAGGGGGATTAGGGATATTGAAGAAAAGAGTGTAGGTAGCATAAGCCGAAAAATGCCTGGCTCACAATAAACTTGCAATAATGCTTGCTGTCGGTGTCATTATTCTTAAAAATATGTTCAATAATTTTTTGGAATCATTACATGACCAAACAGGGAACAACTAGGCAAAGGCCTCCGTACTCAGAGATGAAAGTACTTTACCTTAAAAGGTTGACCCACCTTTCCCCTGGTGGCTCTGCAAACATTTGAGTCCCCCTCTGAGGTGCTAATGTTCTGCACACAGCTGGCCCTGAAGCGAGATGGGCTTCTACCCTGGAATTCTTTGTCTTTTTACCGGAAGCTAAAAAAACGAAAGGCTCGGATACTCTAGCGATCCCAGGAAGAGCAAAGCAAAAACAGTAGTACTAATTAGTAGCTACCAGAGCTGTTCGGCATGGCAATAAGCTGTAAATTTATGGTTTTGTTAAGAGTCAGGATACATTTGAAATCTTTTATATAATATTAGATATGAAAATACACACCATCTGGACCTCTTGCTGGTAGCCTTGAAATGTCTACATCTCACAGGAATCAAACCCATTTTTACCTGCTAGGGAATAAAACACCTGTTTCACATATTACTTCACACTGGGTGATGAACATTTCCACCATCTCCAGCCAGAATTAAAAAAATTGAAACTGTGGCTTCACATTGTTTAGTAGGTTTTAAAAAGCTAGCAGGGTTGGGGCTGGTTTATTCTCTGGTAGGAAGAAGGCTCTGCAAATTGCCCCTGTATTAGGAGTAGCTCCCTAATAATTGGGGGGAGTTTTCTGTAGCCCTGCTTAGCATGGATAAAAATGCATTTCCTTCTCATTATAAATCTGTTTATGAAAACACTTAGTGAAATGAGCCAACTGTATCTTGGCTGCTAGTTGCATCTTGTATTTATAATAGATGGTCCCAAAGTGGTTAGAAGGCTGTAATTCACTGGAGGAACTCGGCCGATGACATAAAATAGTTGAACAGTTTATGAATAGCCCTAGAATCTTGAGAGAGAATAAGGCTTTGCATTCTTCCTTAGGACATCTGCCGCTATTCTATAGATATCCTCCTGCAAACTTAAAAAAAACGTAAAAGTATCCTTCGCATATCTTTCCTTTGTACTTTCCATAAATCCTTTCGTTCTTCCGCTCAAATTCAACTGCCTGGTAGGGAGATAGGTTGCAGTTTTTAAAAACATAATCTTGATACCATGATTTCTCTGAAAATATCTTCAACTATCCAGTCATTGTTACTGTTTCCAATTATCTCATGATTTTTTAAAGTTTATTAGTTTGAATCAGAATTTGAATGATCCATACATTTCTATTTCCTTCCCGTATATTCCTTGCATGATTACCTGTTGTAGAGAAGTTCTCACAGTCTGAATTTTGCTGATGGCATCCCTATGGAGTTCTTTAACATGTTCTTACATCCTCTGTATTTTTTTGTATATTAGTATATATTATTTACAGTAGCAGGTGTCCCCAAACTGTGGCCCGCAGCCCCCAGAGGCCATTTATCCGGCCCCCCACCCCACTTCTGGAAGGGGCACCTCTTTCATTGGTGGTCAGTGAGAGGAGCACTGTATGTGGTGGCCCTCCAACGGTCTGAGGGACAGTGAACTGGCCCCCTGTGTAAAAAGTTTGGGGACCCCTGTAGAGGCTCGATCCAGTTTGGGTCTATTTTTTTTTTTTTTTTGGCAAGACAATATCACTGGTGGTCAGATAACTATAAAAGAGAAAAACACAACCCTTTTTCTTTTACTTGGCAATAAGACATCTGTATTAGAACATTCTGGATGGAATATGGCAGAAAGGGTATACTCACACAAAGAAAAGTCAGTGCTACTTTATAATAATTTCTGTTATTGATCCCGTGTCATTAACAGAGGTAGGGGTAGAAGATACTAGTGTGTAAAGAGAGAAGAATCTGCAATGGTCCATGTACAACTAATCAGAATTTGGATAACATTACAATCATCCAAGGTGGTACTGGAAAACATTGACACATTGTTGATGTTGAAGAGGAAGTAAGAAAACCCCGAATAGATTAAAACAGTGGTAGTCAACCTGGTCCCTACCACCCACTAGTGGGCGTTCCAGCTTTCATGGTGGGCAGTACCGGAGCAAACAAAGTATAAATAAAAAGATAGATTTAACTATAGTAAGTTGTTTTATAAAGATTTATTCTGCCAAACTTAGCGAAAATCCGACATAAAGTATTTGGTAAGTAATTATTATTATATGCTTTAACTTGCTGTAACTCTGCTTTATAAATTTTATGAAGTAAAGTTACTTCCCTACTTTATAAATCACCATTACTGTGGAACCGGTGGGCGGTTAGAAAACTTTACTACTAATAGAGATACAAAAGTGGGCGGTAGGTATAAAAAGGTTGACTACCCCTGAGTTAAAATAACACGCAAAAGAAATACCAAATGCAGTGATATCACAGGTACTCCGAAGAATTCTCTGTGACATTTATGACGAAGAAGTTTTGTTAATAAAACCAGAAAGCAACTCATTAAAAAGGCAAATAAATAAAATTCAAAACAGACATTGACCTCCAAACCCAACTTCATTATATAGAATTGAAATTCCAGAGAAATATAAAGTGACCAGATGCTGAGAACCATTTCTTATGCATGATCTGGTGATCAACGTGACAAAAGAATATTTATTTATATGGTCTTAGGGCAATGTCAGATAATGAAGTGCCAGTACTACATTATTCAAAGATGGCACCTTCAAGATGGCACCAGCACAATTTACTCAGTTGTCTACTGGGCATGGTGTATACTGGGTTATACTATACCATTGATTTATGCACTAAGGCAAGAGGACACAGGCACAGACAAATGTACGAGAAAGTACTTACATTTTCATGATAAAAAAAAAAAAAAACTCAATGTTAATCTTTACTTGTGCATGATGAATTTTGCGATTGCCAATATGAATGTAATTCGACTCCTCCTACAATATACACAAGTAAAGGATGCTTGTTTCACTTTTCACAATCACCACAGTGAAAAACTCTTCTTTGGGTCAACCACATAAGTATGTGACAAAAAAAAAATAACACCATAAACGTGCATCTATGCAGTTTGGACTTCGATTTGTACATTTGGAAGATGTAAATGAAATTGAATGCATTGTAGAGAACGCAGAAGAAAATGCAGGTGATCTAGTGGGTTTTGTTAGATCATGCCCGTGGAAGGGATGGCAGAGGTAGAAGAAGACCAGAAGCTCTAAGAAGTCTACCAGAAACTTGAAATTTTTATAGATCAGTATTGAAAGGCAAGCACACAATGAACATGTGTGATTCTTAATGTGGAGAATGTTCCTCTAAAGCCATGGAAGGCTGGCATAGAAAATTTCAAGCTGATGTTAGTACAACAACCTTTAATTAGAAGATTTATTGAAGTGTTAAATGATAAACAGCAAAGCAATGACTAAGTTGTCTCCCAGGTTCTTGGTGGTCACTCCAAACACAACCCCTATCTTCATGGTGATAACAACAAAATCAAATTCATATACCCAATATTGTTAACAGATATTACAGATACAGAGCCAATAATCTGGTTGATATATACTTGAGAGCATTTGCTTATTAATTTAAGAGCAACCCTGGCAAACTTCAGAATGAGGACCAACAAGAATAAATGTGAAGTCCAAAATTCATCATGAATTCAATAAAAATAATGTAAATAGAACTTTAACAAAGTTAAATATTTATATTATTTAACAAATCATGGACCAAACATCTCAGTAGATGTTCTAAACAGAACCCAATATCAAGGACCTTTTGGTGTGCACCAAATGTCTCAGTGGACATTTTAAGTAGGGCCCAATGTCAAGGACCTTTTGGCATGGACCAAATAAATGTCCCAGTGGATGTTTTGGAAAGACCACATGGCCTGCAAGGATATAATATACATATCACATAGATGTTTCAATATATGATATGTATATATTATACATTATATGACAAATAAAATTTAGGTCTATATATTGTAAATATTTACTCCCTTTATTCTATTTCATTTTATGAGCACATTTCCCAATAATTCTCTTGTACATTAATTAATCTCAGTCTCAGAGCTGTGTTCTGAGTTACTTGAATTAAGATACCATATTTTTAAAAGTTTATGTGTTATTTGCATTTGCTTTTACGGGATGTTTCTGATTATATCTATTTGCCCATTTTTAAAAAAAATGATTGGGTTGTTGGCTCTTTTCAATTGATTTGTGAATGTTATTTATATATTCTGAAGATTATTTCTTTGTTATTTTTTTTTTAAATTATTGATTGATTTTAGTGAGAAAGGAAGGGAGAGAGAGAGACAGGAACATCGATCTGTTCCTGTATGTGCCCTGCCCAGGGAACAAACCAGCAACTTCTGTGCTTTGGGACAATACTCTAACCAACTGAGCTATCTGGCCAGGGCTCTTAGTTAATTTTATTGCAATTATCTTCTTCAGCTTTGTGGCTTCTCTTTTCATCATCTTTATGGTGACACTTGAGGAGCAGGTGAACTTATTTTTAGGGTAGTTTAATTTTCAGTCCTTTCTTACATAATGCCTTTCTGTTTTATTTATTAAAAAACTTCTAGGGTTATAAATATATTTTTCATATTTAAAGTATTATCTTTGGTCTTTCACATAAATGTTAATCTCAGAGAATTTCTTTTTGTCAGGAGTGTTAGGTTAAAAAATGTATTGATTGCTAAAAGGATTTCAAATCTATCCATCCTTTCAAGCTCATCATTTATTTATAATTACACTTTTGTTTCTTGTTTTCTGGACCTTATATCTTTTATCCTTTTTCTTGTTTTATTCTGTTGGCTAGGAATTAAAATTCAATCTTAAATGAAATGAGTAGTGGACAGTCTTATCTGGTTCCTGACTTTAGAGGAACGTTCTCCACATTAGGAAAGACAGTTGCTGTGCGCTCTCCCTTCCGGGAGCACACCTTGTCTTTCCCCTCCCCCTTCTCTTCCCCACCCTTCTCAGGCCCCTTACCTGGACCCTTTTCTCTCCTTAGCTCCGAGGACTCCTTCTTTGGTCACTGTTACTTGCCTCCTAAAGCCCATTTCTTCTATTTCTGTGACTTTCTAAATAAACTTTCTCTTATATTTTGAAAAATGAAAAACAAATAAAAGAAAGTAAGATACTTGCTTTACCTTTTCTGTGACAGCCTTTAACAGAGCAAAGTATCTTTTGATATATATTTGGCTAAGGAAATTTATCAGATGCCTTTTGCATATATCCAGAATTTCATATATATTTTTCTTTAATCTTTTAATGACATAATCTCACATTTTCCCTAGGTCAGAAGTCTGGCACAATATGAGTAGCCCGTGTGTTCAGGGTCTCATCAACAACCAGAACATGTTTGTAGAATTATCTCTTCCTTGCCAAGCCTCCCGATGGGACACAACTTGCAAATACCTTAATGTCAACTTGATGAGACAGCGATAGAAAATTAATATACTCACTCTATCCTTAGGAATGTTTTTTGTCTTAACATCTATTTTGTTTGTAAATATTACAGTCATACTAGTTTCCTTTTGTTAGTATTCTGGGTATATGTTTTCCATCTCTTTATTTGCAGGATTTCCATATTCTTATGTTTTGGCTGCTATTTTGTAAGTAGCATATACTAAATTTCTAATATCCTGACTAAAAATATTTCCTTTTAACTTGAGAATTTTGTCCAAATACATTTATTGTAATTATTAATGTGTTTGTACTTGGATCTACCACGTTCTTTTTTGTGCTTTTTGTTAAATGCCTTTTTTTTTTACTTTATACACTTAACAGAAATTACTTAACACTTGTTTTTTCTTTTCTTTTTCTTTTTTTTCTGAAGCTGGAAATGGGGAGAGACAGTCAGACAGACTCCCGCATGCGCCCGACCAACCGGGATCCACCCGGCACGCCCACCAGGGGCGACGCTCTGCCCACCAGGGGGCGATGCTCTGCCCCTCCTGGGCGTCGCTCTGCCGCGACCAGAGCCACTCTAGCGCCTGGGGCAGAGGCCAAGGAGCCATCCCCAGCGCCCAGGCCATCTCTGCTCCAATGGAGCCTTGGCTGCGGGAGGGGAAGGGAGAGACAGAGAGGAAGGAGGGCGGGGTGGGGGGTGGGGGGTGGAGAAGCAAATGGGTGCTTCTCCTATGTGCCCTGGCCGGGAATCGAAGCCGTGTCCCTTGCACGCCAGGTCAACGCTCCACCGCTGAGCCAACCGGCCAGGGCCTCTTTTTTTCTTATTGAACATTTCCTCCTGTATTGGTTTGGCAGTAATGCATTCTAATGCTATTCTTTTGCTGGTTACCCTGGAAAGTTTACTATGTATATTTAAGAAAAATATTGGAATAATCATGAATTTGCATGTCATTTTTATAGGCAGAATCATACAATTTTTCCTGTATTGTTTATATTTAGTAAACAAGTATTCAAAGAATCCTGGTGATTCTTTGCCTTCTCACTGCATTTTCAATGCAAAAAGGGAGAGGGGTGTCTTCTTACTTTTCCCACTTTTGCTCTGTCCACACTGATGTCATCTTATGCAAGAGGGGTGGAACTCCAGATTTCTGATTGTTATATGCCACTGGGCAAGTTACTTACCCTCTCTTTTTTTTTCTTTTTCTGAAGTTGGAAATGGGGAGGCAGTCAGAGAGACTCCAGCATGCACCTGACCGGGATCCACCTGGCACGCCCACCAGGGGGCGATGCTCTGCCCATCTGGGGCGTCGCACTGTTGCAACCAGAGCCATTTTAGTGCCTGAGGCAGAGGCCACAGAGCTATCCTCAGCGCTAGGGCCAACTTTGCTCCAGTGGAGCCTCGGCTGTGGGAGGGGTAGAGAGAGACAGAGAGGAAGGAGAGGGGGAGGGGTGGAGAAGCAGATGGGCGCTTCTCCTGTGTGTCCTGGCCGGAAGTCGAACCTGGGACTCCTGCATGCCAGGCTGATGTTCTACCACTGAGCCAACCAGCCAGGGCCACTTACCCTCTTTAAACTTTACTTTGCTCATCTTTAAAATGGGGATCACAGAACCTAGCTTATTGGGGGGGGGGTTGTGAGAAGTAAATAATATACATGTAGCATTTAGAAAAATGCCTAGCATTCAGTAAAATCATTATTTTTATTTGGTGCTGCTTTTCCTTTTCTGTATCATAACCTCCTTTGCTCATAGAACTTCTCTTCTTAAGAACATGTGCATGTTTATATATATCTGTGCTCATATCCTACTCTATGTCATCTCACTAAATGAAAGGCCTTTATATGTAGGATTTAGAGTCTAAAGGTTATCTCTGTTAAATAGAAAGTGGTCCTTAGGGAGCACCATTCTGTATGTTCTCATAATACTTTTGAATTTAACACACCATGGAATGAGTGAACCACTGTTACAAAACATAATAACCCTCTGGAAAGTCTTATCTCCATTAACAGCCAAGAAGGACAGGGATACTTTAGCAAGCTTATGTAAATTGGATACAATACAATTTTTAACCTATCATTAGGACCTAAGTAAAAACCATGGAAAACATTACTCCAAAACAGGCTTTCAAAAAAAGGTTCACAAGATTTTAGTAGCTTTCTATATTTGATCATGATTGCTTATACCTTTTAATTTAGTGGACTTGAAATGCTTGGCTTCCAAGCAGCATGTTGTAAGAAGATTATTTCTGGATTTTCTTCGCATGTATGTATAAAATTAGCATCCTTCTTAGGCAACCGAATCTCTTCATTTCAAAGCTAACCCTACTCATCAGATCGTTGTAAATGAAGACTAATTAAATGTTCTTCTGCTTTCAGTTTAAACTTTTTATTGGCACAGACACCTTGGGGTCAAATTTGAGCGCTGGGAGTCAAATAAATGATCAGCAGTGTTACAATTACTGCGGAGCCCATAAAGTTCTTTAAAACAACAACAACAACAACAGAATTACTGCCTTATGATCACATTAAAACCACAATGTAATTATAATTGTCGATCCTCAAAGATTCAACCTCAGTGTAAAAAGAAGGGAGTCTGCTGACAGGATGCCTCAGACCTTCACATTGCTTTCTTTTCTGAAGTTGAGCAGCTGCAGTGGAAACAGCCAAGACGTCTGCTGCCCGCAAGAACAACGAGCAACATCCCCACAGTTGCCAAACAGCTAGAACCCACGCCAGTGGAGAGGCCAATGCTGTTAAAAAGCATGCAAAACATGGCTAAACAGCAGCATAAAGAGGCGTCCTAGACCTCCACTGCCAGGGGCAGGCAGGAGAGTTCTTTGAAGACTGAAAGACACATAGAAAATCATGTTGTTTTCATTTTTCAAGGAACTGGGAACATTACAGACAGGAAAATGTTGAACGTGGGAATAGACAAGCAATAACACAAGGTTTCATTGTATTTCTCCTGTGAAAAAATTTCCACCGAAACGAGAAAATTGAATCACTCTGCAGTGATGTCTCGTGAAAAAAAAAAAAAAAAAAAAATATATATATATCTATGGCGTGTTTAAGGAGGAGAAGTGTGTGCAGAAGCTGGGCTTGTTTTGTTTTCTGAAATCTGTATCGTGTTGGTGCCTTTGCTCCAGGGCACTTCGAATTATTAGTTGTATTTAATTATTCTGCCCAACGGCCTCTTGAGGCAGCGCCACGTTAGGGATAAGGAAAAGGAAGGTAAGGCAGATTTAGGAAATAATGCTCATTAATAGTTCCATCATTTGTCAGGTATTAACGCACCCGACATTGAATTAGTGAGTTAGAAAACATTATCTCACTAAATACGAGCAACAGTCACAGGGATAGTTCACATGATCCCAATATCACAAGTTAGAGATGGAAGCAGAGACGTATAATATTGATAATTTCTCCAAGAGTAAGTTCCAAGGCAATAGCAGTTAGAATTTGAGCTCAAGCTTGCTGGATTCTAATGTCTTGTCCTTCATTAAAAAAAAGTCTAATAAATAGTCTCTTACTATGCACTATATAATTGATAATGTCCGGGAAACTCCAAAGGTGACAACAAGTACACAAGAATAAATAGTCCTGTTTGCTCCACATCAACAGAGGAGTGATTGCTCACATACGCCCCACTGAGGCTGGAGGACTACACTGCTCACAGGAAGTACTGGTGGCCTGGAGTCAAGGTAAACACTGGGATGGCCGGGACAGATCCTTTCCTTGTGGCTGCAACCGGAAGTGCTGAAGCCCGTAATGGGGCCCATCATAATAAGCTTCAGCCTCCTGCCTTGGCTGTTGTTACTGCCACTGGTGTAAACTGCACTGCTAGCCCCCGTGTCTCTTTCAAGATGTGAGGGCAGTCAATGTCCGGCTTAGAACATTTTCTGGGGACTCTGGCGTGCACTGTAGTCATTCACATTGCTCTTTCCTGAAGGTACAGGCCTGCCCGAGGCTTGGCTGGTAAACACAGGCTGTGGAGACCATTCTCTTTACTCAACTCAGTCGCGTGCTTCCCACTCTCCTGGTGATTTATCTCAGGGATCCTCTGGCCTAACTTTGGGCCTTGGAGGCATCTGTTTCTCTAACCAATTTATTTTTGGAGAAATTCAGTATCCTATAGGAGAGGAGTGGGAAGGAATGGTTTTTTAATGTTATCAGGTCATCAGGGAAGAAATGCAGCATCTCTCTTACTTCTCAAGGATGAGAGACACAGCGCTGTGTTTCTAACGGACTGGCTTCCGGTGGAGGAGGGTGGTGATGCAGGGGGTTGATAACAGTGCTTTATTTTTCAGTGCAAAGGATAGAGCAGGGGTCCCCAAACTTTTTACACAGGGGGCCAGTTCACTGTCCCTCAGACCGTTGGAGGGTCGGACTATAAAAAAACTATGAACAAATCCCTATGCACACTGCACATATCTTATTTTAAAGTAAAAAAACGGAAACAAATTCAATATTTAAAATAAAGAACAAGTAAATTTAAATAACCAACTGACCAGTATTTCAATGGGAACTATGCTCCTCTCACTGACCACCAATGAAAGAGGTGCCCCTTCCGGAAGTGTGGTGGGGGCTGGATAAATGGCCTCAGGGGGCTGCATGCGGCTCGTAGGCCGTAGTTTCGGGACCCCTGGGATAGAGGATTTGAATCCTAGCTTCACCACTGGTTGACTTTATGCCAGTTACTGAGCCTCTCTGTGCCTCAGTTTTTGTTTTTTGTCATTTGTCTAATGGAGATAACAATAGCACTTACTTCTTAGTAACTGTTATAAGAATTAAATGAGTGAAAAGATGTAAAGTGCTTAGAACAGGTTTTGACCCACAATAAGTGTTATGTAGTATTTGTTCAATAAAATAAAGAAGCTCTATCAAAGTTTCTACCATATTGTTATAAGGGAAATGGGATGAGACTGTGCACTTCAAGAATAAGGTTAGTTTGACTTTGGATGATTTTGGAGCCTGGGACTAGGTGATAGAAAATTATGAGTATTATAGGGGACAGAGACCAGATTGCCATGGATATATTTACCATGTATATATATTTGGGTTTTGTCTGGGCTTCCGGCACACACCTCCTAAAACCCTTAGAATTTCTGGAGTAACAGGAGTGTCTTTTGTGTGCTAATGAGATGACTTGTGGCTGAGGATGAAGACAGTCATCAGACTGACCAACGTATGATTAGGGGATTAGAACTTTAAGGCCCATCCCCAACCTCCAACATCCTACCACCAAGGAGGGGAGAGGGGCTGGAAGTTCAGTTAATTATAATTGGTCAATGATGTAATCAAACATTCCTACATAATAAAACCTCCATAAAACCCCTAGATCTGGGGTCCCTAGACTTTTTACACAGGGGGCCAGTTCACTGTCCCTCAGACAGTTGGAGGGCCGGACTATAAAGAAAACTATGAACAAATCCCTATGCACACTGCACATATCTTATTTTAAAGTAAAAAAACAAAAACGGGAACAAATACAATATTTAAAATAAAAAATAAGTAAATTTAAATCAAGAAACTGACCAGTATTTCAATGGGAACTATGGGCCTGCTTTTGGCTAATGAGATGGTCAATGTGCTCCTTTCATTGACCACCAATGAAAGAGGTGCCCCTTCTGGAAGTGCAGTGGGGGCCAGATAAATGGCCTCAGGGGGCCGCATGTGGCCCACGGGCCATAGTTTGGGGACCCCTGCCCTAGATGATGGGGTTTGGGGACCACCTGAGTTGGTGAGCACACTGAGATGCCGGGAGGGTGACACACTGGACAGAACATGGCAACTCCTCACATACCTCACCCCCATACCTTGCCTTAAGCATCTCTTACATTTGGTTCTTCCTGAGTTGCATCCTTTATCATAAAATGATAACTATAATGAAGTGTTTTTCCTGAGTTCTATGAGCTGTTCTAGCAAATTGGAGAACCTGAAGACAGGGTTATGGGAATCCCCAGTTTTGGAAGTACAGGTGGTAAGCGGAGACTTGCAACTGGTGTCTGAAACGGAGGTAGCTTTGTGGGACTGTGCCTTTACTTTGTAGGGGTCTTCTCTTATTTGAGGTAGTTAGTGTCTCATTGGAGGTAGTTAGTGTCAGAATGGAACTGAACTGTAGGACACTCCGTCGGTGTCCAGAGAGTTGAAGAATTGATCGGTGTGAGAAAGAAACCCACACATCTGGTGGCAGAAATCATGTTGAAAAAACCATGCAGACCATGTGAACCCCCGCAGGAGATCAGCTGGATGGTACCCGTATAGGCTGGGCTTTCAAGCACCACAGCCTTAAAGGATCCAGCGTCTGCTTGGTAAGGGAGAAGTGAAATGATACCAGAGCTGGCATTTTAAATACTCTATGCAGGCCTGAGCGAAAAGAAACTACACAGGAGCCAAAGACCCTAAGTCCTCCTTTATTACTCTGGATTAGGTAAATACCTAAGATCTCCTATGATTAAAGGTAGAAGAAGAGGGCCCTTAAAATTGAAAATTGACCAATGTTAAATTCTTTATCAATGTTGTTGAGTGGTGGCTAGATCTGGATTTAATTTGATTTATTTAAAACAAAAAAAGAAACGTAATCTTGATTGCTCTCAAATCTACCCCATATATTGATTTTTCCCATTCTCTAATCTGCCTGCTTTGGTAGTATTAGACACAACTGTAATGCTTGGATAACTCTGCCAGGCACTGTGGAATCTGATCATAAATTATGGGAAGCAAGAAGCAGCCAAGAGGCACAAGTGTACGCCACTGAACAAGAGCTGCTATTTTACACCAATTTTGTCTTTCTGGTGATATAAAGGATAATGGGATATTCATTGCCTTCCTATCCCCTTCTGATGACATAACAGAGAATTCTGATAAAGTGTAAGGACCCTTAGGGAAGGGTGTGGTCCCCTTCTGAAAGGATATTTCTATTACTTCAAAGCAACAAACTTGGCTTCTGCCACACACACTCAGTATGGTGGCTGTTGAGTGTTGAAACTCAGCACATATAGCAACTCACTAACAGATCGAGCTGAGAGAGCACCCAGAGATCCCTGCTTTGTCTTTTCTCCTAGGAACTCACTGAAGGTTTTTGAAGAAGTGGGAATCTCTGTTTTTAGAGTTGATGGGCTTAGGTCTAAATGTTTTAATGATCTGAATTAGCAGGTGTCTGTTATTGTCCTTAGAATAGCATAATAGTTAAAAGGGCAGGATCTGGTACTGGAGTACCTGGGTCCAAATCCTGGCTTGGTCATTTATTGGCTGTGAGAACTTGAGCAAGTTGTTTAACTTCTTTGTATCTCAGTCCCTCTTCCCCTATGAGCTCCTATTACAAAGAGAACAATGATAGATACTTAATTGCCGTGAGGATTAAACACACAAGGCACTTGTGATTTATAAACTCCATGTACTTGTAATAATTCTGGAACCTGATAAGGACTCAAAGGTTGGCTGTCATGCATTTACTAGCACTATTGTCCTCTACCCTGGAGAATTTACAATGCGGTCATTTGTGGTCATGCAGCCCGGTACACATGTGGCCAAGGCCATGGGACCAGGGGGTCTCTACATCGGATGTTCACTGGGCTGTCCCAGCTGGAGTTTTAAGTTCTGTTCACTGCTAGAGATCAGGAAAGGTCAGACACTGTGTGACATGTGGTGTGAACTGCCAAGGTCTACCGTATCAGAAGATAGAGATTCCTGGGAGATCAGTAAGGATTCATCTGAGACATAAAGTCACTCTGGGGACTGAGTCATCATGAACACAGAATGGCTGATTAACAATGTAAAGTTGTTGGAGATGAGTGAAGTGATTCCGATTACTTCGGGAGCAGAATAGCCCTCCCTCATCTCCCTTGTTATTGAATCCTACAAAGATTAGGGGATATGAGAAAAACAAAAAGCAATATTTTTCATGGAAACCTCGGCCTGTTAGGAATCCTCAAGAAACTCCGTAACATAATGGTTTTCCTTTCTCTCAGGAGCAGAGGGTTCTAAAAAATGGTGACCAATTTTGTATCGTTTAAGCAAAGGAAGTCTAAGAATGCAAATCAGATTCCTAACAGCTGTCCATGGGTGGAATCTGCATGTTTTTACTGTGGGCAGGAAACTGCTATTCCTTTCTCTGGGTAATGAAGAGAGCCTGGGAGGTTGATGAGAACTGAAAGAAAGCACAATTGATTGTGCTTAGCCTGGGTGGTCAAAGTAAATTGAACAAGCCCCCTGCTCCATAGCTTGCAGGCCTAATGATTTTTCAGAAAGACTGACCTGCATTCATATTTCAAAATTATGATCAAAGAGTACAAACTTGCAGTCATGCAAGATAGTCCATTATGCTGGACATCTATTATACAGCATAATGACTGTAGCTAACAATGCTATATTATTCTACACATAAAATTTGCTAAGAAGGTATATCTCACGTTAAATGCTCATATCATACATACAAATAATCCCAATAATAATAACAATCAAAGGAGGTGGGAGGAGCCTTTGGGAGGGGCTATGTTTCAAGCCTTGATGGTGGTGATGGCTTCACAAGTGCATACTTACCTTCAAATCGTCAAGGTGTCTATGTTAAATACGAATCGCTTTCGACATATGAAACATACCTTAATAACATGGTTTTAAAACAATAATATAAAGTAAAATAAATCTTCGGTTGAATTTTTTTCTCTGCCCTTTTCCATGTTTTTCTACACGAGCATCTTTGTCTCTGCCCAAGTCTGGGATGCTACCAGAAGCCTCTGAAGACATCTGTGCATGCCACTGGGTTTTTGACCTGTATTTCAAATAGATTTTCACTTCCCAGAGTAAAGTGATATTCTCTCCTTGCTTTCCCCTCAGTCTTCTATTCTGTTCTACCTTCTCCTCTTTTACTGCCTTTCCTAAAGAGGTGAGGTTTTGATCACAAAGCTTTGTTTTACGATTGAGACATTTATATTACGATAGAGCCATTTATTGCAAGGATAATACATTCCACCCGGTGGTGGGATTCATCTAGTTTGCACCGATTCAGCAGAACAGATACCTAATTTTTTATTGAGTTTGGCGAACCGGTTGTTAAAATGGCACTTGTCATCAGGGTTCTCTCTAAGGTGGGCATCTGGACAGCCACCCAATGTGGAAATCACAAATTTACATTCCTTACTCTTTCTTAATGTTCATCTGCGCAACAGCATATTCTAAGCACCTGTAGTCATGTTCATTCTGTCCATAGGTGAAAAAAATTGCAGGTGAGGATGCCAGTTAAGAATCAATATGGAAATATCTTAAATAACAGTTTTATTGTTTTTTGGTCAGGTCTTATTTAATATCTTTTCATTAATATTTTTAAACTCTTTTCTATAACATAATCTAGTTTTGTATACCTCTTTTATTGTTCTTATTTAAGTTTTAAATGCATGAAATAATAAACTACCTTTCAATATATCTTTTTTTATATATTAATACATACAATGGTCATTAGGGCAGAGAACCGGTTATTATTTGAATTCCACCACTGATTCCACCTCTCCAAAAAGAATGAGGCAAAGGAACAGCGACTTTTAGAATAAAAACAGGAAGCTGACGGGACCCACTGCATCTACTCCAGGCCTGCGATCTGGCTTCCATTGAACTCTCGCCTGTGTTTGGCACTGTGACTGGACAGGGAGAACCAGAAACCGGAAGCTGGGGCGTGGCCTGGGCGTGGCCAGGACGCGCCCTGAACACAGAGAGAAGCAGAGATCATTCACAGAAGATCCTTGGGAATAAAGAGCTCTAGAAGGGTTTGGGGTCAGAAGCCTTCGCTTTGGTTACTCTCCAGGGCTTGGGTTTTGTTTCAGACATACTCCTTGAGTGTCGAATTTCTGAAATCCAGTAAAATCTCTTGTTCTGGTGTCCTGATAAATCTGTCTACAGGCTACTTTGCTGGGAGCTTTTGAGAACGTCCACATATCTGAGCAGTTGAGTTATACAATTCCTTAAATGGAACGCTTCAACTTATTGTCGAATACCTTGACAGTTGTCCTATTTATCTGATACAGCTAATCTGACTTAATCTAGCTGAACCAGGGGGGAAAAAAAAGGCTATTTGGTATACTACGGAATGCAAGGGAACCCTTTCAGGTGACAAAGCTTGCTGCTTAACTGTAGAAATATTTGTGGGTTTGGCAAAGGTGAGTGCTAGTTTATTGTTTTAGTATAAAGCTGGAAAGGTGAGGAGACCGCTGAGATAACAGGACCTCAGTGCACGTGATGTGCTCAGTTCTTGGGAGAAGCACGGGTTCCTGCTGATAGGGCTCCACAAGTACAAACTTGCAGAAAATCTCGGAGGAAACAGTTTTGGTGGTTATCAGGTAAATAGTCAAGGCAACAAGAAAAACAGGCAAGAACCTGTTTCTCTATGTAGATGTGCCTCCGTTTGCTCACTCACTGAATTTGACTTTGACTTTAGAAACTGGTTCAGGGATTCTAAGGGAGGGGATGATTTAAGGAGTCATAATGCTTTAGCTTGGAAATTAGAATACCCAACAATGAAAAACAACCAAATAATTAAAAATGGCAAATATGCTGGGGTTTTTTTATGCATCTCTAAACTAGGTGTAGTGTCCTGTTAGGAAGATGAATTAGTTAATGATAGGGAAGCACTTAAAAATCCTCAGTTGGGACTTAATTGCTCTATTGGGTTTATTTGTCTGAGTTAAATGTTCTGTGGGCTAAGGCCGTGCTTCTCAGACTCGAACATGCACAGAATCCCACGGGTTCTTGTTAAAATAAGAGCTCTGATTCAGCAGGTTCAGGGTGTGGCTGAGGCATCCGCATTTCTGACAAACTCTCAGTGAGTTCCGTGCTGCCGGACCACACTTCGAACAACCACGGTCTAAAGTCCCTGCTTCTCAAAGGTGTTGGCACACTGGAATTAGCTGAAGAGCCTTTTTTTTTTTTTTTTTTTTTTCTTTTTCTCTGAAGCTGGAAACGGAGAGAGACAGACAGACTCCCACATGCGCCCGACCGGGATCCACCCGGCACGCCCACCAGGGGCGATGCTCTGCCCACCAGGGGGCGATGCTCTGCCCCTCCGGGGCGTCGCTCTGCCGCAACCAGAGCCACTCTAGCGCCTGGGGCAGAGGCCAAGGAGCCATCCCCAACGCCTGGGCCATCTTTGCTCCAATGGAGCCTCGGCTGTGGGAGGGGAAGAGAGAGACAGAGAGGAAGAAGGGGGTGGGGGGTGGAGAAGCAAATGGGCGCTTCTCCTATGTGCCCTGGCCGGGAATCGAACCTGGGTCCCCAGCACGCCGGGCCGACGCTCTACCGCTGAGCCAACTGGCCAGGGCTGAAGAGCTTTTTAAAGAAAAAATCCACCAAGATTCTAGCTCCGGCATTAGAATTTTTAAGCCCACCCACCCACCCACTGCCTCCACTACCATGCGTCTAATGTGCAGCCTACTGGGAAAAGCACACTGATCTAAAGGGGCCCGTGCCAGGCCCACTCAAAGAGGCCGTTGTGGGGATGAAATGAGATAACATAGCAAAGGACTCAGCCCACATAGTGGTCCCTCAAGAACTCTTGACCTTCATAAGCAGCTTTGGCTAAAACAACATATACCACTCAAGGCGCAGACAACACCAGCCCTCAGTATCAGTGGTGACAGATATCCAGGTCAGTGGCAGGGCAGGGGAAATGTTGGCCCATATTAGAGACATAGCAGGTCCCGCTCTGTGAGCAGAACAAGAGAAGAAGGAACGGGACAGCTGTGAAGTCATGTGTCACAGCCCCAAAGGATTCTTGAAACTTGAGAAGGAACCCTAAAAGAGTGGCTAATACTAATGAAAAACAGTATGGCAGTTTATAAAAAAAAATTAAAACTAAAAAACATATGATCCAGCAGTTCTACTTTTGGGGTGTATACTCGAAAGAAATGAAAGCAGGATCTTGAAAAGCTATCTGTCCATCCATCTTCATAGCAGCCTGATTCACAGTAGCCTAAGTGTCCATCAATGGGTGAAGGGATCAATACAATACGGTATATTCACACATGGAATTTTACTCAGCCTAAGAAAGGAAGGAAGTTCTGACACATGCTATAACACAGATGAACCTGGAGGACATTATGTCAAGTGAAATAAGACACTTATATAAGTCCTTAGAGTAGATACATTTATAAAGATAGAAGGTGGAATGGTGGTCGCCAGGGGCTGTGGAAGAAGAATGAAAAGATGTTTGATGCGTGTAGAGTTCCCACTTTGCAAGATGAAAAGAGTTCTGGAAATGGGCGGCACAACATTGTGAGTATACTTAATACCACTGAACTGGACACTTAGAAATGGTTAAGATGATATATTTTGTTATACGCATTCTACCACAATTTCAAAAAATTAGCACCAGAAAAAATTAAGGTGGCCCAAGGGTCCTCAGAATGAGTGGAAGAGGAATCAGAGAAATGCTGGCTGTTACTGTGCACTGTCTAGATTTCTGGGGCCTGGTAAGTCCCTGGTCTGCGAGAAGGATGTACGTGACTATTGAAATGGTAACTTTATACATAGAGTAATAGGAATTTATTATGTGCCAAGCACCGTACTGATCACTTTATATTCATTATTTCCATTTATCCTCTTTTTAACTCTATGCATTAGGTTTTACCATTCCAATTCTTAAGGAGAAGACTGAGGCAGAGAAGCAAATAGTTTCCGAGAGGGTAAGACCTGAGATGCAAGCCAAAACCACAACTCTGCTCTTAACTACCACACTATCATCATATACATAAAATACAGTTAGTAAATATTTGTTTGTTTTTTTAACCCCAAAGGCTCATATTATATATTGGTTAGAAAATGAGACCGACTTCAAATCTGTTATGGAATGTTACTAATAGCTAAGTTATTCAGGTATTTTAAAAGGTTGAATACTTTTATTCAAAAGAAAGTGTTTAGATAGAAATAAGAATGTATTTAGAAGCACTCTGACCTCATAAAAGTCTGTATGTTGATGTATTATGTTACAAGAGATATTCTGGATTTAAAAAAACAACAACCATGCTATGGCATTTCTTGGGTGGACTAGATCAGTGGTCCCCAACCTCCGGGCCGCGGACCGGTACCGGTCCGTGGGCCATTTGGTACCTGTTGCAGAGAAAGAATAAATAACTTACATTATTTTTGTTTTATTTATATTTAAGTCTGAACAATGTTTTATTTTTAAAAAATGACACTCTTGATGTTTGTCTCATAAATTCAACGATTATATTTAAAAATACCACAGTTTTTATGCTGGTTGCATAATTTTATTTTGTGCATTTATCCATCCCACCCTAAAGGCTGGTCTGTGAAAATATTTTCTGACATAAAATCGGACCGTGGCCCAAAAAAGGTTGGGGACCACTGAACTAGATGACTTCTTGAGTCTTGCCTTTATATACATACAGAGTTATACTAGTTTACAACTGAATGTAAATTCAAGGTTATTTTTTTTAAATGCTTCATTTAGAAATAAGAAAAGCAATGTTGAATACCTTACAGAATGCAGAATGATATAAGAATAAATAAATATGTACAAATGCACATATATACACGCTCAAAGAAGGGAGCCATTGAAATTCTGAAAGAAAAAAAGTCCTCCTGTCTTTGAGAACAGTCTGAGGACATAGAGCATGAATTCATAAAATTATTTAAGAGCAAGACTTCATAAGTAATAGATTACTTCTGTATTCACATTTAACTATGAGATAGATGCTGTTGCTAGGTATTTCACATATCTTATTTCATCTAACCCTCACAGTCATTCCACAAGCTAAATATTATGGTCCCCAAAATAGAGATGAGAAAACTGAGGTCCAGAGTGGTTGAGTGATGTTCCCAAGGTCACACAGCTAGTGAGTGGCAGAGCAAGAATTTAGATCCAAGTCTTTCTGATTCCTAAACCTGTCAGACATACCACAGAGGGTGAGACAGAGTTTTAACAAGCAGAATTAAGTGGAAGCTTACAAAGAACGATGTTAGGAATATTGGGATGATGTTCCTACATACTCCCGTCACCTCCCACCATGTTTCCCTTCCAACTTGCATGGAATTCTATATTATTAGTGATTGTTGGGCTGCTGAATTGTGTCACAAACCATCCCTTTAAGAACAAGATACTTATTCAGGAATGGGTTCAAAAGTGTGTATATGTTTATTCCATAATATGAACTAGTTTGTCAGGCCAGTTTAGCTCCCAAGGGCACCTGAGATCTGAATATCAAGGAAATGGAATTGTAGATGATTGGGTCAAGAGAGGAAGAACTTTAAAGCTCACATGAAAGAAGTCACAGTGGGGAACTCAGAATCATGGGGCACTGGGTGTCTAAGAATATAGAGACGTTGAGGAGTATTTACAGCTTCCTTCACCATTTACAGAGCAAGTTTTTTTAAATGATAAATGGGGTTTACTATACAATATTAAGTAGTCATGCTCAATCAATAAAGTTAACAGAAGCCTGTAAATAATCTGTGCAATAACACTATAAATTCATATTTTATCAGTGTAGTAACGTTAAAATAATCCTTTCCTTTAGTCATATAATTTTCCAAAGTGGGGAATAAAGAAAAATGTAAATACCCCAAGAACTTCTTTTCTTAAGCAGGCAAGATTAAAAGAGGTTAAAGTTTTATTTCTTGATAAACCAAAGATTAACACTAACGAAACTTAAAGTAGATCTTGGTCAGAAAAGTACCGTAGAGGATGCCTGAAAGTGATTACCTGTGGTCTCCATACGAGTGTATTTGAGATAATTTTTTAAACTGCTAAATTGTATTATTAACTCATACCTAACATTAACACTCAGAAATAAAAAGAGGGCTTTCTGGATGGAAATCAGGATAGACAAGACTGAGTGGACATTAAAGGGGTGTTTTGATTGGAGAAGGAGATCTATGTTAGGAGATGGGAGACTGGGACGTTTTGGATGAGATGAGATTCATGGCCTTGGTGATGAATCCATGGAAAATGAAATCAGAGGTGGGAGTGAGCCACTGTGTGTTTTAGAATAGAAAAGTGATGTGTCCAGGACAGCAGTAGGGATGGCTTAAAGGGAAAACACGGTTGTGTTGCAAGCTCATATGTTGATGCAATTCATTGGAGTAGTGCGCACTGGAATGGAGCAACGAAAGGAAATGGGAGAACACAGCCAAGGTAAATAGACAGAATGTGGGGGTGAAGTTTAACCGTTGGGACTTAAAGTCCTTAAAAATATGGGCAGGTTTCAAGTTTGAGTGAGGAGATAGTGTGTTCAATTCAAATTTATAGTAAATATGGACTCATATTGATGTTAATTTTTAAACATCGTAGAAGTTTTAGATCATAATACCAGCTAATATGCACAGAGTACTTTATAAAGTCTCAAACACTGAGTGGATGGAGTTGGAATTCAAAGCTATGACTTCTGGCTCCATGTGGGCTCCACACTGACTGCTCCCACTAGCTTGCTGGGTCTCCCTTCCCAGTGAAGGAAGGGTATAAAATGGCCAGATTAATCTGAGAGAAGAGCTTCAGCCATGGGTGAGAAGGGAATGTTTGTTCATAAAAATATCAGCAGCACTTATCAAGGCCTCCTTAAGTAACTCTAGGTTTGCAAGTATTTTTTCCTGTAAGTTGAATTTTCTCGGAATTGTAACCACCATAAGATAAAGTAGGCATCTTTGTTATCTGCTCTGCCCTTTACTATTTTGGTACTCTGTCTTTACACTAATACAGAACACCGATCAATCCCTAGAGTGAATAATAAACTTCTCTAGGGACAAAGGTCTTGGTTAATGTCGCTAGCAAGAAACTAAGCTAGTAGTGGAGTGATCAAATAACCTTGTTCAAGTCAAGCACCTGAAAATATACTATTAGTTTTCTTTTTTTAAAAAAATAAAATTGCTTTATTGAGTTGTAATTTATATACCAAACAATTCACCAATCATAAATATACAATTTATTTATTTTCAGTAAATTTATAGTTTTTCAACATCATGACATTCTAGTTCTTTTGCACTTCCATTATCCCAGAGAGATTCCTCATGGAATTTCCAGTTAACTCCTTAACTCAGCCCAACCCTATGCAACCATTGACCTGCTTTCTAATTCAGTTTGCCTTTTCTAGATATTTCTTATAAATAGACTCATAGAATATGTAGTCTTTCGCATCTGATTTCTTTCATTTAGATATTTTATAATATCCTTCCAGGTTGTAGCAAGTATGACTATTTAATTGCTTTTTATTGTTAACTAACATTCCATATTATAGGTAAATCATATTTGGTTATTCATTCACCAGTTGATGGACATTTAGGTTTTTTTGAATTTGGGGTTTTTAGGAATAATAATGCTGCTATAAACATTTGCATACATGTCCTGTGCATGGACACATGTTTTTATTTCTCTAATGTAGATTCCTAGAAGTGGAATTGCTATGACGTATGGAAAGGTTGCTTAAATATTTAAGAGTCTGCCAAACTACTCCTAGAATAGCTGTACCATTATATGTGTCCACCAGCAATGCATGAGGGTTCCACTTTCTCCACACACATCCTTTCCAACTTCTGGTAATGCATGTCTTTTTAATTAGGGCCTTTCTAGTGGGTGTATAGTGGTATCTTGTTGTGATTTTAACTTTCACTTCCCTAATGACAAATAATGTTGAGTATAATACTCCATATGCTTATCAGCTATTTGTATTTCTTTAGATTTTAAAAAAATTAAGTATACTTTGTTTTTTTTGTTTTTTTCTGAAGCTGGAAACGGGGAGAGACAGACAGACTCCCGCATGCGCCCGACCGGGATCCACCCGGCACACCCACCAGGGGGCGATGCTCTGCCCCTCCGGGCGTCGCTCTGTTGCGACCAGAGCCACTCTAGCACCTGGGGCAGAGGCCAAAGAGCCATCCCCAGGGCCCAGGCCATCTTTGCTCCAATGGAGCTTCAGCTGCAGGAGGGGAGGAGAGAGACAGAGAGGAAGGAAAGGGGGAGGGTTAGAGAAGCAGATGGACGCTTCTCCTGTGTGCCCTGACAGGGAATCGAAGCCGATACTTCTGCACGCCAGGCCGCCAGGCCGACGCTCTACCGCTGAGCCAACCGGCCAGGGCAAAAAATTAAGTATACTTTGTATATAATATATTACTTCTGTTACTTTTAGGTGTATAACATGGTGATTCGATATTGTTATACCTTATAGTGTGATCACCCCACTAATTCTAACAATCATCTGTCACCATGCAAGCTTATCATGGTATCATTGACTATTATCCTTCACCTTTTTCACACATCCACCCATCCCGCCTTCTCTGAAAACCATCCCTTTGGTCACTGTTCCTATGGCTCTGTTTCTTTGGTTAAATTTCTATTAAATCTTTTGTCCATTTTAAAATTGGGTTGTTTGTTTTATTAGTAGTAAATTGTAATACTTCTTTATATATTGTGAACAAAGTCATTTATTATATATGTGATTTGCAAATATTTTTGACTAGTTTATAGCTTGTCTTTTCATTGTTTTAATGAAATCCTCTGAAGTACAAATGTTTTCAAGTTTGATAAAGTCCAACTTAACAGTTTTTTCTCTTAAGGATCACGCTTTTGGTATATAGTAGCTCCAAACCCTTTGTCCAACCCCAAATCACAGAGATTTCCTCCTAGAAGTTTTATTTTTTCACTCTTATACTCAGGTCTATAATCCATTCTTTGTGGGATAAGGATTTAAATTAATTTCTTGCAAATATATATATATTACTTTTCAACATCTACCTAAGATATATAGAAACAAAGCTGTGTTTATTGGCACTCCACCGAATCTAATGTCTTTTTAATGTATCCCACAGGTCAAGCATAAAAGAATCCCTGAAATTGGAGTCCTAGAGGGTGAGCATGCGTTTGGTGGGGGAAGCGGTGTCTCTGTGAGACTCTAATGCAAGAGCAGAGGAGGAGAGCACAGAGCTGGGATGTGCCACCAGCCTGTCCTTTTCCAGGTCAGCCAATCAGAATGTGCTAGTGCAACAGCAAGTAGGACTGGCCATCTGGTTTCAGCCTAAAAATGAAAAGTGACTATTTAAATCTACTGTCTATATGCGTTAAGCATCGCCTAGTATATCTGCTTGCTCCCGATAAATAAAAATCAACTATAAATTCGATTTCTTCTCACAAGTCTATGTTCATTTAATTACAGGGGTGGTTTGGGCACTGGTGTGGGGAATAGGAGGACGAGGTGATAAGCCAGGATAAACTGTACGCAAGAAGCAAAATTATTTTGATGCATCAGGGAAATAGAGGATTTGGTGTTAGGCGTAGGGAAAGACAGACAATTTCGAGAACACAGGGATCTTTGAAAATCCTCCCCCTCCCCCAGATACAAGCCTCTTTAAACCTTGCTGTAGCCATTAGATTCTCAGCCTCCCTCAAACGAAAGGTTTCATATTCTTCCCAATTACAACAGGAACATTCACATACCACCACCACAGGGCTAATAAGTAACACCTTAATGGAAGATAAACAAATAGTGATGATGATGAGAATGATAAAGGAAAGCTAATGAGCTTGGAGGATGGCTCTGTGCAAATGGCTGGGAGGGGACTGAGCAGGAAGGAGAGGATCTGCCCAATCAGGTCAAAGGGGAACGCAATGGGTGCTTCCGTTCTTCTGGGAGAGCAGTGTTGAGTCCGTGCAGGACTGAGAACCGATACCCTCAACTAATGTTCTCAAATTAATTTTAATTACAAAATAATCATTAACATATCATCATTCAAAAATAAAAACTTTACTGCCAGTAAAAGTAAAAATGTCCTTTCTACCACCCCCATAATCTCCACAGCCACCCCTTCCCTCTTTTCAGAAATGACTGATGGTTTGTAGCGACTCCTTCCAGAACTTTTCACCACATTTAAAGGCATGCACAAGTTCCGATAGGTATGTGATTGAAGTTTCCTTACAGAGATGGTGTTAGGTCCTATGGCTCATTTGCCCTTGCTTTTTCATTCACTAATATTTATATTATTTATATATTTATATTTATATTATATAAATATATTATATTATCTTATTATATTATCTTATTATATTATACATGATCATGTTTTCTAGATATCTTTCTACATCAGGATATAGAGACTACCTCCTTCTAGTGATCTTAGATGCCGTACCTTGAAGTAGTTCAGAGTTTATCCTATGCAGTTGGACTACATGGATTCAAATCTCATCTCTGTCCCAGCTGGGTAACCTTGAGAAAGTTACTTAAC
Organism: Saccopteryx bilineata; assembly: GCF_036850765.1. Lineage (NCBI taxonomy): Eukaryota > Metazoa > Chordata > Mammalia > Chiroptera > Emballonuridae > Saccopteryx > Saccopteryx bilineata. The sequence continues at coordinate 31,182,138 of NC_089499.1, forward strand.
CATTCTGTACCTTAGTTTCTGCATCTCTAAAATAGGGTTAAGGATATTACCTATCTCATAGCAAAAAGTTAATACATGAAAAACACTTAGAATAGGATCTGGTAGGCTGTAAGCAGACAAGGAATATCATCTGTTGTTATTACTTTTAATAGCTATGTGGTCTGTCCACACAATACTTTATTTCCCTACTGGGCACATTTTGAGTGTCAACAATTTTTACTATTGTTAATAAAAAATAAATATTTCAATGAATACCCCTAAACATACTCCCTTATGTATCCATGTGTTTCTGTTGGCTAGATACCAAAAAAGTGGAATTCCACATTTAGATGTAGCAGTAATGCCAAGTTGGCCTCCAACTTTCTGTCCATGAATGAGAGTACCTATTTCATCATATTCTTGCCACCAATTAATGTTCCAAATATTTATTCCTCTAAAAAAAAAAAAAAAGAGCCTGACCTGTGGTGGCGCAGTGGATAAAGCGTCGACCTGCAAATGCTGAGGTCGCCGGTTCAAAACCCTGGGCTTGCCTGGTTAAGGCACATATGGGAGTTGATGCTTCCAGCTCCTCCCTCCTTCTCTCTCTCTGTCTCTTCTCTCTCCTCTGTCTCTCTCTCCCTCTCTCTCTCCTCTCTAAAAATGAATAAATAAAAATTTAAAAAGTGATCTTGTTTTAATTGGAATTTTTCAAATTACTAATAGGAACAAATTGTTTCCTATGTTTATTGGACATTAGGGCTCCCCTTAAGTGAATTCCCTTCCCATAATTTTTGGCTATTTTTATGCTGAGTTCTTTGATTTGTAGAGCTTCTTTATTCTGCATGCTAATACTTGGTTTGTGATAGGCTGCAAATATCCTTTTCATATTAATTTATTAAAGTATCCCAAGGAAACCTTAATCTATCTTCAATGAAGTCCTTTACTCAGTGGGATCTCAGAAGAATTAGACCACACAGAGGCCACCGTGGCCATGCTCAGACCACAGCACTAATAAAGGTTGGAAGATGACCCGGATGAGGGTAGGGCTGCGGACACAATTAAGAATGTACTGTAACTTGTGCCCCAGACAACACTTAGCCTCCACTTGTTCAGACATGAATGATTCTATGAGATTGTGAATTTTGGTAACCTGATCATTTTTATATTCCTTGAACTGGGGCTACACCTGAAATATGGTTCCAGGTGAGCAGGTGGTAAGCTGTCAGACCACGGGAAGAAGCACAGTTAGCTCTGGCATAGCAGATGTGAGAGACGGGAAGTAAGAAGAAACTGTCCTGAGAGTCTCTGGGACTTCACTACTCAAAGTAGCCGAAGTGCAGAATCTTGTCCCCTGCCCCAGACTTACTGAATCAGAATCTGCATTTCAGTAAGATTCCTAGGTGATTCACATGAACATTAACAGTTTGAGAAGTACTGCTCAAAGCCTGTTGAAATAGACCAGAAGTATCTGTTTGGTGGACGTAGAGTTTCATTTACCATCTGTTATGAGTTGAATAGTGGCCCCTCAACATTCATACACTGAAGCCCTAACCCCCAGAACACCAGATTGTGATCTTACTTGGAGATAGTATTGTTTCAGATGTAATTAGTTAAGATGAGGTCATACTAACAAAGGTGGACCCTTAATTCAATATGATCAGAGTAATCCACATAAAAGGGAAATTCGGTCAAAGACACTCACAGCAGAACATGGGTGGATGATGGCAGAGTTCGGGGTGAGGCAGCAGAAGCCAAGCTGTGCCCGATGTCGCCAGCAGACTCCAAGAAAAGAAAATTCTGTTGTTGAAGCCATCCAGTGTGTGGCATTTATTAGGGTAGCCCTAGCAAAGTTATATACCAGTCTGTAGATTTCCCATGATGTAGGATCCAGGCCTGCAGTGCCCTAGAAAAGACACCCTCGGGGTTACCTTCTGGATAAAAAATAATAATCATAAAAATAAGTAGGGGTAATAAATAGGACACAAGATGCTGCCTCTCTCTCAGCAGCCATGGTCCCTCCCTCGGCGCCTTCTGCACGTTACCCACTTTTCACAGGGTCAAGTGCACCTCCAAAGGCTTTCAGCAGTTGGCACTCTCACCACGCTGACACCGTAGAGCACATTTAGCCTTCCCTGCCTGGAAACAGTTGGGTATGGAGAAAGGGTGGCCAACAAAACCAACCCCATTATCCTTGCTTCTGTGTTCTACTCAAGTGTTTTAACTAATGGGCTGTTTAGAGGCAGTTTGCTCTGGTGAAATGAAAAGGAAAAAAAAAAAAAAGGTGCTTGAGAGAGTATCCATTTCTTTCGTTACCACTCATTAGTGACTCAGAGAAGTTTAAGTCCACAGTTCCTGGTCTACCCACAGCCTGTTTCAGCAGACTCTGTGGTCTTGACCGAAATTACAGAGCAGACAAATCACCGTCCAGATCACACGTAGTTACTTCCTACTCAGGCTCCCCTGAAATGGACAGTCCTGGGAAACAAGTTACTTTTATCACTGACTCTTCTCAGGTTTATCACTGTATATGAGAATGTAAATTTTTACTTGTCCTAAATACATTTTTTTTTTTAGAATGAAGCCTGAGTCTTTTCAGAAAGGATTCCCCCCCCCTCAGTAAAAATAGCTAATGTTTATCAAGTAGTTATGGAGTGCTGAGCTCTGAGCTCACACTTGATACATGGATTGTCACACTTAATCTTCCTTACATACATTTAAAGTAGGTGGTGTGATTATCTCCATTAAACAGCTGAGAAAACTGAGGTATAGAGATGTTAATGCAATTACCCACAGTATTAAGGTGGAAGGCATATAAAGCTTGCCCATCAAACTTCCATAGAAATACCAAATAACAATTCTATAAGGTGCGGCTCATCAGCAACATATATCGCTCCTAACAGGTCTGTCACTGGCACCACACAGCAGTGAGAGGGGGATGTGATGGAGGCAGAAGGAATGGGATGATGAGAATTTGCTGTGGAGATAGCCAGATGCAAAGGCTAAATACATCCGAATCTAGATCAATCCAAATCCATTCTATGGATTGCGTTCGTTCTCCAAGCCTAAAGCATTCTCCATGAAGAGGGGCAATAGAAACCAGTGCAGAGTTCTCGAACTTGATCTTGCATCAGGACCACCTAGAGAGAGCTTGTTAACACAGATTACTGGACTCTATCCCTCAAGTTTCTGATTAAGTAGGTCTAGGTGGGGCCTGAGATTTGCTTTTCCTATAAATTCTCAGGTGATGCCGATGCTACTTCTGGGGACCACACCTTGAGAATAACTGGGCTAGGAGTTCAGAGCCCAGATTCTAAAGTCAGGGAGCTAAATTCAAGTTCCCGCCTGCCGCTGACCAGCTCTGTGACCTCAACTGTGTTTTTCATCTCTTCTGGCCTTCTGTTTTCTTTTGTATAAGGTGCGCTATACAATAGTTATTGTAAGGCAAGAACAAGGTCATGTGCATACAATGTCACAGTGTTAGATACAGCAGACCTTTCTGAAGGAAGAGGTCTGCAAAAATAGTGTAGGTCCCATCTTCAAAATCCACTGAGATAACCATAACCTGTAAATTTTCTCTCTGTAATAACTAAGGTAGTCCCCAAAGACATTTATTATGTTAAACTGGCACCAAATGTCAAGGAGTATTTATAGGTAGCTTTCAAGGGTATAGAGGGAGAAACCATAGGCTTGAGCTAAGAGCGGAATGCCTTCCAGCTGATGCATGTGGTTCATGTTTGCGGGAGGGAGAAGCCTCCCAGAGAAGATCCCATTTCTATTTACCTGAAGGCAAAAAAAAAATCACCAGAAACAGGTGCTCTCCAATGATCGGCCATGCTGTCTGACAACCAAATGCCTCCTCAACTACCTCAGCTTTTTATCAGGGGAAGGCAATTCTAACTCACTTTCCTGACACCTCTGGCTCCTTTTAAAATAGAAAAATGAAATCTTTTAGGATAACAGAACATGGGTACAGACTGTGGACGTAGCCGGAAGTTATTCCATCACTCTGGCCTGGGACCAGTTTGCCTGGGAGGATTTATTTTAAGCTATTCTTATCTGAATCCGTCTGGCTGTGCCAGCATGGGAGCTAATTCCCTGACAATAAGCCTGCTGGGGTGTGTTTGGGTCTCTGTTTATTTGTTTTGATGTGTACAGAGACTGCAAAATGGATAGCGGCATCACACTGCTCAGAAGGAGAGGCGCAGGCTGGCGCCGCGGGGAGGCTGACGGCATTTGGGAACACGGGGAATGAACAAACTGCACTTCAGGGAGAACATAGGTGGGCACATTCTCTCCCTGCGGGGAGACCCAGAAGCGCAGGGTTTCTTAAAATGAATAGGACTACCAGGATTCACAATACCAGCTTGTCAAGATTACTGGGAGGAGACACCCAGAGTCTCTGCGGAAGCTGGGAAGTGGGCAGAAGCATGGGGCTCGGAGCTGAAGTTGCCCTGACTCAGAGCATTCCACGTCGTCCCCACATCCAGTTGAGGTGATCGTGACTCACGGTCTTCTGCTGGTGCCCCATCTCAGTTGTGGGCATGGATGGAACCTCTGGTTTCAGTTTCTCAACCTGCTCGGTTCCAAACTCTCCAAGGTCTCACTTCACCTCAGTCATAAACCTTGAACATTGTCGCATGGAACTGTTCCACTGTCTAAACTTCACTCACTAAAATTCTCCCTGGATCCTGCACCAGATGCCCATGAGCTCACAGCTTTTATCTTGTCGCCACTTCCCAACTCCGCCACGGTTCTGCCATCACTGTCTTCTCATTAGCCTAGACCTCTTAGGCCCTTTCCAAAAGGCTCTTCTTGGAAAACCTGTGAAATGCCAAATCCTAGGCTGTCAAGATATTGACACTGGCCCTGGCCAGGTGGCTCACTAGATAAAGAGTTGACCCAGCACTCCAGAGGTTGCGGGTTTGACCCAAGGTCCCGGCATGCATGAGAAGCAATCAATGAGTGCACAACCAAATGGAACAATTAATTGAAGCAATGAGTTGATAGTCCTCTCTCTCTCTCTCTCTCTCTCTCATCAATGGAAAATAAATTCTTTTAAAGATATTGATATTGGGCTGATGGGTTCTCCCACACAGGCATGCTGTTTGACCTCTGGTGGGCCTTTAGCCTCTACTAACATATTTTGTATTACTCTCCAATTACTTTGTCAAATTTCCCACAATGCTTTGTTCCAAACCTTTGACTCTAAGATTCCCACACCAGCCCCCGGATCTTCACTGGTGAGAAACATTACCTAACTGCTTAGTTTTTCCAGAACACTGAGAGCACACAATAACATTTTCTCTTCTCTTCACCTCAAAATCCCCTTGCCCTCAGTTCCCCTAAGCGCTTATTTTGGAGGCAGAGATTTCCCTTCTCTACCAAGTCTCAGTTTCATCCTATGACTGGATCCTACCTGTTACAACTTAAGCTGTTACTGATCTCATCTCCTATGTCTCTTTCTCTTAGGTCAACCTCTTCTTGCCAATTCTTAAACATGCTCAGATCTTTCTAACATTTAAAAAATAAAATCTTTCCTTGACCCTATAACCATCTTAAATTAGTGAGGTACTCTGTTCCTTCTTTACCAACCAAATTCATTGAAAAATACTTTAACACATACTACTCTCTTTTTTGTATCTGAACTTGATTTCTTTCCCAAAACAAACCATTTGCTCAATCATTGCCCTTTGCTTCCTTGGTTCTTGTGACCCTGTGCCATCTTGGTTTTTTTTTTTATCTTTTAACTGGTTTCTTTTCTATCTTCTAATCTTCCAAAGTAGCTTTACTCAAGGTTTTATCCTCAGTGCTTCCCCCTTCTCTCCCAACACTCTCTGTCAACAGTCATATATTTTTCTGGTTCCAAATGCCATCACCATGCAGAGATTTTCTTAGGGAAGCCCTAACCTCTCTTCTAAGCTCCACCTCATAAATCCAACTTTCATTGGGATCTCATATGAATACTACTAGTAATAATAATAGCTACAATTTATTCAGCATCTACTATATCCTACATAAAATACTAGGCTATTTGTTTAAATGATCTTATTTCATTTCCTTGACAAGTAAATACTGTATACTCTTTATAGATAAGAATATCAAGGTTCACAGGTTCAATAACTCACTCAAGATTATATATTCATGGCACAGTGCTGGTACTTGAATCCTTATCCTGTAAAAAGAATTGAGCTAAGGGTTAAAGGACCGGAGATCTAATCCTTTGGTACTAAATGGGTCTCTGTCTTGAATGCATCATTTAGCCTTCGTGGACCATTGGTCTCCTATCTACAGAATGAAGATAAAAGATCCCACCAGTGTTACCTAATTCTAAATTTCCAAATTTTTATAACCCTAAAATTGTGACTTATCCCTTTGGCATCTCAAATCCAACAAGATAAAGACAGTTACTTGATCCTATGTGTTCAAAACCACCATAATTAATTTGGGTTTAATAATCTCAAAATTATTGGCATGCATTCCTACAAATATTTCTTCCCTTTCTAAGTGTAGAATCTGCTGTCCCCAGAACAGCAATTGCAATAGAAGAAAGAAAATTCAGTTTTCATTTTTAAAGGTGTTTGAAATGTTTTTAAATGAAATATTTTATGGTGGTTTATTAGTGTCTTCTAAAGTGTCATTTTAAAAAAATGTAGGGGTTTTTAAAATTTTTTAGCTTCAAGTCCTGAAAAACAAAATGATGACAAAAAAATATCATTCAGAACATGTCATTTCATAACCAGTCAGGACCTACTAAATGAAGTATTGGTGATTTTTAATAACTTCTACATTTTCTTATAACAAAACAGTATAAAAAATACAAACAATAAAAAGCATTAAAATGCCTGACCAGGTGGTGGCGCAGTGGATAGAGCATAAGACTGGATGCGGAGGACCCAGGTTTGAGACCCCGAGGTTGCTAGCTTGAGCGCAGGCTCATCTGGTTTGAGCAAACCTCACCAGCTTGGACCCAAGGTCGCTGGCTCAAGCAAGGGGTTACTCGATCTGCTGAAGGCCCACGGTCAAGGCACATATGAGAAAGCTATCAATGAACAACTAAGGTGTCGCAACAAAAACTAATGATTGATGCTTCTCATCTCTCTCCGTTCCTGTCTGTCTGTCCCTATCTATCCCTCTCTCTCTGACTCTCTCTCTATCTCTGAAAAAAAGCATAAAAACTACAGATAAAGAATATGTATACCATTCATAAGCCCATATTGGAGGCACACTGACTATTAAAGTTGTGCGTAATTTTACACTCTTTCATTTCTGTACATGCTTTAAAAATAATGAGCTACTACTGAAAATACAATTTCTAATTGGATTTTTAATTTTAAAATTTATCTTAAACATCTTTCTATCACCATATGTTTTTTTCTTCATCTTCTCTCTTAAATGGATGTATCATAACCAAGTGAGAAGGTTCCACAATGCATTTCATCAATCTCCTGACATTAGCTATGTAGGTTATTTTCAAATCCTTGCTTTTCTAAATAATGCTCATCAAATAGGCACGTAATTAAGGCTTTGCACAAACCTTTTTCTTTTTCTTCTTTTCCAAGTGAGAGGAGGGGAGAGAGAGAGACGGACTCCCGCATGCGCCCTGACTGGGATCCACTGGGCACCTGCCGGCTGGGCCCAATGCTCTGCCCATCAACCTTTCAACATTTTAAATAAATTCCTAAATATGGAATTGGAAGGTCAAAGAGCGTGCAAGACTTAAAAATCCCTGATATCATCAATACCAAGCTGTTTCAGGAAGGGTGGCCCACACGCACAGTCCACCAACAGTTAGATTCCGGCTTTTTTCCACTTTCACCAGCGCTTCATATTATTGTTTAAATTTTTTTTTTTTTTTTTTTTTTTGCATTTTTCTGAAGCTGGAAACAGGGAGAGACAGTCAGACAGACTCCGCATGCGCCCGACCGGGATCCACCCGCCACGCCCACCAGGGGGCGACGCTCTGCCCACCAGGGGGCGATGCTCTGCCCATCCTGGGCGTCGCCATGTTGCGACCCTCCTGGGTGTCGCCATGTTGCGACCAGAGCCACTCTAGTGCCTGGGGCAGAGGCCACAGAGCCATCCCCAGCGCCCGGGCCATCTTTGCTCCAATGGAGCCTTGGCTGCGGGAGGGGAAAAGAGAGACAGAGAGGAAGGCGCGGCGGAGGGGTGGAGAAGCAAATGGGCGCTTCTCTTATGTGCCCTGGCTGGGAATCGAACCCGGGTCCTCCGCACGCTAGGCCAACGCTCTACCGCTGAGCCAACCGGCCAGGGCCTATTGTTTAAATTTTTGAAAAAATTGGCAGGTGTTTTCATTTGTATCAAATAAAATTTATATACCAAACATTGTGTCCAAATTTATAACATCATACTTAATTTTAGTGTTTTCTTCATAGCAAGAAGAAACAGGTTAAGAAAAAAAGAAATATCAACCCCAAGAGTCAGGAAAAATGTTATGGAGATGGGATAAAATTTATTCCTTGAAGCAGTCTATGTAAAAATAATGTGGCAGGGCTTGTGAAAAATCGAAAGAATCAATGGAAACAAGCAAACAAAAGAAAGAAAAGCAAAAAATTTCCTGATGAAATAAACTAAAAAAAAAAATTTTTAAAGACCATAAACCAGAAAAGAATAAGTTGATTGCTGAGAAATTATTTCTACTGGGGACAAATATTTCCTAATGATTCTGTGTAAAATAGAAAGGCAGTCACTTTACATATGATAACAGTCAATTGAGAGAAACCTTTCACACAGGGGCCAAGAAGTGGTCCACATATTCTGCTAGAATAATGCATTTCCTAAATCGTTATAAGGCTTAGGCAAAGAAACTCTCTGTGTCTCAGTGAAATTCTTGGATTCATCACTGAAAAGATATCCCGCATCTCAGTTAATACAATGAGCATTAATCCTAAAGAAGCAAAGGTTTATAGCCAAACTCAGCCCTCACCAAAGAGAAGACAGAATAGTGCAATGTAAAAGGTTCCTGCTTACTTTACAGCAGGGGTCCCCAAACTACAGCCCGCTGCCGCATGCGGCCCCCAGAGGCCATTTATCCAGCCCCGCTGCACTTCCAGAAGGGGCACCTCTTTCATTGGTGGTCAGTGAGAGGAGCATAGTTCCCATTGAAATACTGGTCAGTATGTTGATTTAAATTTACTTGTTCTTTATTTTAAATATTGTATTTGTTCCCATTTTGTTTGTTTGTTTTTAACTTTAAAATAAGATATGTGCAGTGTGCATAGGGAATTGTTCATAGTTTTTTTTATAGTCTGGCCCTCCAACGGTCTGAGGGGACAGTGAATTGGCCCCCTGTGTAAAAAGTTTGGGGACCGCTGCTTTACAGAGTTGTTCTAAGGCTCAAGTAGAAAGATAAAGGTGAAAAAGATCTTTGTAAAGAGTTGGGATTAAAGACTATAAATGGGGTAGGATATTGAAATCCATAAATCTCACGTGACTAATTTAAAAAGATATACATAAGATTTCCCAAGTCCAGAATATTTGTCACCTGACTAAAAAAGTTATTCATGATATTTCCTAAATCCAGAATGTTACACATTCTTAAATCCCACAGTCTGGAAGGGCTGTAGGGTCCATTTTTGCAAATTATTCTAATAACTACCAAGATCAAATAAGCTTAAGTGTCTCTGCTCTATGAGAAGCCTGTCTTTCCTACTCCTGCCTTAGCAGTCCCACATTACAACTGGAAAAACATGTTATCTCAAACCCACCTGACTTCATCCCTAGAGCATACTATGTCCTACTTTCTGCCAGGTGTCTGGCCTAAAACTTCAGTGTCCCTTGATGTCTTCACTTCCATCTTCTCTCACTCTATCAAATTAACTAAGAAAAAAATCCTTTCATTAAGATAGATATGAGGTTCTTAAAATGTTTAATCAAAACTTAACTTAGCTCTAGAATCCCCCAAACTTGAAAGTTAAAATAAAATTATAATTTAAGTAGTTGAGTAGGTATCTTGATGTGCTATATTTTTATTATGCATGATAATTTGCTAGAGGACTTATTTGCTATTTTGAAAAACAGAAAATTAATGTCCAATATGAGTGTTCTTCTTTCGCATTCAATTTAGCCCCTTGAGTAGTACAAATGTTCTTGTACGTCCTCATGCCTCCTGACCATCCAGAGTACGATCGATTTATTTTTAAAATGTGTAAGGCAACATTAAAAAAGGCAAATGTATGTTCTTCTTGTTTCCATAATTTGGTTATCAAACAAACATGATTTTAAGTTAATAAAACTGTAACTAATTTCATTTTTTGAATAAAAAAAAAAACCTCACTCCCGGGTATTAGCGAGCATGCAAAAAACTCACTACTCAAAGGGTTAAATAATTGATGTTGGACCTAACACAATGGTTGACTAAAATTGGCTAGCTCTTTCTCATCAGTTGTCAGCTTTTTCTGTCAATTACCAGGCTTCCTGTTTGCCTTGAGAACTTGCACAAAGACATATCAGCACATCAGAAGGGCTAATTTCTGTAATTTCTCAGTAGTTGATACCTCTTTGTGGAATAGCTGCACTACCAAAATACTGAAAGAAGGCCAATTTATCCATTTACCCAGTGTTTACCATGTGCCAGGAACTATTATAGGCACTGGAATATGGTGTTGAACCAAATAGACAAGATTTTGTTTTCATGGCCTTTGTATTCTAGTGAAGGAAATTTATTATAAACAAGCAAATCGATGCCTGAGTAATACCACATTATGAGTGCTTTGATGATTGTTACGTGGAACTTGGCTGGCTAGGTGATGGTGCCCAGTTGTTTGGCCAAACACAAGTCTAGATATTGATATGAAGGTATTTCATAGATATAATTAACATTTACAATCAGTTGATTTTAAGTAAAGAATAACAACTTCCATAATGTGGCTGGGCACCATTTAATCCATCGAAGGACTCAAGAGTAAAAAAAACAGGTTACTTTGGAGAAAGGAATTCTGTCTCAAGACTGTGACAAAAATCCTGCCTAAATTTCCAGCCTGTGAACCTACCATACAGATTTCAAACTTGCCAACCCCACAACTGCATAAGCAAACGCCTTAAAATAAATCTATGTATTTATAGGTAGATGAATCCTATTGGTCCTATATTTCTAGTGGGTAAAATGGGGAGCTGATATGGGAATGGGAGGGGGTACAGTTTGAAGAGTTTTCAAGGAGAGGCTCCATGGGGAAATGACATTTCAACAGAAGCCTGAGTTAAGTGAGGGAGGGAGCCAGGCAAAGATACAGCGACAGGGCTTACCAGGCTAAAGAAACTTCAAGGCAGTTGTGCCGAGGTGGAACGAATCTCAACATATTTGAAGAACAATAGCATGAGACTGGCCAGAGAGCCCAGAAAATGAAGAGAGGAGTGACAGGCAGCGAGTTCAGGGAAAGGGGCAGAAGAATCCCCGGAGGTGCTATGTGGGCTCCGGCAGAACACAAGTGTGATAAGAAACCATTGGGAAGTTTAGAACAGGGAAACAGTATAATCTGAGAACATGAAGAAGTGATTGCCATTCTAGCTGCAGTGTGGAGAACTGACTAACAGTGAGCAGTGGTAGAGCAGGGAGACCAGTTAGACTTTCCAGGCTAGCTGGGGTGATGGCTGAGATGAGGCTGAAGGGTGAAGGGATGGACATAATGGGAATTGTTCAAATTTGGGATATACTTTGAAGACAGAGATCATATCACCTTGTGCTTGTCTATCTCTTTAAGAGGTAAAAAAAAAAAAAAAAAAAAAGCAAGGTTGATACTCAAGTTTTCAGCCTAACCATCTCAGCAAAAATGGTGCCACTAAAGACATGTGGGAAGCCCAAGACTGAGTGAATTATGAAGTCTTGAGGAAATCAGAAATTTTGTACATGACCCACTTGAAAAATCCATTAGACACCCAAGTGGATGGCATGTAGGCATTGGCTATCCTGAAGAATTGCTCAACTCAAAATATTTTTGTGAGTTTAAATCAAGCAAGTCCATTTTCCTTCTTGGATATCAGTTGTCCATTGGTGATCAGCAAATTTATATACTGTTTGTCAACTGCTTCAATAGTCTCAGGCTAATAATATGTTTATTTAAAGATGGCAGCTCTCGTATAAGCTATACATATTGAAACAGGTAGTGTAGGAACAGTGATAAATTATAATTATACTTACTTTTTTCCCTAGGCTAATGTTTTGGGGGTTTTCACATATCTTTTTGATATGATAAAAGTTCTTTGGTAAGCACAATGAATAAACAAATAGTTATTTGGTTTAAAAAATGAGTTAATATCTATTAATTAATCATTGATAGATATAGGTAATGTATATACCTGCCTCTAAGCAGGTGATTTTGAAATTTCCATAGGAAGATACCAGATCCTGATTCTAGGAAACTGTAATCATAATGGATTCAAAAAAAGATATATTACTAAGGTGCCATCCAAATGTTGGAACCAGCTCTACTTGAGCAATAAATTCCTTTACAAGTATTGATCCCAAGAAAATTCCCAGTAAAGCAAGCTGCTGACCTAATCGATAAAACTTCAAGATGGAGAAAAAGTTGAGCTTGAATCTAAAAAATATCACCACAAATGGTCCTTCACATGTTTGTCAGAAACAGGCCCTATATCAAGCCTTTCTGCTTCTTTCATGCCTGCTCTGGACAAAGGACCATAATCTGAGCTTGTCACATGAAACCCAGCCAATTCCATCACACTTTGCAGGAGTCCAGAGCCACGCTCACTGCCGACGCCTTTGGAGCCACAGAGTGATAGTCAGCCCGGCTGTTATGGAAGCCCAACACATGGCAGACCTGAAAATAAATGTATGAAAAAGGCCACAGGGCCATAATAGAGTTGTTATTAGAGCCGAGCTGAGTGCTGCAAAATGACTGAACATCCACTATCCAGAGAGGAACAGAAATTTCAGAGACTGTTTGGGGGTAGGCGACGGATGGAGCTGGCTGGCTCCAACTTCATTTCTGCAACAGACACGTGGAAGCTGAAAATGCAGAGTGTACATTCAGATGCCTATTTGAAAAAATCCAAACTATGAGTGGGCCTCGTTTCCAATCAGCAAAGGGTGCAATGCTTTGAATGTGTTTCCGTAGGTCTTTTTATTTATTTATTTTCCTATAAGGAATTGAGAGCTTATTCTCAGAAATCTCAATTTCTCAATAAGGCAGGGCTCTTGCCTCAGCTGTTCTGACAAAGAGAGAGGAAGGAATAGTGTGTACCCAAACTTTAGGATTCAGATTCTGCAAAAAAATCACCACTATGCCTCTATTCAGCTCCCTCTCCTTTTAAGTGTTCATTTTGAAAGGAATATGTGGGTTGAAGTTTTCCTTTAAGATTGACTATGCTCCGTCAAACAGTGCAAAACATTTTTAGACAAAGTGTGTAGGGTACTCTTCATAATAGCTTTTGAATTCTGTGTAATTTGTCCTTGGAGTATAGACAGATTCCTTTTGCTGCTCTTATTGGCAATTTAAAATAAACTGAAGCTATAGTCATGATCACCACACAGTTTTACTGAATGCCTATCCAAATGTCTAATCGACACAAAAGTTTTGAAAAGTTAATATTCTGACCATTCCTTTGGTGTCATTCTTAATTCCGCCACCTTGACATCATGTTGACTCCTTCAGGAAGCAGTGTTAAGAGGAGAGAAAATGTGTCAATAGGCACTGTTGTGGGTGAATGTACTCCTCGGAAGGCATTAAACTTTTATGGATGTGTTTATGTATTATACATGTACAAGTCAGCAAGTCCATATTAGAAATACTCTGCAGAAGCAATAAATTAATGCTGTATTATTAATATTTGTTTACATGTTCAACAAATGGCTCCAGGTTTGTGGCCACAAGTGCCCTCATCACGAGCTACCCAACACCGCTACACCCTGATGTCCAACCCTCCCTAGGCCAGCTCTGTGATGTGCCCTTTTCAGTTCTGAAATCTCAATTTGCATAAAGAGTCTCAGCCTTCTAAATTATCTTTGTTGCTGTGTGGAATTGTAAAGGTTGAGTGGTAAGGGCTTAAAGAATCCTCTTAAATAATTAACTGGAGTAAACAAAGTAACATCTTGAAGAGTGAGAGTTTCCACCCCCCTCCCCTGAGGGGAAAAGTAGCAAAGTCCTTAAGATAATAAATTAGATAGAAAGAGGCAGGCAGTCTTCAAGGATAGATAGAGTAGGGGAAGAGGGTAGAAGAAGTAATACAGGATTTTGGTGAGCTGCCTCTAGGGCCCGAAATGATTTCTTGTGGCCTTTTTTATGAAGCCAGCAACAGCAGCTCTGAGGGGACGATTTTAAAAAATACAAGGTAGGCTTGCTGTAGATGATGCTAGAGAGACACCACAATGGCACAAGGGTTGTGGACATGTGTGTATATGTGTGTTTGTGTGTGTGTGCTTGTGTACAGAGGAGAAAATGGAGGAACCTTTATCAAAAATGTTGAATGAGAGGACAGGCACTCTAAGATATAACAGGGACTGGCAGAGGTCCTGCCCTCCACCCACAGCTGATAAAGAAACCACACATGAGCTTCGTGAAAGATGAAATCTAACTATGAAAAGTGAAAATAGAAACATTTTCTGATGCTATTGCTAACTTAGTGAAAGTAACCTCCATGGAGTTGAACTGTATCCTCCAAAGAATGCAGGGGAAATGTGGACCTTCAAAGCAGGCTCCTTTTCTTCCAGGTGGAAACACAACTGAGTGAGGCAGTCCCAAATGACAGGCCAAAGTTGTCTTCACTCCTTTCTAGTGTGCCTACCAGGACTCTCGGGAACTGACTTTGCAAGAGAACCTCGCATGCGTTCAACATGCACAGTCTGTCCCGATTGGCTGTTGCGTCAGAAGCTCCTAATCACAGCTGCCTTCCTTTGCAGGGTGGCTTCAAACTAACTGTGCACCAATGGCCCTTATTTCTGTCTGTCTGAAAGTCAGACCCTAGCTGAACAAAATATTCACACCCCCGCCCTCTACATATATCTTGTTTACGTCTTCATATCCCCATAGAAACATATCTTCCTATTCCAAACGTTGCATTCTTTAAAATTCTGCTTGAAACTGATGTCTTCTATGAACCTTATCCAGCTTCATTTCATTTACCTTCCCCTTCAGCATCCATTCATTCATGAACCATGTTTGAGCACTGACCATATACGAGGCAGAAACCCAGCGTCAGAGACCACAGAGATGAAGTTGCTCTCCTGCTTCCCTGCTCTCTGGGCACATGCAGTCCAGTTGAACAGATGGGACACTCAAACTATTTGTCGCTGCCTGACCTGTGGTGGCACAGTGGATAAAGCGTCGACCTGGAAATGCTAAGGTCGCTGGTTCGAAACCCTGGGCTTGCCTGGTCAAGGCACATATGGGAGTTGATGCTTCCAGCTCCTCCCCACCTTCTCTCTCTGTCTCTCTCTCCTCTCTCTCCCTCTCTGTCTCTCTCTCCCCCTCCTCTCTCCTCTCTAAAATGAATAAATAAAATTAAAAACAAAAAACTATTGTCGCGACTGCGACAAACTGACTGGTACACTCGAAGAGATGCCAATAGGGCACCTCACAGGGAAGTTTTCTGAGCGTTGTTAGTGTCTGAGATGAATCTTAGAAGATGAGTACACATTGGCCAAGCCGGGCATTCGAGGCATGGAAGTTGGAAACAGTGCGACAGGAGCCCCACTTACCGTCACTGCTTCTTTGGCTTGAGTGTTCACGAGAATCTGTCTTCAGACTGGCTCGCCCTGCAGACCACAGGCATCTAAAGGCAAAATGCAATGACGTCGTGTGCCTACTGCCAAGGAGTAGAAGACAGCACCTAGAATTCTTATTGTCATTATTTCGTGTTTCTCTTCCTGAAGTACCTCTACAGTCCTCTTTAAACGAATGGTAAGATCTTGCTGCATGCTTCTTTACTCCACTCTTGTCCCTCTGCTGGCAGGCTGGGCAGGACCGGGCTAACTGCTAGAATGAGGACTCAAGGAAGAAGTAAGAGAGGACCACAGAAATAAACCAGCACCCCCAAACTTCCTGTTAGGGGCCCTGTGAAGGTCACCAGGGTGTTGATAGTAACTTTGAGGGGGACAAAGAAGGGAAAGAGAGCAGTGGGCTGTAGAACAGCACAAGGCTGGTGTTATCCCTCCCTCCCTGACAGAGCCTCTCCGTCGGTCAGAGGAGCCAGCGGAGGGAAGTTGGGGATCCTCTTTGGTACGTGGTTTGGAATTCATTAGGACTTTGCAATCTTGTGATGGATGATGGATCATAATCTCTTGAGTGGGGAAGTCTGAACAAAATCTTTTACTTCTTTTCTAAGCATTACCACCAGTTAACATGGGTTATATTTTCTGTTTTAAATGTGAAGCAAAAAAAAAAAAAAAAAAGACATAATTTTTTTTAACTAATATGTTCTTGAAGTCTTTATTTTCTTTTAAGCAATAGGATTATCACCAAGATTGTGACATTAAAATGAGTGGTAAAATACATATATATAATTTTTAATATAAATCTCTGCCTCTCAATCAGTTTCCACGGAGCCTGTACATTTACATCAGATCTCAGAAGCCCATGGAAACTTAGCCAGAGAAGAAGTGCGAAAGGACAGAAATAGTAGCCAATCCTTGTACAATGTCTCATGTAAGAGAGTGAGGATTGTTTGCTTGGTTGTTGTTGACTTTTATGAGTTCTTTGTATATTTTGGATATTAGGCCCTTATCTGTGCTGTTGTTTGAAAATATCAACTCCCATTTAGTTGGCTATCTGTTTATTTTGTTGTCAGTTTCTCTAACTGTGCAAAAACTTCTTAGTCTGATGTGGTCCATTCATTTATCTTTGCCTTCACTTCCCTTGTCTTTGCAGTCAAATTCACAAAGTGCTCTTTATAACCAAGGTCCATGAATTTAGAACCTATGTCTTCTTCTATGTACTTTGTTTCAGGTCTTATATTTAGGTCTTTGATCCATTTTGAATTAATTGAACAGACACTTCTCCCAGGAAGAAATACAAATGGCCAACAGATATATGAGAAGATGCTTATCTTCATTAGCTACTAGAGAAATGCAAATCAAAACTACAATGAGATACCACCTCACACCTGTTAGATGAACTGTTATCAATAACACAGGTAATAACAAGTGTTAGAGAGGCTGTGGAGAAAAAGGAACCCTCATCCACTGTGGAGAAAAGGAATGTAAAGTAGTACAACCATTATGGAAGAAAGTATGGTGGTTCCTCAAAAAACTGAAAATAGAACTACCTTATGACCCAGCAATCCTCTACTGGGTATATACTGCAAAACTCAAACACACTGGTACATAAAGACACATGTAGCCCCATGTTCATTGCAGCACTGTTCACAGTGGCCAAGACATGGAAACAACCAAAAAGCCCTTCAATAGATGATTGGATAAAGAAGATGTGGTACATATATACTATGGAATACTACTCAACCATAATAAATGATGATATCGGATCATTTACAACAACATGGATGAACCTTGATAACATTATACTGAGTGAAATAAGTAAATCAGAAAAAACTAAGAACTATATGATTCCATACATAGGTGGGACATGAAAATGAGACTCAGGGACATGGACAAGAGGGTGGTGGTTACTGGTGGGGAAGGGGAGGAAAGAGAGGGAGGGGGTTGGGAGTGGAAAGGGGCACAAAGAAAACCAGATAGAAGGTGATGGAAGACAATTTGACTTTGGGTGATGGCTATGCAACATAATCAAATGTCAAAATAACCTGGAGATGTTTTCTCTAAACCTATGTACCCTGATTGGTCAATGTCACCCCATTAAAATTAATTTAAAAATAAAGAAAAAAAAAAGAGAGTGAAGAAGCTGAAGGAAAGAAACAATAGTACTACTTTTCTTCTCTGTGGCCCCATTACATTTTCAAATTATGTTCTATCTTTCATTTAGACCTCCCAGCTGTTTTTGATAGAGGAAAAAACAAAGATGGGTAACAGTCAATCAAGTGACACTCAAGCCACAGTTCCTAGAACTGCTGACTCCCAGGCTCAGTTCTTGTCGTTTTCTGCCAAAACCCTCTGCTTTCCATCACAGTGAATGAAAGTCTCTGATCCCACTTCAACAGAGACTGCCCATCCCTCACTCTGGCTTTGTGACCAACATCAAGAGCTCAAAAAAGCTCGAAGCAGAAGTCATGAATGCCCGTGTGGGCTGGGACCATAGGGCTGGAAAAGAGGGGGCAACTGGCAGAGTGGAGACACCATGAATAGGTGAGAACCTAAAAGAGGGCTCGTGTTATGTTGGCTGGGCACCAGAGCCAACTGTACACATCTCTTCCCAAATCTCCTTTCAGTGCCGTAAGCTTGGTAGCTTGAAAGCAGCCATTTATACCACAAAAAATTGGCAAATACCACCTATATCTCATTCCCAGAGCACTGGTTATTAGGTGTTTGTCTGCCTGCTACTGCAAAAAAAACATTCAAATTCCATCTTACTTATTGGTGTATGACACAAATAAAACTCACTGGCCCCTGTATCTTGCCCTGAGTTTGAGACCTCTGCTCTGGAGTCAGGCTGTTACGCACACTGTGCCAGATTTCCATCCTTGTAAGTTCCTTCTTTGTTTCTTTATTTTCTCTATTTCTTCACTTCCCTCCCTTCAACAACAACCAGCAGCACAAGTATTGTCTCTAACTTCTAAAGGAAAAAAGACCAATAAGGTGACCCTACAAAATTATGACAAAGAAAATAAGGTAGAGAAAAGGATACAACTTGCCAACAGGTGTTTGAATAACTCCAGGACCAGAGTTACCTTCTCTTGGTTGAAACTCTTCAGCCCACCTATACTGCTAACACCTGTGAAACTGTTCAATAAAACAATCCCACAAGCCCAGTTCTGTCTCTCCAATGTGTAGTCTGTTATATTTCTTGTCAACGAGACAAAACATCATCCATTAAGAGGGCCATGTGAAGTGTTTGTGAATAACAAATTAAGATTTAGTTCAAACATTCCTGATGGGGTCTTGGTGCACTTACCCAGTTAATGGATCTGTTTCATGGGAATGCACTTTACGAAGTTGCATTTGTGAGTCGTTTATTCAGTGGATATGGGTATTTGTTATATTTTTGTCATTGCTGAAGACATGAATGGAAGGGAGGAAAATAATCACTGGAAAAAGCAATTTCAAAGTTTTGTAAGTTGAAGTACTATGTTAAAAGAATTGGAATAGTATGACTGACACTAGGTATTTTGTAGAATAAAATAAAATAATCCTAAATATCATTCTCTTTTAATTTTAATGAAATAATATTTAGCCAACATTTGAGAAGCTGGACAATTTATGACATTTATATTTCATAATATTATTTCAATTTATGAAAAAATACTTAGCCAACATAGGAAAAACTTGATAGATAAAACCAGTGGACAGTCCAAGAACAGGCTCTTAAACTGGTGTTCATAGGCCCCAACAGGGTCATGAACAGAATTCAGGATGTCTGTGAACTTGAAAGTGAAACCAATTGCAACATTATTTCCACTTCCATCCAACTGAAATTGAGCATACATACCAATTATGAATATAGGCAACAATACAGTACTATTAACAGGACCTGTCTCTTTCTAACCAAAAGAAATCAGAGACATTTTCCTATCAAATTAAAGTTGTTGCAGATACCTGAAAACATTGTTTATACTCATCACTTCTTCAAAACTACAGTAATTATTAGATCTACTGCTAGATTTCATTTTTAAAAAGCACAAGTATTATTACATTACACATTTGACTTCTATAGATTTTGATAACTATAATTTCATATAATTGGTTTTCTTTGTAAAATCTATTCATTGTATTTTATGCATTTAAAAATACTATCCTGAGTAGTGGTCTTTACCAGATCGCCAATTGCTAAAGGGATTAGATATATGGCACCAAAAAATCTAAAGCCCTTGTTCTAAAAGTGGCCTCTATTTTCATTTATCATTCCTTCAACAACAACCAACAGCATTTCATTCAGTACCTTCAATACGTCCTGTAATATTCTAAGTACTAGGTATAAGAACAAACAAGACAAAATTCCTATTCTCAAAGATCTTATATTCTAGAGAGGCAACTTAATTTATTTTTCCCATAGAGTAATTTCTTAAATATTTGGTCTCAAAAGCAACAATAGAAATTCACAAGTAGCATAGGTTCTTCCGATTCAAAGTTTGGTCCATGAAGTGACAACCTTGGTCTCACCTGGGAACTTATTAGAAATGCAGAATTTCAGGCCTGATTCTAGAGTCTGTATTTTAATAACATCCCAGATAATTATAAAGTATAAGTGCTGGCTTAGCTTTTAGACCACAGACTACCATGCTTACTTACTACTTCTTTCTTCCCATTTGGCCTGAAAATCTAAAACAGTGATGACATCCATAAAGCAACAGGAAGCCACTGATAAAGTCAGGTGTAGATCAAACTTATTTTTCTAAGGCTCCTGAAAGAGAGGGTGGTTCTTTCTATCTCTGGAAGCATAGAAAATCTGAAAAATCCAAGCTAGAAAAAAGTCACGATTGAAAATCTCACATTTCCTCATGCTTCACTGGGTCATTACTCCACATGGTATAAAACAACCTTCCTGTTTACCTTCACCTCCGTGGCGTGAGCTTGGCTATACCATTCTCTCACTCAAAGCACTATTCATAGATTTCTATTCTCAACCATGTTATTTATATTCTGCCTAAGAGTAGGTTTCAAAGTGATTTACAATCAGGCAGCACAAACAGAGTACTACTTTAATTCTGATCTGAGGAGTGAAACACACTTGAATTTTCTAATATTTGGGGAGAACCCCAAAGTGTGAAGATTGAGAGAAGAACAATATGTAAAGAAGATATTAAAACCCAGTGATTTCTTAAGAGCTTAAAATTAACTGGGTTCTATGTATGGCGGAAGCTTCTGAAATTATACGCACACTACAGTCACGTGATTTGATAACTAAATCTTATCACTGGTCTGGGAACAGTGTTCTCTGCTCACTGTAATCTCTGATCCTGTCTTTATTTAAAACTCTGAGTTTTTCATCATAAATTTTGACATTCATTTTTATTTTTTAAATATTTCATTAAAACATTCTTTATCTCGATTGCTGAATTTTGGGGCATCCCTTACATTTTGCACGCAGCGTCCTAATACCAACCGTCCTGGACATTCAAGGTCAGAGGTGAGGAAATAGTTACAATTAGAATAAATCACAGAAGTAACAGAAAGTGTTCATTTTCCACAAGCAACTGTCTTACTCTTTCATTATCATCAATGTCATTACAGTAATTTTTAAAGCAACTATAATGCTAGTGTCATACTGCATTCATCCACCACTGATAAGTATAATTAGGATCTGTTGTTTTCAGCATATTTTACAGTAAAGAAATTCTTCCATTAAATTAATAGGTAAACTGAGGCTTGGATCATTAACTTACAGATGCATGGTTTCTCTAAACTGCTCTCAAATAAAATGTTTACCAAAAGATAACCCCACTGTATTGTAAGAAGCAGAGTTTTATGTTTGTACATTGTGCGAAATGCTATTGTCATCAAAGTTAATCACCAAGAAAGCTAGGGCTAATAAATGGCTTAGATGAATTGGAAAATTTGATCTTTACTTGGATTTAAATTAATGAAATTATACGGTATCAAAAACAGCACCTTGCTAGGGCAGTTTAATGTTAACAACTTTCATAATAGTCTCAAAGGGCATTGTTAAGAGAAACTTGAATTACCTAATAAAAAATTGCATCGTACCAGAATTTTTACAAACAAAATGTAATATCACATAGAAAGAGATAGGAAAAATAAAGTTAAGCCCTATCATCCCATAAAGCTCATGTAATCCCAAACATTTCCAGCGGCACATAGCTGAATAACAATAGTCTGGTGCCGTACCAGATGATCCTTGAACTACATGAAACAAGCAAATAAGACACTGTGACCAAACCCTCCAATTGCTGTTGTCTTCAACTTTGTTTGATTTTAAGAAACAGAGCCCAGTTCAAGGTAGTTTAGGGTGGTTTATTTTAAAGGAGAATAGGAAGCAACAGAAAGATAGGACAAAAATGGAAATGTGGCTAGTTCTAACTGAGATGTGCTATAAGTATAAAATACACATTTTTAGATTTCAAAAGGTCAGTATAAAAAAAGAATGGAAAGTATGTTCTTTTTATATTGATGACAGGTTGATATGATGACATTTTGGCTTAAATAAAATATATTATTTAAATTAATTTTAACTATTTCTTTTAACTTTTCTTAATGTGGATACTGGAAAATGTAAAATTACAATGAGGCTAATGTTATATTTCTATTGGGCAGCACAGCTCTAGAGACATTGATATTGGGTATAGGTTAGGGGAGGGGATTCTCTTTTTCATTGAATTTATTGGGGTGACTCTGGTTAATAAAATTATACAGGTTTCAGGTGCCAAATTCTATAACACATTGTTCTTTTTAAAAATTTTATTGATTGGTTGATTTTATTTTTTTTTCTTTTTATTTTTTTATAAATCTTTTTTTTAATTTTATTTATTCATTTTAGAGAGGAGAGAGAAATGGAGAGAGAGAGACAGAGAGGGAGAGAGAGAGGAGAGAGAGACAGAGAGAGAAGGTAGGGAGGAGCTGGAAGCATCAACTCCCATATGTGCCTTGACTAGGCAAGCCCAGGGTTTTGAACCGGCAACCTCAGCATTTCCAGGTCGACACTTTATCCACTGCGCCACCACAGGTCAGGCCCTGATTGGTTGATTTTAGAGAGAAAGGAAGGGAGAGAGAGAGGAAGGGAGAGAGGAGAGAGAGATTGAGAGAGAGAGAGAAACATCAATTTGTTGTTCCACTTATTTATTATGCATTCACTGGTTGATTCTAGAATGTGCCTTGACTGGGAATTGAATCCACAGCCTTGATATGTCAGGATGACACTTTAACCAACTGAGCTACCCAGCCAGGGCGAAGGATGCTCATTATACAAAACAGGATGGCAGCAGGAACTGGAGCACTATTGTTTCAAAGACAGCACGAGCCTGATATGATACAATTTACTGCTGACCCACTAAAGCAGTGGTTCTCAAAGTGTGCACCAGGGCACACTGGTGCACCCTAGAAGATTTCCAGGTGTGCCTTATGGTATTCCAGAGAAATATGTGCCTGTTGGGGACCAAAAAACCAACAGGGTCTTTGGAGTTTAGATTTTTGGGGGACAGAGGTGTGGGGAATTGACTGTAAGCTGACAGTCTGCCCAACCCCTCACCTCAGTTGCCTGATTAGGTTGCAAAAGGCTGTTAAACTGTGGTGCTGGATTGTTTACACTACCCCCCATGTTCCCTGGAAAGACTGGAGGCAACTTTCTTCTATCCTCTGTTTGGTGTAAAGTTAAGATGAATGTATGGTGGGGGTTTTCTGCACTCAACACAATTAAAAGTAAAAAGAGAGGAATTCCTCAATGTATTGATAAGGAAATGAGAGTTTGCCTTTCAAATATATGCCCAAACATTGAAGAAATCGCTAGGACTCATCAGGCTCATGTTTCTCATAAACACAAGAATTAAAAACTTAACATATTTGTGCCAGGACCTACCAAATTTGCTAAATCTTACTAAGAATGTATCTATCTATCTATCTATCTATCTATATATATATAAAGATAACTTTTTGTCATTTAAAAAAATTTTTAACCCCTCTTTTTTACAAATTCTAAAAAGCATAACTGAAAAAATGTAACACAAAAATGTTTTTTAATGTCAGAATAAATTTAATTTTGTCATATTTTACTTAATTACCATAAAAGCATGCTTAGATTTTATATTTTTTCTTTAATATTTGACTTAATTATTATAACATATTTCTCAGAAATTTGTATATAGTGTGCCTACAATTATTTGTAGGATTTTAAATGCACCCCGACTTCAAAAAGTTTGAGAACCACTGGTCTAGAGGGTAAGAGAAACCAACAAGGGAAGAAACCAGCTGGGCACCGTAAGTCTAGACTGGATGGCATCTCCTTCTTCCTCCTCTCCTCTCCTTCTTCTTTACTCCCTCCTTTTCCATTCTTTGTACCCCTCCTCTCTCTTCTCCTACCTTCTCCCTTTCCTATTTGTTTTCTAAGAAAAGGAAAAGAAAATCCTGACCATCCTGAATGAATCAAACAGAAAGGAAATAAAGATTAAGCACTTACCAAATAATACTTCCTAGAAAAATCTACGTGTGAAACAAGCAACATATTTATATTAAACATTTATCAAGATGAAAACTGAGGAGGAATTCCTGTCTCCTGGCGGAGGCACTAGCTGGCTTGCTCTGAAGAGCTTGCTGCTGACCAGACAGAATCACTCTTGCTTATTAGCTCTACAGAGTTAGAGGTGATTCCTCAAGGTCTGTAGCGACCCGTTTATGTGGATGTCAAACAGACTGCATTTGTAACATCTAATGCCCACAATAACAATAATAAAACATGACGGCATGTGCTCTCTGTGTAAACACTTTCTTCTGAAGATAGAGCCAGTGAAATGTTTTAGGAACTTTGACATTTATGGCAGTATTTATAATCTTTTTTTGGATCATTTCCTCACAGAGTCACATGTTTGTATATTTTAAATTCTCTGGAGAAATAAAAATGTTTAAACATAATATAATGATGTTATATGTATTTTATGAGCCCCTGCTCACAATCTAGGCATGAGAAAAGGGAACTGGATGGTGATCCTGACAAGGGTTTCTATGTAAATGTTGAATTTTCTAGCTATGTGCCACAATACTGAGGTGCTTAGAAAGAGAAAAGGAGATGTGCATTCAACTTAGAGATATGTTTTTGCTTGAAGCTAGACTACCCAAAAAGTTGGAAACTAGACATTTATCCAGTTGACAATAGGCACTGTAGAGAGTTCTTTGGGTGGATAAATGCATTTTTTTATACTTTCTAAGAAGGTGATGAAGACCCAGGAATTTTATTGCCACTCTATACTCATACATCTTTCAAATTCACCTACTGCTTATATTTTGAAATTTTCTGATCTGTAACATAGCAGCCCAAACTATATACATTATGGCCATAGAAAAGGTTAACTTTATGATTGTTCAAACTATTTCTGGTAGAGCAATAAAGTTAACTTTCACTAAAGACTTAATTTGATATATACCAAGTCTCTTACATTTATTAATTTATTAAATAGTCACAAGTCTAAACAGTAAGTGACCAAGATGGCATTCAAACCAGGGAATGTCTCATAACTAAAGCCCTCCCTGCTCCAATATAAGTGGCATGTTTATACAGGAAAGGATAATTGAGATATTCTCTTTCACCAACAATTTCTACACTCCTAGACTTAAGTACTTAGAAATAGTTTTCTGTTATATTTCCATTGCCTTTCCTATACTTTTAAATATGTGTACTTAACTCAGTTTTGAATATTAATAGGGCCACTATATTTGTTTATGCACTTGCTTATTTTCACACTCGTTTACTCAAGAGATTTTTTAATTGAGAGCCTTCTACATACCAAGCATTGTATAGGTGATGAGGATATAGGATAAATAAAACAAAGTCCTAAAGCTCATGAAGGTCATATTTATATTCATATATTCAGGGCTAAAGAATTCCTTTTGTCTGCCCACATAGTCTTCCTTTTTTTCTACCCATATAGTATTAGAGGTGGCTCCCAGTACAAATGATCTAGCCAATATTTGACTAGTGCAAACAATGTATAAGTGTATGCATATATTTTTCCTTAATAGAAAGCCCAAGAAATACAATAGGGAGGAACTGACTGTTTAGTTCTGATACTGTCAAACTGTCCACACCAGTTCACACTGCCACCAGCAGCACATGAGAATGCTGTTCCCCGATCCTCTTGGACACTAGAGTCAATGCTCTGGGAGCCAAACTGTCATTTTTTTTTTAATTCACATTACCCCCAATTACTGAGGAGGTTAAACATCTAATTATTATTCTTTTTCAGTGGATTGTTTATTCTCATCTTTTGCCCATTTCAAAAATTGGTTGTCTGTCTTTTAGCTATTTAAAGGCTCTTCTACTTAGGAACAGTTATGAGTCCTTTATCCATTAAATATGGTGCAAAAACAGTATGAGTCTAAACCTACTTTTAAGCTTCATATTGCTTTTTATCATACAGAATATTTTTATTTTTATGTGGGCAAATCTGTCCATCTGTTACTTCATGTCTTTTGAATTTTATAGCTTGCTTATAAAGGCCTCTATGTCAGAGTTATAAAAACAGTATCCTTGTCCTCTATATTTAAATTTTTTAAAATACAGTTTTTTTCATGCATATGAACATAGTGAACAGGATGTGGTAGGCTTCTAGATTTCCCTTTCTTTTTGGTCTATTGGTTGATTCTCAGTTCCTGACTAAATCACACTCTTAGTTACTATAGATTATAGTTTATCTTCATGTTGTCCCTTTTTGGCTTGGTATGTTGTCCCTCCATTGTTACTCTTTTTCAAAAATATCTGTTTTTATTGTTTCCTTCCGAAGTTTGGAAGTGGCTTATTAAGTTACTTTAAAAAAATCCCTATGGGATTTTTATTAACATGTGACTGAATTTATAGATAAGCTATAGAGAATTGATATCCTTACCAATTCAAGAACATGATTTCCTCTTCATTTATTCAAGTTCCCCATAAAGTTTTATAATAATTTTACATCTGGGGCTTGGCATATTTCTGCTTCATTTATAAGAATTTAATTGTTTTGTTCCAATTGTGAGTGGAACAATCATAAAGTTCTGTTTAGTTATTGCTAAGACATGGAAAAGCCATTGATTTCTGTATGTTGACCTTGGAATTAATCACTTGACTGTCTTTGAGTCTCTGAATATAAAATGATATCATCTGTGGATAATGACTTCTGTTTCTCTGTTCCTTCAAAAAAAATAGTTGTTTTTTTCTTTATTGAGTCAGTAAATAATACTTTCAGTAAATTTGGACAAGTCAAGATGATAGTAAGCATGCTTTTCTAGCTCCTGAATCTAACATTTCCTTACTTATACTTACTTTGGGTTTCTGGTAGAAAACTTAACCAAAATAAAAGAGCATATTTTATTTCTCTCTCCAAGTGTGATGAAAAATGGACATTGAATTTTACCAAATGCTTTTTGGGGAGAACTTATAAAGATATTTTGTGGATTTTCTCCTTTAAACTGTAGCAAAATAAATGATTAATGTTCACTCAGCCAACACATTTATTGAGCATCTATTATATGCCAAGAACTATGATAAATGCCAGGAATATAGATGAGAACAAGACAGACCCATTTCTTTTGCCATGAAGATTATCAATCTTTGCATTCTCAGGGTAAACCCTATTTGCTCTAGATGTACTATTTTTAATATGCTGCTAACCTTGTTTTATACTGTTTTGCATAGGATTTTTACATCTATATTCATGAGTGGAACCAGATTATGGTGCTCTGCGCCCCATTCAAAATTAACAGCTTTACAAGTTTTCAGTAAACAAATTGGAGTAAAGTTTAGTGTTTCTCTTTATTTATTCAAGTCTTCTTTTAAATTCATAATATTGTAGTTTTTTCTATGAATCATAATAAACATTTCTTATTATTCTTAGATAATTAATTCATTTCATTATGAGTGGAATGTTTAAATTAAATATTCTAATTAATTATTGCTTGAATACATAAAATGGACTGATTTTTGTATGTTTGGTTTAATGATTGGTCACTTAAAATCTCTGTTTAAGGCTATTAGTTTTTAACTGTTTTTTTTCTTGTTTCTGAGACTTGTGGATAAACAATTAAAATATCAGTAAATAACATTTTTCTTTTTCTCTTAAATAATAAAACTTTTCTTTCCTCTTGTTTGATCTTATTTCATGGGTTAGAAATTGCAGGGCAATGTTGAATAGTATTTCCAAGAAAATCTTTATATATATATATTTTAAAGAGAATGTTCCTAGAGTTATATTATTAAGTATCATATATTGAGAAAATAATCTGTACCCACTTGAGAAAGAAGATTTCATTTGTATTTTGGTCCAAGTTATCAGGTGCTTTTACTAAAAAGGAATGTTGTATTTTTTCAAAATAATTTTTGGCATACTTTGAGATAATCACTTCATTTTTCTTCTATGACATATTGATGTTAAAATTACATTAATGACTTCATAATATTGAATTATCTTTGCATTCTTGAAACAAAATCTGCTGTTTTCATTATCTCATAAACAGTTGTATAAATTTAGTACTGTATTTTAGATTTCGGCAAAAAAAAAAGTTTCTGGTGTTAGAGTTCAGCCAATGTTTTAATTGGGATTTTCCCCTCATATATTTTAATGTTCTTGAAAACTTAACAAGTCCGAAAATCATTTGTTCTTTAAATTTGAACTAATTCTTTAAATCCTCTGAACAGGCAAATATTTACATTATTTTTAAATTTTTTTTTGAGTATTTTCTGCTTTTTTGGCAGTTAATATTCATATTTGATATGAATGAAAATGATTCATTCTATCAAGATTTTCAAATGTTTTAATAACTAAGATGACACCTCTTTTCTTATCCTTAATTGTTTCCTTGTCTCTTATTTTTTCCTTGATTAGAATAAATACAGGTTTGTATATTTTATCCTTTTTGTTCCTTTTAGTGTTTTCTTTGCTCTAAAGAGCCATTCTAAGATTTATCTATTCTATTCCTTTTTGTTTACTCAATTTTAATTTCTGCTTTCATCTGCAATAATTTCTTCTTATTTCCTTAGGCTTGCCTTGTTTTGCTCTTAGCTTCTCAAGTAATAGCTTAATTCATTTGTTTCTTTTATTATTTTTAAATTGTGGTAACAACATGCTTTGTAAATTTGCCCAATTATAGCTTTGACTAAATGCCATAGGTTTCAATATGTAGTATATTTATAATCATAATGTTCTAAGGATGTTGTAATTACATTGTTAATCTCCTATTTGACTAAGAATTATATATAAGAATATTGTTCTGTTTCGTTACCATCAAGAGCTTGAGAAGAATTTTTTTAAAATTATTGTTGTTCAACTATTAATTTTGTTGCTTTAAAAAAAATTTTTTTTTATTCAGTGAGAGGAAAAGAGGCAGAGATCTGGATCCACCTGGCAAGCTTACTTGGCAGTGAGGCTTTGCTCATATGAGGCATTGCTCCATTGCTTAGCAACCAAGCTCTTCCTATTACCTGAGACAGAGGTTATAGAGCCATATTCAGTGCCTGGGGCCAACTCACTCCAATTGAGCCATGGCTGAAAGAGGGGGTAGGGAAGGGGGAGAGGGAGAGGGAGAAGGAGAGAGATAGAGAGAGAAGCAAGAGAGGGAGGGGAAGGGGTGGAGAAGCACATGGGCTTTTGCCCTGACTGGGAATCAAACCCAGGACATTCATCCACATGTCGGGCTGACACTACCACTGACCCAACCAGTGAGGGCCAATTTTGTTGCATTTTGATCAAAGAATGAGGTCTATATGAATGTACTTTTTAGAAAATTCCAATGTTTCCTTTGTGATCCAATGTATATAAAATTTTAAGTGTTCCTCAAATATTTAAAAAGAGAATATATCTTCTATTTGAGGTTATTAAATTCCATGTATATTTTTACACTGATTCAACTGACTATTATAAGATCCTGTTTCTTTGTTTATTGTCTACTTTAACTCTCAAAAGAAAAAAAAGACTTTATATTCTTACTATGCATCCATTTCAGTCCATTTCTCTATAGTTCAAATAGTTTTTGTCTTATGCTTATTATATATTCTGTCATTTGGCACATGAAAGTTAAATCCTGATACATTTTCATATGTGATCTCTTTACGAACAATGAAAAAAACCATTATCTTTGAGACATTGTTTTTTCTAGAAAACCTTCTTCACTCTACATGATTATAATTCCAACTATTTAGTGGGGAGAGTAGTTCTAATATATTTTAATACATACAAATTTATACTTTTAATATTCCTGTGTTACTCTTACTTAGGTATCATTTATAGACAACTATGGTTGATTATGACTTAATCTTTGCCATGTGATAAAGTGATTATATTTGCCATATATTACATGTTTGTGCTTACTCAAATTGATTCATGTTTTATTTTGTTCAGTTTCCTAGCTATTCCCTTTGCTATTTATCTTTGACTCTATCATACAAGCTTTCTTATCTCTTCTTTCTCTTCTAATGTAAAAGCACACATTCTGCTATTAATTTTGCTAGATGTTACCCTTAAAACATATACAATTCTATTTCTCTGTCCATGTGGAAAGGGAAGGATCAGTGTCTATCACACTTTCCTCTTATGCACAGTGAAAGCATTAGTCTACTATCCCTTCCCTCCCATCTTTTCATTCCCTGGCAATTTAGACTCAAATTCTTATTTGCTAAATAGTATTATTTACATGCTACTTCTTCTCTTTCAACAATTATTAATGAAGTTTGCCATCTCTGTTGTAGCTACAGAATATGTATTTGCAGCAAGTTAGACTAGTCCCACATTAAAGTAGTGTAGTACTTACTGCCAGCCCCTTTAATAAAGTACATTTTTCTTATAGATGAAGTTTTCAAAACTGGGCTTACTTTCTGGAAAACTTTGAATTGTTTTTCATGACGAGGACCTGACATTTAGTTTTTGACACTTAGTATCAGAGAATGCTTTTTTATTGACTTCAAATGTGAATTATGACATGTCCAAATTTAGCACTCTTAGACCTTAGTCCCTTCCCCAAATAAGGCCTCTGAAGATGTTGATCTGTTAACCTCCGGTCCTGATTTTTCTTTCCTTATACTTAATTTCTTTATTGTTTCTGTTTGTTGTTTTGTTTTTTTCCTTATCTTCTAGGATTCTCTTTTAAAAACTTAAAATCCTACCCTTCCATAGGAACTGGTCTCTTTGCATTAATTTTTTAACACTCATCAAGCCCATTTGATCTGAATATTTACTTACTTCTTGAGTTTAGAAAAGTTACTTTCTATAAACTCTAGAATCATTGCCTTTTCTATTTCTAGTTCTCTTCATGTTGGATTTCCACTTTCTGTTCTCTGAACCCATCATCCCTTTCCTTAATGTTGTTATCACATTTTCACTCTCTTTTAATTCTGGAAGAGTGCTTCAAATTTGTCCTCTGCATTACAGATTTCATTATAACATTGCCCATTAGGCACTTTATTACTTCTAACATGTTTTTGATTTTGATGTTGCACATTCAGTATTATCCCATTTTCCTTATTTCATCTTGCTCTCTGTATTCTGGTTTCTTCTCACCTCACTATGCTTCCATCTCTCCTTTTACATCTCCTGTTTCATGGGGTTCTTGAATGTTATCTAGATCACAAAGCATATGCTGCTTAAAATTTATTCCCATAGCAAATCTTTTTCAAAAGTATATATGTTCTTCCTCTGCCTCTTGAGTGCTATCTGTGCATTTCTTAAAGGGACAAAATTTTTTCATATGCCTCATAATGAGGTTTTATTTTGCCTATTTATTCATCCTTGAATAGTGACTATTTTATCTGGCCTATTATTTCTCTGCCAACCAGAAGTGAATCGATTTCTCGTGCGGCCCATTATACTTCCCTTGGTTTTTGTTCTAATCCTCTCTTAGGTTGTATGTCACGTGATATTTACCCATGCAGTTATTAAACATCCTGATGAGAAATTTACTCTGACTTTATGGGAGCTGAGGTCATAGCTTTCTGTGTGTATGGCAAAGCCTCTGTGCCAAGAGGCCAGATCTTAAACGCCCTGGCCTCATTCTTTTTGCTACCACAAAACATGTTGAAAAAAAAAAAAAGAGCCTTTCCTCAACTTTGTGGAGAATTCCCCACTCATTAAATAACCCAGCGGCTGGCCATGTAATATAGCTACAAGTGCCTGGCCTCAAGCCGCGACGTCCCTCAAGTTCTGCAAAGGAGACATTTCCTGCAAGCCCAACAACTTGTCCTGTCCTCCCACCATGGATGCTATTATTTTAGGGAATTATTAAAATGTTCTCAGGATTGTCTTCACCTTTTTCCTCTCAAGGCCATTTTACCTCTCAATAAGTGAGTCCCAGTGTCTTTCATAAATAGGGTTTCTTTACAGAAACTTACTTGCCCGTTCTGCATATGAACGGTGTTCTTCCCTAGCTCCCAGCACTAACGTGACACTTCCCAGTTCTTGTGTCCCCTTTACACTTTAATTGGAATTTGGAAGGCTCCCTGTGCTTACGATGTTATTCTTTATTTTACCTAGAAATAAAGCAGGAATACCTAAATAAGCAGGATGTGTCTCAGAGGCTGTGGCAGTCTGTAAAGCCAGTAGTCATGGCCACAATCACAGCTGCCTGGCCCATGCAGGTTCACATTTAATTCGGACAGACGGTAATGAAAAAGCAAAGCCAAGAACTGGTGGGCCATTATTAGCTTTAATCCTAGCTTGCACCAGGCGGGCAAGAAATACACATAGTGGGAAAACACTTCCCTTTCCATTAAGGGCTCCCAAAGCCACTGGCTTAACCAAGAGTCCTAGAATCAAAGGTTTCTACCTCACCAACCTTATTCACCTGTTCCCCATCTTCTCTCTGCACTAACTCTGCACAAACTGGCTTTTCCTTTAGCACTCTGCCATCTTGGCTGCTTCTCCTCTCCTCTGTGTGGCCTTTCTCTGCTCTCCTACAGCATGGGCTCCTCTGCCGCATTTTATAGTATAGAAATCAAAACCTTTAATCCAATATACAAACAAGGAAGTCTATGATACAAAGTCACTTATCTGAGGCATAATGGGATTCCTCATGAGAGTGCACCACCCCACATCGTGCAACAGTCAAGGGTATGGGGAAGAGCTTAGTTTTGAAAAGATCTTAGTATTAAAAGAGTGGGAAAGGCTTAGTCTTAAAACTAAGCCTTAGGCTATAATGACCCTGCCTGCTTACAGCCTGTCCCCCACACCCAATGCAAACTATAAGCAAGCAAACACATACATCATATTTGCAAACTTATTTGACCCACACAGTCTCTCAGTTGAGTGTGGTTGTCCATGCACGTCTGTTATCCACAGGGTCAGCCATGACTGAGGGACTCCTGTGTGGCTCTCAGAAGTGTTTTGCAGTGAATCCTGGCCAGTCTCCTGGGTTACCGTTCAATTTCAACTACTCTTTTTCCTGTTTCCAGGTTGACCTGGGCTATCCATATCTCTGAATTTCTATCCTGGTTTTCATTTTATTTTATTTTTTAGCCCAATTATGAGTAGCTATAAAATGCCAGCCAGTTTACATGTATTATTTCATTTAATCTTCACAAAATGGTATCACATAGATGCTACAATAATTTCCAATGTTCAAATGAAAGAAGTGAAGCCTAGAAAAGGATTTAAATAATTCAAAGTCACTCAGCTAGCAAATGGCAGATTCAGCACTCACTGGCCTGTTACTTGCTAAAGCCCATGTTTATAACCAGTATTTCAAGTCTCCCCTACCTGGAGATTTTCCCCCCAAATAAAGAGATAGATTTCCCACCTTAAACAAGTGTTGGCAGCCATTTAGATTCCCTGCCATCATGTTATACCTTCTCCCCATGGACCGATGGTCTACTGGATAACTCTATATATCAAACTCATTCTTCTCTCTTATCCCAGATTAAAAGTCATCCTTCTTCCAGAGCAGCTACCTCCCTGTGCTCTCACTATTCCATTCCCTTTCTTCTTTACTCTCTCTCTCTCCACTCGATCTGACATCCCAGCACATAAACGTGTTCAAGTCTCTCCCATCTCTTCTCAACGTTGCATTGATCGCAAACCATTTTTTTTATTCTTTTCCATCACTGTCAACTTTTCCCTTCCACCATCATGGGAAACTAGTTTGCACTAGTTTTTTTCTATTTTTTTCCCCTTAACACACCCAATTTTTACCCATAACAATGCTACCACAACACCCAAGCCAAGATGACCTGTGGCCTCCCAATTGTGAGCTTATGTGAACACACTTTGGTCTTTAATTTTCACTTTGTGATGTGTGGCAACACTGACTGATTCCTTTTTAAAATTGTCTTCTATCTTGTTTCCACAACTCCACTCTATTCAGTCTCCCTCCTGCCTCCTTCATCTTTCTTTTTTTTTTTTAACTATTTTTTATTTTTCTCTTTTTCCCCTCTATTCAAATGATCAGGCAAAATGTCCCAACATTTCATTCTTGGATCTTTATTTTCTTTTCTTTTTTTTTTTTTTTCTTTTTTTCTTTTTTTCTTTTTTCTGAAGCTGGAAACGGGGAGAGACAGTCAGACAGACTCCCGCATGCGCCCGACCGGGATCCACCCGGCACGCCCACCAGGGGCGACGCTCTGCCCATCCTGGGCGTCACCATGTTGCGACCAGAGCCACTCTAGCGCCTGAGGTAGAGGCCATAGAGCCATCCCCAGCGCCCGGGCCATCTTTGCTCCAATGGAGCCTTGGCTGCGGGAGGGGAAGAGAGAGACAGAGAGGAAAGCGCGGCGGAGGGGTGGAGAAGCAAATGGGCGCTTCTCTTGTGTGCCCTGGCCGGGAATCGAACCCGGGTCCTCCGCACGCTAGGCCGATGCTCTACCGCTGAGCCAACCGGCCAGGGCCTATTTTCTTTTCTTAAATCATAAAATGACCTCATTCATGTTCAAAGCCTCACATAACACTTAATGCTGATTGCTTCCAATTCTATGCCCAGAGCCTGACCCTATCTTTATGCTCTAAAACCATCCTTCTAGCAGAGACAAGAGATTTATTTTATTTTTCCTCCATCCTCTTGGATTCATGATTGGAGGTACTAGTAATGACATATACATAATCATTCCTCTGTTCACTAAGCCCTGCATTTAACCAAAGTCACCAAGTTTTACATTTTCTATTTTTTCAATTTTTAATTGTCTTTTTCAATAACAGTTGGCATTCAACATTATTTTATATTAGTTTCAGGTGTACAGCATTATGGTTAGACAATCATACAATTTACAAAGTGGTTCCCCCAATATTTCAAGGGCCCCCTCTCCCAGCACCACAATTATTACAATATTAGATTGTTGTTTTTTGAGTTTATAACTTTTTCCCATCTCTGCTTAGTTCAGACCCTATCCTTTTTTTTTTTTTTACAGAGACAGAGAGAGAGTCAGAGAGAGGGATAGACAGACAGACAGGAACGAAGAGAGATGAGAAGCATAAATCATTAGTTTTTCGTTGCGACACCTTAGTTGTTCATTGATTGCTTTCCCACATGTGCCTTGACCATGGGCCTTCAGCAGATTGAGTAACCCTTTGCTAGAGCCAGCGACCTTGGGTCCAAGCTGGCTCAAATCCAATGAGCCCGCGCTCAAGCTGGTGACCTCGGGGTATTGAACCTGGGTCCTCCGCATCCCAGTCCAATGCTCTATCCACTGCGCCACTGCCTGGTCAGGCTATCCTTCTTGATTAAATTAATTTCATGCCCTCTTATTGGGGTTTCTAACTTGTTCAGAATTCTAAAAGCACAGTTATGTTGACATTTAAATGTAATTAGGACACTTGCTTCTTTGGACCATATCATCTTTAGGATAATATTCATACTCTTTAAGATTCATATTGAACTTCCTAAAATATCTATAGCACCCACACATTACCTCCCACCCAGCCTTTGCACAGGCCATGTTTTATTCCTGGTATTTACCCTCCTTCTCTTGCAATGTTGTCTTTTTGGGAAATTCTCAGTCATTCATGAATATTCAACCCAAACATCACATGCATTTTGAATTTTGACCTTGCTTCCCAGAAGCACTTAATATAGCATTTCTCTACGGTCCCACAAAACCTAGTGCATGTATTGATATACCAGCATTTAGCATATAGCTTAATAGTGCGTTCGTTCACCTCCCATCTGAGAGGTCTTCCATCTGAGACAGTAAGCTCTTAAGACGAGGACAAAAGTTTTGAGTGACTCACCCAACTCTCCAGGGTCCATGGTTGCTGCTGGGGCCAAGTATCTCAGCTATCTTACCTTGTCATGCATATCTTGATCCACCTCCTAACTTCTTCCTCTGTTAGTGTGGTTGGGAATAACCCATAATGTTCAATACCTGTGTCCAAGCTATCACAGCCAACTATTAGAGAAAAAGAAGAGAACGCCCATTATTAGGTAGAACTCAACCACTAACTCACAAAAACAATGACTCCTTCTTTCTCAAAATTCTGGACACTCATATTAAGCATAAGAAGAAATATAAGGGGACTATTGTTGTTATTGGAAACCAAAGTACTCTAACAGGCATTTTCCAGGGCATAAGTCATTGGTTTTCTAATTTGTCTCCATCCATAAGTAGGAGTGTGGGCCACATGCAACCCATAAAGGGGTGCTGTCAAAAAAAAGTTAAAAAATAAGTTGACCTTATTCCAAAGAGACATTGGCATTTGATTGAATTTGGAGACTTCCATGAGGAACTTGCTATGGGATTGGGTTTTCATTTAATTCTAATTCTACAATGCAGATATCTCCATTTTCCTTGTTGTGTATTTATTTTCTTGTTTATATCTACTCTATTTGTATTAACTTCCTTGGTTACCATTTATCTCTCTGTGTTCTAGATTTTAATATTTAACCATTTCTATGACAAGCATTTGCTCACATTTCAACATCTCTGAAACTAGAATGTGTTATATAGTTACTAATCTCTGATAGTCATTGTTTGGCCAGGACCATTCATGACTCCATTGCCCTTGGTTGTTATTCCTGGTGGCATGACTAAGTAACTGCAACCCCTCAACCCAGAGGTGAACATTTGTGGTGACCCCCACCAGAAAGATCACAGGACTGGGTTGTCTTTACTCTGTATCTTCCTAGAATAATCAGAACTCTCTGTTGTTTCTTTTACCAGTTGTTTGAAAGCATCTTTGCCAGAGCCTACCATGTTACCAGTCCATAGAAAGTGTGAGTTGAGAAAAATGAAAGGAACTATCCTGCTCACCACTGTCTCCGTGGAAAGACAGATGTGAGAAGAAGGACAGCTAACCTCAAAGTCCCTTCTCTGAACCACAGAGATCAGGAGCAAACACTGTGCTTTAATAATGCATTATAAGCATTAGTGTCCCCACGCTCTAACAATATCAGATGGTTTTTGGAGAAAAAGAATTTTATTTCATTGTGGCCTCCCAAACAAACCACTTGGTGGCTTCTAGTCTACTCTGCCAGTGTTTTCCCATTACTCTTAGCTCTACCATCGGTATATCTGTCAGGGTTTATTCAGGAAAATAGATGATATTCCAGATATTTAAACGGAAGGGATTTAATAGTTACATGGGCATTAAAGACTGAAAGAGCAAAAGGAAGGCCTGAAAATGAATGTAACTATTATATATAAGCAGTAACTACTCCTAGGGTTGAGAAAACCAAAGGGGAAAGTTGTGCTCCCCAGAACATAGGAGTCAAGAGGAAGGGCCCATGTTGATAGTGCTCGTTGATGGGGATGTCAAGTAGCTGGTAATCGGGTCCCTGAGAAAGGTGAGTCCAGCTGGTGTTCTTATTACAAAGGACTGCAGTCGTAGGTCTGGTGATGGTGTCAGTGCACAAGGAAGTGCACGATGCTGGGTCTGGAGTGTTTCTAAGAGCTTGAGTCTAGAGCAGTAGTCGTCTTCTGCCAATGAAAAGAGAAGCTGGAAACAGGAAGGAAGGCCTTCCTCCCATTCTCTCACTTTCCAGTTGCCAGTCAGCACATCCCACTAACAGAATGAACCTAATGGAAAACTACGCAACAGGGGAATCTGGGAAATGTAGTTTACAGACTCCCAGTAGAATATCAGGAAAAGGTGAGCTTGAGGCTCAGAGATAATTTGGAAATAAGTGGCACGATGGGCCAACAGGCTTTCTGCAGCTGGTTAGACACATTTCTGGAAGCAGCAACTTGTTTCCTCCTAGATGTGATACTTCTGCCTGTGCATAGACCTCAAGGAGGGGCAATGTGATGACCACACTTCCCAGTGCCGACCCTTCCCAGTCATCTTCCATAGCACTATAAACACAAGACAACATGTGCAGAACGCACTCTACAGATGGGTTCAGAATTAAACCGTAAGGAAAATAATTTAAATTAGAATGCATAACGTAGTTTTTCTAAGGTAGGGTTTCTCATCATCGGCAATTTGACATTTGGGGCTCTATATATAAAATCCTGTGTTGTAAGGACTGTCCTGAGCATTAAACTGTGCTGAGTCATCCCTGGCTTCCACCCACTGGATGCCAGATGCACCCTACCCCAAGTTGCAACAACAAAAAGGTGTCTCAAAACATTGCCAAATGGTCCCTGAGGGGCAAAATCACCCTGAGTTGAGAACCCTTGTCTAAGGATAAAGGACAAAAGGTAAAACTCTTTGTGGAGTTTCCCTGACAGTAGTCTCCAGTGCCTAGATTTGATAAGAGTAAGAGAGAGAGAGAAAAAGAGAAAGAGAGACTTTCCAGCATCTTCCTATTGCAACTATTATCCCTCCTTCGGAACACTTAATATCTTTTGCACAGCACTTCCATAGGCCATTCCAAGGTGCATTATGATGTTCAATGCCTGGCCTCCTGCAAGATGTCTTTACCTATTATATATGTAGTGGCAATGTCTTTTCATCTTTCGTAATATTCATAAAGATAACCCCCCTCATCCAACCCATATGCTACTCAAGATAAAAACGAATGCTCAAAAACAGTGCAATTCAAATCCATACTACAAACAAGGAAAAATCCTCACGTATGCTATGTAATTTTCCTTGTGCCCCAGCAGACATAAAAATGCTTGACTTTGTGGCGAGGTGGATCGTAAGTCCCCTTTATTCATTCTCTAACTTCCAGGCCCTAGCTACTGGCTTGCTGGTATATAAGGACCTCTTTAAGCAACAAACCTACTTGGTTTTCTTTAGCTACATTCAGACACTTTGAAATGATATCTTTTCTTTGTAACACAAAATAGTTATATTTTTAGGTAGGGTGCCACGACAACCCAAAATGGAAAGTGATAACAATAAAGATACATTTGCATTTTATCCAGAATTGGGTACTGGAATAGGAGGATGGAAGATTGTTCTTTCAGTTAAACTATGATCAGATTAAAGAGATAAATTAGATTAATTATCTCTCTTGTAGGTTAGTGTTTCAGATGTTTATATGGACATTCTAGACTCCAGATTGTGGTGATACTCATGGATAACTAGGATGAGCAAGGGCTTATTTATAAGCATCTTCGGTTTGGTTCATCATTATTGCAATCTGGATGAGATTACACATGTAAGGGAAAGAATTCTTGGTCAAATATCAAATGAAAACTAAAAGCTGACTTTCTTCCTCATTTTGGAAATAGAAAGCCCTATGTTTCACTTACAACTTGAACACTCCACCATATTTTAACCAACATGTTTCTACTTCAGTGAGCTTATTTTAATGCCTCTGTAGGCTTAGGGAAAGAAATAATTGGTATTATTCCTCACAGCATGATGCAGTGGAAAAGGATGCTATATTTGGAATTAAAAGACATGAGTTCTAGATAATCTTTTACCATTAGCCCAATGAGTCTCATTTGATCTCTCTGGTCTCAGTTTTCTCATTCACAATAAGAAGGGAATGGATGAGATGATCTCTAAGTTTATTTTTCCATTCCATAATTCTGTGAACAAAGGATCAACTTCCATAAAACATGGATAAGATTAAAAATGCTTCCTCTAAGGCAGGGACAGCATTAGTCACTGTCATTATTCAAAGAGAAGTGGACTTATTGTGGTGAAACCGTATCAATCTTTGTCAGTGGCTTTGGTACAAGAGTTACTCAAATCCACTTTCATTTCAGGCAATACATTAACATGAATAGCCAGATAGTAAACAGAACCTGGACAATTGGGGCTCATTCATTTATGAAGAGATTTATACAGTGTGAAGTTTTCCTTCACATAAGCTGTTTTTTGTTGTGATGGTAAAAATAAGAGATGATGAGATGAAGCAGTAATCTAATATGTTAGTGTAGCATACTTCCCTCCAAATCAGTGAGAAATCTTTATTACAAAGTATTCTCTTCTAGTATGAATAAAAGCTGATCTATATGTAAACACTGAGATTTCTTTCCATAAGTTGTGAATTTTGCAGAAATAACTGGTATATGCCTAAGTAGTATTTGTTAATCTAGCTCAAAATTACTTCATTTATTTCCCTATTCTCTTTTCATCAGTTTGATAATTTCTTTTCTCTTTTGAGGTCCCAAAATACAAAGAGAGTTACAAATTTGTAGAAACAACTTTATGTGAGGGAATGACTATATTTTAATCACCAACAAAGAACTAAACAAGAACTTGAGTATAGACGAGCCACCACATAGCACTAATTCAGTATGTATTTGCCAATCAATTATTTTCTAAAATTGAGAGTTTTGTCATCTCTCTCACTCTACTTTAAAAACAGGGAACTCAAAAAAACAAAAACAAACAAACAAAAAAAAAACACCAGGGAACTCGCCTGACCTGTGGTGGTGCAGTGGATAAAGTATCGACTGGGAATGCTGAGGTCGTCGATTTGAAACCCCAGTCTTGCCTGGTCAAGGCGTATATGGGAGTTGATGCTTCCTGCTCCTCCTCCTTTATTTCTCTCCCTCTCTTCTCTCTCTCTCATTCTGTCTATTCTCTAAAATAAATAAATAAAATCTTAAAAAAAAATAAAAACAGGGAACTCTCCATCATACTTATTCCAAATACAACACAAAATTAATTATAATACAATCAAAAATTTCTATACCCAATGACCAGATATCTTAGAGATTCAGAGAACTCATAAAGATGCTGGCATTTGTATAAGTAGTAATATTAAATTGGAACTACATTTAGCTAAGGTCCTAAGACAATAGAGGTCACATTCCAAATCAAAGTGTAAGATATCCTTTTAGGATGTGTAAAGGATGTGTGTGTTTGATAACCAATTTAGCAATTCTTAGTCAATCACCCGCCTTAATCCTATGAAAAGGTTGGAGAAGAATAGATCAAATAAAAAATAACATTATTGGGAGTTATTGGTATGCTGTGAATCCCATTCTACCCTCAAGGTAAAGGCCATAAGGGGTGGAGGATGGGTTTTAGGGAAACCGCTTGGAGAGATCTTTGAGCCAGGATGTCATAAGAGCTTTGGATCTTCCTCACTCTTAAAAAATCTAATATATGAGAGGCTGGCTGGTGATAGAAAAAGGAAAGATAAAAATGTTGGACTCAACCTACATGGCTCGCTATTTGTCATTTATGATTTGAGAGTTTTCTGGGAACTAGAAAGAGACTCCTTTGCAAAGAGAACTGAAATAGGGGTCATCTCAGATGCTGTCCAAGAGGACTCTATGAATTCAGCAAAAAGGATTTTAGTAGAAAGAAGCTGAAGGTATACCATGGGGTGCCAAGCAGCCCAAGAGGCAGTTAGGGGTCAGTGGGGAGGATGCATTTACTCACATTAAAGGAACTGTAGGTGGGAGTGCCCTAGTGATGAGGTGTTTTCGTGTGGGTTATCCCACAATGCAGAAGCTGGGACAAAGGTTTACATACAAGTAGCTTAGCTTGGAAAGTGAATAAAAAGAAGAGGGGGGAATGGGCAAGAAAGAAGAAGGGAGGAGGCAAGCCTGTACAGGTGTGTGTTATTGAGCTGAAATGTGGGCAACTGGAACTCAAGCCCCCCATGTCCTCCTGGGGTAGAATATACCTCAGAACTGTCCAAATAAGGGACAGAAAAAAATAACTTATCTGTAGTGTATAAATGCCCTCACACTAGCATGTGAGTTTCAAGTGGGTTCCCAGAGGTGTCTTATCCATCAGCATCAGAGAATCTTTGGAGGAGAAAGCAAGAAATGTTTGGTGCACTGGAGGGGTGAGAGCACCAGGTGACCCCTACAATTTGTACCTGCCACAACGGTGATGAAACAAAAGAAACATGTGAGGTGAGGCACAGACAGGTCTGATACATAAGGCATCTCCAAAGATCAAAGAAAATTCAAAGAAGGGGGATCAATTTTAAACTTGACAAACCCAAAGAATATGGAAGCTAGATCATTATAACAGTATTTATGAAGGTAGAAATTGTCTGCTGTTTTCTTCTTAGCTCTTCCTTCTTCCTACAGTCCTGATTTTTAATATTATTATTATCATTACACTGAACTAGAGACATTAATTACAAACTTGAGTCTGTTTTTTGTGACTTGGAGAGACCAGAGAACATTTGATGATCGAAGATGACTAGAAAAGTCTTGGGCTTGCTCTAGATTTAATGCAAGAGCAAGGCAAGAGCTGGCCCTGTAGAATGCATTTAGAGAAACAGTAGATAAAAAGTAAAGTATCTTTGCCCTGGCTGGTTTGCTCCGCAGTAGAGTCCTGGGTTCGATTCCCAGTCAGGGCACACAGGAGAAGCGTCCATCTGCTTCTCCACCTTTCCCCATGTTCTTTCTCTCTATCTCTCTCTTCCCCTCCCACAGCCCAGGCTCCATTGGAGCAAAGTTAGTCCCGGATACTGAGTGTGGCTCCATGGCCTCCACCTCAGGCGCTAGAAAGGCTCCAGTGACAACGAAGCAACGCCCCAGATGGGCAGAGCATCACCTCCTAGTGGGCATGCCAGGTGGATCCTGGTCAGGCGCATGTGGGAGTCTGTCTATCTGCCTCCCTGTTTTTCACTTTGGAAAAATACCAAAAAAAAAAAAAAAAAAAGGTAAAGTAGCTTTATGATTACATCCAAGATGACATACTTGTCCAGTGTAACAGTTATTTATACAGTAGTTTTGGCTTTGACCCTGCCATCACTTCTAAGTTGAGTACATGTTTCTGTGGTATATCTGCCTTTTTGTGAAGGGTAACTAAGAGGTGGGAGAAGAACATTTCCTGTATTCTATTCAGTTGTTTCAGCATAATGAGCACCTGTGGACTTTCAAATGTGTGGCCTCATGCTGCTATGAACATCACCTTTCCACCGGTTGGAAACTGGTCCCATACACCCTCATCTAGCTCTAAGAAACACAATCTCAGAAGCTGCTATTCAGTAAAGCAAAATACTAGGAATGAAAATGCTAGGAGTATCTGCCACCATCCTCTAAGGTTTATACCAATTATGCATAATGTCCTTCTTTATCGTACTAACCTCCGAATTCTGAGCCTCAAAACTGTCAACCTATGCCTTCTCCCCCACCCTGTATGAAGCTGTATTCTGCTCGGTTGACCACTCCTTCCATTTCTGAAAATAGGAAGAGGGCCTCACATATTCTCAGTTTCTCTTTCACCCTATGGACTGCTCCATCTCCATGGTATTATTGGCTTCCCTTCCTCTATTCCACCATTAACTGTTGGAGTTCTACACAGCCGGTCCTGGGATCTCTCCCATTTACACTTCACTAGATCATCTCAACCACTCTCCCACAGTGATATGCTGTCAACTCCCCAATTCTCTCTCCTTACCCAACTTTGCCTCTTCATTGA
The DNA here is from genome assembly GCF_036850765.1 of Saccopteryx bilineata. NCBI lineage: Eukaryota > Metazoa > Chordata > Mammalia > Chiroptera > Emballonuridae > Saccopteryx > Saccopteryx bilineata. Next base: position 31,225,500 of record NC_089499.1, read on the forward strand.
AGATTCATGTATCCTAAGTGTCTTCTTGACATTTCCCTTGGATGTCTCATCAGGAACTCTTGCTCTCCCCCCATAAATCAGGTCCTCCCCAAGTCTTCCCTATCTCAGTAATGACATTAACTGCCCATCCAATTACTAAAGCCAGAAACCTAAAAGCCATTATTAAATGTAATAAACTACTTTAAAATGTAAAGCAGATCATGTTAGTCCCCTGTTAATATTCTTCCGTTGTTTCTCGCTGATCTTAAAATAAAATCTAAACTCTAATGATGGCCAACAAAGCCCCACAGGATCTGGTCTCTGCTTACATCCACAGCATCACCCAGGCCCCTTCTCACCCCTAGCACTGTCCTTCTGTTAAGTCCAAGAGCATCCATCCAAGCTAAATAGCACCTACTCAGAGGGATGTCCCTGGTCACCCACTCTTAGTAAGTCCTGACTTTTCTCTGATAATACCACCCTGATCATTTTCTTCCTAAAACTATAAAACAATCTGTATTTCATTTCATTTTATTTTAAATTCATTTGTTAACTTGCTTATCTCAGTCTTACTCATTAGACTACTGTAAGCTCTATCAAGACAGGGGTTGTGCTGTAGCTGTGTGCCTTGCATAGTGTAGGACATGTAGTTAAAACACAATAAATATTGAGTGAAACAATGAAAGAGAGCAGGTATTTTTTTGGAGGGACAAAAATGTCTCTTGAATTTTCGTGATGGTGCTATAGTGAAAGTTACAGCATACACAATCAAATCTTTTCCTAGGAGAGCATCTCAGAGAGCTAATGCTTAGTATAATATGTTCATATTCTTTTAAGGTTGTAACTCAGCTTAACCTTTTACCATTAATGACCAACATTTTTCTCACTGAGTAACTAGAAATCAGAAATACATTTGGAGATTTTTTCACAGGACACGTATTATTTTTTTCCTTAAGAGTCAGAAATAAGTATCACAATCCCTTTACCACCACCTAGACCGGGGCAGCCATTGAGAAGTAGGTTTGCTCTTTTGACTAGATTATCTTCATAAGGTTTTATTTGTGTGTTGATTTTGAAGTTGATGCTTCACCTAATCTTTTAATTCATTAGACAGGGCAAAGTGTCAAAGCATAGCTCACTAGTTTTGGTGCTTGTTCATTAACTGAACAACTGTTAAGTGCTGTTAATTTTGTGTACAACATATCCCAACAACACATCCACAAAATACACCTTCCAACTTTAAGATGAGTACATGTTCTAAATTTTCTATAGCTGTTTATAAATCATTTACTTTCATGGTGATGGTGATGAAGGAAGAGAATCGACCACTCCCTTGGAAATAGTCACTTCCGGGAACCATTTTGAGAGTTGTCATTTAGTGGGATTTTTAAGCAGCAAGGACACATTTAAATATAAGATTATTGGGTTAAATCAGTGACAAATCCAATATCATGACTTTATATTATATTGGTGCTGATCTTGGTAAACCCCCAAACTGTCCCAAAAGAGGACCATGCAAAGCCAACAAAAGGATGGAATTAAAAAAATAAAGCCACCCATACTTCTGTCTTCTGGTATCATAGACTCAAACTCTGAGTGACTCACTATACCCAAAATGCTTCCCAGAAGCAGACCCTGCTGGTGACCCCCTCCCTTTGACAGAAAACAAATGATACCTACACTGTGGAAAGGAGTCTACCAAGACAAGAATAGGAAGACCAGAGTCTACACATCAAAATTATAAAGAACGTTGGCAAAAACACAGTTTCAGTAACAGTTCCGTAGCCAGTCCTGTCTTCCTCTCACAAGATTCAGCTTGGGTCTTTAAGGAAGCCACCTCCAGCAATTAACGGGTGTGGCGGTGCTTCTGAACTGCGACCTCACAAGGAGGGGAGATGCAAAAGCCAAATGAAGTGACATAAAGAAGTTCCCTCTCTGGTCCTAGGCTTGTCTGGCGAGCTATTTCTATACTATATGTACATCAACAGCTCTTCTTGGGCAGTGGTTTAATATTACTATACCTTCGCTTGCAATTACACTGGATGGAGCCGCAACAAATCTTCATAATGCCAATCTCATCTTTCCACCTCATTGACAGCTCAGGAAATGCATCTGAAATTCATAGTAGCCTCATAGCCTATGGCAAGAGAAATCCATGCTGCTAAAATTTTATTTTAGAATTCAAGCTGGTTTTTCTCAGTTTAGGATGCTCTGTTTTTTTCATTTTTTGCTGCCTACCACACTGTAGCAAAATAACCAGCCAATATTGTTCAACTGTCAGGGGCCTCAGCTGCCTCCGAATTTTATCAGTGCAAATAAATATTGGCACATATTAAAAATAATTCCGGTAGATGGAAGCTCACATTAATAGAATTAAAAACGGGGGGGGGGGAAATGTATAAACTTTGACTTAACTGCTCCCCTCCTTCCTTTCTGACTTAAAAAAGAAAAAGGGTTGACTAGAGACTCCAACTGATTTAATGTTTAGGCTGATAGGGATGCTAGGCTGGGTCCCAAATTTGTGCAATGTTCAAAGGGAGAGAGATTTTAAAATCCCAGAAAAAAGAGATATTTCCAAATTAATGGCATTGCCCGAATGCCTTGGCTCCCTGCACCCCACCAGGAAGGTTTATTATTTTCTGGTAAAATGTTGCTCGGATGGGGAGTGGTAGTCAGCGATGCGTCAGAGCTGCTCTTTGAACACATTAAAAAGCTGAATGCACAACAAAGAACAGATGTTCCAGCATGCCTTATTTATGCACCCATCAGCAATCTTCCAGTGACCACAAAACACAGCCTTCCCCCCCCTTCCTCCTCGCCATCATATTATTTTCTGATAAACTCTCCCCCCTTTATTAATTTATTTATTTTTGACCCCAACTGAACTCCTGGGTAATTGTCTATGTGTGTGTGCATGTGTGTGTGTGTGTGTGCGTGTGTTATTTCGAAAGTCTGCCTCCATCAAAGCCAAATTCTATTGAACTGTGGAACAGGTGTGGATTCTGCAATTAGATCACATTTCAGAGAGAGAGAGACACGGAGGGTAATAATGGTGGTAAATTCTTCACAGTCGAATGCAGCACCATAGCGACCAGCAACAATGAAGGGGAAGAAGTATTAGTATTAGGGGGCGATTATTTTTAGTTTGTGGGATTATCTGATGCCACACAGCCATAAGGCACAGTGAACCCGTGTTTGGGGCTCACCAGCTGTAAGGTAAACTTGTTTTACTGGCACTTATCTGAAATGCCTCACTCGCCCACCCTCTCTGCATAAAATTGGAAATAGCGATAAGGAAGTGAGATATAATGCAGATTAAATGTTTATGATGGATCAAGATCCTGTTGGGTTATTAAAGCCCGATTGCTTTCACTGGTTTTAAAGGCATAGCATCTTTATTTAAATTTCCAGCTCCAGATCTCTGAACTTTAAAAGGTAGAGAGAAGGCAGAGGAGTGAGGGGAAGAGTTAGGTGGAATAAAATAATTTAGAATCTAAAGAGAGACAAGATTTTCTCTTCCTACACACACACACACATACACACACACACACACACACCTGCATTTTCCCCCCCAGTGAGTGAATCTAATCTGTGACCTCAATTTGAGCTTCAGAAAAACATGATACATTAATACAGAAAACGCTCACCACCACAAATTGATTTAACAGACTGAAAATAAAATAGTGCGAGCGATTCTCACAACAATATTTGGTCAATCTGGGGACTTCCGATTCTGAGTGGCATTTCCTTAATTCATCTTCTGTATTTTCCACGAAGTGGGAAATGTTTGGTACCAAACTTGGTGGTGTAAAATCAGCCCTTGGGAGAGTTCCAGCTGTTCCCCGAGGCATCTCAGAATGGTGCTGTGGGCTGGCTGGCAGCAGCTGCTGTCCCTGAAAGAACAGAGGAAGCCAGACAACAGAGGGGAGGGCTTTGCATACAATGAAGTCACAGGCATCCTATGAGCACGTCAGGAATCTAAGCTGGGAAGAAAAAAGATGTGGGTAGCTTGCTAATACAGATTCTCCTATCCCACAGGACTGGGAGCTCACTATGAGAACCTCTGCTCTGTGTCCAGTGTTCTTGAACCCTCGATGGCCAAGGTCAGGAATTAGCATCATAGGATACTGGAATGCGGCCAACATATTACCAAGAGCAGAATTCCTTTTCGGGCATCTAGATGAGTTCTTTTGCTAAAACATCTGAGTGATGGGGAAAGGTTCTATTGTACACAATGGCTACCACATATTGAGAAATCTACCAGAACAAGAATATTCTGATTTGTATAGCTGGCCTAACTGAGATTCCTGGGTGGGGAGGGGGGGGATTATCTGGCTAAGAATCAGTAAAGCAAGTATAACAGCAGACATGACTACCAATAAAAAATGTGTGGTTTTTCTGTTCCTATCCAATTCATTAATTCTCCAGCCACCAAATTGTATCCAACATGGAATATTTCTCTCTCAATTCCACAAAACAGTTCCTATGTTGTCAACCACCTGAATTTGGCTGCATGGCCTTGATGTTGGGTAAATCACTATCGCCCCCCACCCCGATCTAGGTTCTGTGAAATGAAGGGTGAAATTGGAGATGCAGTTGACAAATGTTAGTAGTGGAACCCCTTTTATGATGAAAATATTAGTAAAGAATTGGAGCTGCTATATTCCAACCAGGGACTGGGGCTCTCATGCAGCCCTCTCTTCTTTATGGGGCTTGGGCTGCTTTTACCAAATTTCAAGACTGCTCCAAACATCTGAACTAAATGTTATTGAATACCCTTTCTAATGGGGGGGGGGGGGGTTAATGGTGATGGATGAAGACTTGACTTGGGAGGGTGAACACAAAATACAGGGCAAAGAGGTGTGTTTAGAATTGGGCACCCAAAACCTGTTTAATTAGATGAACCTGTGTCACCCCAATAAAACTCAGTTAAAAAATAAAATAAAAAATCAGAAAGTGAGATTTAATGTCTAGGTTTCCCCCACACTATCCGTGGGTGGAGAGTGAAGGGTTAGTCTCAGGTGTGAGGAGATCTTTATCTCCACGAGGTCAGCCACCCACCTGGACAGCCCTTCTTCAGTGTATTGTTGGAAGGGACCGATCTTTCTAGTTGTCCTAAAGACACAGGTTTTTGTTTCATTTCTTCCTGTCAGTGGAACAAAGTTTTCAATGAGGTCTGACCTTTTCATTTGTCTTGGCTATTATGTAACATCAGTCATTTTACTAAGCATAATGAAAACCTAAAGATTAGATTTTATTTTGTATAGTGTTAATTTTATAAGTTTTCTCATCCAAGCTCCAGACAGCTTCCCCAGTTCCACCCGGGTCTTATCCAATCACCAGATTGAGTGTTTAACTTTAAATATGTGAAAATACCTTCTGATACTTTTTTTTGTTGTTGTTTGCAAATGACTATTTATGAAAACCAGGATGAAACACAGACAAATTGTTTCCCATATTGGCTTTGTAGCGGTATTGTCCTTAGCTGAAGCAATGAGAGAGAAATGGAGGTATTACTTATTGTTATTGGTATGGTGACAACTCCTTTGCAGATGTTACCACATCAATGTTTTCTGGCAAATTTGCATTGTAGCTTTAACATGCATTGATACACCTTGCCATTCAGTCATTTGAGAGAACACTGACAAGAGGCATGGGAGCCCTGTGTTGGCAGATGGAGGAGATACTGCCTACAAGCTGTGAAAATGAAAAAGTCAGACTACAGAATTCTGATTGAAAGCTTGACATCACGAAACCAAGTGATCCAAACAAGATGTAAATCACAGCCTCTGAATCAGAAGAATTCATTAGCTCTCTGGTATTCAGTGTAGCAACAAATCAGCAATGGCATTAGCTGGGAATCATGTATCCTTTGCCCAGGAAAGAAAATTAGGTTTATAAAAGAGTAAGTATAAAAGGTTTGTTTGAAAAGCAAAGAAACATCTTTAAATTTTCCCCCCTGAATTTTACTAAGCCTATCCCCATTTCCAAGACAGCAATGATATAATGAATGATAAAGTAACCTTCAAATTATGCTTCTGTGCCAACTTAACACATAACAAAGTAAACGGCTAATTATAGGCAAAACATCTTTCAAACAGAATGAGACTGGAATTTCTGAATGTTGCTCTTGCCACTACACTTCACTCCCCTCAAGGCTGGGAGAGAGCCTCATCTTCAACCTGTTTCATATTACAACAAATACAATAAATCCAATATACATACAAAGTATTGATTAAATACAAGGTATCAATAATGTGTAATTAAGCTTTGACTCCAAATCCTTACATTTGAGTAAGTCATTTCATTCCTACACACTGAGATGAAATCAACAAAAACTAGTGGCTAAGGCATTTTGTCAAAGGCTAGTCTCCCCGCCGTTGACTTAGAGTCTGTTTAATAAATTATATTGGTGACCCTCATAGCAGAATGCTGACCACATGGGTCATGTGTGCTAACGACTATCACTCAAACCCTATTTCAGATCACTGGCAACAAAAATAGCTAAGGAGCTATTTTTCTCTTAAAAAATATACAGGGGGGGGGGAGGATAATTTCTATATTAATGACATTTTGAAAATAAAATGCTGATGACATATCCACTGTGGGAATAATATGCCCTTAGGCTAACAAGAGCAATTTATCTGTTTAACTTATTAGAGTATTATATAAACATATTTGAAATGAGCAACTCAGTTCATCCTGATAAGACAATGCTACATTTTCTTTTATGCCCAAGAAGAGAGAAGATGCTAATTGCTCACCTACAACCCACCTAAGAAACTGATGGAAATTCATCTATAATAAAATCAGAACAACATCATTTCTAGTATTTTCATGATACTCATTTTGGTGAGTCATCCCCAAAGACTTTTAAAAAGAAAATAGAGTTCTGATTCTATGTTTGCTATTAACTTGCTAGAGTTGGGCAACCAGTTCCCTTCCATCAAAGAGTCAGGACCAATTATTTGACTGGGGTATAAAAGTGGATAGGTGTGAATTAAAGAACTTTGGAATTGCATAGATAAAAGGTTTTCTCTTCATGGAATGCCATTATTATTAATATTATTTCCATCACCATTATTTATGCTCCCAGCACACGTATTGTGAAAATGTGTTATTCGCGTAACTGCTATGCCCTCACCATGTCATTTGCAAAATCACCATGTTCTTCTCACAGAAATGTCACTGAAATGTCATTTTTACAATAGCTGCATTATGAATCTGCTATAACTTGAATTGCTTTACAATGAAAATGCAATTTCTTAGCAATTAAAATTATTCCACCCACCCCAGTCAGATAATAGAAAGTCGCCTCCCTGTCCAATGTTGCTTACAGTACATTGCAGAATACTGAAAACTGAACAGAGTATGTCTTCTCACAAGCCTAGGAAGGTCCATGTCTTAGCCTTACCAGTGGTCGCATTGTACCACATGCGATTATCTGTTAAAGCTGATCTGAATGAGTGTGGCATATTACTAAAACTCTTATAATATTGGAATAGTGCACTCAATCATTATTTTTGAATAAGTTTATGTTTTAATTTTTATTTATTTATTTATTTTCAGAGAGACAGAGAAAGAGAGAGGGAGAGAAACATTGATTTGTTGTTCCACCTATTCATGCTATCATTGGTTGACTCTTGTATGTGACCTGACCAGGAATTTTATAAACACAATGTAAAATTTAAATGAACCAAATAGATTTCACACACACAAAAGAGATATCAAAACTGACCTAAATCTTCTTTCTGAAGATACTTCTCTGCCCAAGTGCCAACAGCCTGGATTCATGCTATCATTGGTTGACTCTTGTATGTGACCTGACCAGGAATCAAACCTACAACCTTGGCATGTAGGGACAAGGTTCCAACCAACTGAGCTATCCAGCCAGGCCCTCAATCATATTCTTTTAAGTTTACTCAGGACCCTAACCACATCTACATTTACAGGTATAACAGCACTAAATCAAGATATGTAAAAAACTAATGTCAGTTTTTCATTATGGGAAGAAATTCTTCTTATAAATGTAGACACATTATCATTAGGTCTATTTAAATCCCCTTCTGGTATTTATTCTAAGTTTCTTCTTACTAACAGCTTTTCAGAAACTGTTGACTTGAAATGTATTACTAGCACCATTAATAAGAATGTAGCAATATACAAAGCATAATAAAAGTTATCAGTAGGCTGCTCTTAGAGTGAAATTATTAATGGATATAGGGCTATGCTTGGAGATATTTTTAAGGGATCATCTACTAATTTTTCTGTTTTTAAGTGAGATCTTCCATGGAAACTGAAGATGTACAAGGCTGAAACATTTAATATTCCTAGAAAGAAGAAAAAATATATTTACAAATATACTTAACCAGGCTAAAAATAAAAAGCAGGAGGGTCATGGGATAAATGTAATTGTAAGTAGACCAAAAACATATACAGGGGAGCAGAGCCTTTTGGCTTCTCTCTCTGGCCCTTACTTAAGCAAAGCAGGAGGTATGGGTGGTAGTGTGGTGTTTAGACCAAAGAGTCAGGACAATGCTTCAAATGGCTGAGAAATCAGAAAACATGGGGAACCTGTAACACCTCAGACATAAGTTTCAGGTTTACCCCATCTGGAAGCACATTCAACCCATTCCCAAAGACCATAGAAAATGTACCTTATATCAAGGCTGGAATCTTCACAGAAGCAAAGAGGTGCTTTCAAACACAAATATCAGCAAACAAAAATTCACACAAATATTTAAGGAAATTTAACATCATAGAAGAGATGAATGAACAGAAGAACTAACTCACAAGGAAATAAAGCTAATAAAAGAAGCTAAAAAAATGGGCTTTAAAAGAAACATGTTGAATATCTTTAGAGATTCTAAAAGATGTTACAAACATGAAAAATAAATAACCCTAAATGCCAGAAGCACTAATATCAAAATTAAAACATCAGTATATAAACTGAACAGCAGAATAAATACAGATGAAGAACAAATTGGTGAGCATTAAGATTAGAGGTAAGTAAAAATTAAGAGTTCAGAGTAAAATGGCTCACTGAATGCCAAACAAGGTAAATAACAATAATTTTTAGAAACATCTTTAGAAAGGAGAATACTTTAGAATATAAAAATAAAGTTTCTAGAAAGGATTTGGGAAGATCAAAATGGAAACAAAAATCAGATTGGTGTTTGAATTCTCATTGGCAAAAACAGATGTCAGAAGAGGATATAGAACTAAAGTTACGAGAAATATTTGTTTTGTACTTAAGTCCTATATTTAAGAAAACTAGAATTCAGTAATTTTATTATCCACAGGCTACCTCAGAAAAAAAAGTAATTCACCAAAATGAGAATTAAATTTCAAAATGAGTAAGCTGTCAGACATAATAAAAGATAGTGAGCAATGAAACTGATTACACTTCTAATTAAATTAAAACACATTTTGCCATACATTGGAAAAAATTATTAACAATTTGATACTAAAGTTGCAAATGATCTCAACATGGGAGGAATTACAATAAAAAAGCTTGACTTTATTTTTGATATTTGATTGCTGATAATCCCACCACTTCCCCTTTCCCTTCTGCATCACATATGGGCAGGCTGATAAGGGCTCAGATTATCCCTCCTTTGGTACTGGCATGAAATTCAAACCACATGCACCCACCAGCGTGCAAGAACCCTTACTCAAGCTCTAACTCCCAACCACAATAAAAGCTGAGTCAGTCTTTTTTCCCTTTTTTCTCAAGCCCTGTTTGGACCAGCTTGATAGTCCACCCTGATCTCCCCAGAAAGCCTTATTCTGTGAGTGATAAACCTTTTTATAGTATCTTGATGGGTGTGTGGTGTCATTAGTTTTGATATTCAAACCAAATTTTGGGTAAGAGATATACCCTATACCATCTCTACAGGGTGACCACAGTGGGGGTAGAGAGTGATATAGGAGTAAATATAGTACTATACTATAAACATAGTAAATATAGTACTATACTATAAACATAGTAAATATAGTACTATACTATAAATATAGTAAATATAGTACTATACTATAAACAGAGTAAATATAGTACTATACTATAAACAGAGTAAATATAGTACTATACTATAAATATAGTAAATATAGTACTATACTATAAAGTAAATATAGTACTATACTATAAACAGAGTAAATATAGTACTATACTATAAACATAGTAAATATAGTACTATACTATAAACAGAGTAAATATAGTACTATACTATAAACATAGTAAATATAGTACTATACTATAAACAGAGTAAATATAGTACTATACTATAAACAGAGTAAATATAGTACTATACTATAAACATAGTAAATATAGTACTATACATACGCACTGCTAACACTAGATACTAATTTTAAAAATAAACAATGAAATTATAAATAGTAAAAGTAAGTTCAAGAAAATAGAATATATCAAATATAAATTCAAAACAACTAGAGAAAATAATGTAATAAAGAAAATCTGTTCAATTTGAAAAGAAAAGACATTTGAAAACAGCAAAAAAAAAGGTAAAAGAATGTTTTATTTTTATTTTAAAAAGTCCATAATGCAATAAGTGTGAATAACTCAAAACCTCTTTTAACAAATAGTGACTCTTAGGTTAGAAAGGGAGAGAAAGCACATCTAATTATTATTAGAAGTAAAAATGATCATAACCACTGCAGAGCTTAAATTTTAATAAAAGAATACAATAAAAATTTTATAAACACAATGTAAAATTTAAATGAACCAAATAGATTTCACACACACAAAAGAGATATCAAAACTGACCTAAATCTTCTTTCTGAAGACACTTCTCTGCCCAAGCCTCAAGTTCATTAGGTATATTTCTGCTTTTCATGTTATTGCAGAGGTGAGATAGAAGATGAAAGTTCAGAAATTCCAGGAGTTCCAGGCTTGAAAGTTACAGCTATTTATCATCTCCAGATGGAAAATTATTTTCAAATTTGTTTATGGTTACAGGGCTAAAATTGTGGCTAGTAACATACAAACTAGGAGAAGACACCAAATAAAAAATCTTGGCTGCCACACTTGTTAAATTCTATGGTTGGATTAAGATGGCTCCCTGTAAACCCCTCTTCAGTTGAACAGAATGGTTCAGGGATCTAAGACTAAAGCAAGAATCCTGATAAGCTCAAATAACCATAATTTTTTAACAATGGTTAAAGTAAGGACTCACAAAGCAAATAGTATATTTCATTTTGCACAATGAGGGGATTCAATTATACAAAGTGTTTAAGGTAATTTTGTTTCCAAAAGTGCCAACAGCCTGATTCAAGAGAACTGTGACTGTCCATAGACTTGGCTGTGAACATTTTATTGTTAGGGGAAATTGAGAAAGTCCCTTCGTAGATGGGACCTAGGAAAAGTATGGAACAGGAAGAATGATCTAAAACATACAGTTAGATCAAAAGAATACAAGAACAATGGACTGTGGAACTGTTTCCAAGGACTTTGACTAGAGTCTTATGAAGAAATAATTCCTACCTCCAGAGTAGAAGCCTCACCACATTTTCCCAGAGAATTTCAGAAATGTTATGGACTACTAAAAATGAGGAACGACACATTCTTCCTCTTCCTAGGTTCTACAAACTTTGTTCCACCATTAGATAGCTGGTATGTGTGTGCATGTGGGGGGGGGGGGATACACATAAAATTACTTTTTGCACTTAAGTTCCAGAAGAGAAGATGAATCCAGTCATAATGGAGATCAGTGAATCCTAGGTCCTTATGCCATAATTAAATAAGATTTTTTGATATCTTGGTGAGCCATTGAATGTATTTTCCCTGTAGAAGAGAGAAACTTTTATGGCCAAAGGAATGAATATGGTTGGCTGTTATTAATTAACAACTACTCATGTCCTAGTCATTGTTAAGCCTCTCTAAGGGACAGAGTGTGATGTCTCACCTTGTTGACTCTGAGCTTTATCCATGTGACCGGCTTTGGCCAATAAATAATGAGAAGATGTGAGTTTGCCACATTTGGTTTGGTTCATGCCTCTTATTTTCCTACCCTTAGTCATGAAAAGAGCATGTGCTAAATATGAGTTACTTTTCAGCCTGGGTTCTAGAATGAAAAAGCAGATGACGCAAAGCCCAGCTAAGCCTAACCACGCCCAGACAAGACAATTAGAATTACAATATAGCATGTAACATGAGCAAAAAATATGTGCTATTGCAAGGCACAGAAACAATGCAGTTATTACAACAACAGCTAAATAAAATACTCTCCAACTTCTATTATTAGGCTAATATAAGCTTATTAGCAAAGCCAAGAAAGAAAGAGAAGAGAATGAGAAAATATATAGGCCATCTTACTCATAAATATATATTAAAATTTCTAAACAAAATATTGCCAAACTGAATCTAGCTTTGCATAAAAAAGATAACTGATAAGTAACCTGGTGTTATCCCATGAATGCAAGGTTGGCTCGACAGAAAATGTGTTAATATAACTTATTACATTAAAAATACAAAAAAAAAAATCATGATCACCATGTATATAGAAAGAATGTTTAATAAAATTCAACCTTCACTTGTAATAATTTTTAAAAGCCTCTTAGGAAAGAGGACTCTTCTTAATTGGATAAAACTTATCTATGCTGAGCGTACAGCAAAAAATACACTCAATAATGCAATATTAAAATAATTTACTTAGATATCAGGAAAAACACATTTATTGGGTGATCTAATAGACTATACACAAAGATTTTAAAATGAAAAATAAATAAGAATTGGAAATGAAGAATCAAAATATCCTATTTTATAGATGGTATGACAAATATTCATTTGAGAAAAGTAAGTGCTACTATGTTCCTTTCTAAACCTTACCTTTTTTTCTTATGTTTGCACACCAAGTGTGTATACATGAAAAAAGTAAGGCTCTTCAAATAATATATTAGATTTTAAAAAGAGGATTAAGCAATGTTGCCAAACATATTATTAACAAATAAAAGCCAATTGCATTCTATGTACCAGCAACAAAATGAAAATATAATTTAAAAGAACAAAATTTAAATTATCAATAAAAACTTAACTAGGCCCACCAAGATATAAAGACTTTTTATGAAGTTCTAGTAATGAAAACAAGGTGGTGTTGATACAAAGACAGACAGAAAATTGAACAGAATACAAAACCCAGACAACAGATACCTACCACATTAAAAATAGGTGTATCTATTTACTAAAAATATAATAAAGAATGTGAAAAGACAACTTAAAAATTAAGCAAAAACATTGTGACACAAACTGTCAAAGAATTCAGTTCTGAAATACACAATGTCCTTATCTGAACATGGTTATACAAAGAAACATCATGCATTGACCATAGATATACAAAGAACGATTAATATCTTTAATATTAGTTGGGAAAATATAATTTAAATTCTCAATAAGATACAATTCCACACACATTAGATTAGTAGTAATATAATGATAATAATAAAGTCTCACGATACCAACCTCAGTCAGTGCTCATTTTAAATACGACCTCGTCAGCAATGCCCCCCAACTACACTATCTAAAGTGGGTGCCTGACTCTTACTCTCTCTTATGTTTCTTACCCCTCTATGTTTCTTTTGCAATACTCTCCACAACATGCAACTATTTTATTTTTATTTATTGATTCACCTGATATGGTGGGCAGAATAATGGCCTCTAAAGATGAACATGCCCTAATTTACAGAACCAGTAAGTAAACTGCCTCCCATGACCAAAAGGAACTTTTCAGATGTACTCAAGACTACTGGACCTAGATAGGGGGAAGTTATCCTTGTGGGCCCAATCTCACCACATGAATTCTTAAAAGCAAAAAACTCTTCTGGTTGTAGTCATGAAGAGATGTGATGACAAAAGAATGGTTAAAGAACTGTGACATGAGAAGGACTTGCTGTGACATTGCTGGCTTTGAGGACGGTGGAAGAGGGCCATGAGCCACAGAATACAGATGGCCTCTGGACACTGGAAAAGGTAAGAAGATGAATTTTCTCCTGGAGCCTCCAGAAGGAAAACTCACCTCCAGAAAGAAACCTGTAGTTCAGTGAGATCCAGATTGCACTTCTGCCCTACAGAATTTTAAGATAATAAACTTCTATAGTTTAAAGCCACTAAGTTTGTGGCAATTTGTTGCAACAGCAATAGGAAACTGATATCGCCAGTTATTGACTTTTATGAGAATGCAATCTCAGAGAGAGAGCACGTGTCTATCTTTGTCACGGTAATCCTGTTTGTAGCACAGAGCCTAGCACGTGTTGAATGAGTAAGTAGATGAATAAATACATGAAGTAAGAACTCTGTGACTCATCCCCAAAAGTTCGTCTTGCAGTCTTCATATGAAGTGTTTATCTTCCCTCAACGGGAGTCACAAACGTGGAGAAGCAAACAGAAAATGAAGCTGATCATCTCAAGTTTCTCTCTATGGGTCAGAAGGGAAAACATTGGCTGCGAGAGTGTGAAAAATGAGCCCTCTTCTGAAAAGAGAGGAGAATTGCGCCAAGCCAAGAGAACAATCAAAGATGCTAGCAAATCACAGATCTGGGACAGGACTTGGTCTCTGTTTGAGCCTTTGGATGGGATATATTTTCAGTCGGCTGACATTTCCTATTCAGTTTCCAGAAGGATCGCACTGGCTTGGTAAAATATTGGGTCACACACATCCACACCAAAATGGTCTCTTTTCTGGTGCAGTTAGATTTTGATGATTTACATCCATTAATGGGAACTAGTAACTTTTCCAGATGTAAAATGACGGCATGTTCTAATCTACGGAATGTATCTTTTTTCAGGCAATTTGTTTTTGAAGAGAAAGTTTAAATAACTTATCAGATCATTCACTCTGTCTCTATGGGTTCAGTAATAGCATACCTTTAGTATTCAGAACCGACTAGTTAACCCTGGCAGCTTGTCTTCAACTGGAAGAATAAAGCAAGAGTTATGCCGGAAAAATAGGCCAACTACTTCAAGGAAAGGGTTAAAGCAATGCTACCTGGGACGAACACAGAGCAACTAAAATATAAAATATGGGCAGAAAAACAAGTTGCTAGAAGGATAAAGGAATGGTCCTTGACTATTTTCAGACAAAACTTTAGCTTCTACACCATATCCTAACCAAAGCAGCCAGCTGACTGCTACTGCTTATGAAACTATAATGGTTATAATTTCTTACTTAAAACATGTGCCTATGTGATAGCTTTGAGTGGCAGTCCAACCAACCAGTCAAGCTCTGAGCAGAGAAAGCTTGCTCTGCCCTGGAGCCCAGGAGTGCCCAATGGCAGTGAGTCATCATTCCGATCTGTGGATGAACTCCACATCTGAATTGGAGGCCCTAGTATCACTTTCTTTTTCTCTCCCCTCTGTTCCTCCACCAAATAGTCTTAAATCTAAAAATCTGTCTTTCTTCACGGTAACTGTGGAGGAAATGGTTTTGGATGAAATTAAGTGGGCACAGGTGGTATTATAGTACATATTAGCTTCCAGCATAACATCTGCTTCAGATTCTTCAAAGCTTCTTATTTTTACAACAGTCTTCTTTGTTCTCTCTCTCTCTCTCTCTTTTCAGTTCTGTGGGGGTTTTTTCCTTCCTATTTCAAGTCCCAGGAAGAAAGAGGAAATGGGGTGGCGGACAAAGGAATCCCCGTGTGCTTCATGAGAATTCAGCAGGTGCTCTGTCTGTTGGAGTGTGATGCCAAAGTGCTCACACTTTCTGGATCAGTGCTGTCCACCGGAGCTTTCTTCAATGATGGAAATGTTCGGTATCTGCTGCACAACGTCTGACCACTAGCTTACGTGTCTTAAGATGTGGCTAGTCTAACGACTACCTGAATTTTTTATTTTGTTTCATTTTAAGTAATTTAAATTTAGCCATTTGTGGCTAGTTGCCGCCATACTGGCTAGCCCAGTTTCAGTTTACATTTTCCTATACTTTGCATAATCTCAATTTATTTGTGATAAATCCCTTTAATGTTAAATTGTGCATCTAAAAACATTAATGTTCTTCTAAGCATACCCTCTCTCAAGTTTATTCCACCTTGCCTCCTCTATAACTGATTTTCCCACAGTCATATGCAATCATTTACGCACACGCACACGCGCACACACACACACACACACACACACACACACACACACACACCCAGGATGCTAGATATTGTAAAGAAAGAGGTATCTGTCATTTCTATGTATATTGCTTCTGGAAAAAAGATAGAGAAAGGAAAAAAAGGAGAGAAGTGTGCAATAGTCGTCTCAACATTTTCCAATGTAAATTTTGGGGAGCGCTTATAAATACTCATGCAACATCATGCAACATATACACACAGAGCCATGAGCTGCCACGCGTTACAGACTACCTTCACAACGGCAGCGCTTCATCCAAAGTGAAGTGTGTGATGAAATGTTACCATTAACAAGGAAAGGAAGAGCAAAACAGAATTGGAGGTTTCTGACAAGTTTTTAGACTTTTAATAACTTTAGAATTTTGTGAAACTAATTTTTCCCCTCAAGGGGAAAAATTTTTCTTCTCTTAAGCCATTGTTGGTCAAGTGAATGTTTAATAAATAACTTCCTTTTATTCCTAAGTGGTAGGTTGGACCGTGTAACTAATAAAACCTGTTGTTTGACAGTCTTTGTGTCATAGAAATAAAGATAGTGACATGTGGTTCTGAATTCAACCAGCTCTAAAAACCAGGTTTGGTTTCCAAATTTAGAATCCTTAATTTCTCAAATGTCTCTACTAATAAGAAGAACTTCATTACAACAAAACGTTTCTTAGAAGGACATGAGAACTAGCATGCTCTTCCAGCGTCCCTGCCTACTGAATGCTGCCTCCACCAGAAAAAACACACTCGAGAGTATAGCCTACAAGGAGCAAGGAGGCAGGGCAGGTATTCACATGACACTTCAAAGTTGGACTGCAGGTTCAATATCCTTTTAAATAGCATTGTTTTTTGTTTGTTTGTTTGTTTAAGAAAGCCAATCTGAAATAAGGGTGTCCTTGGTTTCTTTGAGAAATACCGTCACACTGCTGTGCCAGTAGGCAGGTGATACAGAAAAAGAAAGACAAGAAGCAGGAGTGCATTATTAAACCAGTACTGCAGTGAGCAACTGAAGGTTAACCCCGGGACTGAGTAGAATACAACGCAAAATACAGGACCAGGGACAGGGGAATTAGGATACTGGGCTGTGGGCCCCTCTAGCCCTTAGGCATTGGTTAAGGAATGCCTCAGAGGGTCTGGTAACTCCCAGATGCGTCGGTAGGGTGAAGTGGCTTCTTCGGACCCAGAAGCAGTCCTCTGGCAAAGGTGCAGGTGCTGAGGTGCTGGCTCTTGAAAGTCTGCCTGGCATGCCCCGTGGGGCGAGAGGTTCTGAGGGCATGTGGGCATTGGCAGAATCCACTACATAAATAGTATATGAAATAAAATGTTTCTTAGAGTAAGGAGTGTTCATTTTATAGGGCTACTTTGTTTTTCCAAATATTGCATTTACTAGCTGCAAGAAGGAAGAGTCAAGAATTTGGTGACTTCTTCCATATTCAGTTCAGGATTCAGTGGATTCCAATAACGCCATCCCCTATGTCTAAGATAAAAGAGAACTCATCTGGATTTTGTACAGCAGTTTCTCTGTATTCTTGATTATTTTAGCCACATGATTTTATTGATTTGTTTAAATTTTTCTTCACGTGAAAATATCTGATTTAAAAGAAAAAAAAAGAGCCTCCATTAAATTTAATTTTCTAAATAAAATTATAAAAAAATAAATAAAAAGATTTTTTTTTAAAAAAAGGACCCGCTTATCATAGATCATACTCGACAGATAAGTTTCTCTGAGAAAGTCAGAACTCTGGACTTCATATACCATCCTAGGTAAAAAGCAGGCCCCCTACCCCTACACATAAGGTTGATACAGACTTGGGAGGTGGCTCATGACAGTGGACTATGGGAGGGGTCAGAATTGGGAGTGGGCTGAACTCAGGAGAGTTACCATGAAGACTGCTCGCAGAAACACAGAGTGGAAGAGACAGGTGTGATCAGGAGTCAGGAAGCAGAACCAAGATGGAGGACCGTCAGACAAATCCAAGCATCTGATGGGGTATGGGCATTGCTAGAGGCATGTCAGGAGAGGAGGAGCCCAAACTGAGGAACAAACAAGGCAGACAGAGAGAAGAAGGGAAAAGAGCTCTGAGGGATGCTGAGGAGAGTGGCACAAAGTGGCTCAGGGTCTCGCCTGGGAATGCCAGTAACCATCGGGGACTCTTGTGGTCTTGGTACACCCAGAAGCGTTTTTAATGGCAGTCTACTGGGAAGAGGAACATATGGGCACATGTGTAAATAGCACCCTAAGTGACAGGACTCATTCAACTCTGTATTTCTTATAGCTGACGAGCATAGAAAATAATATGTTTGAGATTCTGCTCATCTGGTTAGTAATTCTTAAATATTTATTGACAAAAACAGCCCATATATATAGTAGAAATTTTGGAACATGCAGGAAAACTTAAAGAAGAAAATCAAAGTCTCCAATAATTCACCTTCTCAGAAATGTTTCTGTTTCATAGTTTTAACAAAAGATGAGTAGAATATAACAGAAGAGGATATAATATAATAAATATAACATAATTAATATAATATAATGTGTTTTATAATTTTTTAACTTAATACTGAAGAGTATTAGTTTACTCCACTGAATTGTGCATTGTCCATTCGTGAAAAATTCTTCTAAGAATATAGTATTTTTAGAGGTAAAAACATCCCCCCCCACCACATCATATACAAAATATATAAAAAAGTAAAATGCCGGCTTGTGTCACTTCCTAACATGCCAGGGTTACTACGTAGTTCACACTGTTAATACTTTGGTGGCCCAGCAGGAAACAGATCACACATTCGGATAAGAACAGTCTGAGGAAGATTTGGGAGAGGGTGTAGGGAAACTGCCAGGACCCAGAGGCAGAAACAGCAGGGCTAGGCTCTCCTCTGGAGCTGACGAGCAGAGGGGAAGGAGCGGGTACCGGAATGTGGAAGGAGAGGCATGGGCAGATGGCCGCCTTGACAGGAGCCGTGATCTGGGTCAAGGGAGATAGCCAACCTGAGGTGACCCTCCAGGGAGGGAACTGGGAAGAAATGTTCGCCAATCCTAGGCCTCTCTTCCTTTGGCCTTCTGCCAGTGTTCCCCCTCCCTTGTTGAACCCACCTAGAAATCAGCTATTAAGGATGTCTTTTGATGTAGTGCAAACAGGCCAGCTGTCTGTGGCACAAAGCACGGCAGAGAAGAGTAGAGAGTGGACACTCTCAAGCACTAGTGCCTGGGAGGGGTTACTTCTCTTGTCTCTCTATATGTGCTGGGTAGCAGAACCTGTCTGTCTCTCTTTCGTTCATTCATTTAATTATTAACTTATTCAACAAAGATATTCAAACTTCATATTAATATTAGCCAAAAATAGCAGTAGGTAATTGTTAAATGTTGGCACATCAATGGATAGAGTTCTATGCGGATAGTAATAATGTATATTATTCAAATAATTATGTCAATTCTTTTTCATTTTGGTATGCTGGCGAAGTGTATTTGGAAGAAATTTAGATCGTAAGAAATTGAACCATCGGTCTAAAGGTGGAAAACATTTCATTCAATCAAGTGTGGGTAATTTTCTAAACGTCGCTGCCAATTCCTTTCTGTCTCCTATGTTTAAAAAACAGAAAATTCTCTGTACTTTGGTTCAGTGTTCTGGTTTAATTTTTATTGACTTCTTTTACTTTAGGCAGTCAATATCCAAATTTGATATCAGAGAAAAAAAATATTTGAGAGCAGACATTAGAAACAAAAGATCTGCAAAAACAACAACAAAAACTTAATCTAGAACAGAATAAAACTAAAACCCAATTTAGCCTGTTTCCTTTCACTATCTGCCTACTTATGTCCTTACTCCTACTTAGTATTTTATCAAGTTTTTTCTACAGTCAACAGCTGATACAAGATGTCAAATTATTAGTCAAGTCTTAATACAATAGCAGAGTGTACCCAGCACATACAAAACAATATCTCTGTAGCTGTACAGATGAGAATAACTTTGACCCCACTTAACCAAGTCACTTTTCAGGGAGAATAAAAGATATCTTCCTCTACTGTAGATCACAGTGACTTTGATAAGTCCCCAAGCCAAAATGGCTTCCCACTGTTCTTTGTTCTAACCTGGATTGACCAGCCATGTTACTTTTTTAACTAGAAGCATTTTCTGGAAAGACCACAAAGATTAAACTCCTTATGCAAATTATGAAACTTTTCAATTGTTGGTATTCAAATTGTGAGACTTTTCAATTGTTGGTATTTTGTGGCAAAAATAGATTAAAGCCTTACTAGTCTGTTGTCTTAAATAACTCACATTGCACCAGGACAAAATATGAGTTAGTATGTTTGGACTGACATAAATGCCCTTCTTTCATATGTTTTATTTAGGGTCATATAAATGAAAAGAGATAAGATGCAATAAAAAAATAAACATAATATTTACTATTGCTAACAATCTCAGAAAAATTGGCATTTGTTTTTTATGACATTTGTTCAATACTCCTTTAAGTGACAAAGGTTTTATCTCTTGAGAGGAGAAACAAGTAAAATCTTCCTGGGGAAAGGTGCCTTACTGTGGGCTGATGCCTCTATTTTCTTAGTTTAGTAAAATGCTGTGACAAGTCTCCTTCTGCAGGCGAAAACTGACATCATGTATACAAAACCCAGATAATTGTGACTGTAAATCTTCTCTCCCTAAATATTAAGGTGCTATTTGTGGGTTATTCAGAAAGTGAGTTTACTGAGTTTTTTTTTAAGGACCTGATTTTATTACAAGGCAAGAAATCACAATAAAGTATTTAAACAACTAATTAATGCTTTTCCATATTATCCCCTAACCAATTCAAGCATCTCTCTTAGTTTGGGACAAGCTTTTTCACTGGTGATTGAAATAATGGCTTCTTAGAAAGCAGTCACAGACATTCATTAATGTGGCATCATTGCCACCTGAAAACTTTTCCCTCATTTTGCAACCCTTTGTATGAATATCTTCTAAAGAGCCCAGTACATTGTCAATAAGCGTTTTTCTTTTTGGGTAAATTTTTTATGGCACACACTTTGCCCATAGAGGTGGGGGAATGGGGGAACACATGTTTAGGACTGCGGCCATTTTAAACTAAGGGGACGCCAAATCACAAACAGTGGCGCAGCTGATCCACTTTGCAATGTTGTCACACATGCCTAACAAAATATTGTGCTTCCGACGCCATCGTTGTATTCTGCACTGGTAATTAACCTTGTAGAGTTATTTTAAACAAGCCTCATGCATGTGTCATAAAGCCAATGACAAATTAAATGTTCAGATATGATTACGAGAGCTATTTTCCTTTTGGATTTAATTCTATTCCAGGCGAAGCTTCTGTTAAGTAGCATTTTATAGATCCATGATGCTGGAAAGAACGTTAAGACTCCACATACCCTTCGTGTTTTTGGTTATTTTTCCTTTGTTTGGGGGAAGCCCAGGGCAGCGATGTAATTCGCTCAAGGTCACACAGCTAGTTGGGGACAGAATCAGTGATAGATACTCCTAACCTTGAGGTTCGTACTCATTGCTCTGGTCTTTATCTTGTTGGGTTAAGCATATGGCCCAATGTGAGGAGAGGAAATATTTGGTCTCACGGATGAAAAACAAGCATATGTATTTGCCTCATTCCTATTCTATTTCTTCTTTGCCTTTTCATTTTTCCATGTCAGTCAAACTTTCTCTAGAAACATTCTCAATTTTTATAAACTCATTAAACCTCAAAGTTCTTTTGATCTGAACTAAGACACCTTGGCTTAGCCCATGCATTTCTGTGCTACCTCAATCATTTATTCTTTATCCCACTCAGCTGAGGTGATAAAAAAAAATGACTTCCCCCTTGGAAAAGGGCACCTGAAGATATAGTTCAGACAGGCAAAATATGGGACATGTTGACATATGTGTGTAGGGTAATACCTAAATAAAAGCAAACTGGGAAAAACAGAGACTGTGTTTTCACTAAGCTCACTGCCTATTAATTTCAGGACTTAGAACCATATCCATCAGGGTTGCCATATTTTCCTACATCATCTTTTCTTCGACCCTTATATTTTCACTCCAGGTTTAATACACCTGTGGCAATGGTGACTCCATGCCTCTCAACTTTTCATCTAACTCAGGGGTAGTCAACCTTTTTATACCTACTGCCCACTTTTGTATCTCTGTTAGTAGTAAAATTTTCTAATTGCCCACCGGTTCCACAGTAATGGTGATTTATAAAGTAGGGAAGTAACTTTACTTTATAAAATTTATAAAGCAGAGTTACAAGCAAGTTAAAGCATATAATAATAATTACTTAACCAAGTACTTTATGTCGGATTTTCACTAAGTTTGGCAGAATAAATCTTTATAAAACAACTTACTGTAGTTAAATCTATCCTTTTATTTATACTTTGATTGCTCCACTACCACCCACCATGAAAGCTGGAACGCCCACTAGTGGGCGGTAGGGACCACTGACCTAACTACTGTCTTTAGCCATCATTTTCATCTTCGCTTTCTAAAATTCAGGGACCCAGACCCAAATTACAAATCACTAGTGATCAAAGTAACTTATTTATTCCTTGTTTCAATCTCTTCCATCACCTTTTCCTGATCCTGAAATGCCACTTGAAGTGATAAAAAAATAAATAATGAAAATGAGCTTGGAGTTTACATGTCACTGTATGACCGGAGCCGAGAGTGTCATTACATGTTTATGTCATTAAGGAAACTGAGAGAGAAACAAAACAAATCTGGAGTGATTTTCACAACGATTGAAACTTTCTAAATCTCTTTCTTGAAACACAGCTTCAGCAGTGGGCTCTAACTCTTTGTGAAGACATAGCAGGCAGCTGACACAGCCTGTTCTTTACAACGGTTGTACTCAGATGGTTGAGAGTAGATTTGAATGTCTGATAAATGGACCATAAAATAAATATTCACATTTTCTCCTGACCACATCTAAGCCATATATCTACATCCCAGGGTTGGTGGAAAGATACACAAATAAGTAGGCAGATGCAAAGAGATCCCTCAACAGAAATAGAGAGACACTCGATTCCTTCCTTCTTTGTCATTCCTGACAAAGTGGGAGTGTAACTCAGTACAACCTTGACCTTCCTTTGTACATTATGTACATTTAACTTTATACTTACAGACACATGCATATACATTTACACATTACCTCAAATGACAGCACCTTAAGGAAAAAGCTCTTTTATTTGTTATTTCCAGTTGGCCCATTTTAAGGTCAAGCCAAAAGTGCCAGAGAATTAATATCCCCAATGAATCACAGATGCAAATTAGAGGATAATCTTCACCCCTCACTGGGATAACTCTGAAGCCTATTCTGCACTGCCTCCCTGGGCTCCCCAGGACTGAACTCCAGTCAACAGTGGCTTACTTAATAACCCATACCAACTGGCTTCCTTCCCTTCCCTCTTTTACTTCTTGTACAACCGTCCTTGTCTTTACTGTCTTTGGCTTCCAATGAACTATTCTCACTTGCATTCTTGTCTCAGAGCTGGCTTATGGAAAAAAACCCCCAAGTGAAACAGTTATAGTGGTTAGTAATACAGGCTCTGTAGTCACTTGGACTTTGGTTTCAACCCTAGCTCTACCATGTCCTAACCTTATGACCAGGAGCACATTAGTTAACCTCCCTGAACTTTAGTTTCCTGATCTTTAAAATAGGATAAGAATAAGGTGATTGACAATGTTAGTTGAGGAAAGAAAGGTGTTTATCGCAGTGAATGGCACATAGTAAGCATTTAATACATATTAACTATTTATTCCGGTTATTATTACTGTGTAACAAGTTAGCCAAAAACAGTAGCTTAAAAGAAATTAAGTGATTAAAAATATTCTGTTTGCTAAACTAGAAGAATTTTATTATGTGCTCAGAGCTCTTGGTTGGAAGAAAATTCTCCAGTGAGAAATTAAAGACTTCAACTATGTGCCAGATGCAGGTGTAGGGTTTAAATTTAGATATAGTAAAATGTGAAAAAGGTAAAAATAAGCAACAATATAAGTATTTGTCCTAAAAAGGTGATAGTTTTGGCCCTGAACATCTGGGTCCCTGACAGAAGAAACACAGTGCCACTCTAGGGACATTTATATAACCCCAAAGCACATGAGACTCCTATACAAAGAAAAAATGTCTCTGCTAAAGATAAACTCACAATGTAATTTAAAAATTCAAACATTTTAAGGAAACAATTCACCATGAGAAAGATTCAAAGGTATCATAGAAAAGATATAATAGAAAAGAACTTTAAAAATAAAAATATTTTTAACAATTAAAAAAAGAAAAGAATAAATTTAAACCACAATAAAAAACCAGTATTCTATTTCAAAATCAGTAAATATAAATAATCAAATAAAATATTTAGAAATTTTAAAAGTATAGTCGTTGAAATTAAAAGTCAGCGGACAAGTTAGAAAACAGAATAGATATAGCTAAAGAGAGAATTAGTGAAATGAAGTAAGATTAAGAAATTGTTTAGAATAAACACAGAGAAAGAGATGTAAACTGTATGAGACATCTAGGCTAGAAGGAAATCCAACATAAGTCTAACAGAATTTTCAGAAGGAGAAATAAAGAGAAAAAGAAAAGGTAATAGCGGGTGAAATTTTCCATTACTAAATAAAGCTATGGGATTAAGATTGAAGAAGTCCTCTGACTTCAAATCAACATGAGTATAGAATATATTTAATATTGAACACATTGAAATTGTACCATAAAAAGGTAAATATTTTTAAAGCAATAACAGGGCTTGTGCTTCTACCCTGATGGAGTAACAGCTCCTGGACTAGTTCTCCCACCATAAATAACTATGAAAGCAGACAAAATATAGTATTTAAAACAACTGCTCTTGGACATCAGACAACAGAAAGATCATGACCGTGATCATTAAGAGAAAATAAAAGTACTTTCAGTCTGGTAGTACTTCTTGGATTGTGATACAGGCAGTAGCCCAATCAGAGAACTGCAGCCTGACTGAACTGAGTCAACAAAAGATCAGAATCAGGGCTACTAAGGCAACGGAAACCTGTGAGGCAAAGTACCAGAGGGGGATAATGACACAGAGAAATTGCTCTAGGATTTGCATAGAGGTTCCCTTGAGTCTTCGGTCAAATACTAAGTTGTACTTGTGCAGAGTGAAACTCCATGAGACAAGGAAGAGAACTGAGAAAAGAGCAGTTATTAGAAGACTGGTGATCACACAGGACTCAGCAAAGTTTTGGTTCCAACCAGTAAGTGTAGGGAGCTCAAATGAATGTCCTAGAAAGATCAGATCTTGGGAACAGAATTACTTTAACCCTAGGGGAAAGTCTATTCTAAAGCCTCCTTAGGCTTTTAATTTTTAGAATAAGCCTCAAATTAGATCCAGGTGGCCTGCAGGTAAAAGAACTGCTTTCCAGAAGAAAGCCTCAAGACTTTTTAAACAAAGATGACAAAATTTAGACACTAGAGAATACTAGATTGAAATTGTCTATCTTATCACCAAAAAATCAGTAGTCATATGAAATAACAAGAACATTTGCCTCATGATCAGAAGATAAATTGAACTCAAAAGAAGCAGTAGAATACAGTAAGAAACAGAAAATAAAAAGTAACTAACTAAATGTGAGTAAGTGTAAGTAAGCATTGGTTGTAAGAAAAACAATAAAATCAATAATAATTTTAGCAATAATAATAGTTTAAAGTGTGAAACAATATTAGAGGACACTATCTTGGAAGATGAGAATGTGAGTTAGTTGAAAGGATTATAAAATTCTTGTAAATGCATTGTTTGCAAGACCAAAAGATACTATCTTCAGACTGTAATAGTGTTTTCTCGTTGAAGTATCAACTTTAACCTTTGTAAAGTTCATTTTTAATTTAAATGTATAAATGTAAATTCTTAAGAGTAAAATAAGAAGACAAACCTAATCAACTAAGGTAGGGGAAGTAGTCCGGGTGGAGGCAAGGGGTAAAAGCAAAGATAATACATGGGAGATTTAAAATGCAAAATACAAGTAGAAATATGTCCAAGCATATTTTAATAAATATAAATATAGAAGAAAAAGACAAAAATTCTCATTTGTTGTTTCTGAGAAACATACGTAATATAGAATCAGACTGAAAGGTTGTAAGCATCAAAGAATAAAGAGGTTTGCTGAGGAAACACTGCTAAATAAGCTACTATAACAATATTGACGTGAGACAAGATAGACTTTCAACCTAGAGCCTGATTAAATAAAGAGAGATTACTTAATGTTAAAAAGAAGAGTTCCCCCAGAAATATACAGCCCTCCTGATTCTCAACATATGTAAGCAAAAATAGAATTCTGAGAAACTGAGAAATCTTCACACATAGATGGAGATTTTTACACACCTCTTTCAGAAGCTACGTGGCAGCCGGGGACATTAAGACACTCGTCAAGTTTACACGGGCGATGAAGATGTCAGCCAAGCTGCCTAAGCCCAAACTTGTCCACTCCATGGAGGGCTTTGTCCCTTCCATCAGGATAGGACTTCAAGTTCCTATTTAACTGTGTACTTTGTGTGTCTTTCACTTTTATCTTTTCCATAGCCATAAGGCATCTTGCTAGTAATAAGAGTAGCTAACAATGTTTTTTAAATTTTATTTAAAAAATTACATTTAAGGGGTGACATTGATCATTAAGAGTACATGGGTTTCAGATAAATATTTCTATAGCATTTGAACTGTTGATCATGTTGTATACCTATCACCCAAAGTCAAATCCTTTTTCATCAACATATGTTAAAAATGCTTCACTTATTAATCCTCACAGCAATGCTGTGAGATAACTACTATTATTATCTCCATTGTACAGATGAGTCAACTTACACACAATGAAGACAGCTCTTCACTCAGGTCACCCATAGCTCTTGCCATTACCTTTCCAGCCATGTGCCTTTCTGTTTGGCTTCACTGTTACCCATACCCATGTGTCTTATCTTTCCTGATAGAGGTGGTGCTCTCTAAGAGAACAGGACATGTACGTACAGTAATACCTTGGTTTTTGTTGACTTCGGTTATCATCAGTGTAAGTGTTCGACGGTTTTTCCATGAAAATTTTGTCTGGGTTTTCATTGGTTGCCTAGTATTTCATTGGCGTGCCCATGTGACCTTGCTGCTAATTTTGCAAAACCAAAGGGTGACCCACGCGATCTCCTGCTCAGTGTGGCGTTGTTTCTCGTTGTGTGAGCATCACCCCATGCATCTAGCCAAAAAATTTCATTGCTTTCCAGTGTTTCTGTGCTTTTCTTTATTGATTGTGAGTGCTAATACTACAATTACATGTAAGTGATTACTGCGTATACAGTATTTGGTGTAATGTGTTTCTTTTGCATTTTTCAGTTTCAAAATGCACGTAACACACATAAGATAAAAATCACATGAGCTCAAATCTCATTGTCCCTGTTAAGTGTTTCCCTTGCTAATACTGTAAGTTCACCCCTTCCTTTTAGCTCCATCATGGGACCAAAGAAAGTTTCCAGAGCCAGCAGCCCTTCAAAGAAGGAGGCCAGGAACACGATCGAGTTAAAGAAGGAAATCATTGAAAAATACAAGAGTGGCTTCAAGATTGCCGAAATCAGCCGCAAGTATGGGAAGTCGCCATCCACGGTAAGTTCTACTGTGGTGAAAAAGGAAAATAAAGGAGGCTAATGTAGCAAAAGGTGTGAATGTGCTAACAAAACAGAGATTGCAAACAACTGAAGTTGTCAAACAGTAATTATTAATTTGGATCAATCAACACAGTTAGATGGCGATTCTGTTTTGGAGGCCATCATATGTGAAAAGGTCAGACTGTTGTATGCCCATCTCATTAAGAAAATGTCTGGGATGAGTGCTAGTGTATTTAAGTGATTTTAAGGCCAGCAGAGGCTAGTTCAAAAAATACAAGAGGCGCTCTGACATACACAGTGTCACTAGGCATGGCTAAGGTATGAGTTCGGACAAGTCTGGGGCTGAAAACTTTGCGTCCAAATTCAAAGATTATGTAGAGATTGAAGGATCCATCCCCCAATAAATCTTAAACTGTGATGAAACTGGCCTCTTTTGGAAGAAAATGCCAAAGAGGATATTCATTACACAGGAGGAAAAGGCACTGCCAGGACATAAGCCTACAAAAGATAGGCTAACTCTTTTGTTGTGTGGTAATGCTAGTGGTGGTTGTAAAGTGAAGCCCTTACTAGTGGACCATTCAGAAACTCCTAGAGTATTTTAGCAGAAACAATGTGAACAAAAGTAAATCGTGTGTGATTTGGAGGGCAAACAAGAAAGCTTGGGTCACGAGGCCAATTTTCATGGAGTGGATGAATGAAATGTTTGGCCCAAGTGTGAAAAAAAACTCCAGGATAATCAGTTGCCCCTTAAATGCTCCTGCACATCCTCCAGTTGTTTTTTTTTTTTGTTTGTTTTTTGTATTTTTCTGAAGCTGGAAACGGGGAGAGACAGTCAGACAGACTCCCGCATGCGCCCGACCGGGATCCACCCGGCACGCCCACCAGGGGCGATGCTCTGCCCACCAGGGGGCGATGCTCTGCCCCTCTGGGGGGGGGGGGGGTGTCACTCTGCCAAGACCAGAGCCACTCTAGCGCCTGGGGCAGAGACCAAGGAGCCATCCCCAGCGCCCGGGCCATCTTTGCTCCAATGGAGCCTTGGCTGCGGGAGGGGAAGAAAGAGACAGAGAGGAAGGAGGGGGGGTGGAGAAGCAAATGGGCGCTTCTCCTATGTGCCCTGGCCGGGAATCGAACCCTGGTCCCCTGCACGCCAGGCCAATGCTCTACCACTGAGCCAACCGGCCAGGGCCCATCCTCCAGTTTTGGAAGACACATTGTTGGAGGCATTCAATTTTATCACAGTGAGATTCTTGCCCCCTAATACCACACCACTCATCCAGCCGATGGACCAGAATGTCATTTCAAATTTCAAGAAACTGTACACAAAAGCAATGTTTCAAAGGTGCTTTGAGGTGACATCAGATACAGAATTGTCCTGAAGTGAGTTCTGGGAAAAACATTTCAATATTCTCAACTGCATTAGCGTCATAGTTAAGGCTTAGCAGGGAGTGACATCCGGGACGATGAACTCTGCCTGGAAGAAATGATGGCCAGGATGTGTGCATGAGAGAGATTTTGAAGGGGGTGAGCCTTCGCCTGATAACCCTACACATGGGGTGCAGTCAATTGTTGATTTGGGGAAGTCCATGGGTTTGGAGGTGAGGGGTGAGGATGTGGAAGAACTGGTGGATGACCACAGTGAAGAACTCACCACTGAAGAGCTGCAAGACCTTCACCCAGAAGTGCAGCTGACAGTAGATGAAGAAGCTGCTACAGATGAGGAGGAGGAAGAGACGGGAGAATGTGCCCTCTTCAGAGATTAAGGACATCTTCTCCATGTAGAGTAAGGTACAGGTGCTTGTGGGGGGAAATCACCCAGACAAAGCCGTTGCAGGCCATGTTTGCAACTTGTTTAATGATGTCTTGCCCCATTTTAGGCAAATCTTAAAGAGGCGGCAGAAACAGACTCCTTCGGACAGTTTTCATGTGCGACATGGGTCCACTGACTCTGAAGCTGGTCCTAGTGACGAAAGACCAAGAAGGGAAGTGACCCCAGATAGTGCCTTGATACCTGAGGTCCTTATGGAGGGGGATTCCCCTTCCAAACAATAACATCTGCACCTCCCTCTCCTCCTTGTCATCTTCCATATGCCAAGAAGAGTCTTCAGAAAGGTAAATGCCATGTTCAAAAATTAACATTAGTCTTTTATATTCATTTTATATTAATTTCTCATTGATTTTAGTATTAAACACTACATTTATTTTCTATAAAATGTGGTTTTGGTATGTATTTTACAGTGACTAGAATGAATTAATTGGATTTATATGGATTCATATGGAAATAATTGCCTTGGTTTTTGTCAGTTTCAGATTTCGCCGATTATTTTCGGACAGATTATTGACAAAAACCAAGGTATCATTGTATGTATCTTTGCAATTCACATTCTCCAGACTCTGTTCCCCCATGTTTTTGTAATTTTATTTATTTATTTATTTATTTATTTATTTATTTTTATTTTATTTATTTTTACAGAGACAGAGAGTGAGTCAGAGAGGGGGATAGACAGGGACAGACAGACAGGAACGGAGAGAGATGAGAAGCATCAATCATTAGTTTTTCATTGCGCGTTGCAACACCTTAGTTGTTCATTGACTGCTTTCTCATATGTGCCTTGACCACAGGCCTTCAGCAGACCAACTAACCCCTTGTTGGACCCAGCGACCTTAAGTTCAAGCTGGTAGGTTTTTGCTCAAACCAGATGAGCCCACGCTCAAGCTGGCGACCTTGGGGTCTCGAACCTGGGTCCTCTGCATCCCAGTCCAACGCTCTATCCACTGTGCCACCACCTGGTCAGGCCGGTCCCCCATGTTTTGCAAAGTTCTTCACCCACAGTAGATGCCTCATAATATATTTTGAATAGACTATTGTTTCATTTTGTTAGACATAATTTGCTATGGTTTCCCAGGGAAATATAAATGTAATCACGGGCTTGGCATAAACCTATTCTGGCAGACAGAGTAGATGTAGAAAGTAAACAACCTTACTTGTGCTTAGCCACAAGATAATATATTAGGTCACGTGCCAAATATGATGATTTACTGGGAAATCCACACTGCATGTAAAGCAAGCATGACTTCTGCCCTCAAGAAGCTGATATTTCAGAAACAACATAATGAATAAAACATGGAAGACTTGAATGGCAATGTATTACTTTAAGTGAAGATAACTATTGATTTTTCAAGTTAATACTTACATATGATAACTCACTTAATCCTTACAATAACCTATGAATTAGGTATTATTCTTTTCCAGATTTGGGCCCTGGCTGGCTGGATGGCTCAGTGGATAGAGCTTCCACCTGGTGTGCAGACATCCTGGGTTTAATCCTCGGTTAAGGCACACATGAAAAGCAACCATCTGCTTCTCTTTTCATCCCTCTCCCCTTCCTCTCTCTCTTCCCCTCTCACAGTCAGTGGCTTGGTTGGTATGAGCATCGGCCTCAGGCACTAAAACTAGTTTGGTTGGTTTGAGCATTGGCCCCAGACAGAGCTTGCTGGGTGGATCCCAGTCATGGCACATACAAGAGTCTGTATCTCTATCTCCCTTACTCTCCCTTAAAAAATAATTTTATATGTGTGTGTGTGTATGTGTGTGTGTGTGTGTGTTTTCCACATTTAGGATGAGGAAAACAAAGAACAGAGCAATGAAGTAACTTGCTCAAAATCACAAAGACTACAATTTTTGGAAGTAGGATTTGAACCCTGGCAATCTAGCACCTGATACTGCACTATACCATCTCTAGTAGGACTACAGACTATGGCCACATTGCTGTCAAATTATACATGTGAAAAGGAAAACCTTAGCCATGCAAGGTTCTTGCCCCATCATCACCATAAATAGTAGCAATTGTCACCAGCAGCTTTCTACCAAGGAGAGTCATAGGCATTTGTCTATGAGGAAATATGTAATGGGTCATGTGGTAGATTGCATTATTGTTACTGATGCAGTTCCTTCTATTGGAGCAGTGTGTATTTCCCTAATCTCCAACATTTATGTCAGGTTTGGCCCAATGATTTGTTTAAGGGAATGCAAGTAGACATGGCACTGTTCTAATTCTAATCTTACATCTTAGATTGTTTCATGTGTTTTAATTCATTTTTCTTGCACATATACTATTGCCATGAGAAGAATATACCCTGGGTTGCCAATGATCCAAGGAGCCAGAGACAGAAATGGACGTAATTGCAACATAGAACCAAGCATAACTGAACCCAGCCTAGATCAACCAAATCCCAGCTGACCCACGTATACTGGAATAAACTATTTTAAATGATGGGTAGATTTGTTTGTTACATGGCATTATTATAGCAATAGCTAACTGATACAGGCTGATACCAGGGATGGTGGCACTTACTTTAGCATCAATAACTATTGCTTTCCTCTTCCTTTCTAACAATAGAAATGCCTGGAGCTAGTGGGTGTGGGGTCCCAATCAGAAGAATATATGTCAAAATCAGAAAAGATACATTTGGGAGTTTTCATTTTCTGCCATGTTGGCATTTTATTCACATATTAAAAGTCCCTGAAATACTGCCTGTTGGCTGTGCTGTCACGATCCGTTCTATAGACATTTTGATGTACTTCATTACAAACTTTAAAATCATATTAGCAGCTGTTATTTTCTATCACAATGGATTAATAAGATGCATTTTCACAAATAAGATACATTTTAGATAGTTTTGAAAAAATTTCAGTGTGAAAATTTTGTGCCAGGATTCCACATTTTAAATGACACATTTCCAAATAGCCTGAAGTGAAAATGCACATGTAATATGCCTATTTGTACCGTGCTTGCAACTATCAGCCCCCCAAAACCCAGGAAACACGTAAGCTTCCTACATACTGTGCTGTTTTCTATGGTGGCATATGAAATTCAGGGAAAATATCTATCTTATGGTTCTTGCTGCAGGAGAGCTTGGTGAGTGGCACCGAGAAAGAATAATTAAAGTCAAATAAATATTTTTTTTCAGGTTTCCATTGTAATACTTGAGAGTAATGTACCTGAATATGATCAGAAAAGCATCGATTTCCCCTTCAAATATTAGAAGAATGGAATGTTCTATTGTCTTTTCATGTGAAATAATTAGGAAAGAGAAGGGTTTTGTTTTTCTTTCTTGGAGGCAATCCTGCTTCCTATGGTGTTGCTAAGGAATAAGGAATCTTCTTTCCAACTGATCTTAAAAGAGATATCTAAGATCTATCTCTCCTGTTTACGGATTACAGCTAACTTTACAGTCACGCGTAAACTGCACGTTTGAGTGCAGTAACACTCGTCCCCTGTCTCACAATAAAAATATTATGGAATATTATATTTTCATATAGTAATGGTGCTCTTATTTTACTCGTCGAAGGGTACAGTACTAATTTAATTGACTAACATCAAAATCTCTCAAGTAAGATCAATACTTTATTTTCTCAACAGTTTTCATAAAGAAGATTCAATTCAACTTGTATTCCTTAGTCCCCGAGGCAGAGATAAGGGGCATGCCCGCTGACCACCCTGCTCTCTGTGGTACAGACAGGACTCCCTCCGGAGCAGCTCTATAATGTGAGCAATGGGTCTCAACCTGGCTGCACATTAGAATCACCAGGGAAGCTTGTAAGGACCCTAACGCTCACACATCTCCTCCGATCAATTAAATCAAAGTCTCTGCGGGTGGGTCTGGGATATTACATTTTAAAAACTCCCCGGGCGATTTAAACATGCTGCCAGACTTTTCATTCATTGATTCAGGCTCCAAATTTTAGGGGGAACAGGGCACAAGCTAAGAGCTCAGGTAGATGGGCTCACTTGGTGCCTGCCCTGCGTTCTGGCTCCGGTTGCTAAGGACAGAAATTCCCTGCTCAGTACCCACATTTGGCAGTGTTTTGTTTTGGGGTGGGACTTTTTCCTTTTGAACCCCGTGGATCTTTATTGCCATCGCTTGGATGCCTTTGAGCGCAGTCTCCCGCTGGCACCAGTGGGGGCGCTGCTCCAGGAGCGGGCTTGGAGGGCGCTGCTGAGAGCTCCTTGGTGCGGCCGAGACAGAATCTTGCCCTGGGCTTTCTATACACACCAGAGTTTGAGCTTCCTTCTTCCTTCTTCCATCTTTCCTTCTTTTATTTTAATCTGGCATTCTCCTGTCTATGTCCTGTGATTGTGAATTTTGTCTTTGAAGTCGCTCTTTCACTTTCTCTAATCGTCGCACCTGTTGTCATTCCCTCTTTCCTTCTCGGAGAGGTAAACCCAGGGGTTGTTTTCCCAGTTTCACCCCTGACCAGAGTCAGATCTTGGGCCAACGAGGTTAATCATTTAGGCCTCAGGGTTCTGCTCAGTGTAACGAGAGTACTGAATGTGAGAAACCCCGCAGTTCCTTTTGATTTAGAGACTTACACATCTGGGTAGGGCCCTCAGAGACTAATGGCATTGGGCATGTGATTGTCTTGTGGGCTACAGGGAAAACAGTGTTTCATGAACTTTTTAGGAATCAAAGGGAAGGGGAGACATCTGCCTAGAAATCTCTCTAGACTTCCATGCAGAGATACCCATGATAGGTCTCACCATGAGAATCACAGTTCTGCCTTCTCCCAACCTAACAACAGCGACACTATCCTGTCAACCAAGGTGGCCAAAGTGATAGCAGGCCTCTTTTCCAGGTGCACTGTCAGATTTCTTTATGTTTTAATGGACAATATAAGAACCAATGGCGGAAATGATGCACCCAGCCTCCCTTTATTAAGTCCAAATCTGGCCATTGTTGGTCGTGCCAGGGGCACCCGCTCCAGCTGCCCAAATGGCTTTGAGTGAGTGACACACCGTCTCTCCACTGCCTGTAAAGTACTCACAATGGCAGTAGGTTCTATAAAAGGGCACCACTCCAATCATTTTCTCAGAACAAGATTTTTTTGATGGAAAATACTTCATTTTCTTCACACACACATCCCCTTTCCTTAGATAACTATTCTTCAAATCCTCTAATGCAGAAAAATCCAGGAATCCATGACAGTGCTTATTATGACAAATCTAAATTGCTGATATGTCTTTCTTAGAAGGAAGCAGACGCTCTCATTGACAAGCATACTGCCCAGTTGACACTTTGCTCCAAACCCACGTGATGAAAACTGATGACCGAGGTCTCACTGATGTGGGACCCACGGCATTGACTGGAGCCCATAAAACCTGCCAGGAGACTCCACGATGTTGCATGGTTTTTTTTCCCCTTTAATTAGTAATGGGGAGGGTTTTTTTTTTTCAATAAGGTCTTTAAAGGAATGGGAAAGGGGAAATTCAGAACTTTGTTAAATACCTTTATTATTTTCAAATAGGAATCACATGTCAACAATGTCTAGTGTATTTCCTTCAGCACAAACCTTGAAAAAAATGTAATCAGCATCAAGAATGACTACAAAGCTTCTCTATTTCAATTGTTATTTTTTTTTCCTGCTTGTAACTAAAGGGGAGCAGGCTGTGACTAATTTGGGCTGGTAAATGGGGACTTACACACAAGGTTGGTCATGAATTTTTCTGATAATAAATGAAAAAGGAGCCAAATTGCTGATGTTTTCTTATTTGCTATTCTTCACGTCACAGTTATTTGAAATAGACAAAGATCTTTGAACAATCGTGGATTTTTTGCTATGAATTATTTAACAAAACAAAGCCAAAAAGACAGGCCTATTTCCTTTCATCCATCTACCACACCACTGCTCTCGCAGCAAAAACGATCAAGCGTTGCTAGAAACCTAAAACTAGAAATTTTCAAATTCATGTGTACATTTGGCTATAAGATTTTCTTACTGTCTCATCAGTTTTGGAAATGGAAAGGCTGTAATAAAAGGCAAGGAGAAAGAACCAACTTAAAGGAAAAATGGGGAGGAATTTACCTCCAGGGTTCCATTTTTAAAGGGGCTCCAAGAGAAGTCTGTAAAATGCGGGTGAATGAGCCTCTGCACTCCCGCAGTCATCCTGATGTGAGATAAACAGCAAGGTGTGCACCTGACAAGGCACGTCTCTGTTCGGCACACAGAGTTTTGCACAAACAGGGAGTAAAGGGTGTGAATGGAGAGAATCCGGAGCAAGGAGATCACTGGGCAGGATCTAAGCCTGCAGCAAATTCCCATGATATGCTGAGCTTGGCGGAAGGCTGGGCAGAGATATCTAAAGTAAGCAGTGAGTGCTGAAAGTACAAGTCCATTTATATTAAAATAAATCAGCTCCATTGTTCAGCTGGAACGCTAATGCAAAAATGAGTCCATAAGAGGCCCCCAAATATATCTATCCAAACATCAGCTTGAAGGTGACTTTCTTACGGACATAGCCAATGGGTTTAGAAGAGACAGGGCAAAAGAGAGGGTAAAGAAAGGGGGAAAAGCCTGGCCAGGTGGTGGCGCAGTGGATAGAGCGTTGGACTGGGATGTGAAGGACTCAGATTCGAGACCCTGAGGTCACCAGCTTGAGCGCGGGCTCATCTGGTTTGAGCAAAAAAAAGCTCACCAGCTTGGACCCAAGGTTGCTGGCTTGAGCAAGGGGTTACTCCGTCTGCTGAAGTCCCCCAGTCAAGGCACATATGAGAAAAGCAATCAATGAACAACTAAGGTGTGGCAACGAAAAACTGATGATTGATGCTTCTCATCTCTCTCCGTTCCTGTCTTTCTGTCCCTGTCTATCCCTCTCTCTGACTCTCTCTCTGTCCCTGCAAAAAAAAGAGAAAAGAAAATAAGAAAGAAAGGGGGCAAAAAGAATATGAAAGAACAAATTCAAGTATAGATAGTACATAATTAAGAATTAAAAATACATGTATGAAAAAGTGAACATACAGGTAACAGAATAAAGAGGCTAACTGGAACCGTCCATCATTTATGAATGGGTTAAGTGCCTAAACTGAGTCTCCAAGTCCTATTCTTCCCACCCCTCAGGTTACTTACACCAGGACTCCTCAAACATTTCTGCTGGCGAAGGAGAGCAGACACCTTTCCTGGAATCCCTGGTGGCACAGCCTGAAGGAACCCGAGAGTCTGTTGTTTTGTCTTTCAAATAAATGCAGTTTTTATATTCTGATCCCAGTTATACCCATACCTAACAATAGAGGTTTGCTCCAAATCTAATTGGTCAATGCTCCCCACTCAGGATATACTTTCTCACAGCCCCTAATACGCGCTATAACCCTCGGCATGCACGGCCCAGTTTGGAAAGGCAGTGATAAGAGGAGAGGAAATGAATTCCCTGCTACTAATAATGACCTACTCAGCGGACTGACTAAAAGAAGCACCTACTTCTTAGAGGAACAAAGAGCCTTGAACGTCTATGAACATTTCATCCCAGGTTCTGGGCCACAGTGGGCATGACCCCAATGTGTTAAAGCAAATCACTGAATGGGAAAGAAGGACTGTGAGAGTAGACAGAAGCACAGCAAGGATGGGAGTGGAATACTGACAGATTACATGAACATACAGCATGTTAGATCCAATGCTTTCTTCCAATCTCCACTCAGCACCACTCATTCTCATCCAAAGCTTACTGAAATCTATCCCACATCAGAATTGCTTGAAGAATTTATCAAAACACAGATTCCGGCCCTGGCCGGTTGGCTCAGCGGTAGAGCGTCGGCCTGGTGTGCGGGGGACCCAGGTTCGATTCCCAGCCAGGGCACATAGGAGAAGCACCCATTTGCTTCTCCACCCCCCCCCTCCTTCCTCTCTGTCTCTCTCTTCCCCTCCCACAGCCAAGGCTCCATTGGAGCAAAGATGGCCCGGGCGCTGGGGATGGCTCCTTGGCCTCTGCCCCAGGTTCTAGAGTGGCTCTGGTCGTGGCAGAGCGATGCCCTGCAGGGGCAGAGCATCGCCCCCTGGTGGGCAGAACTTCGCCCCTGGTGGGCGTGCCGGGTGGATCCCGGTCGGCTGCATGCGGGAGTCTGTCTGACTGTCTCTCCCCGTTTCCAGCTTCAGAAAAATACAAAACAACAACAACAGCAACAACAAAACCACAGATTCTTGGGCGCCATCCACAGGGCTTCTGGCTCAGTAGGTGTGGGTGATGCCTGAGAATCTGCATTTGTAACACAAATGCAGATTTGTATCCCCCAGTGATGCTGATACCACCATCCTGTGGTCCACACTTTGAGATACACTGATCTAAACCAATCTTCATTTACTTCCTCAGGGGAGGGATGCACAATGGACATTTGAGGAACAATTCTGAGATCTGAATTTTAAACCCCAGACTTCAGGGGAAATAAAAGGTCACTTGGCATAGACAGAGATTTGAAACGATACCCGAAGAACTAGGAGCAGGTCTTCCTTCCCTGGGGGGAATCCATTAGAGCTCGGGTGCTGGTGAGGTTCCTGAGAAGTCAGCCTGGACCCTGACATCTGTACTACTGAGTCTAAGGGTGGGGAAAGGGGGAAAGTGACAGTCGATGGAATGTGAAACCACAAGGGACCTATGCCCCAGTCCCTACATACAGCCCTGGAAAGGTGGGGGGACCTGGGAAGATATGAGTCCATGGTGTGTCTGAGCCAGGATTTGGCAAACTTTTTCTTAAAGGTTCACAGAGAAAATATTGTAGCCATTGCTTGCCATATGGACTCTGTTACACTGTTCGATTCTGCCATCGCACAAAGGTAGCCATATACAATATGTAAATAGATGAATATGGCTATGTTTCAATAACACTTTGTTGAAATAAACAGGCAGCTGATTAGGTTTGGCCTATGGGCTATAGTTTGACCATGTCTAAGAGGACAGAGCTTCAGATAGTCTGCGAGGGCTTCCTCCATTCTAGCATGTCCCAGGATACCCTGAATTACACCACGTGCTTGAGAGCAGCATGGAAGTTAGAAAGGACCTTGGACAGCTTCTCTGAGATCCAGCATGGTTTGAACGTCTGGCCCTAAGGAGCAAGCTTGCCAAGGTCGAAGGATGCTTCCCCACACTGGTGAGAGAGTAGGTAAACCCCCAGAGTAGGTACAACCCTCAGCAAAAGAAAGCAGGGGAGGGTGACTCCAAACTTACTGTTTT
The DNA here is from genome assembly GCF_036850765.1 of Saccopteryx bilineata. Taxonomy (NCBI): domain Eukaryota; kingdom Metazoa; phylum Chordata; class Mammalia; order Chiroptera; family Emballonuridae; genus Saccopteryx; species Saccopteryx bilineata. The sequence continues at coordinate 31,264,181 of NC_089499.1, forward strand.
CTTATCCTTGCAGAATGGAGTCTCCACATAGAAACTGACTTATTTTTAGAAGTCGGGTTTCTGCTCTAGTCCCTTGTTTGCAAGAGTGAGTTATTTTCCTTTGTTGTTCATGAAATTATTCTTGGAAATCAGGTGCATGTTTTCCCCTTACTGCACAGGACCGGCCACACTTTAAGTACTCAGTAACCACATGTGGCTAGGAAATACCATGCTGGTCTGTACAGCCATGGACACCAAGATCTTCGCTTTCCCCCTGTTCAGAGGAATTAGATCAATCTACCAAATCCGCCTTGACTGACCTCAAATGACCTAAGAAGACGGTTGTTGTATAAGGAGAGTGCAGGCTCCCAGCTGCTACAGGCCAGGAAGGAGGAGGAAGAAAGAAATTCAAAAGAGCCTCTGCTTACAGGCAGTGGTGAGAGTGAGAAGACAAAAAAAAAAAAAACCTCACAGGACAACCATTTTATAGGGAATTTGAATAATTCAGGTTAATATCAAGGTCTGTGTATATGACCGTTCTAGAAAAACTGGCACCATGGGTTAATTAAAAAATCTAAATGTAGCAACATTTCCCAGCCATTACTCACTTTTAGTAATTTTCAAGTAAAGGATTAATAGAGTAGTAAATCAATGTTATTAAAATAATTTACAAGTCATCAAGAATAACAGAAAAATTATAATTCGGTGTTTCTCTTAGAAATGTGAATTCTATACATCTATATGAGGGTATATCATTTATAATTCGATTACCTCCTATAGATAAACATTGCAGGTTGGATGGCTCACCCAGGCCCAGTGTCTCAGGTTCAATGCTGGGATGTCTCGTAATTCAGCATACACCAAGAGCTCTGCAGTCTGATGAGTGATTTCACAAGATCTGTGTGCTTCAGCTCTAGTCCAGTGGATTTGGAAGGTGAAGTAACAGTCAGGTATTGGATCTCTAGAATCTTACAAACCAGGCCAAATCTGGGAACACAGTCTAAGGTAGAGGTCAGAGTCTCTGGTGGGTCTGCGGAATTCAGGGAGGTACTGTTAACACCACACCTATAAAGGTAGCAAAACGCTGCATTCCCATGGACGAGAACAGCTAAGAAAGATCACTTTCTTTTAACCTCTACCAATACAGGGAATACAGTGGTCATAGATTTCTGGATAAACATAAAAACGATACGTTTTAAGTCAAAAGAAAATAATGTGGGGTTTTTTGGGGTTTTTTTTTTGTATTTTTCTGAAGCTGGAAACGGGGAGAGACAGACTCCCGCATGCGCCCGACCAGGATCCACCCGGCATGCCAACCAGGGGCAACGCTCTGCCCACCAGGGGCGATGCTCTGCCCCTCCGGGGCGTCGCTCTGCCGCGACCAGAGCCACTCTAGCGCCTGGGGCAGAGGCCAAGGAGCCATCCCCAGCGCCCAGGCCATCTTTGCTCCAATGGAGCCTTGGCTGCGGGAGGGGAAGAGAGAGACAGAGAGGAAGGAGGGGGGGGGGATGGAGAAGCAAATGGGCGATTCTCCTATGTGCCCTGGCTGGGAATCGAACCCAGGTCCCCCCGCACGCCAGGCCGACGCTCTACTGCTGAGCCAACCGGCCAGGGCCAATAATGTTTTTAAAAACTGAAATTCATGAGGTTAAACTGAATTCTCATGGACTTGTTCCAGCACTACCCCCCCCCCCCCAGTCTCTCTAGGTCAGCATGGTCCTATAGAAAAATACTGTGAGCCACATATATCATTTACAATTTTCTAGGAGCCACATTTACAAAGGGAGAGACAAACAAGTGAAAATCGCTCAAATTGTATTTTATTTTGCCAGCTTTATCAAAATTACTATTATTTCAACATGTAATCAATATAAAACATTACTATTGAGTTACTTTATATTTTTTATATTGTCTTTGAAAACTGTTGCATCAGATGCACTTAGACCATGTCCTGGGCCACACTTCAAGTGCTCAATAGCCACAGGTGGTTAGAGGCTGCCCCGTTGGACAGCGCTGCCTTAGATACTGTGTGATCACTGCGGAGCAATTAGAAACAAGACCTGCCCTCCGCCCCATGTGGCCCGCATGCTCCTCCCCTTCCGCCAAAGCAGAGCTGCTTCCCAAACGGAGCTCAGTGCAGTCAGCAAGTTTCCCTGAATGGAGGCTCTTAAATATCACTGACTTCAACATGTAGGAGACCCTACTTATGTCAGCCCACAAAACAGGAATAATGCTTAGCTGTGAATGGCAGCTACGTGTCGAGCAGCAAACACTCAGCGTGACAACTCGAACTGATCACATGTCCTCTTTTTCCTTTTAAAGGAAATTGAAATCTTTAAAAGCTTTCTTGAGATTGCATTCTTTTTATTCTTAGATTTGATAAACAGCTTATGTGTTGGGAGATGGAGAGCCGGGGAGGAAAGACTCATGTTCTTACAGCTAATACGTTCCCAGGGAGAAACAGCTGGCGCGGTGCAGAAAGGCTACCATCTTCCCATAGCCCCATCTTGGCTGACTGGCTAGAGCTTCCTGCTGCAGGAATATCCTAGCCAAAGTGGCTGTTATCACCTCAGGTCACAAATGGCCAGCTAGGAGGATGACACTGACAGACATGGTTGAAATCTGTTATGAAATATGCCAAGTAAAAGTACGGATTAGGCAGCACGTTTAAAGGGGCAGTTATCCGGTCCCCTGGGGAAAGGTCAGCTACTCTCCCAAGTCCGCAGGCAGCTGGGCTTTGAAATGCTCAGGATTTGAAAAGTATGTTTCTTATAATCACTCCAGTCAATGTACTCACAGCAAAATCAGCGACTAGCCAGGTTTTCTGGGGATTTAGGAGGGTCAGTGGGGCTTTCTCTTCCACCACAAAGAGAACAGAAGGTGTAGGCCAGTTGGGCTAGGCTGCCTGGTTTAGGACCACACTGATTGATAATCTCACAAAACATCCCCAGGAGAGACCAAGCACATGAGTGTGTCCACACACCCTGAGTGGAAACAGACCAGGCTGAAAACGTCCTACCACCGAAAATGTGCTGTTAGACTGCCACATTGGCTGGAAAGGACCTGGCCAGAAACAGTGGGTGCAAGATGATGGAAGTAATTTCCAATTCATTATTTGAAAAGTGCTCCTGAAAATCAAGAGTCCACAATGATACAGATGGAGGGAGAAGAGCTTTAAACCAGATGGTCTTTCCAGGCAGACATCAGTGGTCTTTTCTCAGGCAAGCTGCATCTGGAAATCCAACATTCGGAAAGGTCCCTTTCTCCCATCAACACTCATTGAGAACCTCTGTGTGCCCAGCACTGGGGTCACAGAAATGAAAACTACGTGGTCTCAGCCCTAAGGTAACTCTGAGGTTCACGACTCTATCCATGGTTGGTGTCTAAAAGATCAGGGTTAGTCTCAACTTGGGTGGGTTTGAAGGAGTGTGTCCCATTCCGCTCCCCACATTCATATAAGAGAGCCTACTTCAAAAAGGCAGAAAACCAGTGAAGCTACTTGCCATATTACACATCTTGGGTCATACCAGCCTGCCTGCCAAGAATATTCCTCTCTCCCCCATCGCTTTATCTTTTATCATTCAAATGTCCATTGGGGTCTTCTCTCCTCCAGAACCCCCTCTTTGACAACCAAAGCTAAGTTAACCTCTCTCTTCTTGGAAATCCTATTACATATACAATCAACACCTCTATGCTCTAATCACTTCATGCTTTTTTGTCATATGAAGTTCTTCAAGTTCAGGGGCAAACATAGTCTGCTTTCTCTGTATCTTTACCTCTGATGGTTTTAGGTTTCTGTATGGATGATTTAAAAAAATGTATCAAAGGAGTTGAAAATTCAAGAGTATTAAGGATATTGACAGATCAAGTGTATTAAAAATAAACAACACCAAACAAAAAAAAACAATTGACAGCCCTGGCCAGTTGGCTCAGTGGTAGAGTGTCGGCCTGGCGTGTAGTAGTCCCGGGTTCGATTCCCAGCCAGGGCACACAGGAGAAGCACCCATCTGCTTCTTCACCCCTCCCCCTCTCCTTCATCTCTGTCTCTCTCTTCCATTCTCGCAGACAAGGCTCCATTGGAGCAAAGTTGGCCTGGACACTGAGGATGGCTCCATGGCCTTTGCCTCAGGTGCTAGAATGGCTCTAGTTGCGACAGAGCGATACCCCAGATGGGCAGAGCATTGCCCCCTGGTGGGCATGTCGGGTGGATCCTGGTCGGGCGCATGCGGGAGTCTGTCTGACTGCCTCCCTGTTTCCAGCTTCAGAAAAATAAAGGGAAAACAACAACAACAACAACAAAAAAACAATGACAAAAGTACTTCCTGAAAATTGGGAAACTGTAGTATATATGGGGAAAAGTATATATACAGGAAAAGATATAAAAATGCAGAGATACATCTATGGAAATTCAAATATTTGTTGAATTACTAAATTAATATTTGAAACTCAAAATATATATAAATTAATTAACATTACTAATTCTGTACATAACTGGTTTTGAGGTGCATATACTCAATACAGAAGGCTGCCCTGGATAATTCAATTAAAAAAAAACGTTATGTCTCTATCATGTTCGCTTTTCCTAACAGAGGGTTTTGTTGTTTTGTTTACTGATTTAGTTATAAAATTAACTCAAATCTCTCTTCACATTGTCTAAGTGTTTCTTTATGATACTCAAACATTCTTCAATAACATGGGCCAATCAAACCACTATGCAAAAGTCAACCCAAGCTTTCCTTGTGGAAAAGTTCTTACCTCACTTCCAGTCACAACTGAAGGTTACTTCGAGCTGGTATATTTTAATCCTCCCCACCATTCTACAAATTCAACCCGTGCTTTTATTAGAAACAAAAATATAAATATGTTTCAATTCATATGTGTAGGAAAGGTATTAAAAGTCAATTGCTACTGCATTTTTAGCTCCTAGGAAAATACTATATGGTTTCTCTAGAGATAGTTTTAAAAATTAAGAATTAAAAAATAAACACTTTCTTATTCAAAAATACAATGATTGAACTCAAGTTATTTGTGCTGATAGAAAACAGAATGAGATTTTAAATATGAGGTCAACTAAAACTCCCAAACCAAAGCAGAGTCAGGCAATTCTGTCTTGCCCTGAAGACTGGTTCACAGCAAATTTCAAGCAGCATAGTGAACAGAAATAAGGTGTCCTTCCTTTTATCTCTCTGCTTGCCTTATGCAGATATTTGTGTCAATGAAATTAAGCAAACTTAGAAAAAGAAACAGATGAATAGACCCTGAGTGGTCAGGCCCACATCAAATAACTGGTAGGCATCTAGAGCAGCCTTCCCATCATGGCAGAGAGAGATATGACCACGTTCATGGCCAGCCCCGCCCCTCAAAATGCAAACCTCAGGGATGAAAAACTAGAAACAGTTGACCCAGCTCTGGCAGCTTGGAGTAGTGAGGTTATGCTTCTTAATATTCACAGTACAAGGCTTTGGGGTCTCAGGGTGCCTATAAAGAGACTATTTCTTTCATATCCAGGCTACTCCACCTTGGATTTCTTGAAGATTTCCAGGAACATTTACACAGCCCAGTGGTTCACGTCCTAATTTCTATTATTACCCAAGAAGAGAAAGCTAAAATCCTTGCTCGGTCACCCCCAAGGAGCCCGGTCCCCTCTAGCTCTTGTCATTCTTCTGTCACACTCAGTGCCTTCCTTGCCCCTCAGCGAGATAATCGTCAGTGTCCTCAACCAGCCCTGCCTCCGGCACCTGGAGCCAGCAGTCACTGAAGGAAGGCAAGCACCTTCCCGGCCTGGGAACTTCATTCCCATCGCTGGCCTCCCAGCGCTTCCTCCACGTTCAAGGCAGGCAGGCTTGAAAATCTGTCCCAGGGAGCTACGTCTTTCTCCACAGCTTCCTACAGTCTTATGTCCGAGGCTCCTCTGTTCATGCCGGTTAGTCACACGTCTCCTTCTGCCCGCACACACAGGCACGTGCGTGTGCGCCCACGCACACACAGCATTGGCCCCTTTCCCTGAGGCGTCATCGCCACTGTCCTATCTATGAGAGATCACTGTGTTAAAGGTTTCTTTGTCGATTTATTTTTTTTAATTTTATTTATTCATTTTAGAGAGGAGAGAGAAAGGGAGAGAGAGAGACAGAGACAGAGAGGGAGAGAGAGAAGAGAGAGAGACAGAGAGAGAGAAGGTGGGGAGGAGCTGGAAGCATCAACTCCCATATGTGCCTTGACCAGGCAAGCCCAGGGTTTCAAACCGGCGACCTCAGCATTTCCAGGTCGACGCTTTATCCACTGCTCCACCACAGGTCAGGCATTCCTCGTCAATTTATTAATAAACATTCATTTATTCTTCACAACAAGTCTTTGAGGAAAGTTCTACTATTAGCCCCATTTTAGAGACTACAAAAACAGGCACACGAAGGACAAGCAAGTTTCCCAATGTCACACAGCTGGGAGGTGCACAGCTGGGATCAGAATGAGTCTAGAAGCCGCCCTCTGTTCTGTGCCCAGTACTGCCCATCACCCCCCACCCCTGACCTCCACCTCTCAACCAGAGAGAGGAAGAAGCTACCACAAAACCTGCAGAGACCTAGTGACGTGCTCCAGGTCATGGACGAACGGTGAGAAATCAGTTCCCATAGCATTCAGCTGAATTACCTCTGTAACCGGCAATGTCGGGGGACTTGGTCTGTCTTTCGGGCAGAGGTCTGGCAGAGAATGCTCAGAGGAGTCCGTCTCGCTAGAATCTCACTGGATGAGCTCAGGAGAGTTTGGTCTCCCAAGCCGCAGAGAGATCTCTGTCCTCCATTCTCTGCCCTAACAGTCTGCTCTGCTTTCCTCTGAAGCCTTCAATTCCCTGTGTGCAGGAGCAGCTGCTGGCTTTGTCTCACCGGGTTACAGCCTGCTCTCATTTTAGCCTGATGCCCCAAAGTGTTCTGTCTAGCGTTTATCTGTCAGGTATAAGGATGGCTGAAACCATTCTAGATGACCTACTGGGTGCCTGGAGCACATCTGGAGACCATGTTGGATATAACGGCAAACAATTTCTACAATATCTACCAGATACAGACAGTGTGTTTTTGGGCTGAAGCTTCTGTATTTTCTGTGTCATCTTGTGATTAAAGTGGAAAGTAATTATCCAGTTCCAAAGAGTCGACGGACTAAAAATTATTGTAGTTTTCTCTCATAAGATAAAGGGGGTACCAGAACTATCCTGATTCCATTTAATTCTAACACCTCCCTCTCCTTCAAAGAGGACAGGATTTGCCATTTTGTAAGAAACCATCTAATTCATCTTGAACCTCAGTGAATCCAAAGTTTAATGCTATGTGACATTTCCGGTGGTGGCATTATATTTCTGCAAAAATAATGTCTCTTTGATTAAAATTTCACACCTAGCTGAGGACCATGAACAGCTGATTACCTGGTCCAGTCTTAGCCCACCATTGCCAAAAGGTTTACAAACCTCAGTACAACTTGAGGGGAACTTGGCCTAGGCTTCAAGTTAGTGGAAACAGTCAAAGCCCAAGGCATTTGCCAGGTGGCCTGTTCCCTGCCCTGTGTCAGCAAGCTCCAAATTAGGCACATGCTCTTCAAACCAGCCATGAAAAGGGGCCAGCCTAGAGAGCCAGAGCCCAAAGGAAATCTGAGCAGGCTGGCCGTGCCAAGGGCGAGGCCAAGGACATACAGGACGTTCGGCACCCCTCGCCTCTGTCGTCCTCCGTTGGTTTGAGAGCAGAAAGCAGTTTATGCTCTGAAAGCAGATGCTGGAATTTCAGTAACATTGAGAGAAAGAGAAAAAATTGTAAATAACCTGGATTTGACAACATTAGTGTTATAAAATAGAGGCAGGGGCAAACTTCAGGCTAATGATATTATGAAAGTGTTTATAAAGCCTCGGGCTGAAACATCTCTAGCACCATAACTAGCTACTATTTTAAAAAGGACATTAGATTTACATTTGCATCTTTGAGATAAAGATTTTATGTCAGCAGTTAGCCCTCTGGACAGCATAAGCTCATAAGAAATGTTGTCTGGGTTATACCAGTTGTCCATAAGTCCAGGGTGTGGGCTTTGATGATGGTTTGTGGCCCAGATCCAGTGTGACCTCACCCTCCAAAGGTTAAGGGATATGTGTCTACAACATTATCCATAAGTATAAACCCTTCTGAAAGTCGTTGGTGTCCTCAACTTGTATTGCTTCTGTATGCTATATACATGCCACGTAAAATCGTATTTCCTCATGTTTATTCTTGAATACTTGCTGGCTTCAAGGAGGTTCATTAGTTCTCTAATTACTAAAGTTGGTGAACAGGTTCTGTGATCACCTCTTTTGATTAGCTAGATTTTAATCATCTCCAAGCTCAGACCCTGGTGGCGTTGTGACGATGTGGGAGATGAACTGACACGTGTCGAGACGGAGAGCAGGTGACCAGCAGGGACAGCCCAGAAAGGGAGCAGGAAAACACGCAGAGAGGCTGCCCTGTGGGAGTGGCCCACGGCTGGGGGGCGGGGTGGTGGTGGCTGCGAGCTACCTCACAACCCTAAAATCATCGCAATTCATCTTTTCACCTCCAAGTAGAGTCAAAACCTTATGAGACCCTTTAGAACTAGTTAGAGATCCTTAGGAGAAATAAGGAGTGTTGAGAGAAGAGTAATGAGACGAAGCAATGGGTGAAATCTGGGACAGAAAGCCTGTTAGGGCATCTAGAATTCAGCAGAGCCACTTGAAAGAATGTGGTAGAAGAGCCCAGCAAAGGAGAGGGGTTCATTTAAAAATATTGGGGAGATTTTGATCTGAGCAAGGATATAGTGAAACAAGGACCATATCAACTAGAATGACCCAAGGACATGAAACAGTGTGGAGGATGGAGGGTCGAGGCCGGATCAACTTTGGAAAATAAGCATTAGATGCTACAGCAAGGCACTGACAGGGCGTCTGAGAATTACAGACACATAAGACCACCTGACAGATGCATGGAGGTGTGACCCTTGCCAGTCCCAGAAAGGAACAGAAGAACCAAAAAAAAAAAAAAAAAAGCGACTGATGACTTTAAAATTAGAAAAACTAAATTTGGGCTTATTATACCCGAGAGGAATATAGCCTGATGCACAATTTATGCAAATTGATAAAGCTGATTACACAAATTAGCCAAGGCTTTGGCTTGTTTTTTCTGTGGTCAATAAATCCCTTCTCCTTTCCCCCCCCCCCTCCACCCCCACCAAATCAGTCTATCACTATTGGCATTTACAAAAAAACACTCTTGTTATTTGTGATGGCCAATTACTTGAAAACACTAAAGGGAAATAGTTTCTTATTTCAGACACTAGGCCTGAACTTGAGAGATGCTGAAGCAGCAGCACAGATTAGAGTGGCTGGTCCTCCTGTGAGAGGGACGTCATTCATTAACACGGCCCAAGACCACCCCTAAGGAGAGTTTGCATCCAGATGACCTTCACCGAAACCCCACCTAAGTTTCACTGAACAGAATGAGACACAATATATGTGAAACATTATCAATGTCAATTAGCTCTCAGCCGATCCTCAGAGCCACCCTAGGAGGTAGAATCCGTGATCATTTAAAAGTGAGAGACTGAGTTTTAGTGATCAGCAACCTGTCCAAGGTCACAGAGTCGGTAAGCAGCAGAAGCAAGACTCCTCCATGAAATTCAGCTTACTACTTAGAATCAGTCCCTTTGGGGTCCCATAAAGCTGAATAGCCCGGTTCAAATGCTAATCTTTGTACATGAGCTGTTTGTTTGTTTGTTTTTGAGAGTAAAAGTACACTGCAGGGTAGGCAGCAGGTCTCCCTGCAAGGTTCCAGGGGTGTAGTGGTTAGGAGCTCTGGGTTCAGTCACTTTCTCACTATATCAGTCTATATCTAGTAACTTAGAGTTCCTATCTCTCGGCCTCGACTTCCTCATCCACACAATGAAGATGTGATATTACAGTACCTATCTTATGAATTGCTATGAAGATCAAATGGAAAACATTGATAGCACATAAAACACAATGCCTGGCCCAAAGAAATTTGCTAGTAAACCATTAGCTATCAGAATATCTTGAGTGACAAACAAGAGTCCACGTATTTCTTAACCAAAGCCCTCCTGTAGTTCTGACAAAGCGGCGGCGGCTACTGTTCACGTGTTACTCATTGAATCTTTGAGGTGAGTATGGTCACCAGCCCCATTCCTGAGCTGGGGAAATGGAGGTCCTGGGAAGTAGCAGAGGCCACAGGGTGAGAGAAGGGCCATGGAGCTCACACCCCACCCACCCTGGGCAGGGCACCTGAGCTCCAGCACTCTGCTCCCCCACGCAGCCTCAGACCACAGATCGTTGCTCCTTTCACCCTGCTTTGTTTAGTTTCCACACAAACTCAAGTGACTTTATTGGAAGCCAATCTTTCCTCCAGAAAAGTACAGCCCAATACAAGTAAAATAGAAGCCACATTGTCAATCAAACAGAAACATGCATTCTAAGAGGTTTAAAGAGATAAACATCCCCAAATAGCCCTGATCCCTCGGTGGCTTGTTTTAATCAACTTTCTTTTCTTGTATTTTGAACTCTCTCTTTGATGAGGCATACCATTTCCCATGAATGAAAAGGGTCAAGTAACAAAGGGAGGCAATCTTGTCCCCTGCGCCCCCACCAAAAAAAGCTGTTTTATTCTTTCCTCTTCGACCTGCACACAGGCTAGTTGCCGGCTGTGATGGCTTAATAGGACCTCCTGACAGCCAAAGGGCAGAACAAGGACAAAGGAGCTGTCCGTCAATGTGCCGGGACTAGTATTGCCACCAAGGTAGATTTAATTTTTCCCTTTTGGCAACATGTGGCTGATGATGAGGTTACCAGGGCAAAAGAGAAAGTCTAGAGGGGGGAAAAATATGTTTTAGTAAGAGATTTAAATAAAAATGAGCTTCCTTGTTAGCGGATTTTTCTTCACTAAACATTCTCAAGCCAATTATTATGGCATTTTAAGAAGTCCATCTAATAAAAAGAGATCATTTATGGCACCTCACTGTTACTGTTGTTAGTAGTGGCAATTTTTCCAAAGAAACAACTGGCAATATTTAGGACATATTTTTCCATCACAGGAAACAAGAGGAAATATAATATTGCCTATTTGAAATATAAAGTGGAATCGTTGAAAATCACCAGACTAAGAGAAGCAGAGAAAGGTCTCAGGAGTGGGCAAAGCAAAAGCCTTGATAAGAATTTATCTCCACACAAAGAGAGAAGGGCTGAAATGAGAGAAAGTAGAAACAAGTTACTGTGGTATAAAATTATAGCTTTGGAGAGAAAGTGAGACACAGGAATTATGTGTAAATATTATCAGGACAATGGCTTTTCCTTTCTTTCAAGTATTGTGTGGGAATAATGTAGAACCCGATGACGGCACTTAAAGTAATTCTGAAAACCAAAACCCTAAGGAGCCTTAGGCTCTAAATTACTAAGAAGGAAAATTAATGGAAGAATTGGTCAGTAGTCCACTGGGACTCTTTACCTTTAGGTTGGGTAGATATAAAAAAATAATCTAGGTATTAACAAGAGACCCACAGTTAAAATTCTTTCCCTCACCTTCTTCTTGCTAAAAGTTTCCTAGTCTTTTCTTCCCATTTTAAAAGATACCAATTTTAAAATCCTATGAAAGAGTATGTAATTACACAAAACAATGGAATATTAATCAGCAGTTAAAAAAGAATGAAACTGTACCACTTGCAATAACATAGGTGGACGTAGAGGGTATAGTGCCAAGTGAAATAAGTCAGACAGAGAAAAAAAGTATCATATGATTTCACTTATGTGGGGAACCTGAAAACAAATAAACAAACAAACAAATAATACAAAACTGAAACAGACTCATGGATAACAGAGAACAAACTGATGGTTGCCAGAGTAGAGAGGTTCAAGGGATGAGTAAAAAAAAGTAAATGGGAATAAAAGGTATAAATTTCTAGTTATAAAAGAAATAAGCCACAAGTATTTAGTGTACAACATGGAGAATATTGTCAACAATATTGAAATAACTTTCTCGTGATGACCACATTGTAAGGTATATAAATGTTGAATCACTATGTTGTACACCTGAAATTAATATAATATTGTAAGCCAAATATGCTTCAATTGTTAAAAATCCTATGAAAAAGCTCATCCCACTAAACTTTGGATACAGATAGTAGGCAAAGTAGGCCAGGAAATTATCTCAACATTTCTACTGAATTTTCTGAAACAAATGGTGTTTTGCTTGTGAAAGGGTCGGTCTGTTCATTTTCTCTCCTCATACTTGCCACTGCTTACCCTCTACACCACTCTCAATAAATTTGACAATGACTTCTATATCACTGAATCCGAAGGGCCATTTTCTTCCTCCTATTCCCTGAGCCTTCGATAATAGTCAGTGATGTGGACCATTGGAGGCACTCAGTTCCCCTGGGTCCCATGACACCATGCTCCCCTGATTTTCTTCCTAGTCATCTAGACATTCATCTTTAGTATTCTCTAATCTTCTTCTAACCAAATTTAAATGTTAGAGTGTCTCAAGTCTTCTTCATATAGCTGCTTGCCTCCTTACTATTGATTCTCCTCCTGGGAGCTCTGTTGATGTCCATGACTTCAATTATTCTGCACCTACCAATGACTCCCTAACTTACATCTCTAGCCCAGATGTCTTCTAGTATTCACTGGGATGTCTCAAAGTCACTCACATTAAGCATATCTAAGGCCAAAGTCATGGTCTACCCTTTCATCCTGAACTTCCCACATATTTCTGATTTCAGCCACTAATACTTCCAACCAGATAGCTACAGAGAGCTCTGGCCAGGTACCTTAAAGCATCATCTCAATATGCCAAGGTTGTGGGTTTGATCCCCAGTCAAGGCATATACTAGAATCAACGAATGAATGCATAAATAAGTGGAACAACAAATCAATGAATTTTTTTTCTCCCTCCCTCCCTCTTCTCACTCTAAAATCAATAACTTTTTAAAAAATTTTAGAGAAACTGTATAAATAGCTGCAGAAGCCATAAACGTGACTCTTCCTCATTGTCCATTAATTTTATTTTCTAAACAGTACTGGAGTCTTTCTCTTCTCCATCACCACTGCCACAACTCTAGTCTAAGCTTCTTCTGTGACCTCTCAGCCCATGTCAAGTCCTCCTCCTTTATGTTATTTAGCCTCAAAACTTTTCCTTCATTATACTTACTGCGAATATAAACATATCCAATGAAAGAAAGCTCGTTCACGACTACAAATGACTCAGAATCCCTTACCAGACAACCTGAAGGACAAGAGACATTACAGGGCATCTGTAATGACTGCTTGTGGTAGATTGATTTCACTGACAGCCTAATAAATGATTTCCTTGTATCTACACACCTTTGCAACTCTTCTCATCAAGAATTAGAGTTAATTTCCCCATCTATGAATGTGGACTGAGCTAGAGATTTGCTCTGGCCAATAGAATGGGGAAGAAAGTGATGGTGTGCCAATTGCAAGCGCAGATCAAGAGCCTTTGTAATCTTTCACTAATTCTTATGGACCTTTGCTTCTGCCGTGTGAACAAGCCCGGGATAGCTATGAGAGGATGAGAGACCCTCTGAAGCAGAGCTAAGCCATCCTAGCTGAGGTCTTCTTAGACCACAAAGCAGCTAGCCAAACCACCATCTGAACACAGACTCATGAGCAAGCCCAGACGAACTCAGCCAAGCCCAACCCAGATCAACAGAAACATCAAGCTTAACTACAGACTCAGGAAAAAACAACAACAACAACAACAATAAATGGCTGTTTTAAGCCACTGAGTTTTGGGGTGATTTGTTACACAGTAAGAGCTAACATTTAATTAGCAGCTAAAGATTTCTCTATAATGTACATTTTATCCAAGGATAACATATGTGAAGCTTCAAATGTTTAGCTTTTAATAAATAATTCATTGCCTCTGCTTTTCCTTTCCCTCCTCTCTGGGTAGGTAAGCACATATTTTTACAGAACAGTGAAATCATCACCAAACATAGCCCTATAAAAGGATTATAGGTGAAGCCCACTCCACATTTATAGTGACATTTCATCAGAAGAAAGCATCAACAAAGCAAAGATGTTTAGTTTCTATTAATTACGTAGCAGGATATTTTGCTGATCTGGGCTTCATCCTTTGTTGGTGGAAGGGAATGTATCAGTTCTTCCTTATATATCCACTGGTATTGGGCCTTGAGAAGCTCAATTAGTGTCTAATTGTAAATGACCTCCCGTGTATGTACATGTGTCCTCAAATCTATAGAGAGATGAAAGAGTCTCCAGGCAGAAAGGAGACTAAGACACTGATGCGGTCAGGAACAATAACATATATCTAATGGACAAGGGTGAACCTACCCGTAGCCAAATTGTGGGAAGGAGTAGCAGACCCTAATGGAACTCTCCATTGGTCCTGTCCTCGCTCTAAGAGCTAAAGGGGAGAGCTAAGTCTGGTTTCAGAAGCAGCCTTTAATATACAGCATGTCTCATTGTGACTGGCCCGCTCCGTTGCATTGGGGTAGGTAGTTTTGTGCATAAATTGAAAGAGGTAAACTGCAAATTCTAGAGAGAATAAAAACTTAAGTAAGAAAGATAAAGTATCAACATTTAGAAGAGAATAGAGAAGGGTTATATTAGAATAATTTATTACGAGAGTTCTTCTCAAGTAAAATAAAAGATACTTAAATTATAAAGGAAAAAATCATATATTTGATGACATTAAAATTTTTAATTCTGTAAATGTCACCATACACAAAACAAACAAAAGAAAAGCAATGGAGTGCTAAACACACATATAAACACACACACACATACAGAGACTATTAGGAAAGGATTAGTATTCAAAATATACAAAGATTCTTCTACAAATCAGTCAGAAAATACCAAATAACCCAATTGAAAAACAGAGAATATTGAAAGAAGTTCATAAGAAAAGAAATCTAAATGATTAAATAGGAGAAGATATTCAGTCTCACTAATGAAGTGTCCATTTATTCATCTATTGGCAGAATTTTTAAAACTTTATCAGGAAGAAAAGTATCAACTGCCATAAACCACAAAAGTATATAAATCTATCAAACCACTTCGGAACTTAGTCTAACAATGACAACCTGGAATTCAAAAATTCCACTTCTAGGCACATATTATTATAGAAATGTACTGCAAATTTACAGAACAAAAGTTCATTGCATCATTGTTTCTAAAGCAAAAAAGGAATTAATCTAAAACGTAAAGGATGAGCTGATTGAGTTCAGGTATTCGTCTGTTCCCAGAAGTGTCCTCAAAGCTGTAATGATGCCTGTGCATAAAGGCTTCCATGGTCAACAGAAATTGAAATGATGACCCAGTCCCCATCTTCAAGGAGTCCTCACTCCAGGGGAAGAAAGGACTTGGTGGTGTGTCTGTGAGACAGGTGACCCAAAGCCTCTGCAAACTTCCATTTCTAGTAAACCAGGTGAACCAGAATTTCATTGTAGGTGGTTCTGGTCACTCAGGCAAGACTCAGTCACTTGTATTCATTCTACCTCCAGCCATAATGGTTCCTTAAGTTGTGAGATTTTTGTGATGTTCATTCTGCAGGGGTTCTACAGAGTAAGTATATATTTTTTCATCTTCCAAATGTCCAACACCTTTCTGATTCCATTTTTATGTGGTTACTAGAGACATCAACTTTTTCAATAACACTGTCTGAATGGGTCATTCAAGAAAAACTGGAATACAACTGTTCTCTTTACCAGATAGGGTTGTGGATGTTGCATAGATTTATAGAAACTAAAAGAACTTCTAAAAAAGGAGAGATTAAAAAAAAAAACATCAGTAGCTTGGTGGAGATCAATAGCA